>NC_079310.1:6381903-6981903 GCF_023638135.1 Falco biarmicus | reverse complement strand
CATAGTTTATAACATTTCCTTTTTTTAAAACCTTCATTTTAATACTCTATAACAGACACTGTCCGTAGAAAAGGAATATAGTTTTTCCTGTATCATTACAAGTGGATTTGGACTCAGTAATGTGAGCAAAATATTTCCTCCAATGTACATTAATTCACATTTTTTAGTGCTAAATGTCATCTTCCATTACTTTTTCTGTATATCTGGCTTTGATGTGGCCTTCTATGTTCTGGCCAATTTTCCATAGTTCTTTTTAAACAAAATGATTTCATCATTGGTAAATTCTGACGCTTCCCAGTCCTTCTTCCTATCTATTAATGGATGTTACTAATGTGAAAATCTTCCTAGCACTAACATTACAAAGTTTTACCTCCTTGACTGTAATTTATGTTTTCTTCTCATTGCCTCTTCTAAGGAGTATTCAGAAAATCAACTTTTGGACTATCAACTGTCCTAAGATGGATAACTGCTTACCAATAAATTGACATAAAATAACTTTGATTGGAGCCTTACCAATTATGAAATTATTTTGTTTTATTTTAATTAAGCTATGGGTTTTCATGCTACTTTGATTACTTGCCTCAAAGTGTATTTTGAAGTCCTTCTCTAAGGATCTTTTAAAACCCAGTGCAAGGAAAAGAGACTGTCTATCAGGAAAGTCTCTGTGTGTGTAGTTTACCCACAACCTCCAGTGTCAGGCTGGAAGGAAGGGTCAGTCCTTTTTGGGGCCCAACATGGGGCACAAACGGTTCGAGATAATAACAGATTTGATTGGAATGTGCTAGATCAAATGTATACCTGTTATTGCTGTTTAGCTATGAAGGGGCAGGTTTCTGTGCTTACCATGGGGCTTTCTTGTCTCACTGTATATTAGAGTCTAGTACTCGTTAGTGGCTGCTTCTTGCTTCCGCTGCTTGCTGTACTGCTTATAATCTCACTGTGCTGTGCCCAGGAACATTCTGATAACAGCAATGGCGATGCACTGGGGCTGGCAGATGGCCAGGGCATGGCTGCTGTTTCTGTGCTGCTGTACTGGACAAGCTGGAACTCCAGTGTGAACTCGAGTCAAGGGGACTGTGACCTATGGATGAATCCATGTAGGAGCAGGACACCCCAAAGGCCCTGTGGCTGTGAATAAGTCCATGCCTGAGCAGGTATATCTCAGATCATCTGTGACCGTGGTTATGTCTGTGCTGAGGCAGGTATGCCTCTGAAGGAATTGTGGCCCAAGGACAAGTCCATGCTGCAGTAGGTACACCTTGAAGCATCAGTGGCTGTACGTGAGGTCATGCTGGAGCACCTCAAAGTATGTGGCCATGGATAAGCCCATGACAGAGCAGGTACAGCCCTGGAGGGATTGCTGCCAGGGATAAGGCCAGGCTGGAGCTTATTTACTTCTGAAGGGACTGTGGCTGTGGGTAAGGCCACGCTGGAGCAGGTCTATGTTGATGGCCCATGGATAAGGCCATTTTGGAACAGGTGCACCTCGAAGGGACTGTGGCTGTGGATGAGTCTATGCCACAGCAGGTATACCCCTGGAGAGACTGTGGCTTGTAGCTGAGGCTCCTCTTGGAGCAGGTAGAACCCTAAGGGACTGCATTCTATGGATAAGTCCAAGACGGAGCAGGGGCAAAGAGAGGAGTTCATTGCAATGTTAAACCCTACGGGCTGGTCCGAACGGACCAGGGGTGGAGATTGTAATGGATATACCTTTAAATTGTTGTAACCCATTATTTGAGTTTCATGTTATAGGAATGACTATAGCAGCAACCACCTGAACCATTGGAGGACAAGCCTTACGAGAAGCGGTGCAAGTGCAGCAGTGACCTGACCTGAGCTGGCTTTGGTGCCTGATAACCCCATACAACACACAACCTCTCTTCTACTGAGTGACTACCATAAGAGATCGTGTTCATGGACCAAATTAACTTAATGGACATTTTGTGGACATTTGTGGAATGTCCAGAAGTGCCACAAGTACAGTGGGAGTACACTGGAAGCATTTTGGCATACCCAAGAAATCTGATGAGGCAATTGATAAGGTTGGTGATGCCAAGGGACGGCTTACAGTATTTTCAGCATCCCCCCTTAGCCCTTCTTATTTTCTTTACTCTTGTCCTTGTTTTCCATCCATGCCTTTCCAATAATTGCATGCCATTACTTCTCAGCACAGTATGTTGCAGTCTGTTCTTTGAAAGAATGAACATCTGCTGTGATTGTTTAGCCATCCCAAATATGAAGGGTACCATATTATTGTGAGGGAAATGTGTGGTGACGCAAGTCGAGGTGGACTGAAAAACACTATGTCTATGTGGCTGGGTTTGGACAAAATGGACAAAATGGCATAGTGGCCTTTATTGTTTATACAAATTGTTTATATATCTTAGATAGTACATGTGTCAGATCCTGATAGGCTTTCTGTGTTCTTCTTCTTGCTTGCTATTTGCTGTTGCTGTGGGTGCCCGTATGCTGCGGTTCTAAGTTCCGGTTCCTCACATCCTGTTTACATACCTGACAATTTGTGGCTGTCTTAAAGGTACACGGATAAGTCTTTGAAGTCAACTAACTCATCTGCAGACCCATTGCAGACCCCAACAATTCCCCCTTTTTGTTTTTGAACAGCTAGTACCAGGTTTGCTGTGTGCTACAGGGCCCTTTGCAAACACGATGGCAACCAAGGCAATAGCAAACAAACAATACTGCCAATTGAGTGAATTGATGCCAAAAAGGCTGACATTTTCTCAGATTTTGATAACATGTTGCTTCAATGGGGTGCCTAAATCCATGCAGCACATACCATCCAAATCCTCACAGCCATGTCCTTGAGCCAACAACAAAAACCCAATAGTTGCTCTGTTTTGTAAATCATCAGCTAACAATCCCAAAACACTAGAGATTTGACTCACATTCTTAACTACCTAACAAACAAGGTGATTTAACTCTTTTAATGCTTTCCCTGCTTTCCCTGCTGCAGCTCCAGGTAAGAGAAGAATCAGTTCCATAAATCAACTACATCATTACATGCTTCATCCAAAATTATATTGCAATTAAGCGTATTATGCTTATCAGCATGTTCACGTGTTGATTTATGCAGGTGTCATGGTCCCATCATAGCCTCCTACTACATTAGCATCTACATAAAGACAATTATCAACATTCAAAGTGCCAACAATATCAACTTCTTGTGGGTTAATATTATACAGAGGTAACCAATTATCCCAAATATCAAGGCTTTCATAAGATCCTTCATTCCCCAAAGTCTTTGTCAAAATCGTACATTTGCTTTTGCGCAATAATGTCTGTTAACACACGTTGCAAGTCAGTTTTGAGGAAGTGCATACCAACCACACATGTGTGGAAAGGTTGACTGCTTTGCACTAGAGACACACCAAACCAGGATGGGTTCAGTTGCTGTGCTAAGGAGACCACACATTAGTTGTTGGGTTGACTGGTGGCAGCAGCGCTCCCACGATCTGGCATGCTAAGCTCAGGCCGCACACAGTGAGCAGGTATCCATCGCAGACCTTCATCTGTACAAACACAAGCATAACCTCTCCCTCAAGTTAACAATTCATACTGTCCTGACCAATGCCCGGTACGGGGGTCTTTCATGCGTACTAAGACGCCTTTGTGCTTTTGCTGCTTGTCACCAATTGACACAAAGTGCTGCACAATGGGAGGCACCACATGGTCGGCAGGGATTTTCAAAAAGTTCAAAACATAACATGCTTTCTCTAATCGTGCCTCTGGGGTCATTCCCTTCATTCCTTCCCCCCCCCTTTTTATTTTTTTTTTTCTATTAGCAAAATATATTTCAACTGCTGTAATACTGTAGATTATAAACAGCTTTTCTGCATGACAGAACACAGTCACCCCGTACTGAAAAACAGTTTTTTCCAAGTCCTGCACGACTTTCCAAGCAAACAGTGTATGAACATGAGGATTACCAGCAGCCACATCTCCTGTTATAACAGGATATGCATGCAGCGCAACGCAACGGTGGAAGGAGTAGTAACATCAAGGAGCGGTCTGCCTATCTGTTCTACTAAATCCCAGTTTCCCTCTTTTAGTGCCCCATCGTTTACAGCCTGCCAAAATTGCTGAGGCACTACCATGACACTGGAAACTGGATTTCTACCACCTCCACCTTCTTCATTGCCTGTGACTTATAACCTTGTCATAGCTGGACATGATTCTGGATTTTCCGCATTTCCATCCTGTGTAGGCAGAGGAGGAGCAGAGGGGGCAAGTGGGAAGGGAGAAGCAGCCAGGGGAGTGCGACGAGCGAGGTGAAGCATGCGGCCGGCTCAATGTGAGTGATAGAGCAAGCTTCAATTTATTGCGGCGCGATTATGTCTTATATACAGTTCCAGTTAATTATGCCTACAAATCATCTGCTGATTGGCTAAGCTCTAAAGGATTACACTTTCATACGTCCTCCTATTTGCGGTTTCTGCGGATAGCTAACTACATTTTTTTTTTTTTCTCTCTTATCTCTGTGAATTCCTCAAAGTTATTTACAAGGTCAGCATAACCTTATCTCTCTTCCCTTATTAGCAAGCCTGGTAATTTTCCATTTTTAGCAAGCCTGGTAATTTTCCATTTCTAGCAAGTCTGGTAATTTCTCGCTGTGGCCTAGCTTGGTTCACTCCAGACTTATGTCAAAAAGCTGTATCACACAGTCCTTCTATGGAACCGTGGCCGTTCTCTTTCGTCCATTCTGCAACAGGGGAGGAGGGAATGTGGTCTGACACAAATGTTGGGGGGACTCAAGGAGGCAGATCGGTTCACCGAGGTTTCTGCTTGTCGTCCTCGTCCTCGGAATCGCTATCAAATATAGGTCAATGCCGTTGGACAGATTTAGGGGCTTCGGGGCATTGAGGAGTGGTGTCTGGTAAGGGGCATGGACTCTCCCCCTCCCCCACCCCCTCATCCTCTTGTCTGTATTCTGGAGGAGGATACAGGGGAGGTTTGAATGATACACTTCCATTCACATCTTGCTAACTTTTCAAGCCCCCGCTCGTATTTTGCTGATGTTGCAAGCTCCCACTCGCATCTTGCTGACTCTTCAAGCCCCCACTCACGTCTTGCTGATTTATCAAGTCCCCACTTGCATCTTGCTGACTTTTCAAGCCCCCCACAGCATGTCTAAGCAGTCCCCATGTAGGCAAAAGCCCTAGCACCTCTTTGTCCCCTTTCTCCAGAGCTTCTGACAGTGTTGATCCTAAATTGTCCCAGGTCGACACACTAAAAGCAGTCACAGCGGACGCGTCTACTCCATGTATCTTGGCCCACAATAACATATGTCCTAACCGCAGCCCATCTAAAGTATTTCCACACTTCTCTAATACTAATTTCCACATAGTTAGCACCATGGTATCTTCTTTAGATAACTTAGTCCCTATGTTGTCCCTGGTGGCTCACCTTACTGGTGTCACCTTCTCCTGGGATCTTGCAGCTGCTCGCTGTGCTATTCTGCTTCACCAGGCTCCACCTCCCCAGCAACCCGCTGGTCACAGTCTCAGGATCTGCTCCTGACACCCTTTACCAGGGTCAGATAGGCACAGTCTCAGGGTCTCTTCTTGATACCCCTTACTGGGATCACATTGGCATGTTGGGGTCACCAAATGTGGTGACGCAAGTTGAGGCGGACTGAAAAACACTATGTCTATGTGGCTGGGTTTGGACAAAATGGCATATTGGCCATTATTGTTTATACAAATTGTTTATATATCTTAGATAGTACGTGTGTCAGACCCTGATAGGCTTTCTGTGTTCTTCTTGCTTGCTATTTGCTGTTGCTGTGGGTGCCCGTATGCTGCGGTTCTAAGTTCCGGTTCCTCACATCCTGTTTACATACCTGACAATTTGTGGCTGTCTTAAAGGTACACAGCTAAGTCTTTGAAGTCAACTAACTCATCTGCAGACCCGCTGCAGACCCCAACATAAATGTTTACTTTTAATTTACTAAGCATCTGCTGAAACTTTATGGCCTTTCCTGGCTTGTTGCTTTTAAGTGACTCTCCATTTGGTTACTGGTAAGAAGGTAACCAAGCAACATGCAATTCAGGAAGACATAGAGCATGTTTTGTTGAGTATCAGGCAGGGTTACTCTGGATATGTGTCAGTCAGATTGCTGAAATTGGGTCTCACCCCCTTTGACCCTGTCACAACCCAAAAAGAGTCATTTAGGATGACCTCCCTCCCCTTGGGACCAATGACCACGTTCATGATACTCTTTGACTGAATTAAGGTGAAGTAACACCAACCAACCAGTTTTATCATTTATTAATACAAAATACAAGGCATGTGGTCAGAAACGATAGCTCAACGGCGATTATCTGGATAAGCAAGTCCCGTGCCACATGTTTTTACTTAGATCTGGTCATTATTCAATAAAGTGAGGAGAGGAGAAGGGGTGGGGGAAGAGAAAAGAGATATCACCACCCATGGATCCAGCGGTGTCCTGTTGGTCCTCTTTACCTTAGGTGTCTTGGTGGTGGGGGTCCCACCTGAACTTTCATTAATTCAAGTTTTATGTTTTTGAGAGGATGCCTCATTTACATACAAAGCGAGGGTGGATGTAGTCTGTGTCCGCGCAAGCTCAATGTATGAGTGGTAGTCACAGGCAGTCCTCATAGGTGGTCGTGAGGGGTTTTAGGCAACCCCTGCTGTGCACATGAGCAGTTGCCTTATGTTACCACAGCAGTTTTTTCCAGGAAGCGCTAGCTAGATCTTGCCTTCACAAGGCCTATACCACCTTGTAGTTACCAAGTTAGGCAACAGTGGCTCACTTTGCAGCTACAGCTTGTATCAATTCCTCTGCAATGTGAGCAGAACAGATTTTTTTCAGCAACTGTTCTTGAATTTGTGCACTAAGCAATGTTTAAGGCAATTATCAATATATCAGTTCCTTACATCACCCCATGACTCAAAATGTACCTGCCAAGTTAAATTCTCTAAAACATTGATGTTTTTCAATGGCCACACTGGGTGCAAAGATTGCCTCCATTTTTAATGGAAATGTTTGTCCAAAGGTATAATAATCAGGTATTCGTATTCCCGTAATTCCCTCCTTTGCATCTGCCAGGCTACTGAGATCTCTAGATATCCTATTTTGGTGAGATTTACAGTTAAATATTCTGGAGGGACACATGGAGAGGAAGCCAATAGAGCACTGCAATCTGGCCATTTCATACATATTTAGCTGTGAATACAACTTTCCATTGGAACATGCCCATACTATTCCCCATGGGGCCGAATACCTTGTCCAGAAACAATCAAATGGGTCATCTCAAGGTATCTCCTGTTGCTTGCCATCAGAGCTCCAGATCTTCCATCAATCTGTGTCATTCATGATTGGAATGACACAGGAGAGTGCCGTTTGGGTATCTTTAAAGGGGCTATTACATCAGTTATCCTGATTCCTATAACAATAATTGGGATAAGTCCAACAAGTACGCATATCCCAAATGAATGTTCTCAGTTCTGGAATATACCAGGTTTCAAGGAGGGTCACCTGCTCCTGTAGAGCAGTTTAATACCTGGAAACAGTTCAACAGGGGTTGTCCTATCGTGTCCTGGATGATGCGCCTATGTTTACCAACTGCCCCAACATTGAGTTTCCCCAGTTGGAAGTTTAACTTGATTATGCATACAGGTTTCAACCTCAACCTCCCACTGAATGGTGGTCCCATCAGGGAGGTCAAAAGTGAAAGACAAAGGATGATTGGGGTTATATAGTCATTTCAAACACCAGGCCTATTCATATTTAATGTAATCTACAAGGTGTATTTTCCCTGGTACATCAGGGATCTGTATACACCAATCTGTGTCCTAATGCACGTTATATTCTTGTTCAAAATAACCACTTCCAGAGGGATAATCCCATCATGGTACTATGGTACTATGGTACAAGGCACAGAAACAGAAGTGACGTTATTTGTTTCCATATGAAACATTTTGTTCAGATATCGATAAGTTAGATTCCACATACTTTCCAAAATAGAGTTGTTCGGAAGTTGATACAAAGCCATTGAGTATCCCATTCATGTCCTATTATTTCTCCATGGTTGTCCCTCTTTTTATTCAACAAAAGGGGATTCAATTATTCCCCATTTGATGTTTTTTCCTGTTTGGAAATTTGAATCCCTCTGCTGCTGAACCAGGTAGGGCATCACATATCCCCTGCTCTGTCTGGTTCCAGATATGCACAAAACCTTGTATCAAATTCCATGTAAGATTAGGACTGCTACTTTGCAAAGTGATTACATATAAAGTTGTCTTGGTTTCAGCTGGGATGGAGTTAATTATTTTCTTAGGAGCTAGTATGGTGCTGTGTTTGGCTATGATGTGAGAACAATGTTGATAATGCACTGATGGTTTTAGTTGCTGCTAGGTAATGTTTATACTAAGTCAAGGACTTTTCAGTTTCTCAGGCCTTGTTAGTGAAAAGGCTGGAGGGGCACAAGGAACTGGGAGGGGACACAGCCAGGAGAGGTGACCTGAACTAGCCAAAGGGGTATTCCATACCATGGGGAGTCATGCTTGGTATATATGAGTATTTGCATTATGTATCACGTGTTTCTTTCTTTCTTTTCCCTCTGGATTTTATTCTTTCCCTCCCCCTTTTCATTATAACTGTTATTGTCATAGTTGTTATTATTGTTCTTTCATTTTTATTCTGTTTCAATTGTTAAATTGTTCTTATCTCAACCCTCGAGTTTTACATTTCTTTCCGATTCTCCTCCCTATCCCTCTGGGTGAGGGGGGAGTGAGCAAGCGGCTACATGGTACTTGGTTACCAGCTAGGGTTAAACTATGACAAAAGTCAATACAAACATATGAAACACTAACTTTCGGTGATTCATGTGGGCAAACCTTATCTCACCAATACAACTGTGTGAGTAAAAGCCTATGGGATGAGTTGGACCTTCAGACCCACATTGCCACATATGTATAGATAACATGTGAATTAAAAAAAACACCGCCTGATATGGAATGGATCTGTTTGGTGTATTGGCCCTTAGGCCTGATATACCCCAGCCTCAAAACTTAGAATTTTAGAGGCATCCTCATGAATTGAAGTCCAATCCCAGGTGGGTTTTTTGCGTGTTAAATCATATGAGGGACGTGCTATGATGGAAAAATCTGGAATGTGTTTTCTCCAAAATACCAGCAGGCCTAGGGCATGTTGTAACTCCTTATTTCCTGGAATTTTTACTTGTGCAAGGGTTGTTAAAGTCCAGTGAAAAGGCTGGAGGGGCACAAGGAATTGGGAGGGGACACAGCCAGGACAGGTGACCCGAACTAGCCAAAGAGGTATTCCATATCATAGAATGTCATGCTCAGTATATAAACTGGGGGGGGTGGGGGGGGTGGGGGGGTGGCTAGGGCCTGCTGATCGTTGTTCAGGGACTGGCTGGGCATCAGTCAGCAAGTGGTTAGTAATTGTATTGTGCTTCACTTGTTTTCTTTCCTCCCTTCCCTTTGGATTTCATTCCTCTTCCTCCTACCTCCTTTTCATTATAACTGTTATTATTATTATCTCTCTCATTTTTATTCTGTTTCAATTATTAAATTGTTCTTATCTCAACCCTTGAGTTTTACATTTCTTTCTGATTCTCCTCCCCATCCCTCTTGGGGGGGGGGGAGTGAGCAAGTGGCTGCGTGGCACTTAATTGCCAATTGAGGTTAAACATTGATACTCCTTCAAAATCCCAATATCCAGTTCTGTCTTTTTGCCTTCTTGGATATGCATGAAAGCAAAAGTAAGCTATGGATCTGATTATCCTTTATTTAGTTTATTTTTTACCCTCTTTCTGTGTACATAAACTAAAAGGCTGAATTAAAGGAATATCCACTTGCATCCAAATTTCAAGTGGTAGCTGACAAATATACTGCTCTTTCCTATTTATCATACTTTTCTAATGTTATCATCATCATTGATCAAACAAAATGTAGACTTAATTTGCTTCCATCTCCCAGCTTATTTTCTTAATATACAACGTATGCCCAAGTGAAATGAAGGAAAATGGTTGTATTTTACTTTTTAATCTACAAATAGTGATTGACTTTCCATAGGGAAAAAGAACAAATCCTCACACAGTATTGCACATATTAATGAAGAATGGAGACAGTTTGCAATTCCTAATGCCACCAAAGTTTCTGTTGAGAATAGGATTAAAAAATCTTTATGGAAAGGTTTATTTGATCTTTAACAGCACAGACTGGACTCTGTGACCCTGGCAGGCACAACCAATTTTTGTTTCTCTGAAAAGAATAGGAATTTTGTTGCAAGGTCATGAGGTTCTCACAAGGCCTGCATTTGGCAAAATGTATAACATGTATAACAACAGCAGTTCAGATAAAAATACAAGAGTAAAAGTCTTGTGTATTCAGTTCATACACACTGAGGGGGCATTTACCCAAAACTAATTAGGTTAGAGAAGATGATGACGGTTAGTTGGATTAAATAGAAGCCAGGAAATTACAGACTCCCAAATGTGATGGAGCAACTAAGCATGGGAAATGTCTAACTTGACTTCAGGAAGGCCTTTGACACTGTCTCCCATAAGATCCTCATAGATGAGCTGTGGAAGCATGGGCTGGATAGACAGTGAGGTGGGTTGAAAACTGGATCAGTGGAGGGGCCTAGAGGGTGGTGATCAGTGGCACAAAGTCTAGTTAAGGCTGATAACTAGCAGTGTACCCTGGGGATCAATACTGGGTCCAATCCTGTTCAACATCTTCATTAATTATCTGGATGATGGGGCAGAGTGTATCCTCAGAAAGTTTGAAGACAGCACCAAACTGTGAGGAGTTGCTGATATGTCACAGGGGTGTGCTGCCATCCAGAGGGACCTAGACAGGATGGATAAATGAGCACACAGGAGCCTCATGCAATTTATCAAGAGGAAGTGCAAAGTCCTGCACCTGGGAAAGAACAACCCCAGACATCAATATATGCTGGGGGCCATCCAGCTGGAAAGTAGCTTTGAAGAAAAGGCCCTGGGGATCCTGGTGGAGACCAAGTTAAACATAAGCCAGTGTAACATGAAAGGCATGTGTGTGTGGGGAGATTTTCTCTACCCCTAGTGTTTGATCTGTCTATCAGCGCCCCAGGAAAGCCAAGACCCTTGTGCCCGACCAGTCTGTCAGCATCCCGTTACAGAGACCCTTCACTGAACAGTCCTGCTGGATGGGAGGGTAATTTGACTGACTTGTTCAGGGAAACGTTCCAGCAGCATAAGGGACACCCCTCAGCAAGTCTTCCCACTTTATTTGAATGTGTTACCCGCTGCCGGCAACTGCTAGTGCCCACAAAGGATTAATACTAACAGTTTATAGAATAACACCCTTTATTAATATAAAATTGTGACAAGTTAAGATTCGTGATTGCCGGTGATAGGGACTGTCTGCAAAAACTAGCTTGAAGTGATACACTACCAAACTATAATCACTAATAACAGCTAGCATGAGTTACTCATTTAGCGTGCATAAGTCAAAGTTCTTACCCAACAGGTGTCCTTATGGGGGAGAAGACAGGTTCAGCCCATTGACTGATCCCAGAAGCTATGATGGAGTCTTCCCTACCTTCTCCCCTCATCTGTCCACTTTTTATACTTCATAGTACATTGCATATTAATTCATCATACACAGGACCGGTTACAAGTTTCTCGCTTCTAATGCAAATTAGTACGCATCCTCAGATAGCACTACTGACATTCTCTACTAATTACACCTGCTCTTCAGGCTTGGGTTTGCCCTCTTTTTTTTTTTTTTTTTTTTTTTGGGGGGGGGGGCAGGCTATTTGAGTTGGAGGTTGTGATCTCCCAGTACCACAATTATCTTTGTCCTATTTTCAACTAATTTTCTGATGATGTCAGTGGATTGCAACATCTTATCATCCTGTTTCCTCTTATAGCCAGAACTTTCCTCACTTGAAAGCTTCTTTCTGCATAACTTAGATAATGGTGTTCTTTTCACTATCTGTTGTTTCTCATCCTCCCCAAGGCTGACTCCCTTGATTAGAAGTCCCTTCGTAACAACTTTAGAGAGTGAGTCAGCTTGACCTAGCTTTGTGAACACTGAATCAGAGTTGGGTAATCCAAGAGTTTAGACAAGTTCCCACTGCCCTTTGGACTTGTATCAGTCCAGGACTAGTCCATTTCCATCACATTTAGGTGGAGCTTGAGTGACTCTAGTCATACACATTGTTGATACTGACTGGTATTGTGTGCCCAGTGAGGTGTAGTAGTACCTTGGAGGCAGGTAACTTTGGGAGGGAGGTGTGCGTTGGTGTTACAATGAGATTATTTTATCTGAGGAAAGTCATTTCACCACAATGGTTGGCTCAGCCACAGACATCTCATGGATTCTTCATGCGACAACTGGTATGCAGCTTATCAGTTGTGTGGTGCCATCAAGTTCCCATTCCTGCAGGGAGCACGACATGAGCCGACAGAGCCTGGCCGCAGGGTCTCCACTCTGCTCCACCCTGCATCACTCCTATCAGCATGTGCTGAGCTGGCAGGATGTGTTGCTTAGTGAATTGTGGTGATGTAGATTCTGTGCATGACAACCACCCTGAAAGCTGTATTTTGCCCTAAATAGCTTTCTGTAATACTACGCTTCTATTAGTTCCCAATTTTCTCTAATTCTCACACACACACACACACACACACAAAACCACACAAAAGTAATTTTCCCAAAGCCAGCAATGTGGCCTTGCAGCAAAGAAGGTGAATGGTATCCTCAGCTGCATTAGACAAACTATTGCAAGCAGGTCAAAGGAGTTGATTCTTCCCCTCTACTCAGTACTGATGAGGCCATGCCTGGAGACCTGTGTCCAGTTCTGGGCTCTGCAATACAAGAGAGACATGGACATTCTGAAGACAGGGCCATGCACAGGGCATCCAGCACAGGGCCACAAAGATAACAGTGAGGTGAACTGAGAACAGGCTGAATGGCAGAGCTCAGGGAGTTGTAATCAACAGCGCTGAGTCTAGCTGGAGGCTTGTAGCTAACAGTGTTCCCCAGGGGTCGGTGCTTGGTCCAGTCTTGTTCAATTTATTCATCAGTGACCTGGATGAAGGGACAGAGTGTACTCTCAGCAAGTTTGCTGATGATACAAAACTGGGAGGAGTGACTGATTCACTGGAAGGCTGTGCTGCCATTCAGCCAGACCTGGACAGGCTAGAAAGTTGGGTGAAGAGGAACCTAATGAAGTTCAACAAAGGCAAGTGTAAGGTCCTTCACCTAGGGAGGAATAAACCCATGCACCAGTATAGGCTGGGGGTTGACCTGCTGGAAGGCAAATCTGCAGAGAAAGACCTGGGAGTCCTGGTGGACAGCAAGTTGCCCATGAGCCAGCAGTGTGCCCTTGTGGCCAAGAAGGCCAATGGGATCCTGGGGTACATTAGGAGGAGTGTGGCCAGCGGGTCGAGGGAGGTTATCTTCCCCCTCTACTCTGCCCTGGTGAGGCCACACCTGGAGTGCTGTGACCAGTTCTGGACTCCCAGTTCAAGAGAGACAGGGAACTCCTGGAGAGGGTCCAGTGGAGGGCTACGAAGATGATTAGGGGACTGGAGCATCTGCCTTATGAAGAAAGGCTGAGAGAGCTGGGCCTGTTTAGCCTGGAGAAGACTAAAAGGGGATCTTATTGATGTATATAAATACCTAAAGGGAGGGTGCAAAGACAATGAAGCCAGGCTCTTTCCAGTGGTGCCCAGTGACAGGACAGGAGGCAATAGGCACAAATTGAAACACAGGAGGTTCCATCAGAACATCTGGAAACACTTTTTTATTGTGAGGGTGACTGAGCACTGGAACAGGTTGCTCTGGGAGGTTGTGGAGTCTCCCTCCTTGGAGATATTCAAAAGCTGTCAGGACATGATCCTGGGTAACCTGTTCTAAGTGACTCCAACTGAGCAAGGATATCAAACCAGATGACCTCCAGGAGTTCCTTCCAACCTCAGCCATTCTGTGATTCAGTGTGATTCTGTGATTTTGTGAAATAAAGGAGGAGTCAGCCTAAAAGGAAGTATAAAAGAATCATGGAATGTTATAACAGTGGAAGAAACCCTGGAGTGGAAACTGCATCAATTAAAACCCAGACTGTCAGTGCCAGATGCCACCTGGGATCTTCATACCCTTCGCCCATCTGGGCAGTACATCCTCCCATGGATTGCCATGAGCAGTTTCACCTACAGCCAGCCAGGGTCCAAGTGCTGTGGGCACAGCCAGGAGGGACCCTCACTGGGGTTCTGGGTGGTACCTCATGTGGGTCATGAGGATGTAGGGAGCTCTTTGGGTTCCCTTTTCCCTAGGAGGGGTGTGCAGACAGGGATCTTGCACACCTAGGAGCGGTGAGGGTGAGTAACCTGAGCTTCCCTGGACAGGGGTGTACAGGAGATTTAACTTTTTGGGATTATTTATAGAAGGGTGCTTAGGAATTTGTAGGTGCTTATTAACACTTTTTAAGGAGCTTGTGTTGGGGTTTATTTGTTGCATTACTGATATTGATCTTAATTGTATGGTTCACTGATTACCAGTTAATCCCATGTTGTTAATAAATCAATAAACTGTCTCAATCCTGATTTATTTTAACAACATGAACTGGGTGTTCTTTCCCTGCAATACAGGGTTTGTTTGAGTAACTGGACAGAATTAAGGCAGATCTAATAAGCCAGGAAGTTTTATGGAGAGTGTATACATATGCACACTATGTATAGTTTTAAATTAACTAAATGATTGCAACTGCAGAAGTGGTCTCAGTTTGGACATGAAAGATTGTATGCTAGCAATTTTTGCTATATGCAAGTCTGAAAGTAAAGGCCTGAATTTCAAGGATAGAGTCCTTTCAAGGGGGGATTCTTGACATCTGCAAAATTCACTTTCTTATTGTAACAGCATAGGGCACTATTTTAACTCTAACACAACATAACAGATATTTGGATGAACTTGGCTGACAAGACCTGGAGACTTGCAACATGCTGAAAAATATTGAGGAGAGTTACAATTCTGTTCTCTTTCCTTGTGATCTTAGGTGCTTATGTGTTCATCAGCTTCTGGGCAAGCTGTTGGAGGAAGAAGGATATAGTAGGTTTTATTCAAGATATGAGATATGTATGATAACTATTTTCTTGCAGGAGAAGCCCAAAGGGTCTGCTCTTCTGCAGTATGTGACTAGATTTGAGATGTTTTGGTTGGGCTTTTGGCTATCCCAGAACTGACAAAGATATAGAACTGGTGCTTAAGTTTGAGTTCTCCCTGATCATTCATCCTTTCTGGCATTTTCCAATTTATTTTACTTATTTGCTGTCCACTTTTATCCTCAATTGTATGTTTTTATACTGTCTTTTTGGATCTGCCTAACTAGGCTTAATAAAGGTGATGATCAAGCATGCCAAATTATTTCTTTCTGTTCCCTTTCTTGCACCTATCCTCCTGGATTTCATGCTTTACAACTCCAGCTGCCTTAATAGTATTAGTGTTTATTTCATGAAAAGAAAAGCTCACATAGCTGACAGTTCTGGTATACTCATTGAAAAATGCATATGGAAAGTAACAGAGAAACAAGGTATTGGTATTGCCTTACTACATTGCCATGGCAAACCACCTGGAGCCCCACTGAGTAATGAATTACTGATGACAGCAAAGCCTCTCACTACAGGCATCCTTTTGAATATAAATGGAAATATGATATTTTTTCTTCATTGTGTATTCTTAATTCCAACTAGATGCTGTCCCTCAGAAATATTTATTGGACAAGTCATTGAAGGAATGTTACAAATGCCTATGTTCTATAACAATGTACCTGGCAACATATGACTAGATAATTAATTGTCTTTCACCTGTCACATTTTATTCAGGTTTCTGATCTAGTAGTATTAGTCACTCTTTCGGGTCAGAATTTTCTGTTGTGGAAACTGAATTTTAATTTTATTTTTGTCTTAGTCCGAAAATAAAGAAAAATTTATCAACCCAAATCCAAAAAAAATCTTGGGCTGATCAATGGTTTTGTTTTGCAAATTTCTGTTTTACTATAGTCAGTCAGGGTGGATATAAAATTGAAAAGAGAATATTGGAAAACCATTTCTGTTTCTGATTCCAACTAGATGACACTAGAACTCTGAAAGAGAACTTTCATCTTAATAGAATTAATGGAATAAAATAGTATTTTATATGAATTTGTGAATCTATATAAGAATGATGCTATGTTTTATAATCACAGAGAGAGAAATCTAACTTCTGTACATCTTCAAGTGGATTCTGTGGTACTCAAAGGGTTTTATCCTACAGATTTCTAGAGGAGTACTTCAAAGAGAGATTTGGGTCCTTAGTGATAGCTTGAGCCCTGACTTCTGCTATTTTCTTGGTGATCTTTCAAGGAAAGGAGCGTATCACCTCTCTCTTCTGTTTGTGAGTAACTTATCAGTTTCTGAAACTCACAGTGAACTACTCCCAAGATGTGTTAAATAATGGTATATCACAAGATTAAACATGTTAAAATGATTAAATTGCTATTCCCTGTATATGGTACTGTAATAAATGTCAATTGTATTCTCTAGTTCCACAATAAAAACATTATACCTTGACATTAAGTGTGCCTACTGTTTCACATAACTATTCGAAAATAGCATCATGTCTTTAGGCGCTTACCTTCAAACAAACAAAAGTTAGAATCCTATACTGTGTCCTTTTAAAAAATATTACTGTGGAAGGGGATAGAGCAAGAGGAGAACATTGGTCACATGTTTTCAAGTATTTTGCAGCAGACATGCAGTAAATGCCCATGTCTTCCCTCTCCACCAAAAACCCCTCTGTAAGTCAGTTTGCTTCCAGACAGCAGATCTGTTATTGTGTTATGTATTACTTCAAGAAATACCAGGCAAATGATAAACAAAATGATCCTTTCATTTAAATTGTATGCATTTGTAATTTAATATACTCCTTAAAGTAAGCTTCTAAGTAAGAAAGTTCCTTAAATTACCTTTTCCTGTAGACTACTGGTTGAGAAATAGAACTATTTTTTGATTGTTTTTTCACCTTAGCTTTAGGTTTAGCTTTATAAAATTAAATACTGAAACAATTTTATAAGCAGTCATTGTGGCTCACTAACAAATCATTATGGATTTAAAGATTATTTGTTAACAAATTGTTGCTAGTATTGAATTATATTTCAAGTTCTTTTCTCCCATAGCCACTGTGGTACCAATTGATGGAATCCTGGAGCTGAAATAAACTGACTGAACTCATATCTTATCTGATGCCCATTCTCTTTTGTTGATACCATTAAAACAAACATATAACATGAAGTGTCCTTGTGCTGCACAAGTGTCCACAAGTGTCTTTGTGCTGCACCTTATCCTGTTTGTCAATGCTCCACTGACAGGGGAGTAGAGGAAGCTGCCAAATTAACATAGAATGTTTTTAGTAATTTGGTTTATTCTTCATAAACTGTTAAGAAACCTATTACTGTGTCTGACAGTGAATCAAGTAGCTGAGTTATATTTTCATAAGACTGGAAAGGACTGTATAATTTTCTCAGCAGGGATTTTATATGCTGTACATGCCTCTAGCAGAATAAACATTGTTATTGCTTCTTCAAATGAAATGCTGTTGCCTACTTTGGTTTCAGTGGCAAAAGTAACATCTTGTTTAACAAACTGACTTAGCACAGTAGTTGCACTGCAAAGATCCACCTTGGACATATAAAAGACTTGCTCTAGATTTGTAGCAATCTGTAGTTTATATTTCTACAGTTTAAATGCATCAACATGAAATCAAGAACTTGATCTTTTGATATTGCTTTGGAGAAAATTTGAGTGCTATGGAAATTGATTTTTAATTACCCTTTCTAGAACTATAATAATATTGTGATTAATATTTCTGACAGAAACCTGGAAGACGGCTATGCAACATGAATTATTCAGAAAAGTGAAGTTACTGCTTGAGAAATGAGTAATAGATCTAGTGTTTTCTCATCTGAAGGCATCTTGGAGGAACTTTTTAGTTAGTGCATCCTGTGACTTCCTATGTTCTACAGCAGTTTGAATTGTGAATATCAAAAGTTGTCTAATCAGTTCAAGTGTTTTGAAAATTTCATACCTCTGACATAGCTTTATTACTTTGTGTGATAAAAGCTATTAATGCCATCGTCTAGAAAATTAAGTAACAAAATACAAGAATCCTAAAACTAAAGCCTTTTCCCATGGCTTATATTCAGCTTCCATGCCAAAATTTTTGACAAAATCACTCCTTTTATAGTGTCTTTCTTCCTTAATTATTTTTTCCCCCAGTTAAGCAAAACTGTAATTTTCTTAGTGGATCTTTCACAAAGTGGGTGTACTGGATCTGACTGGGATGGAGTTAACTGTCTTCATAGCTGTCCATAGCATGTTGCGCTTTGCATTTGTGGCTAAAACAGTGTTGACAACACACTGATGTTTTGGCTACTGTGAACAGTGCTTGCACAGCATCTCTTTTTTCCACTCTACCCTGCCCCCCACAGTGAGTAGGCTAGGGAGGGGAAAGAGTTTGGGAGGGAAAACTGCCAGGACAGCTGACCCAAACTGACCAAAGGGATATTCCATACCATATGACATGGTTGTCCTACGAACAGTGAGGGAGTCTCACAACACATTATAAAACAAAGCTTTATTGAGGCAGTAAGAAAGATGAGCAACAACACACCCATAGGGCAACTCACTCAATCACTGATAGCAATAAAAGCTCAGAGGAGGGAGGAGGAAGGGGAGACATTCATGGTTATGGCATTTATCTTCCCAAGCAACTGTTACATGTGCTAAGACCCTGCTTTCCAGGAAGTGTATGGACATCTGCCTGCTGATGGGAGGTAGTGAATGGATTCCTCTTTTTGCTTTACTTGCACGTGCAGCTTTTGATTTCTCTATTAAAATGTCATTATCTTGAACCATGAATATTCACACCTTCCTTCTATTTTCTTCCCATCCCCTGTGAAAGGGGAATGAGTGAGAGGCTGAGTGGGTGTTTGGCTTTTGGCTGGGATCAACTCACCACAGTGGGTAACTTTCTGCCTTCTGGGGAATTCCTTTGTGTCAATTTGCTCTATGCTTCCTTCACTTTAATAAAAGGCAATATACATATGCAGCCATCAGAATACTCAATGATGCTATTTATAGAGTATTAAAGACTAATTTCTATTTATGTGGTGTATTTCATGACATTTAAATTCTAAAATTTTGTGCATTGGTTAGAATATACTTAATCCTAATTCCTAGGGCTCTGGTATGTAAGAAAGGTCTGGGTAGTATTTTTTCCTTTTAATATAAAAAAAACCCTGTCTTTTTGAAGGCTGTGATAGGAAAATAATACCCTCATTTTTAGGATTTCAAAATAAATTTTGTATATCACAGTGATTTCCTAGGTACTTGCTCAGATTTATATAATGAAATCTCACTATTGTTCCATGTTCACTTACTGACATTTTTTACATGTTTCTGAAGCAGTGAAAATCAAAATTCCCTTTATCCAATTGAAGCATAAATTAAAGTTGTAACCTCTCAGAAATGGTAATTCGTGACCAAGGAATGATGTTAAACTGACTCAAAGCAAGAATGCCAGAGGCAGAAAGGAGTGAAGTCATGAGATAAGAAATGTAGCAGTACTGTCTTGTAGAATTCATGGAATGTGAGTGCTCAGGGGCCACCTTTGGTCAGCAGAACTGGCACTGGGGGATGAACCAAATGCCAGGATAAGGCACTCCATGGGGAAGCTCACGATTGGTGCTGGTGCAAGCATATAAAAGGAATCGGTTTGTGATGCATCTTCACAGACTCCTTGTAGAATGGCTTATGGTGGTAGCTCTCCATACAATGCATTCTTCATTAAATCTTTTTATATTTAAGCACAAACATGTGTTTAGTTTGCCTCAGGGGGTATAATAAATATTCTCCAACACAGTCCTCAGATTTAAAACTACTGCATGCAAAGTTGTACCATGAGAATATGGAAGGGGGGGGGGTATTGTCCTCTATGGAAAAAAATAAATAATTATTGAATGCACAGAGCTGTCTTTGAAAAAAAGCCATGAATAGGTTGAGAGTTTATGGTATGGGGTCCCCTGTTCAAGCCCGTTACATGATCAATGCTACCCACTTACTCCATGTAGCACTGGTTGTGTGATGTTTCCTTTGAACATCCAGTGTACCACAGGCAAGCACGGTGCCAAAAGGAGATGTTCTTCTGTACCAACAATTCCTGAAGAAGCTCAAATCCCCTCATATGCTGCTAGTATCTCTTTCAGTTGGGGTGTATTGGGATTCTGATCCTCAATACCCCCCAGACTCCAAAACCCTAGAGGTCCACCTTGGATTTCTGCTGGTGTTTTCTGCCAGAGGCTTCAGGTGAGACCATGCTCCCCAGCTGCGGTGTAGAGTACATTTTGCACAGCTGGTCCTGTCCAGACAGGCCCAAGAGCTACCGCATGAGCTGTTTCCTGTTTTATATGCTCAAAGGCTTGTTGTTGCTCAGGACCCCACTCAAAATAGATCTTCCAGCTTGCTCAATAGAGAGGGCTCACAAGCTGACTATAACCTGGAGTATGCATTCTTCAGAACACCACAAGGCCTAGGAAAGCTTGTGTTTCCTTCTTGTTAGCTGGTGGAGACATAGTTGCTATCTTGTTGGTCACATCCATAGGCACATGATGAGGTCCATCCTGCCATTTTATTCCCAAGAGCTGAATCTCCTGTGCAGGTCCCTTGACCTTGCTTCTTTTCATAGCAAAACCAGCTTTCAGAAGAATCTGAATTATTCTTTTTTTCCTTCTCAAACACTTCTTCGGCCTTGCTGCACCACACGATGTTGTCATCAATGTATTGTAGAGGTTCAGAGGCATCACTCTTTTCCAGTGTGGTTTGGATTAGTCCATGACAAAAAAAAATAGAAAATTGATTCCAGGTCTATTGGACATTGATTCCAGGTCTATTGGACACTCCTCCACATAAGAGCAAACTGTGTCCTGCACTCTGCTGCCAAAGGGATTGAGAAAAACACATTGGCAATGTCAATTGTAGCATACCACTGGGCTGTCTTTGACTCCAGTTCATATCGGAGCTTTAACATGTCTGGTACAGCAGCACTCAGTGGTGATGACTTTGTTCTGGCCACGATAGTCTACTGTTAACCTCTACCCTCCATCAGACTTTTGTGCTGGCCATATGGGATTATTAAATGGTGAGTAAGTCTTGCTGATCACTCCTCGGCTCTGCAGTTGATGAATCATCTCACCAATTGGAGCCAGGGAGTCTCGGTTTGTGCAATATTGCTGCTGGTGCACCATCCTGGTAGCAATTGGCACCTGCTGTTCTTCAACTTGCAGCAGTTCCACAATGAAGGGATCTTCTGAGAGGCCAGGCAGGGTAGATGATAGCTGTTTGATCTTCTCTGTATTCACAGTGGCTACACCAAAAGCCCATCGGTACCCCTTTGGGTCCTTGAAGTACCCTCTCCTGAGGTTGTCTATGCCAAGGATACAAGGGCCCTCTGGGCCGGTCACAATGTGGTGCTTTTCCCGCTTGTCCCCTGTTAAGCTCACCTCAGGCTCCAATACGGACAATTCTTGGCATCCCCCATCACTCCACAGATCCAGATGGGTTCTGTGCCCCTATAACCTGATGGCACCAGCGTACACTGTGCACCAGTGTCTACCAAAGCCTTATACTTCTGTGGGTCTGATGTGCCAGGCCATCGAATCCACACAGTCCAGTATACCTGGTCATCCCTTTCCTCCTCCTGGCCGAAGGCAGGGACCCTCTATTCCTGTTCCTGGTCAGAGTATTCACTGTCTGACCCTTGCAGTGCCAGACCAGAAGTCCCCTCACCAGGATCAAGGGAGGTGATTTCAGTTCTTCTGTTTGGGAGAACACTGATTGCCATCTTGTGTCTCTACAGCCACTATGCTGACAGCCTTCTTGGGTGACCCCTTCTTAACAGCTGTCTTCCCTCTCAGTTCATGTACACGGGCTTCCAGCTTGAAGGTGGGTTCACCATCCCACTTCCTCATGTCCTCCCCCTGGTCACTCAGGAAGAACCACAGTGAACCATGTGGCATGTACTTGGGGCTCCCTTTCCCTCTGGCTGGGCAGGAGAAGACTGATTTCTTGGGGTGCCCCTGACAGACAAGGTGCTTGCCCGTAGGGATAAGGGAGTACAGAGATTTTCTTCAAAGTTTTGGAGCCAAGAAGACACTATCTCGACAGGTGGTTTATCCATATCCAGGCAATACATCGTTGCCAAGCTGTTAGAATATGATGCTGGGGCACTTTGAATCACCTTCCTCCACATGACCTGTGTGCACAGGACATCCTCTAGATTTTTGGAGACATCATCATCATCTAGATCACTGTAGATGACTTCCAGTACCGCTAGTTCTCTCAGGTACTGGATGCCTTCCTCAGTGGTAGTCCACTTTCCTTGGTAATTCACAAGATCTTCCTTGAAAGGATATCTTGCCCTCACACATGAGAGGGTTGCTGCCTCTTTTCCAATTCCTCTGTCAGTTCCTTGATCCCTAGTAAGGGAACCCAGCTGTTGGGCTTCCTTACCTTCCAATGGTTGTCTGTTGGCCCAGCTACCCCAGCATCGGAGCAGCCAGGCAGCAATCTGCTCATCTAGAAGGCAGCTGTAATCTTTCCACATGTCTCAAAGTTCTTTTGAGGTCAGGTACCTGGTAGTTTCTGCGTCTTGATTGATTTCTCTCACTTCTTCCTCCTCTTTCTTTGCTGAAGGACTGGCTTCCTGATCAAACCCTCCTCCTCCTCCTCCCTTACTAATCAATGATATGGACCCATTGACCTCCTTGTCCATTGTTTCTTTTTTACTACTGGGACAATTACTGTAGTTTTTGTTTGGGTCCCTATCTATCTCAGCTGTGGTGTCCTCAGATGTGGTTTGGGTTCCTGTGTCAACTATTTTGTTCTTAGATGTAGTTTGTATCCTGGTCTCAATCATGGCATTTTCAGAGGTGGTTTGTGTCCCTGTCTTAACCATAGTCCTATGACAGTACTGAATTGTGTCTCGATAGGCACAGTCCAAGCCCCATTACAGTGCTAGAAGCTGCTGGTTTTCATTGGGGTAGACAAGGCACCCTTCTATTAGGTGGCATGTCAGTTTACCAGGGTTACTTGCCTGTTCAGGTGTAAAATCCCGGGCTATGGGAGGTGATAACCAACCTAGGCACCTGCCCAAATCCTTCCACACACCCTGCCACCCAGATATTGGCCACCTCAGGGCATATGTCAATATCACCTCACCCAAAAAGTTACCTCCTCTCATGCCAGGATGACAACAGATTCCACAAACCCAATATAAGCCAGCAGTGTTAGCTAGTAGTATTAAGCAGCTCACATAAGGGTGAACAAGGACCTTGGCAGCCTGTGTCATAAAACCACCTACATCAATCCTGCATGGGAAGAAGGAGGTGTATTCCCTCATCCTCTCCACAAGATTGTTCCCCCAGCACAGAAAAAGCATCAGTGTCAGGGCAAAGCACATAGCCACTGTTTGTATTAACATGTTCCCAAGCTCAGCAAAATAAAGAGATAAACAGTGCAGGCAGAAAACTGTGACCCGCACAGAAGCTTGCCCCTTAATAACTACTATAGCTATAGCACGCTCAATTCAAAACTGACATCTCGAGCCCCATGTTGGGTGCCAAAAAGAACTGTGGTGGGTTGACCTTGGCTGACCACCAGGTGCCCACCAAGCCACTCTATCACTCTCATCCTCAGCAGGTCAGAGGGGAGAAAATAAGATGAAAAACTCATGGGTCAAAATAAAGGAAGTTTAATGAAAGAAAAGCAAAGGCCACACACGGAAGCAAAGGAAAGAAAAAAAATATTGTTCTCTGCTTCCCATCAGCAGTCAATGTCCAGCCACTTCCTGGGAAGCAGGGCCTCAAATATGTGTAGTGGTTTCTTTGGAAGGCAAACACCTTATTAATGAATGCCCCCTCCCCTCCTCCTCTTTTTTCTTAACTTTTATTGCTGAGCATAACGTCATATGGTATGGAATATCTCTTTGGTTCAGTTTGGGTCAGTTGTCCTGACCCAAATTCTTGCCTACCCACAGCCTATTGGACCTTGGTAGGGGGAGGAGGGATAGTGAGACAGTCTTGATGGTGTGGGAGCACTGCTCAGCAGTAGCCAAAACATTGGTGTGTTATCAACACCTTTCTAGCCACAAATACAAAGCACAGCACTATGAAGGCTGCTATGGGGAAAGTTAACTCCATCCCAGCCAGACCCAATACACCTTGCAACAATGTCAGCCACTCTCTTAACACCCTGGGGTGCATTTCATTGCGACTCACAGATTTATGTGGGTTGAGCCCCTGCAAGAGGCTGCAGACCAGCCCTTCCTCCACTACTGGTGGGCTGAGGTAGCTACTTGATCTTGTGATCTGGGGTCCAGCTATGCAAAGACAGCAAACCTCTGCTTTGTCAGCATTATTAGTGACTAGTTTCCCTGCCCTGTTTAGTAATGGGCCTATGTCTTCCCTGTGCTTCTGCTTACTGTTCATGCACCTGAAGAACCCATTCTTGACACCTTTGTACAATTTCATTTCTAGCCAAGCATTAGCCTTCCTGACTGCATCTCTGCATGCCCTAGCAAGGTTCTTGTAGTCCTTGATGGCTATTTGGCCTCCTTTCCATAGCTGATATGCTTCTTTTTTTTGCTTTTAAGCACACTCAAAAGCTCATTGTTAAGCCAGGGTGGTCTCTTTTTCTGCCTTCTTCCTTTCCCTTTGTAGGGGATGGACTGTTCTTGTGCTTCCAGGAGGCTGTTCTTGAATAACTCCCAGCACTTGCAAATGCCTTTGCCCTCCATGGATATTTCCCATGGAATCCCTCACAGCTGGTCTTTGAGCATGTTGAAGTTGGCTTTTCTAAAATCCATGGTCTTTGTCCTTCTACTGGTCTTCAGTGTGCTCAGCAGTATCTTAAACTCTATAATGTTATAGTTGCTGTATCCAAGGATACCATATTTTCCTGTTTTAATCCAAGTCTACCACAAGTTTCCCAATACTTGAGTTAGTAATTACATATATATATATATAAATTGGCAATTAATTAAGTTCCCCAAGGGGAATCTGTTTTGTCCAAAACATTAATTCTTAAGCAATGTCCCTGTTTTTATTATGACCCATATTTTTTTTAATTTCTGTTATTCCTATTTTCACCCCTGATCTGTTGTGGGGGAGGGGTGAGCAAGCAGCTGGGTGGGAGTTTGGCTGCTAACCAGGGCCAATCCACCACACAGTTGCAGTGTAGTCATTGCAGGATGAAGCTTAGCTTAGCACAAGCTAATTTACTGTTCTTGAAGCAGCACTTAAAAAAAAAAGAAGGAAACCTTTCAGTTTCACTGATAATTTTCCCCTTCCATATATCAGAGAAAGACTTTTTATGAAGAAATGTAGCCCAGTGCATGAGAACGGGATGTTATTCATTCCAGCTAAAAAGGAACCCTCTGACAGATTTTATAAAGTATTAAAAAAATAATATGTCTTCTTTCTTATCAATACTGAAGGCAAAATTTAGCTTGGAAAAAAAGTCAAATAATCAGCAAGGAAATATTAACCTGAAACCAAAATACTACATATGGGATAAAAGAATGTAGGGTCTTTGATTTTGCTAGGTTTATATATAGTTGAACTTTTTTGTTAGTAGAATATTTTTTATTTTCCCACTAATTTATTCAATATTTATGTCTTTAAGTACTTGTTTCTTTTTATGACAGCAAGATGTTCAGTGTTTCTAACAGTCATTGTAGCAAGTGTACAGAGTTGGATATATTTTAAAGTGCAGGTGGTGATGCTTTTCCTAGCTATATAAGCAGGGCTATCTTATGTTACCACACAAACTTAGCTGAAGCTAGTCACTTTTTTCAAGTTTAAAGTTGATGGCTTCCTAATGATGCATTGTTGGTTACCCTGATGGCTCTGGTCTGTTGTCAAAAGTAGGATTTTTCCACTCCCTGTCTCAGGAACAATATCTCTGGTGGCATTTCAGAAAAGTACCACATAGTGAGCAACCACAAAAGGAAAAGAATAGGGACAGGTTTTCAATCATATTTTTTAAAAAAATAGTGTTTAAGAGTTGGGGCCAAACTACATAAAACAAGTGTAATGACACAACATATTTCACAGTGACTCTGTGTATTTCTGCTATTCTTCTTTAATGTATATCCCTTTCATCCTCTCAGTGGAAAGATGCATTATATCCTTATACTGCTCCAGCTGCCTATATTATATTATGTCTGAAGAAGTTCCCATTTCTCCAAAAAGCCTAATGCAGTCACAGTGACCAACTAAAATATCAGCAATGTTATCAACTTTGGTTCCTGAGGGAAAGTGTCAGTTATGCCCACAGGCTCACTTCTTTGCCTGTGGCTCCCTCCAAAACTCCTCAGACCTCTAGATTTGTAAAACATTTTACAAATTTCATGCTCATAAGCCCATTAAGTATACCTGGGTAACTTCCATGATACAGTCAGAATAATTCTGGTTTCTGTCTCATGATTTATATGAACACCTCTATGTGGAACAGGGTTCAATTCATTGACAATTTGATGTTAGCACTGCAATTGTAAAATGGATTATTTAATACTGTGAAGTATTAATAAAATACTAATACTATTAAAAATAGCCTCAATCCTGTTCTTTTTGATAATGAGATGGCCTACATGGCACCAGGCTTGTAGGCATCAGATGGAATTCACCTTTCTCAAAGGGGGAAGAGGGTCTTTTCTCACGAGCTAGTGGGGCTTATTGACAGAGCTTTAAACTAGACTAGAAGGGGGAGGGGGATAATATCAGGTTTGTCCGTGACAAGCTGTGGGACAATGTGCCAAGATTAGAGGGACAGGGTGCTAACGAAAGCCCTCAGCCTGTTGCTCTCAGATGTGCTACATACACTGGAGCACACTTGAAGTCTTATGGAGAGGAGCCAGGCACTCCTGAGATAATAGGAGCCAACAGGGGAACACCGGTGAAATACTTGAAAGGAATTAAGGGGTGCTCCTCTAAGAAGGTGACATGGCTGACAGCCCAGCTGAAGTGCCTTTACACCAATGCACACAGCATGTGAAACAAACAGGAGTTGGAAGCCACTGAGCTGCTAGAAAGCTACGACCTAGTTGCCATTACTGAAACTTGCTGGGACAAATCCCATGACTGGAGTGTGGCTATCAATGGCTACAGGCTGTTCAGAAGGGACAGGTGAGGAAGGAGGGGCGGAGGGGCTACTCTCTATGTCAAGTAATGGATAGATTGTGAAGAGCTGTCTCTGAAGAATAGCCATGAGCAGGTTGAAAGGTTATGGGTAAGAATTAGAGACTTAGGACACAAAGGGAACCTTGTGGCTGCTGTCTACTACTGACTTCCCGATCAAGGGGAGCCTTCTTACTCCAGCTACAGGAGGCATTGCACTCACAGGCTCTAACCCTGCTGGAGGTTCATGATTTAATCACAATTGGTAATTAAGTGCCATGAAGCCACTCACTCACTCCCCCCTCACCCAGAGGCATGGGGAGGAGAATCAGAAAAGAATGTGAAACTCGAGGGTTGAGATAAAAACAATTTAACAATTGAAATAGAATAAAAATGAAAGAACAATAATATCAATAATGACAATAACAGTTGTAAAGCAAAGGGGAGGGGGGTGGAAATAAAATCCAAAGGAAAAGGGAGAAAGGAAACAAGTGACACACAGTACAACTGCTTACCACCCACTGACCGATACCCAGCCAGTCCTCGAGCAACAATCAGCAGGCCCCAGCCAACTCCCCCCAGTTTGTATACCAAGCATGACATCCCATGGTATGGAATACCTCTTTGGCTAGTTCAGGTCAGCTGACGTGGCTGCATCCCCTCCTAATTCCTTGTGCCCCTCCAGCCTTTTTGCTAACAAGTCCTGAGAATCAGAAAAGTCCTTGACTTAGTATAAACATTTACCTAGCAACAACTAAAACCATCAGTGCATTATCAACATTGTTCTCACATCATAGCCAAAACACAGCACTGTACTAGCTACTAAGAAGAAAATTAACTCTATCCCAGCCAAAACCAGGACATGGGGGACTTCAACCACACAGATACCTGCTGGAAAAGTAGCATGGCAAGCCGTAGGCAATCCAGGAGACTCTTGGAATCCATTGAGGATAACTTCTAAAGCCAGATAATAAACAGCCCTACCAGAGGGGATGCGATAGTGGACCTGATGGTCACCAATGTAAGTGAGCTAAATGGTGACATCAAGATTGGAGGCAACCTGGGCTGCAGTGATCATGCACTCGTAGAGATCGCAGTCCTGAGGGATATGGGACAGGCAAAGAGGAAAGTCAGGACCCTGAATTTTAGGAAAGCAAACTTCAATCTGTTCAAGGAATTAGTCAATAGGACTCCCTGGAAAACTGCCCTCAGGGACAAGGGAGCAGAACAGAGCTGGCAGATCTTTAAGGACACTTTCCATAGAGAGCAAGAGCTCTTGATCCCTAGGCATAAGAAATCAGAAAAGGAAGGCAAGAGACTGGCATGGATGGGTTGAGACCTGATCGTTAAACTAAAGGGCAAGAAGGAAATGCACAGGCAGTGGAAGCAGGGACAGGTATGAAGTGTATAGGGACACTGTTCAGTTGTGTAAGGATGGGGTCAGGAAGGCCAAGGCACAGCTGGAACTGAACTTGACAAGGCATGCAAAGAACAATAAGAAGGGCTTCTATAGGTATGTCAGCCAAAAAAGGAAGGTCAAATAAAGTCTGCCCCCACTGATGAACACAACTGGCAAACTGGTAACAACAGATGAGGAGAAGGCCGACGTACTCAAAAACTTTTTTGCCTCAGTCTTCACTGGCAACCTCCTTTCCCATACCTCTCGAGTGGATGGACCACAAAGCAGGGACTGGGGGAAGCAAAGCCCCTCACACTGTAAGAGAAGATCAGGTTTGTGACCACCCGAGGAACCTGAACATATATAAGTCTATGGGACCTGACAAGGTGCAGCCCAGAGTCCTGAGGGAATTGGCTGATATAGTTGCCAAGCCACTCTCCATGATATTTTAAAAGTCATGGCAGTCAGATGAAGTCCCGGGTGATGGGAAACATTGCACCCATTTTTAAAAAGGGTAGAAAGGAGTACCCTGGGAACAATTGACCTGTCAACCTCACCTCTGTGCCTAAGAAGATCATGGAACAGATCCTCCTAGAAACTGTGCTAAGGCACATGGAGGACAGGGAGGTGATTAGAGACATCCATCATGGCTTCACCAAGGGCAAGTCCTGCCTGACCAACCTAGTGGCCTTCTATGATGGAGTGACTGCATCAGTGAACAAGGGAAGAGTTATGGATGTCATCTGTATGGACTTCTGTAAGACCTTTGACATGGTCCCCCACAACATCCTTCTCTCCAAATTGGAGAGAGATGGATTTGATGGGTGGACTGTTTGGTGGATGAGGAACTGGTTGAATGGTTGCATCCCGAGGGTAGTGGTCAACAGCTCAATGTCCAGATGAAGATTGGTGATGAGTAGTGTCCCTCAGGGGTCCATACTGGGACCAGTAATATTCAATATCTTCATCAATGACATAGACAGTGGGATTGAGGGCACCCTCAAAAAGTTTACAGATGACATCAAGCTCAGTGGTGCAGCTGACACGCCTGAGGAAAGGGATACCATCCAGAGGGACCTGGACAAGCTCAAGAAGTAGGCCCATGCCAATCTCATGAAGTTCAACAAGGCCAAGTGCAAGGGCCTGCACCTGGGTTGGGGCAATCCCCAAAATCAGTACACACTAGGGGATGAATGGATTAAGAGCATCCCTGAAGAAAAGGACTTGGGGATGTTGGTGGATGAAAAATTGAACATGAGACAGCAATGTGTGATTGCAGCCCAGAAAGCCAATCACATTCTGGGCTGCATCAAAAGAAGCATGGCCAGCAGATCGAGGGAGTTGTATCTCCCCCTCTACTGCACTCTGGTGAGACCCCAGTACTGCATGCAGTGCTGGAGTCCTCAGGGGGTGAAGAACACCTGATCCTGTCCAAGAGATGTCTCAAACACTTGCAAGATAAAAAAAACCTTTACTTTATATGGCCTTGAAGAAGAACTAAAGACTGATAAAAGGGAACAGCCTATCAAAGGCTGGATGATTGCCCAAGGAGCAGTGGAGTCAGCAGGTATGTGTAGTAGCTGGGGGGAAGGTAAACATGGCAGGGGGAGATTGCGACCTCTGACTCAATTCAAGACCAAAAAGACTTGCCCCACCATGCCTGTAAAGTGCATGCATGCTAATTTACATAGCAAGTGAGTCTAATTTAAATAAGAGGTATTCCATATTGAAGGATAAGAATAACATGGGAAGGCAAGTGCCATTGGGTGGGACTTCTGGACGAGCGCTCCTACAGACCAGAAACACCCTCCATTGGCAGACCCAAAGCTTGACCCAGGACTGGTGATCTCCTCTCTCTCTCTGTCCTTTATTTCCTTTCATTCTTTATTTTCCCAGTAAGTAACACAAGGCTTAGACCCCACATGTGGTGAACAACTGCAAGGCTTACTTTAATTTTCTATAAGGCTGAATATTGTCAGATGTCGAGCTGTATAGGAAGCTTATTATGTAAAGTCTTTCAGTAAAATCAATGTGTGTGCCTGGACCTTGAGTGTTATTTCATCTTAATTCAACTGGAAGGGATCTGTGAATCAGAGTCACCTCCATCTCCTCCTTTGGCGGGACATGACATCAGCACAGGAAAGACATGGAACTGTTGGAGTGGGTGCAGAGGAGGGCCACTAAAATGATCAGAGGGATGGAACAGCTCTCCTATGAAGAAAGGCAGAGAGAGTTGGAGTTGTTTAGCCTGGAGAAGAGAAGGCTCCAGGGAGACCTTATTGAAGCCTTTCAGTACTTAAAGGGGGTCTATAAGAAAGATGGGGACAGATGTTTTAGTAGGGCCAGTAGTGATAGGACAAGGGGTAATGGTTTTAAAGTAAAAGAGGGTAGATTCAGACTAGATATAAGGAAGAAATTTTTTATGATGAGGGTGATGAGACTGGAACAGGTTGCCCAGAGAGGTGGTAGATGCCCCATCCCTAGAAACATTCAAGGACAGGCTGGATGGGGCTCTGAACAACCTGATCTATTTGAAGATATCCCTGCTTACTGCAGGGGGGTTAGACTAGATGATCTTTAAAGGTCCCTTTGAACCCAAACTATTCTATGATTCTATAAAATAAATATATGACCTCCTTCTGCTTCCGATAGACAAGCTGGTGTTAATTCTAAATCCAGTGGGAAATGATACTGTAGCCTTTAACTTTTTTTTTTTTTAGTCTTTTCTTTCTTCTGAAATTTTTTGACTTCTATAAAAAAATACTTGTAAAAGCTAGATAAATAACAAGGGAAGTTTTATTTAGAAATTTTATCATATCATTCTAATATCTTGCAAGCAGTCTTACTTTTACCTATTCATTATTTTTTCATGCTTCATTATGTTAACTCTTCCCCTATGCAATGGAAATATCTTTTTGTATTTCAGTGCATTATGTCTTGAAAGAACTAGTATTTTATGATGGCTCTTGCTTCAAAAAAGCACTTTAAGAATAATTATACAAACCAGATGCTTGGGTACCATAAAAGTATGTACTCAGTAGACACTGAGATGTGTACATGACTAAAATCATAAGATTAGATAAAAGATCCTGTTTGTCTTTGCATGTGATTGTTCACCTAAAAATGTGAGATTCAAATATGCCTGTTTAAGCTTTTATAATTTAATTATATAAGGTGTGGGATCTTAGAAACTAATAGCAAGTATTTTTGTTTAGATGAGAACTCATCTGTTAGAAATGGAGTAATAAAAATTCTGACTGTAATAATCAATCAAAAGATAAATGTGAGACAGCCAAAAGAGATGGTTGGGGGAAAGATGTAGACCTAGTATGTATAAATCATTGCTCTTTCTGCTAGAAAAGAAGTGAGAAATTAAAATCATTGCATAAAATGTTGGTGTGAGGTTCAGGCTATTGTTTGGGAAAAAAACCAAGAAGTGTGCTGAAGAAGAGAAACAGTCATTGAAGCCATAAAGAGGAGCAGGACTGGGTATAAGCTGGGTAGTTTCTCCTTTCTGAGGCCCCTGATCCCTATTGTGCATATGTGATAACACTGCCTTGCTCACACCCTCCGTCTCAAAGGGAACAAAACCTAAAAGATAAAAACTATCTATCAGCTAAGGGGGAGCACGCATCCAGTGTTGTAACACCTTCATGTTGCGTCTAAACAGATAAAAAAGGCTTGCCTATCAAAGTTATCCATACGAAAAGCCTACATGACTGTAAGGGTATAAAATCTCAAGTCAGAGAGTGCTCTATGGAGCTCCCTCTCAACTGGCCTGAGATCACTTATTATCATCATGCAGTGCTTTTCCTCTGAGCAAGTCGTATGTCTATTTACTTTGTCTGCTTACTGTAATGTGTTGATCAACTTTGTAGTCTATTTCTTCACCTTTCTGTGTGTTGTTTATTATAATACTATCAAGGGTGGCCAACATATGATCACTACCTCCATTATATCAACAGGGATAGTGGTTTGATTGTGAGTATTGATTTTTGGTGTTTTATTAAAGTAGTCATATTAATCACACAGTGAGTCCTAGTGTTTGGTTGTACCACCCGGGTCTATAACCAGTGAAGCGGATTCCCTGCTCTGGGTAGGAGTTGGGAAGTCTTTTGGGTCACGACGGTGATACTTTTTCTGGTCTTATGTATAATTCTAACAGTTTGTATTTTAGAAAGATGAGTTAACTTTCCTTATAACAGCCTGAATGGTGTTTTGGTTTGGATTTGTGATTAAAATAGTGTTTTGTTATTGCTGAACAGTGTTTGCACAGCATCAAGGTTTTCTTTTTCCCCACTCTGCTGCCCAGCAAGTAAGCTGGGTATGGGCAAGAAGTTGGGAGAGGACACAGCTACAACAGCTGACCTAAACTGACCAAAGGGTCATTCCACTTCATATGATATTGTGCTCAGCAATAAACATTCAGGGAAAGGAGAAGGAAGAGGCAACATTTGTGGTTATGGTGTTTTTCTTCCCAAATAACCATTATGCATGCTGAAGCCCTGCTTTCCAGGAAATGCCTAAACATCTGCCTGCTGATGGGAAGTAGGGAATAAATTCCTTATTTTGCTTTGCTTGCTTCACATATTAAACTGTCTTTATCTCAACCCATGAGTTTTCAGCTTTTCCTTTTCCAGTTCTCTCCCCCATACAGCTAAGGGGTGAGGGGGGAGTGAGTAACTGGGTAGGTGCTTAGCTGCTGGCCAGAGTGTGTGGTTTAACCCCAGCCAGCAACCAAGCATCATGCAGCCGCTCGCTCACTCCCCCACACCCAGAGGGATGGGGAGGAGAATCGGAAAGGAATGTAAAACTCAAGGGTTGAGATAAGAACAGTTTAACAGGTAAAGCAAAAGCCACACATGCAAGCAAAGCAAAGCAAGGCAAGGCAAGGAATTCATTCACTACTTTCCATCGGCAGGCAGGTGTTCAGCTATCTGCAGGAAAGCAGGGCTCCATCACACATAATGGTTACTCGGGAAGACAAATGCCATAATGCCAAATGTCCCCACCTTCCTTCTTCTTCCCTCAGTTTATATACTCAGCATGACATCATATGGTATGGAATACCTCTTGGGCTAGTTCGGGTCAGCTGTCCTGGCTGTGTCCCCTCCAAATTTCCTATGCCTCTGCGGTCCTCTTGCTGGCAGGGCCCAAGAAACTGAAAAGTCCTTGACTTAGTATAAACATTACCCAGCAACAACTAAAACCATCAGTGTCCTATCAACATTGTTCTCACATCACAGCCAAAACACAGCACTGTACTAGCTACTAAGAAGAAAACTCACTCTATCTCAGCTGAAACCAGGACACAGGGTCAACCCACCACAAAGATATAGACCTTGTTCTTCTGGAGATGAATCTGGGAAATGCATCAGATTCTCCTGTGATTTCTTTTCCTCATACTTCTTGATTTCAATTAAGTTGAAAATACCATAAACATATCACAGGAGCAATCTCCTTAAGTGATATGTTGTTCTTCTGATACAGACTTAGATAAAGTGTAATAAAAATAAAATATATATGCTAACAACACAATCTAATTGTGTAACATTGACCCTTGTAAGCACTTTTATAGTTAAACTGAGGACAGTGCTCCTGTATTTGTGTAGAAGTCTGTGCTGGAGCCCAGCATACACGACCTACAAACAAACAAACTCAGAGGAGCTAAGTACTGCAGATTTCTTCTTGAGAAAATGCAGAATACTCCAGAGTACAATCTTTCCACACTCCTACGTTTCTTGTTCGTATCTGTATGAGGGAATCATCACCATGGTGGGGTGGCAGACATTTCAGTATTCTGAAAAAAAATCATGAGATCCAAAGGGGATAAATTCTGAGGTGTTCAAAGTGGAAAAGATTTTTACCTTGTGTTGTGATTATAAATCTGTAAGAGGTGATAAGTTTTGAAAAACTGGCAGTTATAAGAGAACATTATATGAGAATTATATATGAAAACATTAAAAGGACATAGGGAGACAAATGAACTTTTCTTTCCCTATATTACATGTTTACTGTGCATTCTAGAAGAAAAAAAATAATTAAAAAAAAGTTATTCCAGTTTTATAAATGATGAATTTTGACAAATAGAAATTAGTCATTTTGCTCAAGATCAAAGCCTGAGATAGAAAAATTATTTCCTAAAAGTCCCCTCTTGTAACTTACAGGGTTATTCTTCTGGTTCAGTTTGGTAGTTCCTTCCCCATACTGAAAAAAAAGTCAGTATAACACCTTTAGTTTGTTATGACACCAAGTCTCAAATATATCATTCTTGAAAACAAGGTGGGAAACATAGGGACAAGTTTCTTCCAAAATAAACCAAGGATGAGTTCAGTCTCTTACACTGAAAAAAAATGAACTTCATTTACTTCCCTGTATTTGAAAGTTTAAGCTGTTCCTATTCAAGCTTCTGCTTTCTGATCTAATTTTAGTGACATTTCAAACCATAAAACATATTTGTGTGAAAAATGGATGACTGTCTCTACAAATGACTTAAATTTTCTATTAAACTTTTAATTCTAATTTCAATTGAATGTACTTGCTGAAAAATGTTTTTGAATCTCTTGCTGAAAATAGTCCTAATATGAAAGTTTCTTTCCTAAACTAACTCCATTTATAAGATCCAGTAAAAGCACTAATTTCAAATTTCTGAGGAAACACAGGCTGACAGGCTAAAGAAATCTCAATGATAAAGAGAATACAGTCATAACCATTAGTTTGCATTTAAAAATACATAATCTTATACATTCATATAGTAGAATAATATACTTCTTGCCTGTAATATAACATCGGATTTTTATATTAAATAATCTAATTTCTATAACAAGTTTGAAGTAGTGCTGTATAAGCTAAATGACACAACAATGTTAGACTGGCAATTTCTAGAAATGCATAACTGTAGCTGAAAAAGCAGACAACAGAGGACATATGATAAAGCTAAAGTATATTAGTTGCAAGTCACGTTCTTTTTTGATTTTTATCCTGTCACCACACTAACCCACTATATATATATATATATAAAAATATAGATATCTTGCCTATTTATATAGCTTGAGTAATATATCATTTATGCCTGTCCCTGTCCCATATCTTCTGTTCTACAGATTTTGACCTAGACTGGACTAGTTTTATCAGTGGGAGAAATAGTGGAGCTCTGTCCATGGGCACTGTGGTTGGATCAGTGTGTACTGATTAGCCTTTTGTATTCAGTCTTTTGTATTCAGCAAATACTTAAGTAGACACATATTCTTGGCCTATTAATTGTTGATATATATATGCTTTTGTTCTTTTTAGTAGCTACTATATTACTTTTGTGTGAGGCATTTGCATATGCATCTATGAAGTTCATGTTCAAACCATTTTTCCACATAGTTATAGCTGGGCCATAATAATTAACCACAGGCTTCCAGTGCTATTAGTTCCATTATGACTATCACAACACATGCAGTGTCTGCCAGGGTGAAAACAAACGCTTATGCTCACTGTCAGCTCTCCCACCTACTGCCTAGAAACAATACTGAGCCCTCACAGTCTCAGGGCAGCACTGGGCCCCACTGGTCTGCTGCCACCCAGTCTTCCCCCTCTCTCAGCTGTGACAGAAACAAGGCTGCACATGTAGCAGCCACTAGTTCTAGAGAAGGAGAGAAAATACATGAATGCATCTGGCTGAGAAGTGATCTTGCTTTTTTTCTCTGCTCTAAAAATTTATTCCAGCAGACAAGGGAGTGCTTTGGCTGATGCTAACATAGCCTGGCTGGCTGCTCTTCCCAGGATGTGGAGAGGCAAGGAAAATAAATAGATATACAGGCATGCTGCTTCTTTTCCCCACTTTCCCAGTAATAAAATTTTATGTTCATCCATTTGAGTCTGATAGTATTTTCCAGTTCTGCAATCTGAGACCCCTGTTGGGGCTCTTGCTGTATTGAATGATTATACTGAACTCTGAAGCAAAAGAAAAAGGAGCAAATTGCAGATGTTTGCTCAAAACCAAGGCCAACGGGACGTGATAAGAGGAGCTGGGAAACCGCAGAAAGGAGCCTACATGCCAGAACAAGCAGAAACAGAAATCTTCCCAGTAAACAATTGTTAACCAATCATATTATTATACGCTTGTAAAATAGCCTATCACATTATTGCACGCTTATAGAATGCCTTATAAAAGTCTACCTGGTTTGTACAATAAACGGATCAGATCTTGAACTCTGTGAGTATTTGAATCTGACTCCCGCTCGCCCGAAATGCCCGCAACATCTGGTGACCCCCGACGTGATCCGATGAGGGTCGACAGGATCGGTTAAAAGTCAGGAAGATTCATTAAGGATCGTGTTACAAGCTGCGGAGCCGGCGAGGATCCTGCTGCCAGCGGAGAGAGAGCTGGGCGCCCGAAGAAAGGCGGAACGTGCACGGCTGACCGGTGAGTCAGGAAATTTAAGCAGGATGGGAATCACTGCATCAGTGGTGGAAAAAGCAACTGTAGACAGTTTGATGAAACTGGCAGAAAAAACTGAAACGCCAGTCTCACGGCAGGCAGTAGTTGATCTGCTATGTTGGAGTCGCCGCCGTGGTTACCTTGCTTCTACGCAAGATATATATAATAATGAAACATGGAAGAAAGTAGGAGAGGACTTATGGGAATCTGTGCAAGTTGGGACTAAGGGGGTAAAGACTTTGGCTCGCACGTATCGAGCTGTACGGGGTATGGTCGCGCAATTACCACCCTGGTGTCCTGAAAAGGAACAAGCGGCGAGCGGCGGCGTGCGGCCCGGCAGGCCCCGTCCCGGCCGCGGTTTCTCTCCAAGGCGGCACCCCCCCTCCACCCCCCGCGCTCCGATCGGCGCCATGGCAGTGCAAGCGGCCAAGCGAGCTAACATCTGGCTGCCCCCAGAGGTCAATCGGATCCTTTATATTCGGAACCTGCCGTATAAAATCACAGCGGAGGAAACGTATGATATTTTTGGGAAATACGGACCTATTCGACAAATCAGAGTTGGAAACTCTCCTGAAACAAGAGGAACAGCTTAAGCTTCTCAAGGAAAAATACGGACTTGATTACAATCCCCCCCCCCCCCCCCCAAAAAAAAGAAAAGAAAAAAAAAAAAAGAAAAAAGAAAAAAAAAAGAAAGAAAAAAAAAAAGAAAAAAAAAAGAAAAAAGAAAAAAAAAAGAAAGAAAAAAAAAAAGGAAAAAAAAAAAAGAGAGAAAGAAAAAAAAAAGAAAAAAAAAAGAAAGGAAAAAAAAAAAGAAAAAAAAAGAAAGGAAAAAAAAAGAGAAAGAAAAAAAAAGAAAGAAAAAAAAAGAAAGAAAAAAAAAAGGGAAAAAAAAAAGGAAAAAAAAAGTGCTTCAGATGTCACCTACAAGAAATGCGTTTCTGCTTTGAACTAGCTTTTGAGCCTTTGGGAGTAAACTATACGGCTATAAATCAATCATATTGGGGTTGGTTAGATAAGAAGTATAATGACACGAATTTTGGCTTTAGTGATAACTGTACCTGGTGGAATACTACACTTGTTAAAAATACGTATTTTTTGCAACAGTTGATTTACCGTTTAAATGTATCAATTTATTTACCTCAACAAGAATTGAGGGTGGTTGAGGGATTTATTGAAACAAGGTCTGTCTATATTGTTGTTTGTTATTCTTTTGTTACTTTTAGTGCCTTGCCTTTTACAATGTTTTCAGAGCTGTGTGGAACGCAGTATTAATGCTGTATTTAAAAAGAAAGGGGGAGGTGTTGGGGCTCTTGCTGTATTGAATGATTATACTGAACTCTGAAGCAAAAGAAAAAGGAGCAAATTGCAGATGTTTGCTCAAAACCAAGGCCAACGGGACGTGATAAGAGGAGCTGGGAAACCGCAGAAAGGAGCCTACATGCCAGAACAAGCAGAAACAGAAATCTTCCCAGTAAACAATTGTTAACCAATCATATTATTATACGCTTGTAAAATAGCCTATCACATTATTGCACGCTTATAGAATGCCTTATAAAAGTCTACCTGGTTTGTACAATAAACGGATCAGATCTTGAACTCTGTGAGTATTTGAATCTGACTCCCGCTCGCCCGAAATGCCCGCAACAGACCCCCTTAAGTGCTATTACATAATTAACAGTATTTTTTGTATGGGAATGAAGTACCAGCCTTGTCTATTTGTTATTACTAATAATCAGTTAGCAAGTAATTAATCAATCAAAATGGTCTCCTACCAAAATGGAATGTCTTAATTGTTTTTTAAAAAATTACATTTAAGTTTAGGCCATTATGTAAGCAAAGATTGTGAACTGATTGTGAAGATTGGTGCTGCTCAAACATTCAGAATGGGGCCACAATTAAACTCAGATCTGAGTTTGAAAAGAAACAGCAATCATAAGCAAATATGGTTTTGGCTGCAAAAGGAAAGGGCAGAGTTTAAGGTTGATTCTTTTACCCCAACGTTATTTTTAAAGTTCAGGTTGACTGCTACCTGCTCTGAGTGATTTTTCTGTAATCTAATAATGTTATTTTTAGGATAATTCTAATGATATGCAGTTTACTTTTTTTCCTTCCTTATTTCATCCCTTTCCTCCTAAATATTACCACTTAAATTATACAGATTCATCTTCCCTCCCTATTGAGCATTCCCAGACAAACCACTGTATGTAATCAAGCATCTTTCTTTTAAAAGTGCTTCACACTGTTGATATCTAAATATGTTCTTCACAGAGCCATATATAAAGAGATTGTTATTTGGACATTTAAAGAATTACTTCTATATAACAACCGTACTCTCCCTTCCTGTTATATTAGATTTCATTGTCTAATATTTTAATGTGCAGATCACTGCTAGGTTTGCAGAAGGAAGGGACATGTTCATGTTACAGAGAGTATTAATAGCTCTGAACTCATGGGGGAAGATAGATTTCTCTTCCCACTAAGGAGGGGAATAACAAATCTTATAGTCATTTCTTCTCACTCCTTCCCAGTAACTGAGGTAACTGATCATTCACTTTACAGCTTCTTGCAGATTCTTTCCATAGTCTCTATTATATTATTTAGTGTTCCCAGATGCTTAACTCAGGGCTGTGGAGTTTGCTAGTGGCCAGGCCCTATAACACTGAGTTTTGCAAAACCTATATCAGTGTATGGATTTAACTGATTTATAGAGTTCCTTGATGGTATACTGTAAGCAATCCAGAAGACTCTTGGAGTGCATCGAGGATAATTTCTTAATCCCAGCAACAGACAGCCTGACCAGAGGAGATGTGTTACTAGACCTGTTGCTCACTAATGCAGAGGAACATATTGCAGAGGTCAAGATTGGTGGCAGCCTGGGTTGCAGTGATCATGCCCTGGTGGAATTCAGGCTCTTGAGGGATATGGGCCAGGTGAAGAGTGGAATCAGGACCCTGAATTTTAGGAGAGCGAACTTTCAGTTCTTTAAGGAACTAGTGGATGGGACACCCTGGGAAACTGCCCTCAGGGATAAAGGAGAAGAAGGGATCTGGGAGATCTTTAAGGACATTTTTTTTAGAGAAGAATAGCTCTCAATTCCCACGTGTAAGAAATCAGGCAAAGAAGACAGGAGACCAGCATGGCTCAGTAAGGATGTCCTGGTCAAACCAAAACACAAGAGGGAAATGCACAGACAGTGGAAGCAGGAACATGGATCCTGGGAAGAATATATGGATACTGCCCAGGTGTATAGGGATGGGATCAGGAAAGCTAAGCACAGCTGGAGCTGAATCTGGCAAGGGATGCAAGGAATGTTTCTACAGGTATGTTGGTCAGAAAAGGAAGACTAAAGAAATTGTACCCACCTCAGTAAATGAGACAAAGTATCTGGTGACAACTGACATGGAGAAGGCTGAGATACTCAAAAGCTTTTTTACCTCAGCTTTCACTGTCAATTGCTCTTCCACATCTCTCAAGTCCCTGAAATTCAAGGCAGAGACTGGGGAAATGAAATCCCACCCATTGTAGGAGATCAGGTTAAAGACCACCTGAGGAACCTGAACATACACAAGTCCATTGGATCCAACTGTATACATCCCAGGTGTTGCGACGGAGGGAAGACACAGTCGCTCAATATGAGTGATCAGCAGACTTCGTTTATTGTCCCTTACAGTCACCTTTTATGCCTTGTTATAATTAGCTCATACATATTACAAAAGTTAAGCTCATTATTGGTTAGTTGCCTAAATACCAAGCCCGCCCCTAGTTTCTCTTCTGTAGTTATCGGTTCCCACCTGCAACATTCTTTTCCCACCAAAATCTTCCTGTTATTGTGTAACAAGGACAGCCAAAGACAGTTATTTTTGCTTTACTTCAGATAAGCTGAGAGCAATGTGCATTTTTGTCCAGCCAGCTGGACTATGTCTATGTGACCCTTTTCAGCTAGTCAGTTATCCACAATTCCCCCGTTTTTATTTTGGGCGACATAGGCTTGGTTGACCATTTTCAATAACAGCATTTTAACACAGGAAAATACACAGCCAACTTATAAAATCTCAGTTCAGAAGTATAATTCCTGAAATACTTGAAAAATAAAGTTAGCTTGAAGCTTTAATTTAGATGCTCTTTCTGTTCCAGTGATATAAAAAGTTTAAAAAATTCAAAGGTAATTTTAAAGTTCTGAACATGGACTAATGCAAGCTCAAAACCCAAAAAGAAACCAAACTGATGTTTGACTAGGAATATTTGCAAATATTTTAGTGGAAAATCCCTGACCATTAACAATTTTCTGTCCAAATAACAACTGCCCTTATGCAACCAACCAGTCCATACATTTTCTGAAGAATTCCTCATTGATATCAAAGAATTAACAAAGGGAAAAAATTAGTTCTAAGCTATATACATTCATAAGTGGATTTTTCAATAGTTACATACAGATTTACACACTAAGCCATAATGGCTTGTAGGTGATACATGCAAGAAGAGTACGTTGCTTATCTGTCTGAATGTCTATGCTAAATTTGACAACTATGCCACAAGCCAAGCCTACATGGGTGCTGTGTTATGCACGTTCCTTAACAAACAGAAGTATAATAGGTAAATTCCCAAGATCTAGTCCCCAACCTAATTATATTACTTTGTAGCCAGTTAAGGAAAATAACACAAATGTGCATATCTACATGTGCACACACCTTTTAGTTCAGAACCAATCTGTGATATAAGGCCTTAGCCTTATGGCATCATCAAATCTTAACGAGTACAGTAATTAAAAATGCAGTCTTACTGTAAGTGCGATTTATGCTGACATTCCCTCAAATGCTACACGTGAGTATTTCTCACTCAACTGCCTCAAGGTAAAATAGTAGTATTTGTTAATATGTATTAAAAAATCATTAATTCTCTACAATAGCAGTTGACTTCCATAACACTATGTAAGCAAAAGAGGCCTAAGATGGGTTTTCTGAATACTAACAATTTATTTTAGACTGTCTAAACTCAGGGCTTGAAAGATTTCACTCTGCCAGACGTAGAAACACTGTTGCACTCCAGTTGTGATATCCCTTTTCCCAAGTTGTCACATGCACATCTCGCTCAAGCAACATTATTGTCAAAGTTTCTCTCTGCTACATAAAAGCATGTTGCACTTGTAGATATAAAAGACAGCACCCTTACTTAGATTATTACCTTATTACCTCATAATTCTTAGTATACCTTGTATCTCTGATTTCATCACTTCAAAAATTCACCAGTAGCAGATAAAACCACAGCATCAGACTAAACTACACCTTAACTGCTGATTCAAATAAAGGCATTCTCTTCAGATATGCCTAATGCTTACAAATAGTGTTGGCTGGTTTTGATCAAGAAACTATTATTACAATAACGATCAAAAATAATAATCCCGTTTGCAAAATGCCTTTAAGCCAGCCTCCTAGTCCCAACCAATTTCCACATTCAGAATACAGCATAAATACAGAATACAGAATAAATTATCTCCATCAAGGCAAAAAGGCTTCTCTTTAAGCACAGAGATGTTTGCTAGTTCAAGGCAGAAACCCATTTCTTGTAGGGGACATCTGAAGCACTTTTTTTGGTGGGTTTGTACTCAATTCCGTATTTTTCCTTCAGAAGCTTAAGCTGTTCCTCTTGTTTCAGGAGTGTTTCCAACTCTGATTTGTCGAATAGGTCCGTATTTCCCAAAAATATCATACATTTCCTCCGCTGTGATTTCATACGGCAGGTTCCGAATATAAAGGATCCGATTGACCTCTGGGGGCAGCCAGATGTCAGCTCGCTTGGCCGCTTGCATCGCCATGGCGCCGATCGGAGGGGGGGGGGTGTGGGGGGGTGCCGCCTCGGAGAGAAACCGCGGCCGGGAAGGGGCCTGCCGGGCTGCGCGCCGCCGCTCGCCGCTGCCGCGGGGGTCCCGGATGCTATCCCATACGCTAATAACCCGAGTAATTCCTTTTTACAATCTATGTCCCGAACGCTCCGCTTTTCTAAAAAGCATATGAGCGAATCGTACGTCGCTTGTCTCTCCATACCTTCGTCAGCGCTGTTGCAGCCTTTGCGAGACTCCGGCGACGCGTGGCCGGCGGGACCCTCTGTAGGTGCTCCCGGGCGCGGGGACTGTGCCCTTCCGCCTCCTGCGCTGCTTTCAGCACCGGTACCCGAATCTCCGTCGAACCGTGGCTCGCAGGTTCAGCCCTCTCTAGGGTCCCTGTTCGGGCGCCATTTGTTGCGACGGAGGGAAGACACAGTCGCTCAATATGAGTGATCAGCAGACTTCGTTTATTGTCCCTTACAGTCACCTTTTATGCCTTGTTATAATTAGCTCATACATATTACAAAAGTTAAGCTCATTATTGGTTAGTTGCCTAAATACCAAGCCCGCCCCTAGTTTCTCTTCTGTAGTTATCGGTTCCCACCTGCAACATTCTTTTCCCACCAAAATCTTCCTGTTATTGTGTAACAAGGACAGCCAAAGACAGTTATTTTTGCTTTACTTCAGATAAGCTGAGAGCAATGTGCATTTTTGTCCAGCCAGCTGGACTATGTCTATGTGACCCTTTTCAGCTAGTCAGTTATCCACACCCAGGGTCCTGAGGGAATTGGCTGATGTAGTTGCTAAGCTGGTAAAGCAAAAGCTGCACATACAAACAAAGCAAAATAAGGAATTCATTCACTACTTCCCATCATCAGGTTGGTGTTCAACCATCTCCAGGAATGCAGGGCTCCATCATGCCTAATGGTTACTTGAGCAGACAAACACCATAACTCCAAACAACCCCCCTTCCTTCTTCTTTCCCACAGCTTTTATTGCTGAGCATTATATCATGTGGTATGGAATATCCCTTTGGTCAGTTGGGGTCAAATGTCCCAACTGTGTCCCCTCCCAACTTCTTCTGCACCCCCAGCCTACTTGCTTGTGGAGGAAGTGTGAGAAGCCGAAAAGGCCTTGATGTAAGCACTGTTCATCAATAACTAAAATATCAGTATGTTATCAAGACTATTTTCATCACAAATCTGAATTATAGCCCCATACAAGCTACTATGAAGAAATTTAACTCTAGCCCAGCCAAAACCAGTACATGTATACAAATACCTGAAGGATGGGTGCAAAGAAGATGTAGTCAGGCTCTTTTCAGTGGTGCCCAGTAGCAGGACAAGAGGCAATGGAAACACAGTGAAACACAGGAGGTTCCATCTGAACATTAGGAAACATTTTTTTACTGTGCAGGTGTATTGTGTCTGGCTGAGCCCCACAGCAGCCCTCATAGTGCTGTGCTCGTATTGGTAGCTAGAAAGGTGGTGATAACACACCAGTGTTTTGACTACTGCTGAGCAATGCTTCTACAGCATCAAGGCTGTCTCTCTAACATTCCCCCCTCTCACCAGTAGGCTGAGGCAGGCAAGATCTTGGGAGGGGACATATCCAGGACAGCTGACCCAAAGTGACCAACGGGATATTCCATGACACATGACGTCTGCTCAGATATAAAAGCTAAGAGAAAGGAGGAGGAAGGGGGGGCATTTGTTATTTACGACGTTTGTCTTCTGGAGCAACCGCTACACATGCTGAAGCCCTGTTTCCTGGGAAGTGGCTGAACATAGCCTGCTTATGGGAAGTAGAGAATAACATCTTTTTGTTTCCTTCACTTCTGCATGTACAACTTTTGCTATTGCTTCAATAAACTGCCTTTATCTTGACCCACAAGTTTTGAGGTTTTTTCCATCTTATCCCCCCCCCCCCCCCGTTCTGCTGAGGAGGGGAGCGATAGAGCAGCTAAGTGGGCACCTGGCATCCAGCCAATGTCAATCCACCACAGAGGGCGAGTGAGCACTGGAACAGGTTGCCCAGGGAGGTGGTAGAGTCTCCCTCCTTGGAGATATTCAAAAGCTATCTGGACATGGTCCTGGGCAAGTGGCTCTAGGTGGCCCTGCTTGAGCAGACGACCTCCAGAGGTCTCTTCCAACCTCAACCATTCTGTGATTCTGTAAGGAAGGGATGTACCAGAGGCAAAGGATCTTTACAACAGTGCTGAGCATAAGCTGCTGTTAAAGCAGATATATTGCTTGAGTGATTGGCACCTCAGTGCTTTCCTTATCTCTTTCTGAAAGCTAAACTTCCTGCAAGTCGTTTGCAAATGATCCTCCTCCTCTTACATATGGAAAATAATATATTTTCCATACCCTCCTTATGGAAAAACACATCTTCTGCTTCTTGATTTCATGCTTTTTCTACTGAAATCAATGCAAATACAGTTGCAGCTTCCATGTGGCAGATACTCCCATCCACAGGTTTTAGAGGATCAGAATAAAGCTGTGTTTGTAGGATCCATTTCAGACAATTTCCTAGCATGTGAATGAGGAGTAAATATATCTAACTGAAGAACAGATATTCCTTTTTGCTTCAGTTTCATTAAAATTTCTTAATATGCCCACTATGATAAAAAATAGTGCTCAACCTAAGCAAGCTATATAAAACAGATAGGGCTTAATGCTTTTCCTAAACGAACCCTATATTTTTCTGGTTAATTTTGAGAAGAGTCTGTATCCTTCACAAGCAGCATTGAGGTCCAAGTTCTCAAAGGTATTCAAGCTTTGCATTCCCCCTCATTCTAACGTTTTTGGAGTTGGACTTTAGATGATGTCTACTATATTAAATAAATGTGGGTTAATTAGAAAATATACATAGGTGAGTAGGATAATTAAAAAGGCAGTGAACTAAATGAGGCTTAAACATGTATTCATAACTTTGAATGAACATGTTAACAAAGAATATGTATGTCAGTGGGAAACAGGAATAGTAGCTGATGACAAAAAGTTGAGACAGGCTAATTTTGTAATGTTTGTGGTGTTTATGTGGAGTACAAACATATGTTGGGCAAACATCTGTAAATCAATTACTGATTGCATTGTGCAAACCCCAGGATACTGATTTGACACATCCACAACTCCAGGATAGGCTGTGTCAGAAATAGTACAATACATAGTAATTGATGGCATAATGAAATAAAGGAATTATTAGGAATTCTGGGGTGTTGTTTTCAAAAAAACAAAAGCTTTCTTAACTACCATGTCCAATTACAGTGATATGAAATTTACATTCAATACTCAATATTTCAACAATCATTCAAATGCCTATCAGTGTAAGTATTCATGCTTGTTTACTGATCCTTTCCTCTACTGAGTATGTATTATTGCTTACATATGGAAATTATTATTTAACTGAACAAATGTTACCACCTCTTCTGAATTACAAGAAGTATTAAAGTAATATATTTGAAATTTTTTGCAACAGGTGGTAATATAATATGCAGTATTTGGTTTAGGAAATTTCAGAAAAGCATCAGTAAGCTAAAACCACTCATTTGGTAAGAAAGAGGAATTGCAATATCCATATAGTAAATTTCAGTTTACTAAGTTCACAACAGTAATTTTTAAAAAGTAAATAATAGAATATAGAGTAGCTTCCAGGACTATTTTATTTTTTGGTGATGAGAAGAAATGCCTAGTGATAGTCTTGGTTTTATGAAGAAGGTAGATTGCTTTGAAAATGTAATCATTTGTCTCTCTACAGTAAAAGAAAGGTAAACTTTAGATCAGATAACACTGCTCTAATTCTTACCCTTTTCAGGAATCTGATTTGTATAGCTGCAGACTTAAGGAAACTACCTAATATACATGAATCTATTTCAGTTTAGGAAATTGCCTTTGTCACTTTTGAGAAAGACTTATTTAAAATACTTATGAAATAAATGAAGTTTGAGCACCAACAAGACTTTTTCCAAACTTGTGTTTGCATTTAAAACTTTATTTTTTATGTTCAAAACATCACTGGAAACAGAAACTTGTAGGCACAGATCACATATCTAGAGTTTTTAAATAAAATATTTGCTAATGAAATCTCAAGAACATGTTTTCATGATAACTACATATCTTAATACTCCATATACATATAAAAAGTCATGTGTTGAGAAGAGTTGAGTCATCCAGGTCATGTTTTATAGGTGCTAAAATTCACTGTAGGTTTTACATGTTTAAAATGTCTTGTTATTTCTTTACATTTTTAAGAGTTTATTATACTGATATCACATTCCCAAAGAAAACACAAAATGTAATAAAGCTCAATATTTTTTTATTTACCTTACTGGTAGTATTTTGTATTTTAAAAAAAGAAAAGTTTGTATAAGCAATAGCAAAACAAACGTTTTAAACCAGCTCACGCATATGTAAAGATCTAGTAGTATAAACTACAATGACAATGCAAGGGTATAAAATATGCTCTCTTTCAGTTCAGTGGTCCATGAACAATATGGCTTCTGTACTGTCCTTGCTTTGATAAATGCAAGTCCATGAAATAATTCATGGCTTATTATGTAACAGGAGAGGCATCAAATGAGAGCTAAAGGAAATGGTCCTTAGGCTCGACAACACGTGTTTACATTCCACCTTTGCCACATAATTACTCTTCACTTGCCATCCGGAACCTTCCATTGAAGTCAAGGGCCAAATTTCAGCCTGTAATACCATTACAGTCATAAACTTCAAATCTAATTCAAATCCCCTATATTCTACTTCTGCAAGATTCATGTAAATAGTTCCTCCAGTAAAAGTAATACTATAATAAGGATCTTTGTATTTATATGGCCTTTTTTGTTTGAGTTTCTGTAGCCTTATTCCACACAGGCTGTTTAGACATGTGTAAGAGTCGGTCTAAAGAGAACGATATTGTCTCAACATTGCTAACAGAGACCTGGAGATGGAAAGTGGCCCTCATGGACACTGAGATCCTGAAGGAGAACTGCATGGTACAAGGAGTACTATGCTGCTCCCTGATATCCAGCGCTGGAAGGAACAACTACGATAAGGTCACATAACAACTGTTGTCGTTACAACGAACCATAACATGCGTGATAATCTTGCTTGAGAAGGCAGAGACTGATAACAAGCCATGGGCCAGAGGAGGAGCAACGTGTATTGCTCAGCATAAAAGAGGACTCTTTAGCAACCGAATTTTAGGAGATCTCCCCCACCAAGGATCACGACGATAGGAAGGACCGGCGGGATGCTGCCTGGACCTGGGACCATAGGGATGCCTTGGACACGTGGTGGTAGCTATAATCCTCTTTCCTTTTTTTTTTTACTTTATCTTTTCCTTCACTTTCTGTCTTTTTACCTATCACACGCCGCTTTATGGGCAAGCAATAAAATTGTGCTGTTTAATTGAAGCGTAGACCCTTGGCATGGTTGCCTTGATTTTTGCACTTTGAGATCATAGTTAATGAACCATCACGAGTCCACTGAGTGGATCGTGACAACATGTGCCATACATTACTTTTGGCACTGGCCCATTAGCATCAGCTGGAGACCTCTATGTTGTTGACCTCCATGTATGCCCCATTATTCCCTAAGTCTATTCACTCTTTCAATTTTTCAGTTTTGCTACTGGAATCCAAAACTGTAAAGATGGGAATCTTCAAACATTTGCTTACAAACAGAGTAAATTTATAAACATGAAAAAGTCTTACTAAACATAGTACTTTTAAATGCATTGCATCCCTCATCTGGAAATACTGTTTGATCTATTGACATACTGAATATGAAGAATATAAGAATATCAGGAAGCATTCTCACCAACCATAGAGCACTGGACTGGGACTCAAGAAGATCTGGTTTTATTCCTGGGTCTGTCACTAGCCTGCTGAGTAACCTCTGTTAAAGTTGCTTTACCTCTTTGTGCCTCAGTTTCACCATCTGTGAAGTTAAGATAACAATGCGGTCCTTTTTGTGAAGTGCTTTGAGACTTATGGAGAAAAAGCACTGTATAAGAGCCAGGAATTTATTGCTAAGAAATAACTTCAGCTTTTTTCATGCTCTCTCCAATTTTCTTTTCTAATGCAATGAAATACACACAAAATTCTGTCCTCTTTGAAATCGGTTTTCTTAAGAGTGAATGATAAAAGTGTTTGAGTCATTATGAGTGAATGACAAATACTGAAGACAGCATTATTCTAAGTGAATGACAAAAGTTGTGCTCCTTTCTAAAGTGTGCTAATAGCAATTCTTGCTCAAAGAAACATAGGTTACCAACCTACCTATGAAACATCTGTACTTCTGATAGGAAGGTATAAGGTAAGCAAGCAATAGCTTGGAGAACAGCGAGGTAACAATTTTTAATGTGAATACTAAATTTAAACAGCTCTTAGAGGACATTCATAATACAACAGCATGCATGCTAATAATACTAGTACTTGATTGCATTTTCCCATAACATTATTTTGACATACACATTCCTCAAAAATAGCGTTGTTTTTATTATTTCAAAGCAGTTCATAAGGTGCAAATTGTAGCTTATATAATTTTGATGTGTCCTTTAAAAAAATGTATGTGCTTCTTTTATCTTTGATGGTCTTTTTTTTTTTTATTCATTTTTTTTAATCATTCATATTAGTTTTTAAAAAAAGCTTTGGTGATAGATCCAGAAAAGCTCCCATTGAATACATTTTTTCCCTTCCAAAAATTTTGAGAAAAGCAATTTCCCCTGACAGAGTGGTTTGAACCATTTTTTTTTCTATTCTGAACCTTGTTTTGCACTATAACACAATTCTGATTGCAACTTTTAATATGATAAATCCTGTAGTACTTACCCTGGCAAATCTTCTATTAGATACTCTTGTGGGCCCCAACTCAAGACATAGGACTTGGTTCTATAAGTAGTTGCAGCAGTTCAAAGCATAAGTTTAAATGGTCAGTATAAAACCCTTTAGACAATGTAAAAGCAATAGATCTAGTAGCATATTGGATGTTAAGCATAAATGCAAAACCATTCTAATTGAAATATAGTAATATAAAGAAGTTTTACTTGGCTAATCTGGTAATTTGAATAAAAAATTTGTGCACTACACTGACACCCCTCCAGCAGCACCACCATTTCAATAGACTTCCAGTTCATTGACTGATCACACACATCAACAGTGCTTGAACCAGGCCTTTTCCATAGAGGCATATGTAGGGGAGTCCCCAGCCATTCCTCTCTGGGAAAGTTTCTGTTGGTATATGCACACCATTTTTATACAATCTGACATTCTCCAAAGGCAAACATCTTCTCTTCTGAAATATCTTGGGGCCAAAAAGGTACCAGGTTGTTCTTGAAGTAATGGGTTAAGAAAAGGAGATTATATCTCTCTCCTAGAGGGGTTGGCTTTTCCCCATCCTTCAGTTCAAGCATTGCACCATACTAGAAAGACATCTCATGCTGTGGTAGGTACAGGAAATCTCCATTCCTTTTAACTGTGCTACCCTTTAGTGCAAAACAGTTCATTTATTTGGAAAATCTGAAATTACCTTATACACACAGCCACAGCAGTCAGTACTGAAAATTGCAGAGAATTGTTTGATCACAGCATTCTTAAAGGATGTGATAACTTAATCCAGCATGCATTTATACATTCTAGATTTCTTCATGGGTTTTTGTTTGGTTTTCTTCCAACATTATGTTACATAGATACATTGCCTTCCATCACAGTTATATGCAAAAATAATTATGAAGTTGACTTCCCAAATCTTTCACAGTATGCCAAGGATGAAATTTGTTTTCTTCTGTAAATTATTAAATTAGATCCTGGCCTGCCTTTTTTTACTTCCTGATTTTTTTCACTGTTAGTTGGAGCACGTGATTTCTGAATCATTGGGTTTTTTTCATAGTAACCACAGTAACCCATTTTTTTTTTTCAAATTCCAAACATTTATTTTAAAACCAATACTAATAAGTAGTCTTGTATGGTTCTTGTTGCCTATAGGTTTCATGCTATTGTCAGACTGACAAGACTGCATGACTGACTCATGGTAGTGCAATTTCACATGACCACACATTTGCCTTTCAGCTTCTCTTTCCTTTGCTGCTGCTTGTTATTTTTGCCATCAATATGTAAATTCACAGTCCTGCGTTTCTCTAGGTTTAGCAGCTCTTGGAATAGCTCCTTCAAATTGTGGTTCAGCTTGGCAGAGGTCTCCATAAAGGCACACTTCCACATCTTGGCCATGGCCTCTCCTTCACTGCTCTCCACCTCTCTGTTTTGGTTCTCATCATTTTTGTTCCCTACCAGCATTATTGGAATGCTTTCTAAGTCTCCTTTAATCTGACATATTTGTTCATAAATGGGTCTGAGTTCTTCCAAAGACTGATGGCTTGTGATAGAGTAAACCAAAATGAAAGCATGTCCTTTAGAAATAGAAAGACGTTGCATAGCTGGAAATTGATGGCTCCCTGTAGCGTCAGTTATCTGCAAAGTGCATATACTTTTATCACAGCTGATTACCTGCCAATAGGTGTCTTCAATGGTAGGGATGTAGCTTTCTCTGAAAGTGCCTTTCACAAATCTCAAGACCAAAGAACTTTTTCCAACTCCTCCAGCCCCAAACACAACAACCTTGTAATCATTGCTTTGCTCAGACATGTTTCTCAGTGTGTCTGATGCTCAGCTAAAGGGAAAAAAAATCTAGGAAAGAAAATAACAAAACCAACAAAGACATTATTCCAGGTATCTGCAGGGAATGCACTTTGTGATAACTTTTCCAATAAGAATAAGGAATGGAACATAAGTGCTTGGCATAATAGTTGTAACATTTAAGGAAGACTTGCAATAGGTTATAGAATGATTTATTTCAACAGTAGGTTTAAGACTTACAGTCTATCATGGGTTGTTAACAAAAGACCATCTTCATCACTTTACACCTTATTTTAAATTAAGGTTGTGATATAAGTATTCACTAATGTCCCCAGAATAAAAAGCTACATCTGTTCATCTGGGAACTGATCTGTCAGCAAGGCCAAGTACTGAACAAAATATAGAGGCTAATGAACTACTCTTTTCTCTGTAAAACAAGGCTCCACAAATCATCATTGAAGCACAATGGTAGACACATGGAAAACATTGTTAGGGATATGTAAGAGGTATCTGTGGATTCTTCAGCAATAGCATTAAGTATGTTTTGCTTTCTGACTTTCTGGGAGCATGCGCCCAACTTTGATGTGTTTTTCCACTTTGGTTTCAGATCAAAGAGTGCACTTTGGTAAACTGAAATGTTTTGTGTTCAATTTATCCTACTGTTCTATTTTTTATTTCACAGTAGATGATATTCAAATGGAGACATCCTACATTTAAAAGAAAGGTTGTGCAGGCAACTTTACAATATTTTGAAGTGGCTCATATTATCAAGCTTGGAGTAAAAGGGAAATGCATACATCAAGTCACAAAACTCCATGAGCCCAGAAGGTTTGCCAAAACCTATCTCTAAAAATAGCACCATGTATAGGGACAACATTATCAAATAAAAAAGGCAAAGTTCTATGAGGGTTGCAAGCTATAATTGTTTTGGAATTCATTGAAATAAATGTGAAAATTCAGAAAATTCTTCTTTCCGTCAGTGGTAGTTCATTAGTTGCACAGCATGTATGTGGATAACTGGCTAGCTGAAAAAGTTCACATAGACATAGTCCAGCTGGCTGGACAAAAATGCACATCGCTCTCAGCTTATCTGAAGTAAAGCAAAAGTTACACAATAACAGGAAGATTGCTGTGGGAAAAGAATGTTGCAGGTGGGAACAGATAACTACAGAAGAGAAACTAGGGGCGGGCTTGGTATTTAGGCAACTAACCAATAATGAGCTTAACTTTTGTAATATGTATGAGCTAATTATAACAAGGCATAAAAGGTGACTGTAAGGGACAATAAACGAAGTCTGCTGATCACTCATATTGAGTGACTGTGTCTTCCCTCCGTCGCGACACATGTATAATTATATTTTTATGTTTAGTGATATCTATAGCAAATAAACACTAAAAAATTAAACACTAAAAGGCAAAAAGTTTAGGATATCCTTACTCTTCATACCAAAGCTAAATCTAGCATTATAAAAACAGTATGCATTGAACAAACTGCAAAATTTTCTGCACCCATATTTATTCTGAGGAAAATGTACTGATTTAATAAGGGAGACTGTAAGTGAAATACCATTAGCTTTTCCATGGGCCTTAGTGGACAGGTGACTGAATTTACCTGTTGCAATGTTGCCTGGGTAGTAGATAACCCAGGCTGCTCCTGTCTGTCTGTAGAGGTATATATCCATGTTTTCTTCCTGGTCAGGTAGCCTATAGCAGACACTCACTGCAACATCACTCATCCTAGCCTTTTCTTTAATCCTTACCCATAAGGTCTCAGTTGGCTCCTCATCCATCCCCAGGCAGAGCTGCATGCATTCCAACTGCTCACTCACATAAAGGGCAACTCCCCATCCTTCAAATGTATATTCTTCAGATATATTTATATCCTCCAGATATAAGCTGATACTGCTGTTTCTAAAGCTTTTACTAGGATTGGTCCTGGTTTCCTTTGAGGTTCACCTGATGTTTCAGTTTTGTGCTAACCAACACATCTATCCATGTAAACATCCCACTATCATCTGTGATAAAGCAGAGACCATCTCATTGCAATGGATTGCGTACTATTCTGTCAGACTTCACTTACTTTAAAAATTGCTATAAAAATTTTGGCTCAAAGATGCCTTAACACAATCACCACTTTCAACTTGGTATTAAGTTTTCATCTACTTCTCTTTTACTTGTTTTGCAATTTTGATTTAAGAGGACACCACTACACTGGATTGCTTTTAATTTGCAATGTATCTCAGTAACTATTCTGTAATAAGAAATAAGCTGCATTTGAATGTTCCAACTCCCAGGCTGCATGCAAGTATCAGGCTGTTTATGCACTTGAAACAGTATTTACTGTGAAATATTTGACTCAGTATATAGGACTGGTTCCAAATCTTCAGGTTTTTTCCCCTTAATACTTTGTATTAGTAGGTTTAATTGAGCAAGCATCAGTATTACATACTAGAAGAAAAATGGCAATGTTGTGAAATATGAATACATAATATTAGAAATATTAGCTTCCTTTCCTATGAAAAATTTAGTTAAAGGTTCCAGAAAAAAAATCATTTGGGACAATTCATTCTGTTGCAGCACAAACTAGTAGGCTGCAACAAGGCTTTTACCCTCAGTCAGATTCTACTGTCCCTACTGTATCTCCTTCCTCCAAAGGCCAGACCACACTACACCCCCATCCAACCCCCTCTCCCCCAATCCTCAGGGCTATTTAACCACTTAGCAGGAACAAGCTACACCTGCACATCATCCATGTCAATCAACCCACTGCCTCTGCGGCAAGGCCACAGCTGCATATTATCAATGCCAATCAACCCACTGCCTTCATTCCTCTACAATTCCCCTTTTTTGTTTTTAACCAATAAGGCTATGTCTGTCATCCATTGCAGGGCCCTTGGCAGGATGTGTGGAAAGGCTGTTCAGGTTGAATTAAGAAGACACAAAGCTACATCTGATTCAGCCACCGCATCAGGGTCACTCAGATGTTGTGACTCCCCTCTCAAGGGTTCTGTGGAACAGCCGGTATCTGATGTCCTCTTGTCAATTCTAGGATCTAAAACAGGCTTAACACACCTAGCGGGAAACCACCGTGGCCCTGCATCTGTGGAGACACAAGCATACCCTCAACCCCAGGTAATTAAATCCCACAGGCCTGTCCATTTTCCCATTTGTAGGTCTTGCATTAAGACCTTTGCTCAGCTAGGAGGATCTCCTCCCTGCAAAGACAAGAAATGCGAGATAATCACAGGACATTCTTTCCCAGCCGGCACAATCAAATAATTCAACATATACACAGCATTTCAGAGACGAGCATGCGGAGTCTCAGAACCCATTCCCCCCTTTTTGTTTTTCAAGAATTAGCTTTAAAGTACGATGAACATGTTCCACAATGGCTTGGCTAGTTGGGGAATGCGGGATGCCAGTAACATGTTCCACCCCCCAAGAGGCAAGGAACTTGGCCATGCGTGCAGATGAATATGCTGGCCCATTGCCTGTCTTTAGATGCTTTGGAACCCCCCAGAGCAGCCCAAGCCTGTCGAAGATGTGAAATGGCATCCAGAGCCTTCTCCCCAGTATGGGCCAATGCCCACACAACTTTTGAGAAGGTATCAACAGAGACATGAACATACTGTAAACAACCGAAAGAAGGCACATGTGTAACATCAGTTTGCCACAGATCCAAGGACTGATATCCTCATGGATTGACTCCTCATGGAAACGTCAGTCTGGGACCCAATCACCCAAGCAGCAATGATGGATTTTGCATCCACAAAAGATATTTTAAGTTGACAGACCAGTGCCCAAGCCCCCTGATGAAAAATTGATGAGACATGAGGGCCTGTCGTATCAGATCTGGCACTGGAGGAGTCCAAGTGGGAGCTGCAAGAGCATCAGCATGGGCATTTCCTTCACAGATGAATCCTGGCAATCCAGTGTGACTACGGATGTGCAGGATGTAATATCTATGTGTACGTCTACTCACTATTACCCATAATGTTTTTAATAAAAAAAATAGTTGTTCTGAATTTACCTCCTTAAGCAGTGCGCAGTCAATGCGTCACGCAACATCTGCAACATAAGCAGTCTGTAACAATGTTTACAGCACATCAAGAAAACATTTTAAAGGCAACAATGACAGCACTAAGTTCAACCAATTGAGGTGATTCCTGTGTCAAGTGTATCAATTCTTGCCATTGCTTCCCATCATGCCAAATGATCACTGCCTTTCCTGATTTCCCAGAACCATCTGTAAAAACTGTAGGGCCTTGCACTGGACCATCTGCTGCCAGCGGCTTTTGAAGTATTTGTATGTCCGAATAAGTTTGTAATAATTTATGACTGGGAAGATGCTAGGATATTTGTCCCTTGAATCCTTCCAGAGCCAACTGAAACGGTAAACTGTTTGCCAAACACAAGCTTACATAATTGCATTCAGTGGGAATTATCAAGTAATTGGGATCTCGGCCAGTGAACTGAACACACCATGTACATCCTTTGGTGATGGTTATTGATACTAGTTCAGTCTGCATGCTCACTGTCTTCCGTGGTTGTACAGATAAAAATAACCACTCTAAGACATGTAGCAGATATTGTCAGCACTCATTCCATTAGCCCAACAGTCCCATGGGATGATAGTTAGCAGTGGCAACATATAAACTTAGAGTTTCTAAGTCTACACAGTGTACCCTTTTTTGTTGCAGACCATTGGCCACTCTCTAGGGCTGAGGTGGCTTCCTTAGTTAGTGATTGCAAAGACATTAAAATCAGTGTCACCCTTCAATAGATCAAAGAGTGGTTTACAATTGGTCTGTTGTAAGGCCCAAGTATGGCCTTACCCAATTTATGGTCCCTAATAAATTTTGCAAATCATTTAGGGTTCTGACATTTAATCAGAGCTGGATAGACTGTGGCTCAAGCATCTGATCTAGCACTTTAACTCCCAAGTATTTCCACAGGGCTTGTTGTTGAGTCTTTTCTGGTGCTATACGTAGCCCAAAGGTGGCCAACAACTGCTGCAAAACTGGATACACTTGTTGAAGCTCAGACTTATTTGCAGCTGATACAAGAATATCATCCATATAATGATAACAATATACTTGTGGAAATTGTTCCCATACAGGTGACAATGCCTTTGCTACATACCATTGACATATAGCAGGACTGTTTTTTATACCCTGTGGCAACACCGTCCATTGGTATCGCTTACAAGGAGTCATATTGTTTCTGCTAGGTATGGAAAAAGCAAATTTACATTTACCTGCAGAAGAATGGCTGCAGAAGCATGGCTTTAGAATCTCTGAAGATCTGCACAATCCAGGCCTGGTATTACAATAGGCCTGTAATCAGAATTGTACTGAAGTTGCTGTGCTGAAGTTAACAAGAAAGGTAGCCTTGAGCTATTCTTGAATCCTGAGACCAAGTAATTATGTTGTGCCAACAGGCCGTGGCTGTAACAAGATACAGCTGCTGGGAAAGCAGGTGCAGGGCCAAGAAAGATAGGGACCGGTATAGGAAAATAGGGAGTAACAAACTACAAGGCTGAAGCACAGCAACTCAATTAGCTACATGGATAGAATGCTTATTTTAGTCATGATAATTAGGGGTGTGAGAACCGCGCGCGTTTAGAGACTACTAACCAATTATATTTCTGCTTTATGAATATGCATGTGTATTGGTTCTATATAAGTAGTGTTAGAAACTAATAAAGTTGAGCAAGATGCATAACTCATATTGAGCGTCTTCTTGACTCCGGCGAACCCTTCTTCCAACAATTGGCGCCCGAACAACGGGAAAGCTGATAATTGCTGGAAAAACTCTGCCTTTGCATCGCGACGGTGGGCTTTGCAAAGTTGGGAGTCGCTGTGAAGAGTTCGAGCAGGAAGACGTCCGTAAGGAGTAAAGGCGTCTGAATCCGGCATTGACGTCGTGCACGGACCTGCACCGGTAAGACCGTTTTTTCCTCGATGATGGAAAGAGAAGCGGCACTCACGCTATTATCTGATATTCTTGCTAAGTGAGAGGCTAGCGTGAGCACTAAGAAGCTCCATGAGCTCTGTAGGTGGGCGAATGAAAAAGGACACTTAAAAGACCCGCAATTGCTGTTTAGTGTGACTGAGTGGCGAGAGGTCGGGGATTCCCTTTGCGATGCGATCCTTAGCAGCAGTAAATCGGCCAAGGACTTGGGGATTGCCTGCTGGGAGGTCATAAATCATTTACGATCCCTAGTTGCGGAAAAAAAATGGCTATGGCTGCCTCAGACCTCCTCGGTCAGGAAGCCGAGTCACAGTCTTCCCAATTGTTTAGTCTCGGCGCTCCATCTGTGAAAGGCATAATTGTGCCCATTAAAAAATCTGCGACCGAGCTGTTAAACCCGACACCATCTCCGGAGGGTGCCGCCGCATCGGGTACTCCGCGCCGCCCTGACAGCTACCGAGAGCCGTCCCCCCTGTTAGATGAGGACGAGGGTACTACGGCGGGTCCGAGTGCGCCTCTGAATGAGAACGCGGAGTCTGCTGAAGACACTGAACCCACCCCACCTGCACCTGCCCCGATCCCCCGTCCCCGAACCAAACCCTCCGACCGGACCCTAAACCGCTTGCAGCAGCGATTGACTGAATGCCATCTGCCTACTGCCGGTCGTGATGTTCAGATCCTGACCCAGGAGGGTGTTATCCTCCACCCTGCCGCTCCTGACAGTCATTGGTCTGGGGTTGTAAGGGACGCTATATTGGAGGGAGAGTGGGAAGCTGCTTCTGCTGTTGCTTGTCCAGTGCGAACTACTGCTTTACCTGCTGGTTCAGCGGCCGCTGTGTGGAAACCTTTTGATTGGAAATTTATGCAGCAGCTGCGACAAGCCGTTACACAATATGGATTACAATCTGAACCGGTCAAACACTTGTTGACTTATTTTTTTGACTCGGAAATTATGACACCCGGTGACTGTGCTTCGCTGGCTAGGTTGCTTCTTACTCCGGCGCAGTATTTACTTTTTGAAAAGGAATGGGAACAACAAGTGCGTAAGACTTTGCTGCAGCCCAGGGCTCAGGGGCATCCCCTGTGCGATGTTAAGGAGAACATGCTGCTAGGTCGGGACATTTATGCTGACCCTAAGGTACAATTAATGTTTTCTATGGAAATGCATAGTGCCTCTGCCCTGGCTGCACGGCACGCCCTGATGCTTGTTCCCTCGGACCGTAAGGCCCCTTCCTTTACGGCGGTGAAACAGGGAGTGACGGAGCCCTTTGATAGTTTTGTAAAATGGCTAGTGCAAGCCTTAGACCAAACCTACAATATGACAGAGGACCTTAAGGTACAAATGCTCCAGATGCTAGCTTTTGAAAATGCTAATCCATGGGCCAAAACGATTTTGTCCTCCCTTCCCCGAACGGCCACGGTGGAGGACATGCTGGAGCGGATGGTACACAGCGCATCTGCCCAGCAGGCCGCCTTCGTCTCTAACGCTGTAAGTTCTGCTGTATCCACAGCCATACAAAACCATACCCAGGCACTGGCTGCTGTACTTAAACCTACTGTGTGACCGCGAACTCCGCAAAAGTTTTATACGGGACCTTGTTTTCTCTGTGGGGGGAGAGGTCATCAGCGCCGTAACTGCTCGGTGTCTGTATGGTGTGAACATTGCGGAACTACTTCTCATGCTACTAAATTCTGTTGGCGTCTGGGAAACTACAAGCGCAGCGCGAACAGCGGCCGCGTGCAGACAAAAGTAGTTCCGCCACCGCAGACCCCGCCGCCGCAGACCCCGGTCTCCCAGCAACCCGGGGAAGCTTGGGACTCGACTTGGCAACAGCAGTAGATGTCACTCTGTTTGACACAACACCGCAAAAGATTCCAACCACGACCTTTGGCCCCGTACACTCCTCGTGTCACCGATTTGGAACTCTCCTCTTAGGCCGATCTTCGGCTGGACTAAAGGGTATCTTTGTAATTCCGGGGCTTATTGATGCTGATTATACAGGACAGATTATTATTGTGGCTTACACATTGTATCCGCCTCTCCACATACCGCGCGGCAGTAAAATTGCTCAATTAGTTCCCATGAGAAATTTCACTGATAGCGTATGTGCGCCACCTTGTGACTCTTTACCGAATCGTAGCAATAACGGCTTTGGCTCTACAAACGAACTTGTATGCTTTACTATGTCAATGAACAACCGCCCAGAAGCCAGAGTCACGTTACGGAGGGGAAACGAAACTTGTACTTTTATTGCACTTTTTGATACAGGAGCTGATGTTACTATCGTCACCCGCCATGTATGGCCTAGACATTGGCCTACTAGACCGGCTGCAGAAGGAGTCAGCGGCATCGGAAGCGTCTCTCTCCCACATTCTAGCACGGAGCCGATCATTATTCAAGTGGAAGACAAAATAGCATCAGCACATGTACTGATTTTGCCTTTACCAGATGGCATCTCTGCCCTCATCGGCCTCGAAATAATGACTCATTTGGGAGTAGTGTTAACTACCCCTGGTACGGTTTTCTGGCAGCGGCCCCTGCGGGGCAGCCTCCCATCCTAAAACTCACCTGGCTTACAGATGAGCCTGTCTGGGTGGAGCAGTGGCCACTACAACAAGAGAAGCTGCAGATAGCGCATCAGCTGGTACAAGAACAACTGAATGCTCACCATATTAAGCCATCCACTAGCCCTTGGAATACCCCCATCTTTGTTATACCGAAAATGTCTGGAAAGTTTTGCTTACTTCATGACTTACGCAAGGTGAATGAACAAATGCGAGCCATGGGAGCGCTCCAGCCCGGATTACCAACTCCTACTATGATACCTAAAGACTGGGCCTTATTAATTGTAGACCTAAAGGACCGTTTCTTTACCATACCTCTACATCCCTCAGATACACCGCGCGTCGCCTTCACCTTGCCAGCGATTAACAAGGATCGGCCAGCTCACCGTTATGCATGGGTGGTCCTTCCACAGGGAATGCGCAACAGTCCTACCATGTGTCAACTTTTCGTCGCTGCAGCATTACAGCCCTTACGTCAACAGTGGCCGCATGCTCTCATTTATCATTATATGGACAATATTTTAGTAGCTCAACCACAGCCCTTTACAGAACAAAACCTACAACACCTTATGCAAATGATTGGACGGGCGGGATTACAAGTGGCACCAGAAAAGATTCAAAAACAATCTCCGTTCCGATACCTGGGATGGAAGATTAATGACAGCATAATAACGCCACAGAAAACCACCATTGCCACTGAGATTAAAACCCTTACTGATGCGCAGACACTGATGGGGGATTTACAATGGGTACGGGGTACGTCCCCTTCTGGGCATTACTAATGAAGATCTAGCTCCCCTACGGCCTCTTTTACAAGGCACAGATGCAGCTAAGTCCATTCGCCTCACTAATGACCAACGGAAATGTATCCAGCATCTTGGGCACCTGGTCTCAGCACGATGGGCAGCTCGACGAGATGCTACCCTCCCCCTTCAACTACTGGTGGTTTCTCGCCCTGTCTCTGTTTTTGCTGTTATCATGCAGTGGCAAAAGAAAAAAGGGGGAGATGACCTCTTCTATGTCTTGGAATGGATATTCTTATCCCTTCAACCTAAGAAAATGGTTCAAACTCGCATGGAAGCAATAGCCGAAGTCATTTGCAAAGGTCGTGATAGGATGATAGCTATTTCAGGGGAAGAACCATTTAGTATTCACCTGCCAATGAAGGGAGCAGACCTAGAATGGGCCTTGAGGAACTCTGTTGCTTTACAATTGGCACTCTTAGGATATTCTGGACAGATATCACGAGAACAGCTAAAGGGGAAAGATATCCACTTTTTGAGAACATATTCATGGATGGAAATACCTAAGCATTCATCTGTTCCGCTTCGGGATGGTCTTACAGCATTCACGGATGCAGGCAAGGCTACTCAACGGGCTGCTGTGGTCTGGAAGGAAAAGGAACTCTGGCAGCAACATATTATTGTTGCCCACCCTACAGATAATTTACAGACATTGGAGCTGCTTGCAGTTTGTTGGGCTATAGCAAACTGGCGCACGGTGGCGTTGAACATTGTCACCGATTCACTATATGTGGCAGGAGTAGCTCAAAGGATAGAGGATTCACTTTTGAGAGAGGTAACCAACCCACAACTAAATGAATTATTCCAGCAACTTCAACGAGCTACAAGGCAGAGATCTGCGCCATACTGTATCATTCATATCAGAAGCCACAAACGGCAGGAAGGCTTAGGAGAAGGTAATCACAGAGCAGATCAATTGGTTAGCCTGACACGAACTGCACCCGTCAATCAATTTGAAGCCGCACGAATCTCCCACACTCAGTTCCATCAAAATGCTAAGGGATTAAAAAGACAATTTCGGCTGACATATGCTGAGGCACAGGGTATTGTTAGGAGTTGCTCGCAGTGCAGTCACCATGGCCCTGGCCTAGGGATGGGGGTCAATCCCTGAGGCCTGAGGGCATTAGAGGTCTGGCAGATGGATGTCACTCATGTTCCTGAATTTGGCAGGTTGAAATATGTACACGTCACGGTAGACACCTATTCAAAATTTATTTGGGCAACTGTGCAACCTGGGGAAAGAGCCTTGCATGTGTGTAAACATCTAACAGCCTGTTTTGCCGTCATGGGAGTTCCAGAACAGACTAAGACGGATAATGGTCCTGCCTATGTCAGTCAAATTCTGCGGAAATTTCTTATTACGTGGGGAGTACAGCATAAAACTGGAATATCTCATTCTCCCACGGGACAAGCCATCGTCAAAAGAACAAACAGGACATTGAAGGACTATCTGCAGAAATTTGCGGACATTACAGATCCAAAGGAGCGTCTACACAGAACCTTGTTTGTTCTCAATCACTTGTGTGTGTTTGGGGACGATTCAGAACCCCCAGCTATCATTCATGCTACTTGTGTAAATACTGCAGCCCCAAGAACTGAATTATCTGTTTATTATAGAAATCCGTGGTCAGGGGAATGGGAAGGTCCTGCCCCTGTTTTGTTTAATGGTCGAGGTTATATGTGTGTTTCCACCCCTACAGGTCCAGTATGGGCACCCAGTAAATGGACACATGCTGATATCACTAATCATAAAACTGGTACTGGAAGCTTGCCAGCGGGAGCTACATCGGCGGCATCTAGCCACACAGCCTCCGGTGTTGGAGGCATCGCTGCTGTTACAGAAGAGGACAATCTGGGCCTCCCCGAGGAATGCATGTGACCAGCTACAGGCAGAACTAGAGAACAGAACTCTGCACTATTCCTTACATGCCTGTGACTGTGGACAAAGGGAATGTGGCTGGGTTCTATTACTTTGTGGCTTATGTAAACTTGTATGGTGGGTCTGTGTATATACCTTGCAAACGGATTTAGGGTGTTTACAGTGTAAATGGAAAATTAGAGAGAGGAATCCTTTTTGGGAATTGCAAGAAGGCATTAGAGGAGACCACCGGTTTGCTCAAGATCTGTTTGCCCTGTTTGAAGCTACTGAAAGCGCAAATCGAGCACAGTGGCAGCGGCGGGTTTGCAGATATTTGGACGGCCTTGGGCTGCTACATTAGACTAAAATTATAAGTAGGGAGTGTGGTAAAGATATTTTTATACCCCAAAAATATGCTGCCCCTGCCAAAAGGTGGGGGAAGGCTCAGAATGAAGGCAAGGAGAGCTCACAGAAAGTAACGTTTCATTTAAGCATGCTCAAATGGTGGATTTGGTTTATGGTCTTGATGAATGTGTTACCCGTTGGCCAAAGTATTTTTAACATCTTGCCTAGAACAAACATATGGGTGACATGGGCAAATATCACAGGGGTAACAGACTTTTGTTTAGGTTTGCAGCAAGCAGACAACCCCTTTAGAACTTGCTTAATTGGTATTCCCCTGCAGGAGAATGAAGCGGACTTTGATGGTTTTCGGAATGTCAAAACAGTGAATCTGACTTCCAATGAAAAGGGAACATGCCTGAGTCCGAATGGGCAATTTGTTTGGCCTTCTATGCGTAATGCAGCGTGGCAGAAAACGGTTATTGAAAATTTGAATCGACCATATCATTTGCCATTGCAGGAGTTAGACCTATTGGGTAGCATTACGCCTGTTAAGTACGTTAACGTGACTGCAACGGGAATGCCAGAATGCGAGGACACGGTACCACCACTTCAACCTGCAAATGGCACTGGAGTAATTTGGTTTGGTGAACCGTGGCAATTGTGGCTAGCATGACAAGGTGAATGGGAGTTTGATACATAGTTTCAAAATTTAACCGGTTCACCTAACTGGGGTGAACTGAAAGCTGGAGGGTTACATGTAAATGTATCAGGGGGCTATCAGTTGCCACCGGGAGTCTTTTTGATATGTGGAGATAGAGCATGGCCAGGGATTCCTTTGAATCCTGTCGGTGGACCATGTTATTTAGGGTGTTTAACTTTGTTTGCTCCACATATGAAAGACTTATTGAAAATGACTCCACAATTTCATAGATCACGGAGGGCACTGCGCACCTTTGATGAAACATGTAATGACCGAGTCGATCTGCAGTCTGTAACAACAAATGTCCTAGCCTCCATATTTATGCCAGGAGCAATGACTGCATTAAACGCTAAGAATATACGAAGGTTAGCGTGTTGGGGAGAGAAGCAATTTAATCTTACATCGTAGATTTTAAGTTCATTACCGCTTGACGTAGATAGTGTTAGGCATGCTACATTACAAAATAGAGCTGCAATAGATTTTTTGTTATTAGCACATGGACACGGTTGTGAGGATTTTGAAGGGATGTGTTGTGTGAACCTTTCCGATCATTCCATATCTATCCACAAGAAGTTGTCACAACTGCAGGGAAACATGAAGCATATTCTTGCTGATGATAATCCCTTTGATGAATGGTTGAGAGGATTGGGCATAACAGGTTGGTTAAAGACATTATTGATGGAAGGAATACGCTTTGTTATAATCATTATAGTAATGCTTTTAGTTTTTAGCTGTGTTTTTTCTTTATTAAAGAGATTAGTTTTTAACATAACCAATCAGGCCTGGCTTGTGCAAAAGAAAAAAGGGGGAATTGCAGAAGAATGGCTGCAGAAGCATGGCTTTAGAATCTCTGAAGATCTGCACAATCCAGGCCTGGTATTACAATAGGCCTGTAATCAGAATTGTACTGAAGTTGCTGTGCTGAAGTTAACAAGAAAGGTAGCCTTGAGCTATTCTTGAATCCTGAGACCAAGTAATTATGTTATGCCAACAGGCCGTGGCTGTAACAAGATACAGCTGCTGGGAAAGCAGGTGCAGGGCCAAGAAAGATAGGGACCGGTATAGGAAAATAGGGAGTAACAAACTACAAGGCTGAAGCACAGCAACTCAATTAGCTACATGGATAGAATGCTTATTTTAGTCATGATAATTAGGGGTGTGAGAACCGCGCGTGTTTATAGACTACTAACCAATTATATTTTTGCTTTACGAATATGCATGTGTATTGGTTCTATATAAGTAGTGTTAGAAACTAATAAAGTTGAGCAAGATGCATAACTCATATTGAGCGTCTTCTTGACTTTGGCGAACCCTTCTTCCAACATTTATCAGCTTCATGTAAAGGAATACTGAAAAAACAATCTTTTAAACCTATTACCAAAATGTCCCAGTTTCACAGGATCATTGTCGGGGAAGGCATGCCCGATTGCAGGGCTCCCATTCCCTCCATTACATCATTTGCTTTCCTTAAATCTTGTAACAAGCGCCATTTGCCCTATTTCTTTTTTATCACAAACACAGGGGTATTCCAAGGACTATGGGAAGGTTCTTAGGTGACCTTGTGCTAATTGTTCTTTGACTAATTGCTGGAGGGCTACACATTTTTCCTCAGGGAGGGGCCACTGTTCCACCCAAACAGGGGTATCTGTCTTCCAAGTCAAAGGCAGAGTAGGTCTTTGTACACCCTCCATCACAATGGCCCCTATTAAAAATCCTTCTGGGTACCAATGATGAATCCCCACTGTCCCAAAATGTCCCATCCCCACAAATTCATAGGGACAGATTGTTGCTGTCTGGCCCTCAGAGTTTTGAACCTGCACCATATACTGATTTTGGACACTCTGTGTCACACCACCCACTCCCGCGAATATGGAACCTGCCAAACAGACAGGCCGAGAACAAGGCCAGATGCACACAGATATAATAGTTACATCTGCTCCCATGTCAATCATTCCAGTCACCCATATTGCGGAAGGGGTCCCTTTGGCAAAGGTGATTTTACAGGTTAGAGTTGGTCAAGCATTTTATACACTCAGAGTCCAGAAAATTTGTGGTGTTCCTGTCAAACCAAACCCTTCTTTGCCCTGGACTTTGTCATGGGCATAATTAACTTGCACCCAGAAAGGAATTAATTGTGCAATCCAACTACCTTCAGGAATTGACACCGGGGGGGTGTTGGTGGTGGTGTGTGTGTGTGTCCACACCATTGCTTCAATCTGACCCATATAATCAGCATCAATGACTCCTGGCAAGACAAACAAACTTTGTAACGTTACACTACAGCATCCAAGCAACAGCACACTCAATTTATTGCTGATGGGTCCCACAGCATTTAGTGGGACCTTACGTACTTTATCATCCTCTATTGTGATGGCGGCTGCTGTGGTAACATCCAATCCAGCGCTCCCTGAAGTTCGGGCTGCGAGTTGACTGCATAAGCCTGGAATTGTTGTGGAGGATTCACTTGTATCATCACACTGTTTCCACCCCCCCACATTCCTCCCCCTGTTTCCCTACTTGCAGGTGGCAACAGAATGCAACTGTCCTTGAGTGTTAAATTTAGATCTACAGTATTTTGCAAAACGCCCTGGTTTGTTACATCAACAGCATACCAAACCAGAGCCATCAGTCCTTCCCAGCCTCGATCTCTTTAGGTGACCTTCTTGCCCACATGTGTAACAACGGCAGACAACCCTGACTGCATCAGCAAAGGTCTTTGCCAGACGCTCCATTCGGAAGACAGCAGTTCCCACCTTCCCACATACATCCATTAATTCTATTAAAGTGGGATTACGATTCGCCATGCCTGCAATCATCTTTCTACAATCCTCATTTGCATTGTCCTTAGCTAATTGAACTAACAATGCTTCCTTAGCTGCCCCATTCTGTATTTGCTTGTCCAAGGTGTCTCTCAACCTATCCAGGAATGACACATATCCCTCGTTTGGGCCTTGTTTTATTGTGGTCCATGACTGTTGTGGAGCACCATGATCCGGGACCTGCAATAAATCTTGGAGAGCTAACTTTTCCCTGCTGCAGGACTAAAGGATGTAAGCGAGCTTGTAACTGAGGAGAATTAACTGGAGCCTCCCCCATCAATTGTGGAATCCCCGTCCCAAAACGTGGATCATCCTGGAGGTATTCTAAATTCATCAGTGATTGCTCATTTGCAAAGTGCCTCCAATTTGACTCAAACATTAACATTTGCATAGGGGTCAATATAATTTGCACAATTGAACGGCAATCATGAGCAGTAATCTCTGCTGTGAAAATACTACGTAACAACAACTGAGCATAAGGTGAGCCTATTCCACACTGTATACAGGTTGGTCTTAAGTCTTTTATCACTCCCCAGTTAAAAGGTTCCCTGCTCGGGGGGGGGAATCTTTACCATCCTTTCAAAGCACTGGGCAGGCTAACACCCTGCCCCCCATGGCAGTTGAACACAGATATCCCCTTCCACAAGTGTTTGCTCCCGCATCTTTTTCAAGAATTTGGCAGGATCTGGTCCCGATGCTGTAATTTGGGCTGGTTGTTGAACACGACCCAAGGTCTCCTCCGATAAATCTATCACAGATGGCTTGGGATCACAGTCAGGCAATGGGACAATGACCAGATCTCCCTGCCACTCCAAAGGGAACCAACTCTGTCCACTTGACCCGGCACCGCTCTGCTCCTCCTGCCGGCCTTGACTGCGTGAATCAGGTGATGGCAGAGAATCCGATGGTGCCGAAAGTACCTTATTGGGCATCATCTCTGCAACCAGGGATGTGGCTATTTCAACCGCAGCCTTTGTCTCCTTGTCTGCTTCTGATTGTTCTAGTAAATTGAAGACCAACCTCCATGATGCCAATGACACTGTAGCAATTTGTCCCCTCTCGTGGCAGCCCCCAAAAGTAACAATCCAGTACTTTGCTATACCTGAATGCTGGAGACATTTTTTACTCCAATGGACAAATTATTCCTTTTACACCACCCTAGCAGAGTTCTTATTACAATCTCATCATACTTTATGCCTTTACCTACAGATATGTCTACTAGCATTGTTAATACAGGGTTTGTCTCACTGTCCACATCTGATTGTTCTAGCGAATCTATGATCAGTCTCCATGCTGTTAACAAAGCTGTAGCAATTTTGTCTCCTCTCAAAGCAGCCTCAAGAAGTACCTTTCCAATGCTTTGCCATGTCTGAATGCTGAAAACCTTTTTCACTGTAACTGGCAAATCATACTTTTTACACCATACTAGCAGAATTCTTATTGCCATTTTGTCATATTTTACACCTCTTTTTTCAAATATATCCATAAGCATTGCAAATATAGAATTTGTCTCCCTGTCCACATTTAATTGTTCTAGTAGCTCTAAGACTAATCTCCATGTTGTTAGCAATGTTATTGCAATTTTATCACCCCTCGAGGCAGCCTCAAAAAGAGATTTTCCAGCATTTTGCCATGTCTGAACACTGGAGACATTTTTTTGGCATAATTAACACATCATTTACTTTGCACCATGCTAGCAAAGTTCTTATTGCCTTCTTGTTATACTTTACACTTCTTTTTTCAATTATGTCTCTAAGCATTGTTAACATAGCATTTTCTTTTTCTGCACCCATATCAATTAGTCCCCATCTACATTGAGCACCAAAAGTTGCTGTTTGAGTTAAGATAGACAACAAATATTACAATACACCCACATCAATGTTGTCAACAGCTCTCCTATCACAGTGTCTGTTACGGGTCACAGGTTCTCCCACTTGTCTCAGCTATGCTGGGCACCAGTTGTTGTAGTCTGAATCCAACTCAGCCTCACACAGAGCACCAATTGCTGCAGCACAAACTAGTAGGCTGCAACAAGGCTTTCATCACCAGTCAGATTCTACTGCCCATGCTGTAGCTCTTTCCTCCAAAGGCCAGACCACACTGCTGCTCTCCCTCAATCTGACACCACCCCCATCCTCAGGGCTATTTAACCACTTAGTGGAATGAGCTACACCTGCTCATCATCCATGTCAATCAACCCACTGCCGCTGAGGCAAGGCCACAGCTGCATGTTATCAATGCTGATCAACCCACTGCCTTCATTCCGCTACAAAAACCAACTCTAGTTTAGACAAAGGTCAGGGAACAACTGAGTTTGCTCAAAGACAGAAGGCAAAAAAGTTCAGAGTGAGGGAGACTACCAAGCCTTCCTCCCCGTGGCCCCCACCAAGAGGGCACTACACATGCACAGTTGGGAGGGACTTATGGAAATGACTTCTGGGAGCTAGTTTTAATATGAAGTGAGGCTAGGTTATGTATATGTATAGGCATATTTGGAAATCTTGTGTATATGTAACATTTGTTTGTATAAAATTAGGCAAGTTGCTGTGGCTTTGGTGGGACTAACACACCCCACCCCTCCCCACGTGCTCAGTGCATATATACTTATTTTGCAATCTGATAGGGTTGTGGAGTGTGATCCTGCATGCCAATAGGGGTTCCAATATTTGTGAGTATATACGTGCTAACTCAATGTGTGTGAAGACATTGTTTTATCTTGGGTGGGCCAACTAATGACAAGTTGAGTCTAATATAAAGGAAAAATATAAATTCTTCCCTTACACAGTCTCAAAGGGGGGATTTGATGCAAGAACTATTTTCTTTAAAGAAATGCATAAATATCTATAATGAAAAAAAAGTCAAAGGAATTTAAAAAACAGACGATGCTAATTAACCCTTACAAACAGTTAACAAGAGATGGCCTTGGGAGAGAGAATAGATATCATAAATACCTCAAGCTAAGAAATAACAGGATGAGTTTAAGGAGAACCAAATGGTTAATAAGGCCAAACAGAAAATTATTTGACCTATGTGTGAACTATTCTAATTAGCATACTAAAAGATACACCCTCGAGCAAAAAAAGCCGACAATAACAAAGCCCCCTCCCCGCAGAACATGCCTAGTGAAAAGAAAGAATACCTTACCTTTAAAGAACAATGAGGCTCATAAGAACTAATGAGAATTTAGTGTGACTAAATGTAATTGTAAACAATTGTTTAAAGCGTATAAAACATTTTACCGTGTGTTAAGTGGTGTGCTAGCTTTGTGGATTTACAACCTAGCACCTATCTCTGCGCAGACATGAAAAAATTCTGTGTGTGGATGGGCTCTTGCACACTGGGTGAAGAACCCAGATTTGGGATAACAGTATGATGAAAAGTGGGAGGATCATAAAGTGTGTCTTTAAATATATGTCAGTAAACACTTCAACAGAAAAATAAGTGATAATTTGATAGCAAGAAATATAAACAAGGAAATAAATTAATGTTAGAAAAGAGAAGTCTGATTAAGTTGGTAATGTATTGGGGGGAGAAAGGGTACTTTAGTACTGTGGTTTTTTTCCAGAAAGCCAATATTGTATCACAATCTCCATTTTTTAAAAAAATTATGTTTTCACTTAAGTGATGGCACTGTCTTGTTTAAAAACAGACCTTCCAACTGGGATTAGAGACACATCAAATTAACTGAGCTAATGTTACAAGTTTTTAGGTAATTGCAAAGCTGGCTAATTCTACCTCTGTTGGTAATACAAATACAGCAGTTCCCTGGGTATTTAAATGATGAAATATAAATAACATTGAATTATGTTTTTATTTTGCACAAAGTTGTCCTTAACATATTTATTAACGTTTTTTAATATTGAGTGCATTGAATTGGGAGTATTAGCTGTATCAGGTACCAGAACTACACTAGGAATAGGAACTGGTCTGACTTCATTTGTGCAACTTGACTATAGCAGAAAACATCACCTTGTAATCTAAAGATACCCTGCTTATTTGCCTCTCACAGAAAACTGAAGATAAATTTATAGCATCAAATGACTTAGTTTAAACCAACTTGAAGTCTTTTTGTTGTACAATCTCAGTAATTATGGAAGTGTTGGTACATATCAAAGGGGTGGTTATGCTTCCAATCCTAAGACTTTAAAGAAATAACATTCCGTGGCCTTAGATGAGGTAAATTAGTGTCTCCCTTGTCCTTTTTACCGATATATTTTAATTTTAGGGGGATTCCCTCCGTTCTCCCCAATAAAGTGTTCTGCTATTTAAAGGCAATGGAAAAAACACTGCTTCCATGCCACCAGAAGGGGAAGAAATTTGTTTTAAAAAAGAAATTACCTATTTTAAATTTTCTTTTAAAGTTCAGATTATGGGGAGGGGAAGTACCAACCAGCAATTCCCACTGTCAACTCCACACCATCATATTTTTAGAGCTTCTGTATCTCTAGCACTTTAATTTTATCAAATGAAAAAAATGTAATGTTGTAGGTTTTTTCCAACAGAAGTAATCTCTGCCCTTCATCAGGATTTTTTTTCTACTGCTATGAAAGGAAGAAATCTGAAATGCTTTTAGCAAGGGGGGCTAAGCTGTTTCTAAGGACAGTAAATGATCCCTTTTTCCTCCAGGTTATAGACAAAGAAGATCAGGGTAGAAGAAAAATTAATTTACATGGTTTTGACTACAATTTTACTTTTAAAATGGGAAAAAACGTTGGTTTCATCCTTCTTTTTTTTTTTTTTTTTTCCATAGAAAAAGATTGGTTCTCTTTAATAATTAAAAAAGGTTAATGTTTCACAAATATGTTACTGGTATCTCATTTTGCTAACTGGGACAATGCATTTCAGTGGCAGTGTATTTTAACATATGTTTATTAAGTTTTCTCATTTTCACAAAATTTAAGCAATGTTAATATATAATGTGGATCATTTATTACCTATAGTTTGTGCTATTTGTGTGTAAAAGAAGCCTTGGTTGTTTGACTCTGGCCAACAGTCAAACCTCCACACAGATGCTTGTCTACTCCCCTCTCCCACAGGATGGGGAGAAAATGGAAGGAAAGCAAGAAGACTTGTGGATCAGTATAATGACAGGGGGAAAAAAAGCTGTGCATGCAAACAAAGAAAATTAAGGAATTAATTCACGTCTTCCCATTGCCAGGCGGATGGTTAGCAATTTCCAAGAAAGCAGGGTTCAATCATGTATAATGGTTGCTTGAGAAGACAAATGCCATAACTCTGAATGTTGTTGTTGTTTCCCTCTCTCCCCCCCCCCCCCTTTCTTCCCCCAGATTTTATTGCTGAGCATGATGTCATATGGTATGGAATATCCCTTTGGTCAGTTGGGGTCAGCTGTCCTGGTTGTGTCCCCTCCCAGTCTCTTGCCCACCCCCAGCCTACTTGCTTTGGCAGGGCCCAAGTGGGAAAGAGACAAAGCCTTGATGCTGTACAAGCACTGTTCAGCAGTAGCCATAATATTGGTGTGTCATCAACATTGTTTTAAACATAAATGCAAAGCAGAGCACCATACAGACTACTATGAAGAAAGTTAACCTCATCTCAGCCAGACTGAGCACAGCTAGTAACATAAAATCTAGTTAACATGCATAGGGAAGAGAAAATAACTTTCAAAAAATATGCTTTCAATTTGAAACATATTGACTTAGTTAATACAATATTATCTATAGCAGTGAACTGAACTAATTGGTTTGTATTATCATGGGCTTCAAGATTTTAAAACTAGAATCACAGCCTTTCACCTATTTTCTTTTTCATGAATTGTAACAGGAAAATAAGGTTTCCAGTCTTTTAAAATCCTAGTTGTTTTTCAGCTTTGAATGAAGTAGCTGAAATTTTAAATGAAGCAAATATTCACTATGCACCTGTGGAACAATCTGTTCCTGTCAAAAACTGGTATAGCATTTCAATATATCCTGGCTTCAGCTGCTTTGTCTTTGACTTCTCTTTCAGAGATTTGATTTTTCTTTAACACTTCAAATACTACTGAATATTTTTGTAGTTTAAATTAACTGTTTACTAGATTACTACTTTGCACAGAATGTCAGATTTCATATTTAAGTATAAATGGATTGATTTAAAACAAAAATGTCTTTAAATAAAGCAAGATTCAAAAGCAAGTTGTTTTTTTAAATTCTTCTATTTTTATCCACCCTGTATATATCCCTATGGAGATCTGAGAGCCTGGCTCTCTGAAGAAAGAAATTTGATAGCAAGTATAGATACATATAGATATATATTTAAGATGTACAAATTATTCCCCTTTAATTTTTTTTCTTAAATCTGCTAAAGACATTTCCAAGACTCTTTCACTTTTTTTATATGTGAGAGTGAGGTTAGAGTAGTTTAGGATACACAAACCAAAAGTGGATGCTTAGGTGATGTGGTTAAAGGAGATAGATTACAGTTATACTAGACAGATGAGTAGATACTCTACTGAGAATGTCACTTACTAGCTGGCATCCTGCTGTCTCCCCAGTGGGAACTCTCCTCTCTCTGCACACATATCACTATTTATATGTTTTTCTCCTATAGTCGTGCAATCCCTCCATATCTCTTGGCTCCTTATTCTCTTCTGAAGACCTCTCCAGACTTCCCCAGGTCCCCTGTGTCTCCTTGGCCTTCCTGCCTTTCCTTTTATTCATCTCCATATGGAAGTTCTCCCCCTTGTTATTGGTTTGGTTGGTTTGGTTCATCAGAGTGAAGTTGCACCACATGCAAGTGTCACAGAAATAACCATAATTACAATTTAGATCAGGTCAGAACAGAAGCAGTTTATTACTATAACCATAGCAGAGAACACAGAACAGCAGTGTGACAGACTCTGCTAATATGATCTCTGCGCAAATAAGGCCGTTATTTGTGATTGGGCAGGGAGGGGGGAGGAGGAGGACAGGGAGAAGGAGGGAGAAGAGAGGGAGGAGAAGAAAAAGGAGAGGAAGGGAGAGGAGAGGGAGGAGGGGGGAAGGGAGAGGAGAGGGGGGAGGAGGGGGACAGGGAGGAAAGGGGGGAGGAGGGGGAGAGGCAGGAAGTGGAGAGGGAGAGGAGGAGAAGGTAGAGAGGGAGGAGAAGGAGAGGGAGAATAAGAGGGAGAGGGAGGAGAAGGAGAAAGAGGGAGAAAAAGGAGAGGTAGAGGAAGGAGAAAGAGAACAACAGGAAGAGGGAGAAGGAAAAGGACAGAGAGAGGGAGAAGGAGGAGGAGAGGGATAAGGAGAAGGAGAGGGCAAAGAAGAAGGGGAAGGAGAGGGCAAAGAGGAAGGGGAAGGAGAGGACGAAGAGGAAGGGGAAAGAGAGGGCAGATTAGACAGAGAAGGGGAAGAAGAAGGAGTGTGAGAAGAAGGAGAAGGAGAGGCAGAAGAAGGAGAAGGGTAGGGAAAAGAAGGAGAGGGAGAGTTAGAAGTAGAGGGAGAGAAAAGAATGAGAAAGAGGCGAAGGAGAAGGTGAATAAGAAGTGGGAGGAGAATGAGGGAGAGGGAAAACAATGAGAGGGAGAAGGAGAGGAAGAGGGAGAGGAAGGAGAAGGAGAGGGAGAGGAAGGACAAGAAGAGGGAGAAGAAGGAAAAGAAGGAGACAGAGACGGAGAGGAAGGAGAAGAAGAGGGAGAAGAAGGAGGAGTGGGAAGAGAAGGAGAATGAGAGCGAGGAGGAGAAGGAGAAGGAGAGAGGAGGATAAGGAGAAGGAGAGGGAGAAGAAGGAGAAGGACAGGGAGAAGAAGAAGGAGAGGGAGAAGAAGATGAAGAAGAAGAAGGAGAGGGAGGAGAAGGAGAAGGAGAGGGAGAAGAAAAAGGAGAAGGAGAGGCAGAAAAAGGAGATGGAGAATGAGAGGGAGAAAGAAGGAGAATGAGAAAGACAGGGAGAGGGAGAAGGAGAAGGACAGGGAGACGGAGAAGAAGGTAAGGGAGATGGAGAAGGAGAGGGCGAAGAAGAAGGGGAAGGAAAGGGCAAAGAAGGCGGCGAAGGAGAGGGGGAAGAGTAAGGGGAAGGAGAGGGTGAAGAGGAAGGGGATGGAGAAGGCAAACAGGCAGGGGAAGGAGAGGGCAAAGAAGAAGGGGAAGGAGAGGACGAAATAGAGGGAGAAGGGGAAGGCAAGGGCAGATTAGAGGGAGAAGGGGAAGGAGAGGGTGGATTAGAGGAAGATGTGGAAGGAGAGGTCGAGGGAGAAGGGGAAGGAGAGGGAGAGGGCGAGATAGAGAGAGGAAGGAGAGGGAGAGGGAGAAGAAGGAGGAGATGGACAAGAAGGAGAAGGACAGAGAGAAGAAGGAGAGGGAGAGGGAGAAGAAGGAGGAGATGGACAAGAAGGAGAAGGACAGAGAGAAGAGGGAGAGGGAAAGGAAGGAGAGGGAGAGAGAGAAGAAGAAGGAGAGGGAGAGGGAGAGCGAGAGGGAGAAGGACAGGGATATGGAGAAGGAGAGGGAGACGGAAAAGGAGATGGTGATGGAGAGGGAGAGGGAGAAGGAGAGGGAGAAGGAGAAGGGGAGGGAGAGGGAGAAGGAGAAGGGGAGGGAGAGGGAGAAGGAGGAGAGGGAGACGGAAAAGAAGATGGAGACGGAGAGGGAGAGGGAGAAGGAGAGGGAGAGGGAGAAGCAGAGGGAGAGGGAGATGGAGAAGGAGAAGGAGAGTGAGAGGGAGAAGAAGAAGGAGAAGGAGAGGGAGAGAGAGAAGGAGAGGGAGAGGGAGACGCAAAAGGATATGGTGACGGAGAGGGAGAAGGAGAGGGAGAGGGAGAGGGAGAAGGAGAGGGAGAGAGAGAAGGAGAAGGAGAAGGAGAGGGAGAAGGAGAGGGAGAAGAAGAAGGAGAAGGAGAGGGAGAAGGAGAAGGAGAGTGAGATGCAAAAGGATATGGTGACGGAGAGGGAGAGGGAGAAGGAGAGGGAGACGGAGAAGGAGAGGGAGACGGAAAAGGATATGGTGACGGAGAGGGAGAGGGAGAAGGAGAGGGAGAGGGAGAAGCAGAGTGAGAAGGAGAGGGAGAGGGAGAAGGAGAAGGAGAGGGAGAGAGAGAAGGAGAAGGAGAGGGAGAGGGAGACGAAGGAGAAGGAGAGGGAGAGGGAGAAGAAGAAGGAGATGGAGAGGGAGAAGAAGGAGGAGAGGGAGTAGGAGAGGGAGAGGGAGAAGAAGAAGGAGACGGAGAGGGAGAAGAAGAAGGAGGAGAGGGAGTAGGATAGGGAGAGGTTGAATGAGAAGGGGAATGAGAGGGAGAAGGAGAGGGAGAATGAGAAGGAGAGGGAGTAGGAGAGTGAGAGGGAGAAGGAGTGGGAGAGTTTAGAGGAATTTTTAAAGGACTGTGGACATATGTTACCATTGTCTGGGTTGGACAGCCCAGGCCTGTTAGTTAAAACTGCAGAGCAACTTTAAATTGCCCTTGAAACAAGCAGTGTGAGAAAGAAAACAAGCTATGCACAAATAAGAAGCCAGGTGCAGAGCAAGTCCTGGGAAACGCAAAATCAACACACTCTCATCAGCACACTCTGATCAGGTGCCTGCAGCATGCTCACCGATTAGCGACACGGATGCCCGTGTGACCAGAAACTTTTATCCAATCACCTGTGTGTAAAGTCGTGTGAGCGGTTGGTCTAAGTTATAAATATGACCTGTTTTTTAATAAAGGAGCATGGCATGTAGGCATATTGGTGTGATTGTTGTGACTTGGCCGACTCTCCACTGGGGATCCTCTTCATCTGGCACCTGAACAGGGACCCATTTATTCGCTTAAATGTGGTTCGCTTAAATGTGGTTCGCTTAAATGCGGAGGTCTCCGTGCATTGGACCCGAAGGGACATTGTCCGATTAGGGAGCTGGAGGTTGGAGGCGGGTGGAACCTGGAAGGCGAAAAGCGGAGTCCAGAGTTCGGTGTAGAGCTGCAGTTCACACCCCTGCACGTAAGACCATGAAGAATAAAACACGGCAGGGCTCTCCACTGATATCCTCTCTGAGAGAGGTGAGAGCACTAACGAAGACCACGACGAAAAAAAAACGCGGCAGGGCTCTCTGCTGATACCGTCTCTGAGAGAGGGGAGAGCTCTCAGGAAGACCGGGATGGAATTAGACGTGGCAATTAAGCTCTTAACTAGTATCCTCTTTAAGAGAGGGGAGAGCACTAAAGAAACAGAAGTGGATGCTTTAGCTCGCTGGGCACGAAAAAAGGATAAGATTCCCGAGCCCGCGTTATTGTTTAGTATTATAGAATGGAGAGTACTGGGAAATTGCCTCTGGGATATTACGATTGAGGGAGGTAAAGAAGGAAAAGAAGCTAAAGCGTTAAGAGCTATGTGGCGGTCTATAATTAACACTCTGGAAATTATGAAGGCAGAAAAGAAAGTAGTGGCAGCAGCTACAGAAGCGTTGGGAGGAGATGTGGTAGAAAAGCTGATAGAGCAGAAGGGTGATTCACCTAAGCCTTCTCTCTTGGCTACATTTTTCGGAGTTGGGCATACTCGTCCTATGAAGGGTATGTCTGCCCCTGCATGTTCAACAGTGCTGGAGTTTTTAGATAAGACAGCGGGCAAACCGGAAGTTACTCCTCGGGGGTCTGTTGTAACTGAGCCGAAACCAGAAGAGTCTGTTGAGCTTCCCCAGGAAGGAGGAGCAGCGAGTCATGCTGCACCAATTGGAGCTGTGGGTGGAGCAAGGCCAAAACGGAGGGTGGTGACAGCTCGTAGGTCAAATTAAGGGGGACAAAAGCGCCGTCCGATGTCGTATCCTCCTCTTCCTGAAACATCATTGGACGAATTTGAGGAGGAAGGCGGGGAGAAACTTTGTGATAACAATACAGAGAAATCTTTACAGGAGGTAATAGATAAATTAAGAAACCCGGAAAAGCGAGTTGAAATGAACCTGCCTACTACTTCAATCCCTGTAGTTCCTCCAGTTAGCCCAACTACCCCGCTGATGCTGAACTCGAGAAAAGATCCAATTCTACAGCGTTGGTCTGGTGGTGTTTGTGATGCTATTTTGGAGGGTGACTGGCAAGTGACTAACTCGTTAGATTGTCCAGTAGTGGTTAATAATCTTGGTGCACAATGGGAGCCGCATGATTGGAAAATATTGCAACAGGCAAAGCAAACGGTAACTACTCATGGTCTGCGTTCACAGGCTGCACGACAGATCATACAGTTTATTACATGATTTATGGAAGGTTAATGATCAGATGTTGGCGAAGGGAGTGTTGCAACCTGGTCTTCCAACTCCTACAATGATCCCTCAGAATTGACAAATTGTTGTGATAGACTAGAAAGATTGTTCCTTTACGATTCCCTTACATCCTGATGACACGCAAAGATTTGCATTCATTCTGCCACCAATAAACCGTGCCGCTCTGGTCAAACGGTATGAATGGGTTGTTTTACCACAAGGAATGAAGAACTCTCCTGCGATGTGTCAGACTATTGTAGATTGGGCACTTGTTCCAGTACAACAACGTTGGCCTCACGTCCTGATCTACCATTATATGCACGATATTTTATTGGCCGCTGAACAGGGGATTTCAGATGATCAAATGAATTGGCTTGTTGACCACCTTCTATCATGTGGTTTGATTGTGGCACCTGAGCATATTCAACGTTTGGACCCATGGAAATATTTGGGCTGGCTCATCTCAGATGCTCAAATCCAGCCACAGAAGGTAACTCTTACTACACAAATAACTAATCTGCATGATGCTCAAAGGCTTTTAGGAGACCTACAGTGGGTTCGAAATATAGTTGGCCTCACTAACGATGATTTGCAATGGCACCAAAGCCAACAGTCCTCGAACTTGTTCACCAGAACAGTGGGCTGCCCTAGAAGTTGTGTCCCGTAAGATTCAGACTGGCTGGTGTGGTCGCCAAATGGCGAATCATCCGTTATCCTTTTTGGTTTGTAATGTTGCCACTTCACCTTTTGCCCTTATTTTGCAATGGCAAAAGAAAAAGGGGGAAAATACGGCGATCGTTTTTGAGTGGCTGTTTTTGCCATCGCAACCCAGACATCGTATTTTAAGTCGTCCTGAAGCAGTGGAGGCCTTGGTGAGAAAAGGAAGAGACAGGATTGTTGAAATTGATGGGACTGAACCGGCAGATATCAGTATTCCAGTCCGTGGTGATGATTATGAGTGGCTCCTGAGACATTCAACAGCCATACAGGAAGCCTTGATGGGCTATACAGGTGTTGTACACAACAACCGGCCAAAAGGACCTCTCTGGAAGATGTTAGAACATTACCAGTGGATTGAGAGACCGTTATGCTCAAAAAGACCAGTTGATGGGCCAACGGTGTTTACAGATGCAGGATGAAAGATGAAGAAGGCTGTGTGTGTATGACAATCTGATAATCAGTGGCAGAAACAAGTGATCACCAGTGAACCACGGGACAACCTTCAAACCTTAGAACTGAAAGCAGTGTGTTGGGCATTGGGAAGCTGGAACGACACACCTGTAAACATAGCATCAGACTCATTGTACGTAGTTGGTGTAGTACAGCGCATTGAAGATGCCTTGTTGAGAGAGACAAAGAACCAACATCTTGGTGAAATGTTTATACAACTGCGTAGTACTCTTCGACAGAGAAAAGATGAATTTTGTATTATGCATATTAGAAGGCATCAGTGGACCATTGGTTTGGGCGAAGGAAATGCTAGAGCTGATGAAGCAGTCATCTGTCTGGCAATAACTTCGCCAACAAATAAGTTTGAAGAAGCTCGTAACAGCCACGAGATGTTTCATCAGAATGCAAAGTCTTTACATCGACAGTATCAAATACCCGTAGCAGATGCAAAGGGTATTGTCCGCTCCTGTCCTCAATGTAGTCATCATGGACCTGGTTTAGGGGTGGGCACTAACCCAAAAGGTCTGAAGGCACTTCAGGTTTGGCAAATGGATGTAACACATGTACCTGACTTTGGGAAGCTTAAGTATGTGCATGTCACAATTGACACCTATTCTCATTTTATATGGGCCACTGCACAAACCGGTGAAAAGGCGTTACATGTGGAGAGACACTTAATGTCTTGTTTTGCTGTCATGGGAGTACCTGTAGAAATACAGACAGACAATGGTCCGGCGTATAGTAGTCAACGAGTCGCTAGGTTTATGACAACTGGGGGAATTAAACACGTTAAAGGGATTCCTCACTCCCCAACGGGGCAAGCAGTTGTTGAAAGGGCAAACCGTACCCTGAAGAATTATCTTCAGAGACAGAAAGTATCGCAGGACATAGATGTAGCTAAAAGGTTGACTGAGGTGTTGTTTACCTTAAACTATCTCTCCCTTACAGAGGGTAGAGAGGGACCACCTGTTGTTATACATCACCAAACAGCACGAGGGAACCAAACAACTACAGTTCCTGGTTTGAATGTTCTGTATAAAAATATGGCTTCAGGCATATGGGAAGGACCTAATCCGGTGTTATTTATCGGTAGAGGTTATTTTTGTATCTCCACAGATAAAGGACCTATATGGGTCCCTAGCAAGTTTGTGATCTGTATGTCAAGATCAGAAGACGGAAGAGAAGACTCAGAGCGAGCAGACGGAATAAACTGTCTATGTTGTAAGGGATGTAACCCACGGGTATTGTGCCAATGTATGCTATGTGGGGTAAAACGGTTCTGTAAGCCAAAGCTTAAACGTAAATGGTGTAAAGAGTGTATGTGTTTGATTAGTAACCGGGCATGAAGCAAGAGAAAACATACGACTACTGTAACACCATGCTGATTGGAGACAGTATACATCATCAGAATCTGTGAAAGCACAGATTTGTGGGGTAGAATGTAAAAAAAAAAAAAAGGTGGAAATTGCAAGAGTAAACATGTGGACTTGGTTTGCGTTGGTTTGCAGTCTTGAATTTTTTACCCATTGGCCAAAGTACTTTTGACATCTTGCCTAGGAGAAACAAATGGGTGACATGGGCAAATATCACGGGAGTAACAGACTTTTATTTAAGTCTGCAAGAAGCAGACAACCCCTTTAGAACTTGTTAAATTGGTATTCCCCTGCAAGAGAATGAAACAAATTTTGATGGTTTTTGGAATGTTAAAACAGTGGATCTGACTTCCAATCAGAATGGTACATGCATGAGTCCTAATGGGCAATATGTTTGGCCTTCTATGCGTAATGCAGCGTGGCACAAGATGATTATTGAGAATTTAAATCAGCCACATCATTTACCTTTGCAGGAGTTAGACCTATTGGGTAGCATTGTACCTGTTGAATACGTTAATGTAACTGCAAATGTAACACCATGCTAGCAAAGTTCTTATTGCCTTCTTGTTATACTTTACACTTCTTTTTTCAATTATATCTCTAAGCATTGTTAACATAGCATTTTCTTTTTCTGCACCCATATCAATTAGTCCCCATCTACATTGAGCACCAAAAGTTGCTGTTTGAGTTAAGATAGACAACAAATATTACAATACACCCACATCAATGTTGTCAACAGCTCTCCTATCACAGTGTCTGTTACGGGTCACAGGTTCTCCCACTTGTCTCAGCTATGCTGGGCACCAGTTGTTGTAGTCTGAATCCAACTCAGCCTCACACAGAGCACCAATTGCTGCAGCACAAACTAGTAGGCTGCAACAAGGCTTTCATCACCAGTCAGATTCTACTGCCCATGCTGTATCTCCTTCCTCCAGAAACCAGACCACCCTGCTACCCCATCCAACCCCCTCTCCCACAATCCTCAGGGCTATTTAACCACTTAGTGGGAACGAGCTACACCTGCACATCATCCATGTCAATCAACCCACTGCCTCTGAGACAAGGCCACAGCTGCATACCATCAATGCCAATCAACCCACTCCCTTCATTCCTCTACAGCTTACTTTTAGTTTCAGTCCAAACAAAGGTCTGTCTTTAAGTATCAGCTAACAGATCTTTTCACCACATTTTCTGTTGTTACAGAAGATATGCTAAATTATCTTATCTTAATGCTGCAAAGGCAGCGAATAAGACCCACCAAGGGACAATTCAATTGTATGTATGAATTTAAATAAAACATATTTTCTTTTGCCTTTTTGTGAAAACAACCACAAAACATTGATTGCTGTATAATTCTTGAAATTAATGCCAAAGGAAGACAAGAAAAATGTCAAATGGTAGAGAAAAAGGGTGTGTCAATGCTGTGACACTTTTCCATTCACACCAACATCAGGAGCACTTCCTGTCAAGCAAATGCATCTGAACTGAATGTCAGACTTGTGTATCTGAGATCAAAATCTGATTTATCTGATTGCGTAAGGCTGCAATACCCTATAGCAACAAAATGTAATCCCTCTCACCTTGACTGTAGGTTATGGAATGGGTTTTGGTTGAATGTGAATAGGTGGCAATGATGTAGTAACAGTCTTTTAACCTCCCCATTTAAAATTGATATGTACTAAAGCAGGCCTATGAAAAAACCAAATCCATTTCTGGGCTGCAAATGGTTACTTCTCTAAATGTTCAGTAGTTCTGACTTAAACTGGCATCTCAGTCAGATGTCATAAAAGCTCAAGAACTTGATGAGCTAAGATGTAATCAAAATCTCCTATGTCAGATAATAAATGTAGTATTAGGTTGGTTTAGAAAGACAATGTTACCTTAAAAGATACCATCTAGCCAAATAATTTTAAAATAAATTTGCAGTCTGTGACATTTCATGGAAATCTGGTAATGTAAACATGACAATAATCTTTAGCAACAAAATCAAAACTGTGGAAGGACTGGAGACTGACTATCTTTTTCATATCTACTTTCAAGTAGAAGGGAAAGGAGGATTTACCCTAAGGGCAGGTATTCAAGTAGATTCATTTTTAGAAGTTTTCAGAAGTATTAAATATGAACAAACTCAGCTTCCCCATCCCTTTTGCAGTGAAAAGGAATATAGTACTCAATGCTCAAATAAAAACATGAAAAGCAAGTCACAAAAAAAATGGACAGATAAATTAGACCCCCAAGAAATATTATTGACTGAGAAGATAACTATGGAAATCCAGTGGCACTGACTTAGTGATTGCTAACATGCTTGCATGTTATTAGCCACTCAAAGAATGTTAAAGGTTTCAACTATAAAGTACATAATCAGTAATGTGAGGCACCCTGTTTAAACATTTCTTAAATGGATATTTTCATTATCATCATAAAACATAATGACTAATTTTATATCAAAATAACTCAGTCCCAAAACTATCATTGTGCTAGAACAACCCTTTTGCTCTTTTGTAGTAGTGGATAATCCAGAACCACACAAATGGTTTCCTTGCTAAATAAGGAAAGCCTTCAAAGTATTTCAACACTGCAGCTAAAGGAGTGATTGCAGTGTGGGGAAGAACTTTAAGATACCTTTTATCTATGTAGCATGGGGAGAATAGCAGTGACAATGTAGAGATATGGATGTGAGTGGAGCCCCCTGCCCCATGACCTTATCCCAGTTGCTAGCCCACAATGAATTTTGTGCTACTGCACCTTCAACATTATTGCTGCCTGTGCCAGTTAGACTAAGTCTATGCCTTTCCATGCTGCATTAACATTTTTATTTTTCTGTTCAAGCATACCCTGATTTTGTTATGCTTCTTGTCCAGGGCATCTTATTCCATTCTACTTCTTATGTCCGAGTAAGCTGAAAATATCTGTCTTTAGATAATGTGTTGCATAAAGGATTGTTTATCTTGTTTAATTTGACATATTTGTTCATAGATGGGTCTGAGTTCTTCCAAAGACTGATGGCTGGTGATAGAGTAAACCAAAACGACAAACCTCTCTGCCCAACTCTCTAGCCTGTCCAGGTCTGGCTGAATGGCAGCACAGCCTTCCAGTGAATCAGCCACTCCTCCCAGTTTTGTATCATCAGCAAACTTGCTGAGGGTACACTCTGTCCCTTCATCCAGGTCACTGATGAATAAATTGAACAGGACTGGACCCAGTACTGCCCCCTGGGGAACACCACTAGATACAGGCCTCCAGCTAGACTCAGTGCCATTGATCACAACTCCCCAAGTTCTGCCATTCAGCCAGTTCTCAGTCCACCTCACTGTCCACTCATCTAACCCACACTTCCTGAGCTTACCTATGAGTATATTATGGGAGACAGTGTCAAAAACCTTGCTGAGGTCAAGGTAGACAACATCCACCGCTCTCCCCTCGTCTACCCAGCCAGTCATTCCATCAGAGAAGGCTATTAGGTTGATGAGGCATGATTTCCCTTTGGTGAATCCATGCTGACTATACCTGATAACCACCTTTTCCTCCACATGCTTCAAGATGACCTCCAGGATGAGCTGGTCCATCATCTTTTCAGGGATGGAGGTGAGGCTGACCCGCCTGTAGTTTCCTGGGTCCTCCTCCATGCCCTTTTTGAAGACTGGAGTGACATTGGTTTTCCCCCAGTCCTCAGGCACCTCTCCTGTCTTCTATGGCCTTTCAAAGATGATGGAAAGTGGCTTAGCAATAACATCTGCCAGCTCCCTCAGCACTCAAGGGTGTATCCCATGGATTTGTGAGTGTCAAGTTTGCTTAAAGTGATCTATAATATGATCCTCCTTGACCAAGGGAAAGTCTTCCTTTCTCCAGACTTCCTCTATTGCCTCCAGGGTCTGGGAAACCTGGAGGCTAGCCTTGATAATAAAGACTGAAGCAAAGGCAGCATTCATTAACTACTCCTCCTCTGTGTCCCTTGCACCCACCTCATTCAGCAGCAGGTCCACATTTTCCCTAGTCTTCCTTTTCCTGCTGATGTACTTGAAGAAGCCCTTCTTGTTGTCCTTGACCTCCCTCACCATATTTAATTCCAAACAGACCTTAGCCTTTTTTGTCGCATCCCTGCATGTTCTGACAACATTCTTATGTTCTTCCCAAGTGGCCTGTCCCTTTTTCCACATTCCGTAAACCTCCCTCTGTTTGAGACTTGCAGTAGCTCCTTGATCATATATGCAGGCCTCCTGCCCCCTTTGCTTGATGTTTTACTCATAGGGATGCACCTATCTGCAGCTTGGAGGAAGTGATGATTGAATATTAGCCAGCTGTCTTGGACTCCTCTACCTTCCAGAGTCCTAACCCATGGGATTCCTCCAAGTAGGTCCTTGAAGCAGCCAAAGTATAGCTCTTGTGAAGCCCAGGGTTGCAAACCTAATTATTGCCCTGCTTCCTCCACACAGGATCCTGAACTCCCCTATTTCATGGTCACTGCAGCCAAGGCTTCCCCCAAATTTCACATCCCCAACCAGTCCTTCTTTGTTAGTACAACATCCAGGAGTACAACTCACCTCGTCAACTCCTCCACTGCCTGTGTCAAAAAGTTACCATCAATGCTCTGCAGAAACCTCTTGGACTATGTGTGCCTAGCTGTGTTGTCTTTCCAGCAGATATCAGAGTGGTTGAAGTTGCCCATGAGAACCAAGGATTGTGAGGCTATCTCCAATTGTCTGTAGAAGGCCTCATTGATTTCCTCTTCCTGATCAGGTGACCTGTAATAATAAGTGGTGTCCCTCAGGGGTCCATACTGGGACCAGTAATATTCAATATCTTCATCAATGACATAGACAGTGGGATTGAGGGCACCCTCAAAAAGTTTACAGATGACATCAAGCTCAGTGGTGCAGCTGACATGCCTGAGGAAAGGGATGCCATCCAGAGGGACCTGGACAAGCTCAAGAAGTAGGCCCATGCCAATCTCATGAAGTTCAACAAGGCCAAGTGCAAGGGCCTGCACCTGGGTTGGGGCAATCCCCAAAATCAGTACACACTAGGGGATGAATGGATTAAGAGCATCCCTGAAGAAAAGGACTTGGGGATGTTGGTGGATGAAAAATTGAACATGAGACAGCAATGTGTGATTGCAGCCCAGAAAGCCAATCACATTCTGGGCTGCATCAAAAGAAGCATGGCCAGCAGATCGAGGGAGTTGTATCTCCCCCTCTACTGCACTCTGGTGAGACACTACCTGGAGTACTGCATCCAGCTTTTGGGTCCTCAGCACAGGAAACACATGGACCTGTTAAAGTGGGTCCAGAAGAGGGCCATGAAAATGGACAGAGGACTGGAACATCTCTCCTATGAATACAGGCTGAGAGTTGGTGGTGTCCAGCCTGGAGAAAAGTAGGCTCTGGGGAGACCTTATTGCAGCCTTTCAATAAGGTGCCTTATAAGAAAGACAGAGAGACTTTTTGCCAGGGCCTACAGTGATAGGAGAAGGTATTACAGTTTTAAAAAGAATTAAATTTAAAGAACTGAATCTGTCTAGGGATGTCAAAGACAACAGGAAGGGCTTCTGTAAGTACATAGGTGAGAAAAGGAAGACTAGGGAAAATGTAAGTCTAATCCATGTGACTGAAAGCCCAACCAGAAGAGGTGTTTTCAGCTTACACATAAATTTGAAAGAAATAAGATTCCCTAGACAAGAAGGATAACAAAGTCAGGGTATGCTTGAACAGAAAAATTAAAACGTTAGTGCAGCATGGAAAGGCATAGCCTTAATCTAATTGGCACAGGCAGCAATAACTTTGAAGGCAACCATTTCACATAATCCCTTCCATACAGTAGCTAGCAAGGTATTTCAGTCTGCCATCTCAGTGCAGGTAGAGGATGGAGATCCATGCAGCATCAAAGACACAAGGATCACAGAAGCACCTGAGAACAGTCACATAGGAATTCGTGCTTCTTCCCAAAAAAGTTGGTGGGATCAATAGCCCAACTGAAGTGCATCTACACCAATGCACGCAGCATGAGCAACAAACAGGAGGAGTTTGAAGCCATTGTACAGCTGTAAAACCATGACATAGTTGCAATCACAAAAACATGGTGGGATGACTCACATGACTGGAGTGCTGCAATGGATGACTATAAACTCTTTAGAAGGGATAGGCAAGGAAGGAGAGGCAGTGGGGTACCCCTGTATTTTAGGGAGTGTTTTGACTGTCTAGAGCTTGATGATGGTGACAATAGGGTTGAATATTTATGGGTAAGAATCAGGGGAAAGGCCAACAAGGCAGATATCATGGTGGGCATGTTCTAGACCACCCAACCAGGATGAAGAGACAGGTGAAATATTCTATAAGCAACTGGGAGAAGTCTCCATAATCGCCAGCCTTTGTTCTCATGGGGGACTTCGACTTACCAGATGTCTGCTGGAAATACAATACAGTGAAGAAGAAACAGTCTAGGAGGTTCCTGGAGTATATGGAAGACAACTTCCTGACACAGCTGGTGAGTGAGCCAACAAGGGAAAGCATCCTGCTGGACCTGTTGTCGTAAGGTTATGCAGGGAGTAAATTCAAAGAGCCAAAGCCCAACTAGAACTAATTTGACTACTGTCATAAAAGACAATAGAAAATGTTTCTATAAATACATTAACAACAAAAGGAGGGCTAAGGAGAATCTCCATCCTTTATTGGATGCAGGGGGAACATTGCCACAAAGGCTGAGGAAAAGGCTGAGGTACATAATGCCTTCTTTGTCTCAGTCTTTAATAGTAAGACCAGTTGTTCTCGGGGTATTCAGTCCCCTGAGCTGGAAGACAGGGATGAGAAGGAGCAGAATGAAGTCCCCACAGTCCAGGAGGAAATGGTTAGTGACCTGCTACACCACTTAGACACACAGAAGTCTATGGGTCCAGATGGGATCCACCTGAGGGTACTGAGGGAGCTGGCAGAAGTGCTCACCAAGCCACTTTCAATCATTTATCAACAGTCCTGGCTAACCAGGGAGGTCCCAGTTGACTTGAGGTTAGCAAATGTGACTCCTATCTACAAGAAGAACAAGAAGGAGGATCCAGCAAACTATGGGTCTGTCAGTATGACCTCAGTGCCAAGGAAGGTTACAGAGCAGATCATCTTGAGAGTCATCACACGGCACGTGCAGGACAGCCAGGTGATCAGGCCCAGTCAGCATGGGTTTATGAAAGGCAGGTCCTGCTCAACTAACCCGATCTCCTTCTATGATGAGATGACCTGCTTAGTGGATGAAGGAAAGGCTGTAGATGTTGTTTATTTGGACCTTAGTAAAGCCTTTGACACCATCTCCCACAGCATTCTCCTGGAGAAACTGGTTACTCATGGCTTAGACAGGTGTATTCTTCGCTGAGTAAAAAACTGGCTGGATGGCCAGGTCCAAAGAGTGGTGGTGAATGGAGTTACATCCAATTGGCAACCAGTCACAAGTGGTGTTCCCCAGGGCTCAGTATTGGGGCCAGTTCTGTTTAATATCTTTATCAATGATCTGGATGAGGGAATTGGGTGCATCCTCAGTAAGTTTGCACATCACACCAAGTTGGGCAGGAGTGTTGATCTGCTTGAGGGTTGTAAGGCTCTGCAGAGGGATCTGGACAGGCTGGACTGATGGGCTGAGGCCAAGTCTATGAAGTTCAACAAGGCTAAGTGTTGAGTCTTATATTTGGGTCACAACAACTCCATGTACTGCTACAGGCTTGGGGAAGAGTGGCTGGAAAGGTGTCTGGAGGAAAAGGACCTGTTGGTCAACAGCCGACTGAACATGAGCCAGCAGTGTGCCCAGGGCCCAGGTGGCCAAGGACAATAGCATCCTAGCTCGTATCTGAAACAGTGTGGCCAGCAGTACAAGGGAAGTGATCACACACACACACGTATTTGACACTGGTGAGACCACACCTCAAATACTATGTTCACTTTTGGGCCCCTTACTACAAGAAAGACAAGGTGCTGGAGCATGTCCAGAGAAGGGCAATGAAGTTGGTGAAGGGTCTAGAGAACAAGTCAAATGAGGAGCGGCTGAAGGAACTGGAGTTGTTTAGCCTGGAGAAAAGGAGGCTGAGGGGAGACCTTATTGCTCTCTACAACTACCTGAAAGGAGGTTGTAGGCAGGTGGGGGTAGGTCTCTTTTCCCAGATAAGAAGAGACAGGACAGGAGGAAACAGCCTCAAGTTGCACCAGAGGAGGTTTAGATCGGATATTAGGAAAAATTTCTTCACTGAAAGGGTTGCCAAGCATTGGAACAGGCTGCCCAGGGAAGTGGTTGAGTCACCATCCCCGGAGGTATTTAAAAGACATGTAGGCATGGCACTTAGGGACATGGTTTAGCAGTGGACTTGGCAGTGTTAGGTTAATGGTTAGACTTGATGGTCTCAAAGGTCTTTTCCAACCTAATTGATTCTATGATGCTATAAATGAATCAAGTTCCAACTGAAAAAAACCCCCAAAATAAAACATTTAAAGCCTTTTGTTTCTATTACTTCCAGAACCTTGCCACTCTAATGGTTTAAACCTTGCAGTGGAAATGTATTTACAACCCACCTATATCAAATCATTCTTTTGTCTTCTCAGGAATGAAGATAAATAGCTGTACATTGCAATTATTGCCCCAGATGTTCAGTTACATAGGGCCATTGATTTGTAGCTGTGTATTTGAACCTTTTCTGTGTTTTAACATTTATTCATGCAAGACCCCTACAAATGCAGTGTGAGATATAAAATGAACCCTGTAGGAATATCACATTTCATAGTTCCTGAATGATGGCACAGATGGCATTCCACAAGAACTGGGTACTACTGAGTAAAGTACAGCTGGATTTCCTTGGAGGGCAACTCCTGAAAAATGAAGTCTATAAGTCAGAAATAAAAAAAACCCCAAAGCACAAAGAAATCTGAAGCCAAAATAGCCATCTGATCAAGAATTAAAAAAACTTGGGATCTAAAACCATTCTAGACACAATAAATTGTAAACCCTGGCAAAGGTATAACAACAATCAATTGTAATGGCTTCATTTATATGGAAGAATATGTGGCACGTGCCTATACATATTTGCATTTATAGATATATACATATTCATGTATAATTAAGCACTTACAAACCCAACACATTTCAAAAATACTTTAAAGATAATTACATCAAATCTTGGTGCTCCATTCTGAGCTCAACTGGCTGTGACTGATTGCTGCAGCATATTGAACATCCCACAGTTTATGGAGAACACAGCAAGAAAGGAAGTATTATCAGCTCTGAATTAATGTCACTCACAGACACACAGAATGGCCCTTTGTGATTTATATTCTTTCTTTTAATTCAATAACACAAACTACTGAATAAATAAAATATTGCCAACTTGAGAGTGGAATACTTCAGTTATATTTGTTTCAAAGAAAGCAACACCTGGTGTTATTTTATTCAGACTCAACACTTGTATATCCTTTCATCACATAAGGTAAAATGTAGCTTTCATTTTAAAAAAATGCAGCCTTTCCTTAAACTGCTGCAATGGCAATGGTATAAATTAAGGCAAATTTCAGCACATTCAGGTTTAATGAGAGACAGTTAAAAGAAATGTTAAAAGCCATTATTAACATCCAAGAACACTGAAAAATAATGTTATCTGGTCAGTATGGATGTGACCAGTTTCTAGCTTCCTTTCCAGCCCAACTTATAACGTGCAATGTTCTCTATATATACAATTATACAATTAGATCAAATCTTGCAGTCATAATTCATGCAAAGCTCTATTGACTTCAGTGGGAATTTTGCCAGAGTGAGGATTGTGGATTTTGGCCAAAGGAAATAAAGATCTCTAATTTCAGCATAATGCAATGTTTGTTATATGAGGTGATGTAGAAAAATGATGGAAAAAAATTTACCTGTGAAGGAACAGAAAGCTCCAAATGATCTTCAGTTTCTGTCTGTCATTACATCAGCTGTTTGCCCTCTCTGCTGTGGGTTTTCTCGACCAAAAAGGTGTCTGTGTTTTAATCAAGGGGCTGTAGCTCCATCATCTGCTGCTTTCCCTTGTGTACTGTGGTGGCTTTTGTCTGCTGTGTGCTGTTTGCACTCTTGCAACTCTGCTACTCTCCTGCTTTCTCCACAAGTATCTGGGCCATGTTTAATGCTTTTGTTGGCTTGATTGTAGCCTCTCTCACTTTCTGCTTTTATGGATGGACTGACTCCAGCCTCTGCTGATGCTACTGCCTAAATGGCAACTGCAAAGCTTATCTAAGTTTTTTACTGCCACCTACTGAAAAATTGTGGAATATGTATATGTATGTATATAGGCTGTAATTTTCTGGATATCTCACCAAATATAGTACATTTTTACAATTAATATTTAAGTCATCCAAATATTTAGTAGTTTATAATTTAAAGCTGTAGTTTGCATTAATCTGTGTGCATACTTCTCCTTTTCTTTCAGCAGCTAAATATGGAACAAGCCTGTTCCTTTAACTTTAGAAAGCTTATAAAGCCTATGGTTAGGCTAATCCCCACTGGGCATAAACAAGCATAGCCCCATCCAAGACATTGGGGCTGTGCTCATTTATATTAGCTGAGAAATTGGCCCCTTAGTTCTAAACTTTGTTTGAAAAAATATGTCATAAAAAAAGCTTTAGTCTAACACAGCCCCTCAAAATTACACTCACCTGAAGCAAATTAGTTACTTTTTTCTGGTTTTTTAGATAGCAGAATAAAATATTTTTCTTGGGTTTTATAAGCAAACATAAAAAAGCAAGTATGTACTTTTTCCATCCTTAACGACAATTTATTTTTTTAAAATCTAAAGAAAAAAATCTAATCTCTCCTTCAGCTGTTTCTTTTTAAAGCAGCTTCTAGAAACACTCAGAAGTGGTTTCTTTTCCTAGACTACAAATTGGGTCAACTGGGGATGCTTGAACCCCCCTCTCAAAAAAAAAATAATTAAGATCTCTTCATGAATCTCCAAAGGAAGGTGAGGGAAGATGATATTTTTATATCCCAGTAGCAGGAGTATCAGTTACCTTAAGCTCACAACACATAGCCATAGCTGAGTAGAGTCATGAAATATAGGGCTCTGTTTTCATCTCTCCACTGCATCCTGCCATAGCATGAGATGTTGGAAAGCCCTGCTCTGCGGAGGACAGGTGTTACCCAGCACCCCAGCACAGTGGTGAGGAAAGCGTTCAATTTTTAGGCTTGCTGTGATTGCTGAGATAAGAAAGGGTTGAGTAGTGTCCTGGTTTTGGCTGAGATGGAGTTAATTTTCTTCTTAGTAGCTAGTACAGTGATGTGTTTGGGCTATGATGTGAGAACAATGTTGATAGCACACTGTTTTTAGCTGTTGCTGGGTAATGTTTATGCTAAGTCAAGGATTTTTCAGTTTCTTGGGCCTTGCCAGCAAGAGGGCTGGAGGGGCATGGGAAATTGGGAGGGAACACAGCCAGGTCAGCTGACCTGAAGCAGCCAAAGAGGTATTCCATACCATGGGACATCATGCTTGGTGTATAAACTTGGAGGGTTAGCTGGGGTAGGGGGGATTGTTGCTTGGGGACTTGCTGGGCAAGTCAGCGGGTGGTGAGCAGTTGTACTGTGCATCACTTGTTTTCCTTTCTCCCTTTTCCTTTGGTTTTTATCCTTTTTCCCCACCTTTCCATTATAACTATTATTATTGTTATTGTTCTTATCTATTTATTCTGTTTAAATTATTAAATTGTTCTTATCTCAACCCTTGAGTTTTACATTCCTTTCTGATTCTCCTCCCCACCCCTCCGGGTTGGGAGGAGTGAGCAAGCGGCTGTGTGGTGCTTGGTTGCTGGCTGGAGTTGAACCATGACAAGCAGATAGTTCACCACAGCCAATATGATTTGTTTAATTCCACTTTCAGTAAAGGATGACTTTGTTTTGCTTGGTTTTACAAAACATTAATTATGTTAGCAATATCACTGAACACAGAAATGAAAAGGTTTCTCCTTTACATGTACATTTTATAGAATAAGTCTATTAGGATACATGATGACTTGGCTAATATAACCTGAGGAGGTAATTTGCACTAGTGTGAAGGTCTGGTACAGGTTAATCCTGACCACTGTTTCTACAGGTTCCCTGAGACTAAGCCATGGATCAAATCATGTGCCTCTCTAAGTCACAGGCCTGCTTGTCCAGCCTGGAATCAAAGCTCTGTCTTTGGTTTTGCCATGAGTTCTGAGCAATAATATAATATTTCTGTGTGCTTAGAGGATTGGGTACTCTAGTATCTTGAAGCCAAAAAGACAAGGTATTGATTGTGATAAGACTGATTACTGCAACACAGCAAAGCTTAATCTGTGAACTTTCTTATATTGCACAGGGATTCAGTCTGTGTTTTTTCCTGGTACTGCCCCATGGTAGTATGAGTGCAATATGTGTCTGTACTACTTCTGAATTCTACGAAGTTTTTCTGTAGTTACAAAAAATGCATCTTCTCAGTATAATACTCTCATAGTATCATAGTATTGTGTGGTGATTACTGCCTATCATGATGCAGAGAAGATACAGTGTCAAGAAAGATGAAGAACATCACTGGTGGGAAATTCTCTTTGGATGAATAAATATTCACCTAGGATTGCTCATGCTGCACCTGCTGAACTTTTACAGACAGTCTCACTTCCTCACAATGTGAAACTACCAATATATAGATGATATTCTGATTGGAGGGACTTCCCCTGAAATAGTGGGAGAAGCAGCAGCATCAGTGTGGCAAGTACTATATAAAGCAGAGGTTGAAGTTCCACCTAAAAAGTGCCAGGGACCAAGCAGACAAGTAAAATTTTTAGGTACTTGGTGCACTGCAGGTAGTGCAGCAATTCCACTGGACACCCTAAGTAAAATAGAACAATTGCAGATGCCCCAATCTAGGAAAAAATTACAACAGCTTATGGATACTTTAGGGTGCTGGAGGAAATACCTCCCTAGTTTTTCTATTATTGCTTGCTCACTGTACCCACTTTTATGAAAGGGAAAATCGTGGGAATGGAAGCCAGAACATGAAGGGGCAGTCAAAATCCTAATACAGGAATTAAAGACATATCAGTCACTGGGGCCAGTACACCCTAGTGACCCTATTATAGCAGAATGGGGTTTTGCAGAACATGGTACTTATTGCAATCTATTCTGAACCAAGCCAACTGGGCCCAAAAGGCCTTTAACATTTAGCTCAACTGCATTTAAAGAGACAGAACAGAGATACTTTGAGTGGGAAAAGGGACTTTTGCCTTTAGTCCAAGCAATTAAACAAGTTGACCCACTAACTAGAAGGGGTAACCAATCTGGAAAAACCCTGCCGAGACTTGTATTGTTTTCCCTTTCTAGGAACAATACTGGGAATGATACTGACACACCTGCCCTGGAGATTGGGTTAACCATTGGAGGATTGCTTATCCTTCTCACAGGAGTAATCATCACCAGCATGGACCAAATTTAGTTCACAAAAGCCTGACACATGTGGTGGAGACCCTAACTTCTTTTATTTATGCTAATCAATACAGTAACTATAGTACATTCTGCACTATATGTTTCTCAATTATGGGTACAATCTACTGTAGCAGCAATTATAAGGGAAGGCAATGAGGGCACCTTGCCCACTGAGATTCAAAAAGGATTTCCAGTCTTGGTGGTATCTAGTTAATTTCACTTATGACCCCACCAACTTTAAAGCCACAGTTTTTGTTTTGACAATAAGCAATGCCTCAGTGTCCATCATATACCCAATCATTGCTCTGGGATTAAATCACAATGGAATTGCACTCCATCTGTTAAAACATAGAGTATGGGCCCAACAAAATGGGAAAAAATTGCAAACTGTTGATATTGATGCATGTGTTGTATGGGAGCAACAAGGATTTATCTGTGAAACTAATACCATCAAGGCCCAAGACATTTGTCTTGACACTGAACAAAATGTTTGTCATTTTGAAATACATCCTAATGAAACCCCTGAAACTGTACTTGTATATGTTGGAAATGGATGTGTTTGTATGAGAACCCTTTGTGATTCTATATTTATAGACATCACTGTAGATATATACAATCACTCAAATATCTGTATATGTAATTTTAGTGAAATTATGGGATGCGAATCTTAACTATTCAGCTTCTTTCACATCCCACCAATTGTTGCAATCTGACTAGACATTGTGTCAAGATTTATTGCCTACCCCCATTGGAATGAATCTCACACTGGCAAGGAAACTGTTGCAACATGATAACCCTTATCAATTGCTAAAGCGAATTCAAAACAATGGACAAACAACCCTGATTACTGTCTATCATGACACAGAGAAGATACACTGCATCCTAGAAAGAGTGAAGAAAGATGGAGAACATCGCTGGTGGGAAACTCTCTTTGGATGGTCACCAACTGGAGTTTCAAAGTTGATGTTACATACAGTTGTAGTTTTGTTAGATTTGACTTTATTGTGTTTATTACTTAGAATCATTCTGTATACCAAAGTTTGGTGAATGATGAAACAAATTATGCTAATCCAACATGTAAAGCATATGCAATCAACTGAACCAAAACTTTTACATCAGATTTTAATAAAACTACTTTTGCTGATACCTTTGGCAGTGGTTCTTTAAGCATTCTAAATTGCCCATTCACAACAACATGACATTATATGGTATGGAATATCTCTTTGGCCAGTTTGGGATAGCTGTCCCACCTGTGTCCCAGCCAGACTTGCTGGGGGGAGGGGGGCAGGAAGAGTTGAGAAAAAGAGAAAGCCTTAATGCTGTGCAAGCACTGTTCAGCAATAGTCAAAGCACTGGTGTCTTATCAATACTGGTTTAGTCACAAATCCAAAACACAGCAACAAACAGGCTTCTATGAAGAAAATTTACTCCATCCTAGCTAGACCTAGTACCTCACTAAAGCTGGATATATACACACATAGGAAATCAGGAAAATATTCTGATGAAAATCAGAATATTCCAAATATAGTTTTCTTATCGAGTACCAGTACCAAGAGGCGGTTTCATTTCTTGAGAACCCGTCTAACCATTTTCATTAGTTACATACTGCTGAAGTTTAGAGAGTAGTATTTTCCAAATTTTTAACCAAATAGCTCTTCTTCAAGCTAGTCACTAGTATCCTCTTGTTCTTTTACCCTGTGATGACATCTGAAGTAATCCTCTTTTGGGTTCTGGCATCTTCAACTTTAGCATATGTTTAAGCCATCTCGTTAGTCTTTGATATAGCAGTCTGGGCACTGACTTCACCAGCTGTTGTTCTAGCTTCACATTTGGAGCAGCTGATCCCAGCTTTCACAGACTGTCATGATCACTGATGACAAAACACCTCAAAGCTTTTTTTAATCCCTCTTTTTCACTTCCAGCATTTTCATGCCAGGATACTGAAAACAGCTGCGTTGTATATCTTTGCTCTCATACTGAGGCAAACTGTTCTGGGAATAAAGGCAGAACCATAAAGGAGTTTGATGTATGCCCACATTGACTCTTCTCACTCTCTTGAATCAATAAAACTTACTGTCTTTTGCTATCAACTGCGGCAGGTCAGTGAATATCACACTGAATTTTTCCTTAAAAAAAAGTTAGCACTAGGTGAAAGTCCAACTTTTAAAGAAAACAGAAATGGCATAAAAATACTAAACTGTTATATTAAAATTGCATTCCTTTTTGCATTATATGAATTGAACAATGAAATTATTTTTCATGCTCAGTTTTACTAATGCTGAAGCTCAACATATGAGTTCCAACTCTTCTTGCTCAAAATATCCATGGAAACTTCACTGGCATACATGTGTTATGATTTCTGTACCAGTTTTCTATACCAGACATTTCTCTTGCTTTCTAGAATTTCCACTGTTTCAATTTTTTTTACTTCCTTTCAATTTTTATTTTCTTCTTTCTCAATTGGAAAAGAAAGCCAAAATATCAACAATTCTAGTGGAAAAAAAAATCTAAATGTGGAAGGAACTCACTGAAGCATTCTGTTATTGCAATGTCAAATGGTACCATCTTTCAGTCATTTTTGTTTAAATATTTATTCTATCAGGTTAACATATCAGGTTAATTTTTCACATTAAATTATTCATACACAATATATAATACCTTGTAAAATTAAAACACCAGCTTTTTCTAGTTAAAATTTTATTTTTTATTGTCATTAATGACAAAAGATTTGGGCTTTGACAAGACTAACTTTCTAACAAAACTACTGCACCCAGAAAGTTTCCAGCTATTCTAGAGATCTCATGAGAGGGGCAGGCAAGAATTGGGCCAGAGCCAGTGGTCCCATCGGTCAGTTCAAACCACGGGAAACCAAAGTTAGCAGCTGCAGCACCAGCAGTGCTTGCTGCCTCGTGCTGAGAGGAGTGCAAGGCTTGTAAGGTCCCCAGGGGTGTTTGGGGAGGTTTCTGGGTCCCTAGCATCCTTGGGCTGTGTGGAGGGACCCACGGCAGGTGACAGGTCTCAAAAGAGGGGCAAGCAAGAGTTGAATGATGTCGGCAGTCCCCGTGGCCAATTCAGATCATGGGAAGCTGCATATAAGCGACCCCTAGGAAGTGCCAGCAACCAGGGTGTGCAAACAGTTAGTGTCGTAGGTTAGGAGCGTTGTGGGCAGTTTGTGAGAAGGGAGGTGCACGCTGCCAATTGTCGGGCTGCTGCCTGCTCTGCTCACCCACAGGTTTAGACTTCAGCCCTGACGGTCACCCCAGCAAGCTGGTGGTTGTGCAAGCCTACCTGGAAGCTTGAGGTCCTTCTAGAATTAGAAGGATGACATCTTTCAAAACAATTACCATTTTATAAAAAGTGGGCCTTTTTTTTCTAAGAACTACAAGGATACTGTGACCTGCTGAAAGAAAATGGTGTCTGCTCACCGCAACCGCAAGGCTGAGGCTGAAACCCAAACAGAAACACTACAACCTACCTATGCTGACATCTCCACCCAACACAGAACTCCTAAGGACTGAAATAGCTGTCCAGATCTCAGGTTGCATGGAGCTCCAGCACGTGGAAGTCCCCATAGCACCTGAAGGCAGAGGTTAATGTCATAGCTAGAAGTATGCCCATATGGAAGAACTCTTCAAACAAGTAGCTATGTTCCAAGAGGAGCTCAACAGACAGCACAGTATCTAGGAATATGAGCAGGAAATTGATACATGGTATTGTACACTGTCCCAGGCTGAGCAACAGCCCTGCCTTAAGGCTGCACAAGGGGAAGGTAAGTCTGAATTCAACCTCGAGCTGTTCTCACATCATAGCCAAAACACAGCACTGTACTAGCTACTAAGAAGAAAATTAACTCCATCCCAGCTGAAACCAGGACAAAGGGGATGGAGTTTTGAACAACAGAGAAGAGCCAGGGTCTGCTGATGTATTAGGAATCAACAAATAACTCATGAGATGAAGGAGACTGGACCCTTGTCACTGCTTGGGGCAGAAGGAAGAACCCTCCCTATTCTCCTGAAGTGCTCCTACATAACAGATAGGATGCTCTGGGGTTGGAGACTGAAGAGCACATGAGTAGCGGACAGGATCCAGGACAAGCTGACCTAACCATCCACCTGAATTAGAACCAGTGCCACCAAAAAAGCACGTAAAGTATTAGTAATTGGAGATTCCCTACTGAGAGGCACCAAAACATCCATTTACTGTCCACACAATTTCTCTGGAGAAGTCTGCTGCCTAGCAGGAGCTCACATTCACAACATCACTGAGAGGCTGCCGATCCTGGTGAACCCTACAGATTATCATCTGCTCCTACTATTCCATGTAGTGTCCAATGATACTGCAACAAGGGAACTTAGAACCCTCAAAAGAGTCTATATGTCCTTCAGAGCAATGTTAAGATCAGGAGCACAAGTGGTGTTCTTCTCTATCCTCCCAGTCAGAGGAAGGTGTCCAGGAAGGAAGAGACAAATTGAACAGGTGAATGCTTGGCTGTATGGCTGATGCCATACTCAAAGTTTTGGTTTCTATGATAGTGGATCTATTTTTAGAGAAGCCGGGTCTGTTGGGAGCTGATGGGATTCACCTGACCAAGTGGGACAAGAGGGTCTTCACCAACAAGCTGTCCAGACTTACAAGGAGGGCCTTAAACTAGACTCAGCAGGGGAAGGGTGTCGTGGTTTAACACTAGCTGGTAACCAAGTACCACACAGCCCCTCACTCATTCCCCCCTCACCCAGAGGGAATGGGAAAAAGAATCGGAAACGAATGTAGAACTCGAGGGTTGAGATAAGAACAATTTAATAATTGAAAGAGAATAAAAATGAAAGAGCAATAATAATAATAATGACAATAGCAGTTATAATTAAAAGGAGGTGAATAAAATGCAAAAGGAAAGGAAGGAAAGAAAACAAGTGATGCACAGTACAACTGCTCACCACCCGCTGACTGATGCCCAGCCAGTCCCCAAGCAACAATCGGTAGGCCCTGGCTAACCCCCCAAGTTTATACACCAAGCATGACATCCCATGGTATGGAATACCTCTTTGGCTGGTTCAGGTCAGATGACCTGGCTGTGTTCCCTCACAATTTCCTGTGCCCCTCCAGCCTTCTCCCTGGCAAGGCCTGAGAAACTGAAAAGTCCTTGACTTATCATAAACATTACCTAGCAACAACTAAAAACATCAGTGCATTATCAACATTGTTCTCACATCATAGCCAAAACACATCACTGTACTAGCTACTAAGAAGAAAATTAACTCCATCCCAGCTGAAACCAGGACAAAGGGGATGGAGTTTTGAACAACAGTGAAGAGCCAGGGTCTGCTGATGTATTAGGAATCAACAGGGAAACAAAAAACTGTGAAATGCTTCAAAGGAACTGGGGCTTGTTCCTCCAAAAAGGTGACAAGGTCAACAGCCCAAGTGCCTCTATACCAACGCTCACAGCATGTGTAACAAACAGGAGGAACTGGAAGCCATGGTGCAGCTAGAAAGCTATGATCTACTCACTATCACTGAAACTTGGTGGGAAGAATTGCATGATTGGAGCACTGCAATAAATGTCTATAAACTGTTCAGAAGGGACAAGCAAGGAGGGAGGGGTGAGGAAGTTGCCCTTTATGTAAAAGAATAGATTGACTGCACACAGCTGTATTTGAAAAACAGTGATGAACAGGTTGAGAGCTTATGAGTGAAAGTTAGAGGTCAAGCCAACAATGGAAATGTGGTAGGTTAACCCTGGCTGGATGCAAGATGCCCACCAAGATGCTATATCACTCTGCCTCCTCAGCTGGACAGGGGAGAGAAAATATAATGAAAGGCTCATGAGTTGAGATAAGGACAGGGAGATCACTCAGCAATTTCCGTCACAGGCAAAACAGACTTGACTTGGGGAATTTAATTTCATTTATTACCAGTCAAATCAGAGTGAAGTAATGAGAAATAAAAACTAAATCTTAAAACACCTTCAAACCACCCCTCCCTTCCTGGGCTCAACTTGACTCCCAATTTTCTCTACCTCCTCCTCCCTGAGCAGCGCAGGGGAATGGGGAATGATGGTTGTGGTCAGTTCATCACACATTGTCTTTACTGCTCCTTCTTCCTCAGTGGGGGGACTACTCTTCCCCTGCTCCAACATGAGGTCCCTTCCATGGGAAACAGTTCTCCAGAAACTTCTCCAATGTGAGTCCTTCCCACAGGCTGCAGTTCTTCATGAACTGCTCCAGCATGGGTTCCTTCCACAGGGTGCAGTCCTTCAGGAACAGACTGCTCCAGCATGGGTCCCCCACGGGGTCACAAGCTCTGCCAGCAAACATGCTCCAGCTCCTCTCTCTCCAGGTATCCACAGGTCTTGCCAAGAACCTGCTAGAACGCAGAGTCTCCACAGGGTCACAGCCTCCTTCAGGTGCATCCATCTGCCCCAGCATGGGGTCCTCCATGGGCTGCAGGGGGACAACCTGCCTCACCATGGTCTTCACCACAGGCTTCAGGGAAATCTCCTGGTGCACCTCCTCCCCCTCCTTCTGCACTGACCTTGGTGTCTGCATAGTTGTTGCTCTCACATATTCTCACTCCTCTCTACCTCTGCAGTTGTGCAGGGTTTTTTTACCCCCTTCTTAAATATGTTATCACAGAGGTGCTACCACCACCACTGACTGGCTTGGCCTTGGCCAGCGGCTGGTTAGTTGTGGAGCCAGCAGACGTTGGCTCCATCGGACATAGGGGAAGCTTCTAGCAGCTTCTCACAGAAGCCACCCCTGCAGCCCCCTGCTACCAAAACCTTGCCACAGAGACCCAATGCACCTCATGGTTGGTGTCTACTACAGGCTGCCAGATCAATGGAAATTTGTTAATGAAGCATTCTTACTTCAGCTACAGAAAACATCAGACTTGCAGGCTGATACTGCTGGGGGTCTTCAATTACCCTGATATCTGTTGGAAAAGCAGCACAGCAAGCTGTAAGGGGTCTAGGAGACTCTTGGTGTGCATTGAGGAGAACTTCTTAATACAGATAATAGACAGCCTGAACAGAAGAGATGTGTTATTGGACCTGTTGTGTACCAACACAGATGGTGTTGGTAGAGATGTCAAGATTGGTGGCAGCCTGGGCTGCAGTGATCATGCCCTGGTGGAATTTACAGTCTTGAGGGATATGGGCCAAGTAAAGAGTAAAGTCAAGACCCTGAATTTGAGGAAAGTAAACTTCCAGTTCTTTAAGGAACTAGTGGATGGCACACCCTGGGAAACAAGAAGCAGAAGAGAGCTGGCAGCTCTTTAAGGACATTTTTCTTAGAGCAGAAGAGCTCTCAATTTCCACATGTAAGAAATCAGGCAAGGAAAGCAGGAGACAAGCATGGCTCAGTAAGGACATCCTGGTCAAACTGAAACACAAGAGGGAAACATATAGACAATATAAGCAGGGACATGGATCCTGGAAAGAATATAGGGATGCTGCCCATATGTATAGGGATGAGATCAGGAAAGCTAAGGCAGAATTGGAGCTGAATTTGGCAAGAGATGCAAAGAATAATAAGAAGGGCTTCTACACAGATACGTTGGCCAGAAAAAGGAAGATTAAAGAAATTGTACACACACACCCCCAGTAAACAAGATAGGACAGCTATTGACAACTAACATGGAGAAGGCTGAGGTACTCAACTTTTTTTTCCCCTCAGTTTTCAATGGTAACCTGTCTTCCCACATCTCTCATTCCCCTGAACCTGAAGGCAGGGACTGGGGGAATGAAGTCCCTCCCATCGTAAGAGAAGATCAGGTTCAAGACCATCTGAGGAGCCTGAACATACACAAGTCCATGGAAACCGACAAGATGCATCTCAGGGTCCAGAGGAAATTGGCTGATGCAGTTGCCAAGCCACTCTCAATCACAGGTGAAAAGTCATGGCCTATTTTCCAGTCAACAACAATTTATGTCCTGATCCAGACATAATAGGAAAATATTTATATTCAAAACCCTTCAAAGGATTTCTCTTTTATAAGCATCACCATTTGCCTCAATCTAGCATCATCTTTCCAAGTCTACAGCATCCTTTGACAAGGGGTTCTACAGCTTAATTAGACACTGTGTGAAGAACTCTACTAATTCGTTTGGAACCTGTCCATTCAGTTTTATTTGGTGCCCCTACCAAATAACTCTATGCAACTTATTCTTTTACAGGCCTCTATCAAATCCCCCGAGCTGACTCTTTTCTAGGTTGAAGAGGCTTTGTTAGAACCTGAATTTATTGCTTACAAGCATACAAAGATTGGTTTCAAACAATTAAGGTACCTTAACACTAACTGTTTGAACCTAGGATGCATGATCACTTCTAAATTCTTAAGATTAAACCTTAACCCTTCTGTAACACTTGGACTGAAATAAGACCCTATATAGAATTGGATTGTATACAGGGAGGTTTGAGTTTATTAACATGATTTCTTTGTAGATACTTGTTTATACATGTTTTACAGACGTATAAGATTTTGCCTGTTATGTGGTATGATAAATTCTCAAATTCGGTGGGATCAGGAGAAACCCACAGACTCAAAACAGACACTTCATGATGATCCAGAAAACCATACAGATAGCGAATAAGGCCAATTGTTGGGTATGTACCCATTTATGGAACTCAGGTATTTGTGGGGCACTACCCACATTGTGATTGGTCAATACAACTGATGAATCCATCAGAATTAACGAGCAAGTACTGGAATGTTGCATTGGGGACTGGGTGGTACTGGATACGTGGCAACATACCACAAAAAGCTTTACCACTGAGAGGGTCAGGTACTTGTACATTGGGAGTGATTTTTCCCAATATGACTCTAGTTGAGAAACTGGATAACAATCTGTGGTTGAGAACTTACCTGCGGAGATATAGGTGGAGTCAAAACTCCCTTATAGAAAGACCCACTGGATTTAATTCTTTTTCTAGGTGGTTTATTCCTTGGTTGGGGGTTGCTAAATTAGAAAAGGCAATGATAAATATATCTACAGTAATGGAAGAGAGAGCCAGTGGCACTGCAGATGCCATAAAGACTTTGTAGGAAGAAGTTTCAGAAATAGCTCATATAGCTGTGCAAAATAGAATGACATTAAAAAATGATGCTGGCATCTCAAGGCAGAGTTTGTACTATTGTTATTACTAGATGTTGTGTGTATGTAGATCAAAGTGGGAGAATTTCTACCAACTTACAAGAGATTTTGAAACATACTAAAATTTTGCATGAGACCCAGAAAGATGATACCTCTTATGGATTTCAAGAAGTTTGGAATTGGCTAACGTCCTGGTTTCCTGATTTACACCTATGAATTAAGAATTTAATTGTAATTATTGTACTCATGATTGTTATATTTGTATGCTTGTACGTTATATAACACTGTATGATGAAGGGTTGCATTGTTGCAATTAAAGAGAAGTTCAGAGACAGAGAGACTTATTTGATATATGAAAATATACAAATATGTCCCAAAGGGGGGAATTGTTGCCTAAACTCCCAAATTAACTATATGTTAAACAAGTATGTGCACAAAGCTTAGATCAAGCTGACCCACCCTCTCAAGTCCTCAAAAGACCCATCCTCTCAAGTCGTCAAAACTGATGAATGAAAGGACTTCTAATCAAGGGAGTCAGCCTTGGGAAACAAAGAACAGATAATGATAGAAACACTTATCTAAATTATGCAGAAAGAAGCCTCCAAGTGAGAAAGTTCTGGCCACAAGAGGAGACAAGTTGATAAGGTGTTGCAACACACAGAAAATTAGTTGAAAGTAGGACAAAGGTAATTGTGGTAGTGGAAGATCACGACCTCCCACTCAAATAGCACCCCCGAAAGAGGGCAAAACCCTGCTTCAGGAGCATGCGTAGTTGGCAAAAAACTTCAGTAGTGCTATCTGAGGATGCGCACTAATTTGCATTAGAAGCAAGAAACTTGTAACCAATCCTGCACGTGAATGAAAATGAATATGTAATGTACTATGAATATGCAAGTAGTGTGTTGTATATAATGTGTACCCTCGAGTAGCTTGGTGTGCGTGGTAGCAGGAAAAATCCCCTGTGCACCCAGCACTGCAATAAACCAATGTTGGCTTTCTAAACTATCATTTGGTCTGGAGAGTTTTCTTGGTTACGATTTTTGGTAACAATTTGAACTATTATATATTTTTTCTTAAAAGAAAAAACACTTCATATTCATAAAGGAATACACGAGAATTTCTTGCTGCACTTTCAGATAAAGGCAAGGCCACACAAGTGGCATAATCGCTGTACGAAGTGGGAGGTGACTGCAGGCTCCTCTGTTACAATGAGCTGGCTGAGTTTATCCTGTGGCCAAGAGATTTGTGCAGCACAACACAACCCTGAAGGCTCGCTCCTGAATAATGGTCTACAAGTCAGGATCACTACACCTGCTAAGGGTGTTTTCCAAGCTGCCTACAGTCCTTGAGAGTGGGAGTCTCTACACCTGCTAAGGGTGTTTTCCAAGCTGTCTACAGTCCTTGAGAGTGAGAGTCTAACACTAAGAATTAGACTCAGTTCTTTCACAAGGCTATAATTAGCCTGCCAACAGTGCATGCACAGCTTCAACATACCATAACCACAAAAAAGTTACACAAAGATCTCTTGCACGGAATAAAGATGACTTCTTGTCTTTCTGCTAATTATTGCTGTGTGACAATCTTTTTATTAATGTCTTTAAGTTTACTACTTTTCACTTCAGTAGAACACATTTACAAAGTATTTTGCAAAGCATAGAAGCTTCAACAAATGACTAACTGATAATTAGTGTCATAGAAGAGCCAATTGCTCAGTATTTTAATACATATTTTACTATTCTTAGTTGTTATGGTGGCTGTACATCAGGTGATGTTTGCTCTCAGCATCATTCCTCAAAGCACAATGCCATAGGAAAATGTACTCAGTGCCTCTGTTTTCAGTGGTCAAGCATAATAGGCTTCCAAACATTTTGGTGAAAATCAAGTGAGATATATTTATTATAGATTTTGTACTATCACTTGAGTAAGGATTACTCACAAATGTAATACCATAAAAGGTAATTGCAAATGTTAACATAGATTAAATGGCACAATCACATCTCAAATGTATGTAAGAAACGACTGCAAAAACCATCTCATTGGCTTTCATTACGCTTCTATCACCTTGGAGTATGACAAATGAAAGTGGGAAAGTAGATGACTGGCCATATCTAAAAAACTGTGTCTAAGATTTTCTTTTCCCTTGTTATGGCTTTGCAGAATACCAGGAGGTGAAGGTTTTGGCCTGTATTATCATTTTTGCATAATCCCATTGTCCTGGTTTCAGCTGGGATGGAGTTAATTTTCTTCTTAGTAGCTAGTACAGTGATGTGTTTGGGCTATGATGTGAGAACAATGTTGATAATGTACTGATGTTTTTAGTTGTTGCTGGGTAATGTTTATGCTAAGTCAAGAATTTTTCAGTTTCTTGGGCCTTGCCAGCAAGAGGGCTGGAGGGTCACAAGAGACTGGGAAGGGACACAGCCAGGTCAGCTGACTTGAACCAGCCAAAGAGGTATTCCATACCATGGGACATCATGCTTGGTGTATAAACTTGGAGGGTTAGCTGGGGTAGGGGGGGATCATTGCTTGGGGACTTGCTGGGCATTGGTCAGCAGGTGGTGAGCAGCTGTACTGTGCATCACTTGTTTTCCTTTCTCCCTTTTCCTTTGGTTTTTATCCTTTTCCCTAACTTTTCATTATAACTATTTTTATTGGTTTTGTTCTTATCTTTTTTAATTCTGTTTAAATTATTAAATTGTTCTTATCTCAACCCTCGAGTTTTACATTCCTTTCCGATTCTCCTCCCCATCCCTCTGGATTGGGGGGAGTGAGCAAGTGGCTGTGTGGTTACTGGCTGGGGTTAAACCAAGACACCCATTTAGATGACTAATTGAATCAGGCATGTGTTAATGTTGTCATTTGAGTAACTTTCATGCAAGTCAATTTCATGTTGTTTTAGAGATAAAGATCGCTCATATTCATGGGGACAGAAAACAGTATCTTAAAGGGAAAAATGTGGAAAGCTTAATTTACTGAGGCTTTAGACTAGAACTACTGTCAGTAGTTGCTTCAGTTGCTGTAGACCAGGAGAGCCTCTAGTTACTAGGTGCTTTCAGGCGCTCTATAGCAGAAATGGTCTGTCTTTTTCTCAAGAAATCACTTCATATCACAAATTCTGAAAATTATTGGTCTCATTTAATTAAAGTTATTCAAATACCATCAATAAGGCAACACTGAGTAACTAAAAATTTCAAATCTCCCTGGTCCTTGGAAACTTCTGAACTTATCACACTCATGAGCTCTTTTTGGCAAGGTGTTCCTGATGACATTGTAAGGTTGGTTTTCTCCCTTCTGTGCTCTGGGCCATGAGAAATTGCTCATCTACCTGTGTACCTGTGTGTGATCTACCTTCTTTCAATCATGTCCAAGCATAATGTGTGCTGTTCCTTTTTGAATGTTGCAGGGTGCCTATTGCTTTCCCTTCTCCAGTACTTTTATATGGTGCGCACCAGATTTCCCACTCTTAATTTCTCCTGCTCAGTCACATGTAGAGGGATGCTAGAAGTGATTTTTTTCTTGTTGCAGGGATACTCATAGGAGTTCTTCTGTCTATATACTTAATGTACACTTTATTAAATGGCACATTTTTACATTCTTGAGGGCTTTCCAGTGATTTTTCAGTCTAATCTTAAAAATGAATGGTGATACATGTTTCTACTTTCCACAGTATTGGCAGCATTACCTCAGCTGCAGTGTTATTTACATTAGCAGCACATTTGTTTATTAATTAGAAGAACCTTTTTGAAAATACTTCTCATCTTTATTATGTTCAAAATATTCAGGTGAAATCAAATATTTACTTCAATCCTGATGATTTTTCTGTTTTTTAAGTAGGATAACGTGCTAGTTTCCAGTACAGTTTCCACAAATGTTCCAATATGCATGGAAATATTTTAATTTATACTTTGAACTGCAGTCAAATGACCTGCCTCTTTCTTTACTGTATGTTATTTATGGCTTAGATCAGGGGTCCTCAAACTATGGCCTGTGGGCTGGATACGGACCTCCAGGGTCCTCAGTCTGGCCCCCGGTTATTTACAGAACCCCCCCGCCCCCGCCAGGGGTTGGGGGGGAAACCAAGCAGCTGCAGATGACTGCCTGCCACTTCATCCGCGTGCCGGCCCCCTGTTTAAAAAGTTTGAGAACCCCTGGCTTAGATCTTTATAAAATCACAGCATCACGTATTTTAAAGAACTTTACTACTCATCTTGAGAAGAAGCCCTGAAGGACTTGGTAGGTATTAAACATTTTTGAGTACTGCTCACATTAAATATATAAAATGATTGGTGAATATAGTGTTCTCTGACTACATTGTTATGAACTAAATTTTGTATGGATAGAAAGGATGGAATGCAAGAAAACCAAGGATAATACTAGAAGTCACCATATCTCCAGTTAATTCCAAGGTGTGTATACATATACATATGTATAAATTCATTAAAATGTTTCATTTATCATGATTTTTAAAAGTATTTTATTCTTATTTCCCTCCAAACTGTGTTATTTGGTATATTATTTTGTGCTGTATGTGGGCTATATTAAAGGTGAGAAATTAAAGCCTTTTCCCTGTGACTGGGACTTTTACTATTGACTTCAACTGATTCTGAATTTCAAACTGGGTCATATTCAAAGCTTACATTACAGAAGGCCCAAGATGTGTGGACACAAGTGAATGTAAAGGAGTCAAAGGATGTTAGAGATGACAGACATTACTTCCTGTTATATTTTTGTTAAATACTTCTCAAATGCCCCTTTTTCAGACCCTCCATTTAGTACTGTGACTCAGTACAGGCTCAGTTATACAAAGCCAATATCAGAGATAGAATTAAGAGGGTTTAAGTCATATGATAATAAAGATGAGTCTGATAGAGTTGAAGTTAATAGTGTTGTCCAAAAGCAAGTATAAATCCTACTATTCTAGAGTCAGCTGAGAATTTAGTTAAAGATCTCCATGACCTACTTCATTCCTCCAGTAGGAAAATCCAGGAGACAATCAGTAAAAGATTATCTTTTTACAGGTTTCCCTAAGTCCTTAGACTCCCTTTGTGCAGAATGCTAACTACAGCTTTCAGTTGCACTGTTTTTTTCTGTACCTCAGGAGAGTAAGAAAAATTATGAATATGGTGCTTCAGCCACATCAGCATTCTGCCCTCTATCACACCTTACCCTTGGATTTACCAAGCACCCACCATAGAGTTTGGAGGGTAAGAGCAGATTTTTCTGTAGAAGGTGTTGAATCTTGTGGTTGTTTGACCCTAGCTGGATGCCAGGTGCCCACCAAAGCCACTCTATCACTCCCCTCTTCAGGGGGACAGGGGAGAGAAAATATAATGAAAGGCTCGTGGGTCAAGGTAAGGATTGATTTAAAGAATCAGTCACCAATATTTGAGTGAGCGGAGGTTATCTTTATTCGGCAGCGCTGGGTGCATGGGGGGATCGCTCCACCAAAGTCACGCACACCGAGGGAACCTTTCAGCCCCCTCTTTATACAAGTCACTCATGTCTATTCATTAACTTTCCGGGGAATTCATTAACATATCTCACACCTGGACAATTAGCACATTCCCATTCAAGGACCTAGTATATCTTCAAGTTAACAATATTAACATATCTTGTGCCTGGACAACTAGCACACTCCCTATGTCACCCATTCAAGGATTTAGTGCATCCTCAGGTCAACAATAAGAGTCTCCTCAGATAAACATGAGCACACCGTTCTTTTTCTTTAAATAAATCATATATGGCCCATTATTAATTCCCCCCTTTTCTAACAACTATTGTAAATTCTTTTACAACTATAAAAAATCACTATGCCCTATGATCATTCTTCAACAGCACCAAACAAAACATTGAAGTAATACACATATTAGTATTCCTAAAACTATTACAATTAGTATTATAACAAAAGCATGCTTTAACCATTCCAGATTAGGTAACCACAAAGTTAATTTGTCCCATATAGCCTTAAAATTCCATGATAAATCATCTTTAGTAATTTCATGTAAAATCTGAAACCTGTTCCATATCTTCTGGAAATCTGTTTCAATTGTTTCAATTCTTTAAATAAATCATATATGGCCCATTATTCAGGATAGGGAGTGATCACTCAGTAATTACTGTCATGGGCAAGACACACATGACTTGGGGACATTAGTTTAATTTATTACCATTCAAATCAGAGCAGGATAATGAGAACTAAAAATCAAAACTTAAAAATACCTTCCCCCCACCTCTACCTTCTTCCCAGGCTCAACTTCGCTCCCAATTTCTCTACCTCCCCTCCCTGAGCAGTGCAGGGGAACAGGGAATGGGGGTTGCAGTTAGTTCATCACGTTGTCTCTGCTGCTCCTTCTTCCTCACACTCTTCCCCTGCTCCAGCATGGGGTCCCTCCCACAGGAGACAGTTCTCCATGAACTTTACCAACATGAGTCCTTCCCATGGGCTGCAGGTCTTCAAGAACTGCTCCAGCGTGGGTCCCTTCCACAGAGTGCTGTCCTTCAGGAACAGACTGCTCCAGCGTGGATCCCCTGCGTGGTCACAAGTTCTGCCAGCAAACCTGTTTCAGTGTGGGCTTCCCACAGGGTCACAGACTCCTTTGGGCATCCACCTGCTTCAGCATGGGGTCCTCCATGGGCTGCAGGTGGATATCTGCTCCACTGTGGACCTCCATGGGCTGCAGGGGACAGCCTGCCTCACAATGATCTTCACCATGGGCTGCAGGGGAATCTCTGCTCTGGCATCTGGGGCACCTCCTCCACCTCCTTCTTCACTGACCTTGGTGTCTGCAGAGTTGTTTCACATTTTCTCATTCCTCTCTCTTCTGACTGCTGCTGGTGTTGCACAGGGTGGTTTTTTTCCTTCTTAAATTTGTTATCCCAGAGGTGCTACCACCATCGCTGATTGGCTCAGCCTTGGGCAGCAACAGGTCTGTCTTGGAGCTGGCTGGCATTGGCTCCATTGGACATGGGGGAAGCTTCTGGCATCTTCTCATAGAAGCCACACCTGTAGCCCCCCCAAAAAAAACCTTTCCATGCAAACCCACTACAAATCTCTGTACTTCTGTAGAGTAGAGGTAAGATGAAATACAGTAGTTTGTTGTGAATGTGGGGAAAAGATCAGGTCCAGATTTACAGGTGATTATAATTAGCAATGAAAGTATAAGCAAATAAGTGAGAAAACTCCATCTGGAGTATTATTTCCAGGACTATACACTCACATAGGAAGGATATTATTGCCTTGGAGACTTCTTTCTATATTTCAGTAATCTAAGTTATGAAGGTAGATTTGAGACACTTGCATTTATTCTTTCTAGAAATGAGATTTTAAGTTGCTAAAAGTATATGCCCAGGATTCATCAAAATATTTTCCACAGTAAAAACAGAATGCACTTTTCAATTTAAAAAATTGTCTGCAATGTTGAGATTTGCTCTAATTTTTGATAGTCCTGGGGACTCTCGCTGCATAATATTAAATACAGTATGTATAGTGTGGGAAATAATGTGTGCAGGACAAGTTCCTTAAGACTTGACTTAAATAGACCACCTGTGGGAAAATTACTTTGGGGGGGAGGGGGGGGAATTAGAGAAAACTGAGACCTAATAGAAGCATAGTATTATAGAAAGCTTTTTAGGGTAAAATACAACTATTGCTTTCGGGTTGGTTGTCATGCACGTAATCTACTTTACCACAGCTCCCTAAGCAACACATCCTGCAATCTCAGCACATGCTGATAGGAGGGCATGTGATACCAATCAGTAACAAAAATATGTATGACTAGAGTCACTCAAGCTCCACCTAAATGCAAAGAAAATGGAGTGGTTGGTCCTGGACTGAAATAAGTCCAAAGGGAGGGGAATTGTTGTCTAAATTCCAGAATTACCACACACTGATTCAGTGTTTAGTTATGTTAAACACATCTGTGCACGAAGTTAGGTCAAATTGACCCACTCTCTACAAATGAAGGGACTTCTAATCAAGGGAGTCAGCCTTGGGAAGGATGAGTGACAAAGAGCAGATGGTGAAAAGAACACCATTATCTATGAAAGAAGCATTCAAGTGAGGAAGTTATGGCTGCAAGAGAAGACAAGCTGATAAGGTGTTGCAATCCACATATATCCACAGAAAATTAGTTGAAAGTAGGACAAAGGTAATTGTGGCAGTGGGAGATCACAACCTCCCACTCAAATAGCATCCCCGAAAGAGGGCAAAACCCTGCTTGGAGAGCATGTGTAGTTAGTGAAGAACTTCAGTAGTGCTATCTGAAGATGCACACTAATTTACGTTGGAAGCAAGAAACTTGTAACCTATCCTGTGTATGATAAATGAATATGCAATGTACTATGAAGTATAAAAAGTGGATAAATGAGGGGAGGAGTTAGGGAAGACTCCATCATTCCTTCTGGGATCAGTCAATGGGCTGAATTTGTCTTCTCCCCCCATAGGGACGCCTATTGGGTAAGAACTTTACAACTAACTCACGCTAGCTGTTATTAAGTGTATTGTTTTAAGGTTGTTTTGCAGTCAGTGTATTATCACTGGCAATCTTCGAACCTTGCTCTGTCACAAACTTGCACTTTGTATAATAAAAATCTTCAGCTGAAGTTCATTTTGTATAAGTCTCTGGAGATTTGAGTAGTTGTTATAAGGGATGTGACTCAGTGACACTGTGTAGCCAGGGTCCCTGAACAGGTTAGTGGAATCACCCTCCAATACAATGGACTTTCAAAATGCAGGTAGTGGACAGGCTGGTTGGGCACAAGGGTCTCATCTTTCTTGAGAAACTGACAAGCTGATCAAATATAAAGGGTTTGAGGAAACCCCCCTTGTTAACATAACACCACCAATATTAATGAGCAAACAGATCTTCAAGCTCATTGCTAGCACTCACTTATGAAATTTCCAATAGAATGTCAATGTATCCACTGGCAAGCAGAACTATGGCAAACAAATTCATCATGCAGCCCCCAAACGGAGGCAACAGTTGACCTCTCTGACTTGGGCTGCTGATGAATCCCCTTTCTAGTAATGGTGGGCTCTATAGTCTGTTACCATTATCAAGGCTCTATATTCTACATATTAGAAGATTAGGTGCGGAGAGGGGAAAATCAATGTGAGTAAAGTTTATTAGACTTGCACAATAGCTTGAGGGCAGAAATATAAATTAATTAATAGATTTATTGTGGAGGGAAGGTATAGATCAGTATGATAAAAGATCAGGGACAGATAAACTGAAAAGTATTCAATGAACTCATCTGGTTTCTGAATTTGTGTTCTGTTAGGAAGGAATCACAGAATCATACAGAATCCCAGAATGGTTGAGGTTGGAAGGCTGAGGTTAGATGTCATCTGGTCTGACTCCCCATCTCAAGCACAGACACCCAGAGCCAGTTGCACAGGACCATGTCCAGGATGCTTTTGAGTATCTCCAAGGAGGGAGATGCCACAACTTCTTTGAGCAATCTGTTCCAGTACTCTGTCACCCTTACAGTAAAAAAAGTGTTTCCTGATGCTCAGACAGAAGAACCTCCTGCATTTCAGTTTGTGCCTATTGCCTCATGTTCTGTCACTGGACACCACTGAAAAGAGTTTGGCTCCATAGTCTTTAAACCCTCCCTTCAGGTATGTATATACATTGACAAGATCCCGCCTGTGCCTTCTCTTCTCCAGGCTAAACAGTCCCAGCTCTGTAAGCCTTTCCTTATAGGAGAGATGCTCTAGTCCCCTCATCATCTTTGTGGCCCTGTGCTGGACTCCTTCCAGTATGTTCATGTCTCTCATACTGGGGAGCCCAGAACTGGACACAGTACTCCAGGTGTGTCCTCACCAGTACTGAGCAGAGGGTAAGAATAACCTCCTTTGACCTGCTGGCAATACTTTGTCTAATGCAGCTCAGGATACCATTACTCTTTGTGGCAAGGGCACATTGCTGGCTCATGTTCAACTTGGTGTCTACCAGGACTTTTCTGCCAAGCTGCTTTCCAGCCTCCAGCATATACTGGTATATGGGGTTGTTCCTCCCCAGGACTTTGTACTTCTCCTTGTTGAACTTCATGAGGTTCCTGTCAGCCCAAATACTTTGTTCCAGAGGGCTATGTCCATTGACATATAAATACAGGATGACAGAGTAATATAACAGGGCTATCTTAGTGAGGACTGTGCTATTTTGGCAAGAGCGTTTAAGAGGATGAAATCAGGAATCATTTCTGTTCTGGAACTAGAATTTAACAAAGAAAATTATTCTGTTGTCTTCAGATATTTTATTTGTGGAAAAAAAAAAGGGAGTGATAAACCTGTGAAGAAAAAAAATGAGGAAAACATCACAAAATCAAATGTGTATACATTCTGAGAGAGCTGGATTTCTTGCTGGCCATGTGTAATTTTCTAAAATGGAGGTTAAACAAGGGTCAAACCAACCCCAGACTCTTCTATTTAGTCTTTCTTTTTTGTAATACTCTGCAAAAAGAAGTATGGTTTGAGGGTTTGGGAGATGTTGAACTGCAGGCAGTCCCTATCAAGAAATTGCCTTGTCACAGTAAGTGGGATTAGAAGCAATGTAAATGGGTTCTCCAAAATATTTCCTCACTTTTGAGCATTTCAGCACTGGGATGAGAGCAGTGATGAAGTTAGTGGAAGAAATATAGTAAACCCATTCATTCTTGAAGATCAGTAAAAGAAAACACTGGCTGTACTCTCTGATGCATACAGTGTAAGCTTTGTAGCTTGTAGCACAAAATGTCAAGTGGTGTAACAGCAAGGAACACACCCAACACTGAGCCAGCGTATCTTCAGCAAGCTTTTATCTTTCCCTTTATTTTTTTTTGTTTGCAGGTCAAAGATTAAGTATAATTAATTGGAGGATTACCCATATGCCATGGCTAGATGGCAGATACGTGCCTTAGAAACACAGTTTTTAATTTTTGTGCAATTACTTTGAAATTATGATTCTGCCAGATCAGAGATTTTTATTTTTACACTCTCGTCAGATACAATAGAATTATACTATATACCAAGTAAACGGTAAGACTGTGAGAGCTACAGCTCAATTAATTTTCCCTGACAATAAACCCGACAGCACTCAAACCTCTGCATAAATCTTCCTCAGAGTAAGGACAGAGGACCCCTCCACGCACGCGCACACACGCGCAGCCGCACAGCAGCCCGCTGCGGCCCCTATGGAGTACAGAGCCTTTCGCGGTCCTGGCCCAGCGGAAATTCACCAGCATGTCTCATCGCTTTCGCAGAACGTTGGAAAGAACATCCCCTTCCATGCTGCCCCAGCTCGCCAGGGGCGATTACGTAAATGTCTGTTCCGCCCCCCTTACGCGCGTTGCCCCTCGCCTGGGGTGTTATGCAATACCCAGCACATAGACCTACTGTACCTTACGCAGCCCCAGCGGCACAAGGGGCGGGGTGTCTGGTCCCACTCCCCGGCAGCCTCCATTGGCCACCCCTCGAAAGTGCTTGGCGTGAATTAGGGTGTTGCTGCTGTCACTTGCAGCTGACTGACAGGCCTGCCGGGCCATGAAAATAAGTGCGTACGTGCGTTCGTGCGTAGTTCTGACCTACTAACATACATCCTTTCGTGTTGCCACACGTTCCCTCACTCGTTCTGGCTTGCTCTGCACCCGAACAAGTGGGACGCTGTTGCTTGCCCGTCCTTACCTGTCTCGCCTCGGTCAGGTACAGGGGATGCTTCGCATACCGCACCACACTGAAGGTAGGAATGCGTGCTCAGTAGCGTCCTGTGTGGGCGCCGGGGGGGGGGGGGGGGGGGGGGGGGCGCACGTGTGTGAGTGCAAAGCTGTTTGCTGTTTGCGTGCATGTATAACGTTTTGCTGGCGTATCGATGCCGAGGCTCGGTACCTGAAAGTAGTAGGCACAATGTGTGCATGATTATGAAAGGCCATGGTAATTTCGGTGCAGAGTTAAGGATTAGGTCATTAATTACAACCCTTTTGTGCGTTTACAAGAAAAATAGGAGTTTTGTGCCGATGGACTGTCAGAGGTCGCCAGAGAGATACCATTTTCACACGGTGTTGAGGGATGTTGTTTGTGGACAAACTGAATTAATGGTAGCAGTCTGTCCCACAGCCCCCATATTTTGCTAGGCTGTGTTTGCCTAATCCTTTTTTTGTCACTTTTGTTGCTGTTTTTCAGACTCTATGGGACCAATTGCATAATAGTTCCTGGAAATGTTGCATTATGTAACCACAGAATTTGCTGGCAGTCAGGCTAGGAAGAGGGAGCTAATTATGCAATTTTATAACCTTGCTACAAAGAAACTGGGACAATTGCGCTTAAAAATATAACAGATTTTGTTATAGTACATTTATTAAGGAAAGTAGAGAAAAGGGTAAGTGGGGAGGTAATCAGTGCTTGCTGACCGTGTGTTGTGTACCTTAAAATGAAATTTGTGTTAATCTATATTTAGCCCAATCACATCTTAGCAATTGTGGCTTCACGTGGTATTCCTGGTCTTTTCTCCAAAGCTGTGCATATAGATGTTCAAGGCCATTTGCTTGGATTTTTAACTCCATGCTTTTAGAGCCCTTTTGGCTGTATTTTTAGGAAGATATTTTACCTAAACACTAAAAAAATTCTTTGGTACTGGCTTTTACTTGTCACCCTTTTAAAAGAGGGGAACATGTAATTTAATAGAGGAATTAATTCAAGAAAATGTCAACAGCGCTGAAGAAGTGAGATGACCTGCCTGTGTCCTGACAGCTGCAGTGGGCTCCTGTGAAGAAGTAACGCCAGGCCCAGGAAGCAGAGTACCCCAGTCCCATGAAATCGGGCATTTTAGCGTTGCACACAACAAAAGCAGAAGTAGGTCAGTATGATGTTCTTGGTAGCACTAATCTTCGGTTAGCTGGTGCGTGATCACAACTGGAATGCGTGCACTGTGGGTCACGGGGAATGCTACCGAAGGGAGTATCGCAGCAGTGCTGGTATGGGGCGTGGAGGGGGTCCCGATCCCGCGTCCCGGCGGCTCCGACCGCCCCGAGCACTTGCACAACGCGGGACGCGGAGGTTGCTGTGTCCTTCTACTGGGGATGGCGGTGGGCTGGACCTTTCGAACGTCCGCGTGGCAGCGAGTGAGGGCTGAGGCCACTGCCGCGCCCCGCTGTTCTGGGGCTGGGGCAAGCACGGCGGCAGAGGCTTGCGAGGTCAGGAGGGGTGATGGTGCGGGGCTGTTTGGAACAGAGCGGGCCGGGAGCCATGCATCACTGGTCACGTAGGGGGCGCCTTGCCGCCGCGCCCCGCCCTCCCGCCCGTCTCCCCTTTGTGGGAGCGTCGGTGGGCCGCAGGGCGGGTAGCGGCGGGGCGGATGTCATGTCTGACCGCCGCTTTCAGTCGGCGAATCAGACAGAGCGAGCCCCGTGGGCAGGTATCCCCTCCTACTGCCCGCTCGGCGGCCCAGGAGCACCCCCCCCTCCCGCCCCGGGATTTCGGCTGTGCCCTGCTGCCACAGATTGGGTGCCACTATAGGAAGAGTACGGCTCACAGATAGGCAGTAGAAATCACACCCCCCCCAATCTGAATATTTAAGATTTCTCCTTAAGTCACAAACAATGAAAATTGGCTATTGCTCAATTCTGTTGTTGACAAGTTATTTCAACATTTCAGTGGCAAAAACCTGTGGCTGGAAGTCCCATGTTCTGGGGTCATCTTGTGCTCTGCCCTTGACAGAAGGCTACATTTAAAGTTGTTGATGATAACTTGTATTTAAATATGTGGCAATTTGTGTACGTGTGTGCCTGCCTAAAACAATCTTCTAAGTAGACAAAATCAAAATTACTGTGTTTTTGACTAAACTCTCCAAAGTGAAAATTTAGTAGCGCAACCATGGTGGTATGTTCAATATAACTGTTGTAGGTAGTAACAGTAAAAAATATATATTTTTTTAATGGTGATATTTTTGATACCATGCTCAAACTTTTCTGCTACTTGATTGTTGGGGTCAGGTACACTTTTGCTGTAGTAAAGCTGTTTGGAGTAACTTTTTTTAAAAAAAAAAAATTTCCCTTGTCCTTATATTTGGATGATTGCACTCAGTTTCATTGTGTTCACTAGTACTTATGTAACCTACTTTGAGTCATCTTTGTTCTCAGTAAATTCAGTCCAGAACCTAGTTTAAAATATTGCTATGGACATTAGTTTTACCTTATTCATCCTTATTCAATTAAAATGTTGACTTAGGTAAGAAATTTGAATGAATAAAGCTTCAGGTTTTGGTCCAAAGACCTGATTTAATCCAACCAAATCAAGGATTACTGACTGAAGATCATTGGCATTACCAAATATATCATTATGAGTTCTCACTTTGCAGACATCTTTATTTGACTGTTGAAGTATTAACAGTTTGTAAAATTATTTGCCTTTATTTTCCATTCTTATTTTTTGTCTATTTTTAACTCATTCTCTAAAGGACTGTTAACTAGCTTTCAAAATACCCAGCTTCTTGAATTTGAGTTCAAGGCTTCAAGTTTCTTTTGGAAATTATTTATTTATTTTATAAAGGACCTGATTTGAAAAGTGTCAAAAAGCTTAGAGTCTTCCCATGAACAATAGTGTCATGACCTCTCCCACAGCTTATCTTATCCTAAGAAGGAACAGTATTTTCCATGCTTTGGCTGAAACTTGTAGAACATACGTGCATTCAATCTATTGCAATAAAAGGAATGCACAGTCTAGAAAAGATATCAGTGCTCTGTTGCTTTTTTAAATCTTTTATCTTGAAATAAAGCTCATAAATAAAATAAACCTCTAGATCGTTCTAAATTGACTTATTTTAATAGTTGTGCAAACTATGTTTATGCAATAGTTTCCTTTTCCAGACAGCAGTCTTGCTGCTGTTATAATATCACTATGATGCAATAATGTGTACAATTGAGTCTTATTACACCCATTTAAGCAATGTATCTGACTCCTTGGCTTAATTGACTCTTCTAGGTAACCTTGTCATGATTATTACAGTCAGTTATGAGATATACATGTGCTTAGGATGTGTAATGGGAAAAAAACCCACAAGTTCCTGTGGCCCATTCTATGACAAAATGACAGTTGATTTCAGTGTTAGTATTTTACAGTGTTTGGGGGGGGAAGAATTTCAGACAAGATATATGTCTAATACTGATGGTGATGACTGTCACAAATAAGATTGTGTAAACAAGGGCATACTTAGATGGGATTCAAAATGTAATAGAAAAAATGTTTCTGAAAATGCTTTGGTTTTAAAGATATACCCGAAATGGATTAGTATTGGGACCTTGTTAAATATCCTGCACTTTTTTTCTTTTTTTTCCAATTCCCATGTTGAATTGATCCATACCCAAGTTAGCATACTCTGAGACTGAATCTGGTCAAAAGATATTACATAAATCTATTTTATGTTGGAAATAAATCCTTATTTAAAAATATTTTTCCTTTTTTTGTAACTTGCCACATATTGGTGTAGCTTTCAGTTCTGTCCCCAAAGTATTTAAATAATAAACCAGGTTTTGCCATAAAGATGTCTTCACAGCAGTTAGCAGTATAGATGCCAGTCCTGCAAGATCTCCTTTTCTGATTAGAACCAAACACTTGGACTCTCAATAAAGATAATGAGTCTTTGTGTGTACAGTAGTTTTCCCCTCTGGACTATTTTGCAGGATTAGAGCTCTAAAGGTTGCTATTTATCCATTTCATTTGCAGTGAGTGGTAGAGATTAAGATTTTTTACAGTCACTGTTTATTTTATATATTTGTACTTAAGTTTTTTTATATAATAAGATGCAAGTTTAGAGCATCAGCTGGGATTTACTGACATAATTCTGCCTTTTCATATGGTTATATAAATTTAGATCAGCTGAAGGTCTGGTCCATACTTGACATTTCTAAGACTACAGTTAAAGCATGTTATTAAGGGCATTGTCCAAATGCCTCTTAAATGCTGACAGGCCTGGGGCATCAACCACCTCTCTAGGAAGCCTGTTCCAGTGTTTGAACACCCTTCTCAGTAAAGAAATGCTTCCTAATGTCAAGCCTGAACCTCCCCTGACGCAGCTTTGACCCATTCCCATGCATCCTGTCACTGGACACCAGGGAGAAGAGATCAGCACCTCCTGCTCCATCTCCCCTCCTCAGGAAGCTGTAGAGAACAATGAGGTCACCTCTCAGTCTCCTTTTCTCCAAACTAGACAAGCCCAGAGTCCTTAGCCGCTCCTCATAGGACACTCCTTCCAGCCTTTTCACCATCTTAGTTGCCCTCCTCTAGATGCATTCAAGTACCTTCACATCCTTCTTAAATTGTAGTGCCCAGAACATCACACAGTACTCAAGGTAAGGGCGCAGCAATGCTGAATACAGAGGGATAATCACCTCTCTGGACTGGCGGGTTATAACTGTTTGATGCACCCCAGAATGTGATTTGCCCTCTTGGCTGCCGGGGCACGCTGCTGACTCCTATTGAGCCTGCTGTCAACCAGTACCCCCAGATCCCTTTGTGCAGGGCTGCTCTCCAGCCACTCCTCTCCCAAATTTATAATTGTGCCTGGCGTTACTTCATACCAGGAGCAGATCCAACATTTCGACTTGTTAAATTTCATGCCATTGAAAATTGCCAAATGCTCTAATCTATCTAGATCCCTCTGCAAGGCCTCTTGTCCCTCAAGAGAGTCACCAGCACCTCCCACCTCAGTATCATTGGCAAACTTGCTAATGGTGCATTCAACTCCTGCATCCAGATCACTGATAAAAATATTGAACAGAACTGGCCCTAGAATTGAGCCCTGAGGAACATTGCTGGTGACGGGTCACCAGCCAGATGTAGCCCCATTCACTACAACACTTTGAGCCCTGCCCTTCAGCCAATTCTTCACCCAGTGCATCATGTACCTGCTCATCTCACAGTTGGACAACTTGTCCAGAAGGATGCTGTGAGGGACAATATCAAAAGCCTTCCTAAAATCCAGAAAAACTACATCCACTGCCTTCACTTCATCCACTAAGGTGACCATATCATAGAAGGATATCCAATTAGTTAGACACACTTTCCCTTTGTGAACCCATGTTGACTGTGCCTGATAATTGCATTGTCCTTTAAATGCCTTTCAGTAGTACTCAGTATGATATTCTCCATAATCTTTCCATGAAGTGAGCTTAGACTAACAGGTCTCTAGTTTCCTGGGTGTTCCCTCATGCCCTTCTTGCAAATTGGAGTAATGTTGGCTAGCTTCCAGTCAGCAGGGACCTCCCCAGGCTCCCCAGACCTTTGGTAGATGATCGAGAGGGGTCCTGCCATAACATCTGCTAGCTCCTTTGGTACTCTGGGATGAATCCCATCAGGCCCCGTGGAGTTGTGAACATTCAGCTAATACAACTAGTCCCTTACAATTTCAGTGTCCACAAATAGAAAGTCACTGTTGCCATGGTCGTGGTCCTCCGACTCGGAGGACCACTGGGCAGCCCAAGGTCTGTCATTTTAATATTAAAGGCTGATGCAAAATAAGCATTGACTGCCTCTGCTTTTTCTTAATCCCTATTAGTCAGGTGACCATCTTCAACAAGTATCGGTCCAATGTTTTCTTTAGACCAACTCTTTCTATTAACATACTTAAAAAAGCCCTTGTTAGGTATCTGACACAACGCTGGCCAGTTTCAACTCTACTTGAGCTTTGGCCTTTTGTTTCTTCTCCCTGCGTATATGAACCATGCCTCTGTTATCTTCCTGCGGAGCCTGACCTTGCTTCCAGATATCATACAATTTCTTTTTTTCTCTTTTGCTCCATGAAGAGTTTCCTGTTCAGCCAAGCTGGTCTTCTGCCCAGCTTGCTTGACTTATGACACAGTGGCATTGTCTCTGCCTGTGCTTTTAAAAGGTGGTTCTTAAAGACTGACCAGCACTCATGGGCTCCCTCAAAAACAGATCCCCTGGGTACTCTACTAAGTAGCTCCCTGAATATCTTAAAGTTTGCTCTCCTGAAGACTAGGGTAGCAACTCTGCTGTCCTTTTTTCTCATTACAGTGAAAATTTTAAATTCAGCCATTTTGTGATCACTGTGGTCAAGACAGCCACCTACCATCACACCTCCCACGAGTCCTTCTCTATTCACAAACAACAAGTCTAGGAGGGCATCTTTCCTAGTTGGCTCACTGAATACTTATGATAAGAAGTTATCTTCCACAAACTTGAAGAATTTCCCAGACTTGCTTATCACAGCAGTATGGTATTCCCAAGTTGATGTCTGGGAAGTTGAAATCTCCCATAAGGACAAGGGCTTCTGTTCCTGAAATTTCTCCTAATTGCCTATAGCATAACTCATCAGTACTATCATCCTGACTGGGCGATCAATAGTAGACTCCCGCTACATCTCCTTTGTTTTCCATTCCCCTAATCCTCACCAAGAGGCTCTCAACCACATCATCCCTATCTGTAAGAGCTGTACAGCCAAACTTCTCACTTGTATACAGAATTCATCTCCTCCACCTTGTCTGCCCTGCCTATCCTTCCTGAACAGGCTCTAGCCCTCCACCCCAGCACTCCATCATGAGGCTCCTTCCACCAAGTCTCCCTAATACCAATGATATCGTAGCTCTGGGAGGTGACTAATGCTTCAAGCTCATCCTGTTTGTTTCTCATTCTGCGTGTGTTGGTGTACAAGTGTTTCGGATACACTCCTGAGCCCTCCATGCTCCCTGGAACAGTGTAAATGTTCTCATTAGCATTGGCGCCCTCAGGTTGTTCCATGTCAACCCTTGACTTACCTGCTGCAATCCTGTTGGTATCCCCTTCCCCCATGGATTCTAGTTTAAAGCCCTATCAAACAGTCCTGCCAGCTTATGCTCAAAGATGTTTTTTCCCTATCAAGACAGTTGGATCACATCAGGGCTCAGGATATCATGTCCCTTGAAGGCTCTTCCATGGTTTAAAAACCCAAACTTTTGGCGCAGGTACCAGTCCTGGAGCCCCAGGTGCTGATATCCTGGGTATACCTGTTTCTTCCAAAGTCTCCCTCCATTATTGGGGGTACTGAGGAAAACACTACCTGTGCTTTTGAAGTTTTTAGCATTCTTCCCAGGGCTCTGAAGTCTCTTGATTGACCTCAGACTTTTTATTGCAACATCATTTGTACCCGTGTGAAAGAGTTCAATAATAGAAAGCTGCCTGTCAGAGTAATTAACATTTTTATTTTGTATTTTTGTTTTGTTGCCCTTAATTAGGGGAAAACAATAAAATAAAACAATAACACAAAATAATGAATTTCAGTATTTGAAATTAGAGATACTGAGATTTTATTTGCAGAACATTGTTACTATTAAGTTATTGCTTTATGCAGTCTAGGTTTTCCTGCTGTTAAGTGATTTGATATTTAAGTAAAATGTCATGATATATATTTATAATTAAAACTCAGAGAAGCAAAGGTAATTTATATATTACTTTATATAAATATTTAATGTTTTTCTTGGCTTTGGACAAAATGAACAGATCTGATAGAATTATACTAACTTTCTAAGCAAGCTAAAGAAAATATTGGTTGAATTTGCACCCATTAACCTTGACTGACCTTTCTGAGGAACAGCTATTTTTAATATGTTTAGGTCTCTCTAAGTAATAAATTTGCTTTTGTAATTTGTGTATTTTACCTTTGCGAAAAAAACTAATGAGTTAATTTGTAGTTATTAAGATAAACAGTAACTTAACTAATTTTCCTAACAATGAAAATATTTTATATAAATTACATATGACATCAGCTTTCTGGATACAACTTGGAGTTGGGTAATATGAAAGTGCAGTAGTATTCCAAGTGCCATGATGAGCTTTTTTTATTATATATATATTTTATTGAAAAATGTCTTAATAAATTAATGATTCTTGATGTTTGCATAAATTATATTGTATAGACACCTACCATGATTTTCTTTCCATAAGACAAAAAAATCAACATTTTATCAAAAATGCTTCATCTTCAGTATGAAGCATCATCATCAGTATTCCACTGATCTAATTACATGTTGATCCTGGAGCCATAAACACTTAAAATGCCTATGAAGTTGTAAGAAAAGGGAACCCTAATGCAGGAGTAATAGTTCTGTATTTCTCCATGTTGTTGTAATGGATTCAGCAGTAATTGGTGGTAACATTACTATTGTAAAGTTTGGTTCCTTCTTTGACCTTGGATAATCTATAATAGCATAACATCCAGTTACCCAGCTGTTATGGTTTAACCCTGGCTGGCAACCAAGCACCATGCAGTCGCTTGCTCACTCCCTCCCACCCAGAGGGATGGGAAGGAGGATTGGGAAGGAATGTAAAACTCAGTGGCTGAGATAAGAACAATTTAATAAGCAAAGCAAAAGCTACGCACACAAGCAAAGCATAGCAAGGAATTGATTCACCACTTCCAATGGGCAGGCGAGTGTTCGGCCATCCCCAGGAAAGCAGGGCTCCATCTCAGACATAACAGTTATTCAGGAAGACAAACACCATAATGCCAAATGTCCCCCCTTTCCTTCTTCTTCCCCCGGTTTATATACTCAGCATGATGTCATATGGTATGGAATACCTCTTTGGCTAGCTTGGGTCACCTGTCCTGGCTGTGTCCCCTCCCAATGTCCTGTGCCCCTCCAGCCCTCTCGCTGGCAGGGCCCAAGAAACTGAAAAGTCCTTTATTTAGTATAAATGTCACCCAGCAACAACTAAAAACATCAGTGCATTATCAACATTGTTCTCACATCATAGCCAAAACACAGCACTGTACTAGCTACTAAGAAGAAAATGACACCAGAATCCAGGACACCAGTGTTTCCAGAAAGTCCAAACTTCATTTGCTCCCCATTGCCTAGACTCTCTTACCCATAAATCTCTAGGGATAATATCACTATTCCAGTGGAGTTGACATCATTTTTTTTTTTCAGCAGGAGCAGAATTTCACTGGAGATGAACATAGATGTAAGCAAGAAAGAGTATGTTGGATGATTGCAGTAGAGGTTGGTTTGGGCTTTGGAGCTAACATCCTCAGTTAAAGAGGGTTTCTTAATTATTATAGACCTGAAAGGTGCAATATTTCATGATATACTTTTTGTCTATGAAAAGCAGTAATGGTAGAGTACCTCCAAAATGTTTAAGCATTGTTTAGTTAGGCTGTGTATCCATCAACTAAAATTAAACTAAATTTCCTCCCCTGTATGTGCATAATAATATTTCTGTATCTCATAAAAGTCTTGAGGTAGTTAGTAAATGTTTTAAAAATGCTTTGTAGATAGAAAGTACAAAATATATACTTCAGTTTTTCATATTACAGAGTACAAACTAGTCATGTTTGGGTATCTATGAGTAGGTTCTATATCAGCCCTGGTATGTGAACAATTTTTTAAATTACGTAACCTTTGACAGAATGCTAGCAATAATATAATTAAAGATACCTATGTGGAACATGAAAAACAACAACTTGAAATATGTGCAGTCATATCATTGTGAGCTTTTGTTGTTTTTTGGCACTTTGCTACATAGTAGTTTGAGCTGTTTATTAACAAGACAGTGATAAGTGCATAGTTCTTCTTTAAAATGGGAAGTGAAAAAGTGAAAAGTGCATTTACTTTCCTTTTTTTTTTAAGGACTGAGGTAAATTTTGTAGACACAGCTTTACAAAAGTGAAGTTTCTTTGAAAGCATCTGACTGCTTGAAATGGGATTTAATTTAGTTTTGTAGAATTGCTATCAAAACATTAGAGCAACAGAATTAAATAATTTAGATATCTCATTACAAAATACATTCTGAAAAATTAAGCTTGGAGATAATGTGAATTGTTTTGATAAATACAAATAATAATATGCTGTTACTCTGGAGAAACATGTGTATGTGTGGACACCTATGTGTGTATTGTAAAGCAGAACTGACAAATTACAAAGAACAGAGGCAAGATTGAAGGACTGGGTTACAACCCTTTGACAGATTTCAAGTATTATGATCTGAATATGCAAGTCTCCAGGGTCAAATTCTTAATGTACTATTTTAACATGGATAAATTAAATTTTCCTTATTTCTGCATATGTAATTTCTTGCTTAAATAGTATGAATTCTATGGAATCTATTTGGATCTGGGATTGTGTCCTGCTTCTATTGAAGCCAATGGCAAAATTGCTGTGGGAGCATGACTGGATCTGTAATTGATAGGGTCGAGTGTTATTAGACTGTTACATTGGCACTCAATGTCATTAACATCAAGCAACAACAACAACAAAATCTTTAATAATTACTAATGTAAAATGAAATGTTGCTTTTATAATACTTTATGAGGGAGTGATAAAACAATTGAAAAATTAATCATAAGGGAAAATATAGGAATTTGAAATATAATCAGAGGAATCATTACAGTTAATTCATTTACATGTGAATACTGATGTTTTCCAGTGGAATTATAAAATGCAAGTGAAGTGAAATGGCCATTTTTATTGAAGACATTTTACCATTATCATCAGATGGAATTTAATTTGTTTACAGACTCAGTATTGGGCTGATCCATGTGGAGAGCTATTAACAAACTAAGGCTTTGAGTCCTGTTCGTAAAGCAGCAATTTCAGTTACCGTGATAAAAGTATTCAGGAAATATATGGAAATAACTAGAGCTTTATTATTGTTTTGTTAGCTGACTAAAGCAATGGCATTAGAACTACATACATTACATAAATATCAAACCAGTATGACTGACATAAAACATGTGGCTTACATTTTTGTCTTGACTACTTTACTGATGTACTCTGGCTGAAAGCAGAGTTGAATGCTGCATGAAAACCCACCATTGTTTTGATACTCACTTATTTGCTGTAGACTTACAAGCTTACACTACATTCATTCACACACATTTTTATATATATATATATATAAAAAAAATAAATTTATAGGGTACAAAAGCAGTAGTTAAATGTTGAATAACTTTATGGATAACTGTTATTTTAAGACAATAGAAAGCACTCTAGCTTCTCTAAATCAGTTTATTTTTATTCTGCAGAGGACCCAAATATATAGCATTTCCAAATCATGCACCACAGCTTTTTTCTGAAGAGATGTTTTAATTTGGAAGGACAAGATACTTTCCACTGCTGCTCATCAACGTCTGATATTCCACAGTGTTAAGTGCTAGGTTTAAATTAGTCAGTGATATTATGGAAAGTTCTATGACATTATTTTCAGATCAGAATTCAAATATATAATTGTTTTTATTAATTTCCCTTGGATCATATTATATTTGTTTTGGAAGCAAATCTGCTACCTAGGTATCGTAAAGCTTGGAATATCAGTTGTTTCAGTGTCAAGCTTCCTTCATATTGCAGCAGGTTTAATGAATCAAATGCATGCTAGTCTAAGCTTTTTATTGAAAGTTACTTTTGAATGTCCCAAACCAGCAATTCCTAAACAGTAATCAAATTCTCTATTTATTGAAGGTTATTTAGAAGATTCTCATCACCTCTGCCAAGAAAACTGATCTAGACATTTCTGTTTGAGAATATGAAGCAAAAGGAAGAATATGTGTGGATTTCAAAGTACTGTATTAAGTTGTGGTATGAGAAGTACTGGGGAAATAGTTTGCTCTGATGCTCATTGTAGATCTATTACAAATTGTTTCTGATGCAGCTGAGAAAAATGCAGACCCTTAAAAAGGAACATGGACCTGTTGACACAAGTAGCAATGTGGACAAAGTCATGGTACTTAAGTCTACTTCAGCAGAAGTGTCTGAAGAATTGTCTACAAATGAAGAGATACTTCTCACTGAAGCAAGTAGTGGAAAAAGCAAATCTTCGGCTTGCCGGAGAAAGCGAAAATTCATTCCAGATGAAAAGAAAGATGCTATGTATTGGGAGAAAAGGCGGAAAAATAATGAAGCTGCTAAAAGATCTCGTGAAAAACGACGACTGAATGACCTTGTCTTAGAAAACAAACTAATTGCACTGGGAGAGGAGAATGCCACTTTGAAGGCAGAGTTGCTTGCTTTGAAGCTGAAGTTTGGTTTAATTACTTCTGCAGCCTATGCCCAAGAGATACAGAAACTCAGTAGCTCAACAGCTGTGTATTTTCAAGATTATCAGAGTTCCAAATCAAATATTAACTCATTTGTGGATGAACATGAACCATCTATAGTTGATAGCAGTTGTATTTCTGTTATTAAACATTCTCCTCAAAGCTCTATGTCTGATATGTCTGAAATATCATCAGTAGAGCATACTCAATCCAGTTGTATGCAAAACAACTGCAGAAGTCCTGAAAAGAAGTTCCAAATTATAAAACAAGAGCCCATGGAATTAGAGAGAGAGCCAAGAGATGACAGAAGTTCACATAAAGCATCCATATATTCACACTACGTGGGAACTACCTTTAACATGTACTTACCTTCTCCTCTGTTTCAAGTCAAGAGGTCCTCCAGTAATTCCCCCAGAACTTCAGAAACTGATGACGCTGCAGTTGGAAAGTCATCTGATGGAGAAGATGAGCAGCAGGTTCCTAAGGGTCCAATCCATTCCCCAGTTGAACATAAAAATATTTGTGCAACAGTTAAAGTTCCAGAAGTGAATTCTTCAGCTTTGCCTCACAAGCTTCGAATTAAAGCCAAAGCCATGCAAGTTAAAGTGGAAGCAGTAGATAATGACTATGATGCTGCACAAAAACTATCATCACCTATTGATATGTCATCAAAAAGACATGTTGAGCTTGAAACACACACTGCACAAGAATTGGTGCATTCTTCTTGCACTCCTTTCTCAGTTCAAGTGACTAATATCCAAGACTGGCCTCTCAAACCAGAACTCTGGCATCAAAAGGAACTCAATGTAAGAATTCAGAGTGGTTGCAAAACTGAAGTTGTTGAAATAAAAGACAGTATCTTTAATGTTTCTGAGTCAGAGAACCTGTATTTGAAGCTGGGCATAGCAAACTTATCTGCAGAGGTTGCTTCCCTTAAAAGACTTATAAATACACAACAAATCTCTACACCAGACTCTGGTTAAGTTACTACTGAATAAAGGCTTATTTTTGTTTTTTAAAAACAATGTAATTTGCAGTAGATCAATATGTTTTGTATTATGCTGACTTATCACTGGACTTGTGATGTTATTTCACTGTATTGTTCACAGTGTCTGGTGTCTGTGCACAATTATGGAGACTAGGATGTGTTATGATCATTATGCCTTGTGTATAGTCAAGTAGCTGGTACAAAGGCTATATATAGTGAACTTTGTTTTCTTTTTTTTCTTCTAAAGTGTGCAAGTTACCAGTTACAATAAAATATTGGTGATAAACACAAAACATCTATTCTGGTTCAATTGATTTTTATGAACTTGTAAAGATGTTGTTAATTAAATATTTAAAAAGGCTTGTTTCTTACACTGTGCTCAACTTATATGTTTGGGTATTGTTGACGCAGAAGGCTTGGACACAACTTATACGACCAATGTGATCAAGTTAGTGCCACTTTATTAAGGGATACACAGCAATTTATACTCTACAGATGCTATTAATAGACCCACACCAATTTATACCCCCAGCTAAAAATACACACGCTACGCATGCTTTGTTATGTACAAGGTGATAGGTTAAAACTACTCGTTCACACGCTTCCACCTCCCCTATGATTGGTCCCGGTGTGGTGCCCACACACTGCGACCCCCTTGTGCAGGCATCCTGTTTTTTCTCATCTTTCTGTCCAACTCTCTTATCTCTCTGTGAATACACAGTTTCTTTGTCTCCCTTGGCCTTGCATATGTCCTTCACAACACCTGCAGCTTGTTAGAGCTGCAGCCAACTCGGTCTGCTATTACAACAAAGTTACTTGGTCTGGATTGCTCCTAATATATCTGTTGTCTTCCAGCCACTCCACAGGGTTTTACAGCCAAACTTACACATATTTTAAATTTTATTTTTTTTCCTTAAGATGTCTTTTAGAAGACAATTGAAATAAAGTAGACATTTATAAATGAAACAGTATCCAATTCATAGCCTTAGCTTTCTTTAACTTACTTCTTAGTATGAATTAACCAAAAGTCACACAAATTCTACCACAGTAATTGTAATATCAAGGAACTTTTTCTCCTGTCTCAAATGAGAGAGAGGGTATCGGGTTTGCTGAATGGCTTACTATAACAAACTTTTTTCAGTATTATAACTTTGTGGTTTAGATGAAATTAGTTGTGTTGGACTTGTGCATCTTCAAGTTTTAAGACCCTTGAAGTGACAGAATTGGACAATGTTATCTTTGCCCAAGGGCTGTGCTTATGCCTGTACAGGCATGGACAGAAGTATGGTCAAAGGCTACTGGATCTGTAAACTCCGAGCTTAACTTGGCAAAATCTATATAAGGACAGGCAATAGTAAGTAGCAGCATTAGAAGAGATAATCTGCTATTTCAGCTCCCACTGTGGGGCATAACAGAATTGTAAGTATGAAATAAGGCTTACAGCTAATATGGCTTTGGTTTTAATGGCTTAGTTAACCGAACTGGAATACCCTGGCTGACTACAAGGCATTTTGCCAGGAATTCTTAAATATAAAACAGAATATGTGAAGAACAATCCAGATAGTACTAGCCCCTTAAAATTTGCATAGACAAGAACTTCTTCATATGATGACTGGACAAGGTTTTAGTGTTCTTGTCTGAGAAGAGCCATTAGAGCATGGAGATTGTATTGCATCATACCTCCTTGGCTGGGCTTACCAAAGTCTTTCATTTAAAAAATAATTTATAAATAGAACATAGATTTGGCAGAAGTCCTTCTCAAGATAATTCCCCATTTACTTCCCCAAGTACTAATAAATCAGATTAACAAATAAGTACTTTCTGAAAAAGTTCTTTATGGAAATGTTCCTTTATAAATAATGGAAATTAATGGACTTAAAATACTGACTAAGAAAACAGAATGGAGTTAGTGATTTTTAATTTCATACTTGACTAGAGTGAGAGGAAATTTGTCAATTCATTTTTTGGAATGTCTGAGTCTCTTCTGATAGCTCTGAAGTTTGGTCCAGCAACCAGGACAATGGCAAAACTCCCTGATGTCAGCAAGGCCAGGATTTTATTCTATAATTTTTCCAGGCACTGATGATTCACAGTTACATTCTGGGTGGACCTTGGCACAGAAATCACTGGTATAATTTGAATTTTTTGAGCCTTTTAATTGTTGAGCTGTATTTATGACATTGAAAGTTAATAACACAGAGAGATTCCTTTCTCAAAAATTGCCTGTTATTCTTTTCTCATGCCTTAATGATACAATAGACCCCATAGTCAGGCTCTATATAGATTTTGTAATTAATATAGATGACATCTCAGTGTTACTGAAAATAAGATTATTGCTAGAAAAAATAAATAAATACATTGAATGACAGGGATATGGGACACCAAGCAGTGATTGCTACTGGCTTTTTGCTTGCTAAATATCTTCTGTAAGTAAGCACAAAATTCTTTATATATTTTGTATATTATTTATCACATGTAATGTGTTCAGGGAGAGGACTTAAAAATCTCAGTGTTGCTATGTGTATAAGCCTAGATCTATTGTGTTTTGGGTTTTTTTTCAATTTATTGTTACTTGTTGTTTGTCATAACAGAAGATTATTATCCTTTTAGCTCATATTTTCCACTATTTTGTGTATTTCTTTTAAGCAATTAATACTTAAAAGCAATGGTGTAGTTAATTTGTTGAAGGGTGTCATTGCAAGTACATACTAGAACTATAGTGACTAAAAAATGTCTTTAGGGTATGCTTTCAAATGAGAATGTTAGGAAAAGTCATATATGGAAACTGGAAACCCCATTGATTTATCAATACAGAAATTATAATTTTTCATGGGAACATAGGAATTATCATGCCAGATAAGTTTGATTAATCCTGAATCTTGCCTCTGATAATTGTTAGTATGAATGGCTTTACAGAAAATTTTAAGAAAGCCCATGGAAAATAACTGTTGATTAACAAGGTAAGTTTTTTCCTAGTGACATCAGGTAGTGGTTGATTGATACTGTGAAGTGTGTGTCAGTCCCTCTTTTAAATCTGCCTAACTTCATTATTTATATATACAGTAATATATTTTCATGTTTAATCAGCATCTATATCTTTGTAGATATAAAAATTGAATATAGATATGCTTTTCTGAATATCTTGAAACTTCTGCCTTCAGTAAAGCTTATGTATTGCACAGGATAGTGATATATTTAAATCTTATTAGCATTATTCTATATAGCCAAATATTCCCTCATTCATGAATAGGAGATGGGTAAATGGCAATACCTGATTTATCTTCTCTTACTATTTTGTATGTTTTCACGATGGCCCTTATGTCAATGTGAGTGGTTCATGAGAATACATAGTGTTCATTTTCTGTAGAACTTAACAGAAATGTACAATTGCACCATAAACACATTTCTGAAGTTATATTAAAATACCAAATTCTAAAAATCTTTTCTACTTGCTAGTATACAAATATGCTTTTGAAAATAGGTGATGTACATTTAATTTAGCAGAAAACCCACAGAGAATATAATTAAAATATGGCCTTTATTAACACCATATTGTTTTTAAAATACTTTTACAGTTTATTGCACAATATAAGCTTGGTAACTACAAGAATACAGCAAAATATTTTTTAGTATTTATTGCATGAGAATGAGTAGCACATATTGTTACATTTCAGAATGCCAAGTTTAAAGTTAAAAATACTAGGCCAAATCCTGAGGTCTTTAACTTAGTGTCAGATTCTACTTTCCTTATTCAAGGGAACTTTTTAATGAGTGGAATAAGGGATTTACTCAAACTGAGTAGTATTGCCAGGACATAATCTTTACTGTTCACTCATGCCACATAGTTCTACATTCTAAGGCTAAGTCTCTTGTGACACAATAGTGATATGTGAGTCAATATTACTGGAGTTACAGAGAACTTACTCATGTAGAAAAAGAAGGCAGCCAGGTCTTAAACTATTATTTATTCTATGTCAGCTCTAAAAAGGCTGGGTGAATTATGAGCAAAAGCTCAAAGTAAAAGCATAGTGTTTATTTGCTTGAAAGAGAAAGCAGCAGAAGACATTTACTCTTATAACTCCAAATACTGCAGGAATGCATCTACACTTTTTATGATTCTGCCAGCTATTATCTGCATGCCAATCCTAATGTATGAAGAAGAGTTGTGGTAATTCCTCCTCCTCATCTCTCTTTTTTAAACACTATGGAGCTCCACAAGATTACAAGACCAAATGCAGGACCTGCAATTCTGCTATGATTTTCTGTGGGTTTTCATCTCCTGTAAGCATCTTTCTTGCCTTTGCTACATCTGAGAGATCTGATCTGAGAAAACCTGCATCAGACCAAGAGGTTCTGGGGAAACTACATGTGCATCTAATACTATTGACATTCAGGTGCCATGGTCCATTTTTCCTCCTCTCTCTCCCCCACCACCCACCCCCAAATATATACACAATTTAAAATGTCTGATAGCTATTATACTTTTCCATACTATTCAGATTCTTGGACGTGCAAATGGCTGAATGAGGCATCTAAATAATTTACACATGTAAAAACCTAAACTTATCTTGATATCTCTACGTGCCAGAGTCAGCATCCATTATATCTACATTTCTGAGACATGACATTAAACCTCTGTCTCTTTCTAACAATTTGGACCTCTGAAAATTCTGTATAGTATATAAATACACTGAGAATATAATGCATTGATTTCCACAGGATTTGTGTTATGTGGCCCTGAAAGCTAGGATGGTAATGGTATGTATATCAATCAGAAAATACTAAAGCAGGGGTCCTCAAACTACGGCCCGCGGGCCGGATACGGCCCCCCAAGATCCTCAATCCGGCCTCCGGTATTTACAGAACGCCCCCGCCCCCCCCCCCCCCTCCGCCGGGGGTTGGGGGCGGAAACCAAGCAGCCGCAGATGACTTCCTGCCACTTCATCCGCGCGCCGGCCCCCTATTTAAAAAGTTTAAGGACCCCTGTACTAAAGCATAATACTATATCATATAAAAGAGATGAAAAGATGATAAAATGTGATGAGAACCATTGTAGCAGAACAGTGTTCCTTTCTCTGGGCTCTGTTCTCATTAATGATTTAGAAACACTAGAGTGATTTTGGAGGAGAGCAAAAGTAAAATAATCAACTGTCAAGGGTTGATCCATGAATTAAAAGTACACATTTAACCAGTCCCAAATATACGCATCAACATCACGTGTACCTAACAACATACATGTGTCATGGTCTAACGCCAGCCAGCAACTAAGTACCATGCAGCTGCTCTCTTCTCCCCCCCACCCCCAGTGGGATGAGGAGGAGAATCGGAAAAAAGGTAAAACCCATGGGTTGAGATAAGTACAGTTTAATAATTGAAATAAAGCAAAATATAATAATAATAATAATAATAGAAATAATAATTGTAATTGTAATAATAATAATTGTAATGAAAAGGGAGATAACAAAAAGAAAGATAAACAAAACTTAAAGGGAACAAAAAAACAAAATCCAAACAAAAACCCCAAGTGATGCATAATACAATTGCTCACCACCTGCTGACCAGTGCCCAGCCACTCCCCCAGCAGCTATTCCCCCCTGGCCAACTCCCCCCAGTTTATATACTGAGCATGATCCCTTTGGCTAGTTCGGATCAGCTGTCCTGGCTGTATCCCCTCCCAGTTTCTTGTGCCCCTCCAGCCTTCATGCTGGCAGGGCAGGAGAAAGTGAAAAGTCCTTGACTTAGTATAAACATTACCCAGCAACAACTAAAAACATCAGTGTGGTTATCAACATGGTTCTCACACCAAATCCAAAACACAGCACTGAATCAGCTACTATAAAGCAAATGAACTCTATCCCAGCTGAAACCAGGACAACCCGGTCTCCCTGTCCTTCCACATTACCCACCAAGTACACTCAGGTCATTGAGCAAAGACAATCCCACAAACAGGTTTGCCTTTTCCCATGGGAGGAGCAATCCACATTGCCTTCACCAGCCACTTCCCTATGTGCACTACAGGGACATTATCTCCTCCCACAGTATGTAGGGGTTTTGTTGGGCAGGACCAGGGCTGTTAGCAGATACTCTGGTGTTAACCAGCCAAGTGGCTTCTGCTAAATTTGTATCCCAATGCTTCCATGCCCCATTGCCCAAGGCTCTCAACGTAGTCTTTAACAGTCAATTATGTCTCTCAGTCTTTCCAGAGGCTTGTGGGTAATAGGGGATGTGATACACCCATTCGATGCCATGTTTCTTTGCCCAGGAGTTTATAAGGTTATTTCGGAAATGAGTCCCATTGTCTGATTCAATTCTTTCTGGAGTACCATGCTGCCACAAAATTTATCTTTCAAGGCCTAAGATGGTGTTTTGGGCAGTGGCATGGTTTACAGGGTATGTTTCTAGCCACCCAGTAGCTGTTTCCACCATGGTGAGTATATAGCACTTGCCTTGGCGTGTTCATGGCAGTGGTCCAATATAGTCAATTTGCCAGGACTCACCATATCAAAACTCCAGCCACCACCCTCTATTCCAGGGAGATTTTACTCATGTGGCTCGCTTGACTGCAGTGCATGTTTCACATTCATGAATGACCTGTGTGATGGTGTCCATGGTCAAGTCCACCCCTCGATCACGAGCCCATCTGTATGTTGCATCTCTCCCTAGGTGTCCTGATGTTTCATGGGCCCATTGAGCTACAAATAGCTCATTCTTACACTCCCAGTCCAGGTCCACCTTGTCACCGAAATCGGAAATCAAACCTCTTAACACCAATGTAGTACTAAGAAGAAGGCACTCCTTTATTTGCAGCGCTGGGTGCTCAGTGGAATCTCCACAAATCAAGCACAACTATGCAAATTTCACCATTACATTTATACACAAAAATTACAAGGTCATACACTACCAGTTACAATGATTGGTTAGTAATTTGCATATAATTATAATATCTGCTTTGTCATCCTCTTCTGTTACTACGCTTGTGCAGAGGAAGGGTCTTCACCTGGGCAAGGGTCTTCTTGACCTGTGGGTGTGTTTTTTAGTATTATAATGAAGGTAGTTCACTTCAGGACACCTTAAAAGTAAGTTTTGTTGCCAAGTTGGAAGGCTGGATATCTGCCTTGCCAAGTTGTCCAATAACTCATCCTATGCAGAATAGAACCTAGGTGCTCTGGTTATGGTCTAAAGAGTAAGGACTAAGGTTATTATGGTCTATAGAATAGGGACTTCAAGTAACACAGTCTCGGATAACAAGCAGCATAGCAACTCATACATCATTGGTTAATAAGTGCTAACATAATGCTAACATGGAGGTTAACTCTTTAAAAATCAGGATGTTCCTAAAGCTGTTTCACAAACAAACACAAAATATAGAAATTCAGAAAAACTTTAAGACAATCTGCAACAACCTGAGATATTTCAATATTGGCAGCCTTGTCTACCTGTTCATTGCGTCAATGTTCTTCAGCGGCACAGCTTTGGGCATATGAGCATCTACATGACATACCTTTAAACCCATGTTTTTTACCTGGGCAGTGATGTTCTGCCACAATGCAGCAGCCCAGGTGGGTTTGCCCCTGCGCTGCCAATTGGTCTTCTTCCATTGTTGTAGCCACCCCCATGGGGCATTAGCCACCATCCAAGAGTCTATATAGATATAGAGTACTGGACACATTTCTTATTCAGCAATGTCTAGGGCTAGTTGGATGGCTTTCACTTCTGCAAACTGACTTCACTCCCCTTCTCATTCAGTGGCTTCAATGACTTGTTGTGTGGGACTCCACACAGCAGCTTTCAACTTTCAATGGTTTCCTACCACACAACAGGATCCATCAGTAAACAAAGCATAATGCCTTTTATCTTCTGATAACTCATTATATGATGGTGCCTCTTAGGCATGAGCCACTTCCTCAGGTAATTATGCAAAATCTCTGCCTTCTGGCCCATCCATGAGTTCTTCCAAACTTCCTGAGCGGTTGGGTTTCCCCAGTTGAGCTCATTGTGTAATCGATGCTACTCACTTACTCCATGTAGCACTATTTGCGTGATGTGTAGAGGGAATGTTTCCTTTGAACATCCAGTGTAGCACAGGCAAGTGAGGTGCCAAAAGGAGATGTTCTTCTGTACCAACAATTCTGAAGCAGCTCAAATCCCCTCATATGCTGCTAATATCTCTTTTTCAGTTGAGGTGTATTGGGATTCTGATCCTCAATACTCCCGGCTCCAAAACCCTCATGGTTCACCTTGGGTTTCTCCTGATGTTTTCTGCCAGAGGCTCCAGGTGAGACCATGCTCCCCAGCTGCAGTGTAGAGTACATTCTGAGCAGATGGTCCTGTCCAGACAGGCCCAAGAGCTACCGCATGAGCCGTTTCCTGTTTGATGTGCTCAAAGACTTGTTGTTGCTCAGGACCCCACTCCAAACAGTTCTTCTTTCGGATAACTCAATAGAGAGGGCTCACAAGCTGACTATAACCTGGAGTATGCATTCTTCAGAACACCACAAGGCCTAGGAAAGCTTGTGTTTCCTTCTTGTTAGCTGGTGGAGACATAGTTGCTATCTTGTTGGTCACATCCATAGGCACATGATGAGGTCCATCCTGCCATTTTATTCCCAAGAGCTGAATCTCCTGTGCAGGTCCCTTGACCTTGCTTCTTTTCATAGCAAAACCAGCTTTCAGAAGAATCTGAATTATTCTTTTTTTCCTTCTCAAACACTTCTTCGGCCTTGCTGCACCACACGATGTTGTCATCAATGTATTGTAGAGGTTCAGAGGCATCACTCTTTTCCAGTGTGGTTTGGATTAGTCCATGACAAAAAAAAATAGAAAATTGATTCCAGGTCTATTGGACATTGATTCCAGGTCTATTGGACACTCCTCCACATAAGAGCAAACTGTGTCCTGCACTCTGCTGCCAAAGGGATTGAGAAAAACACATTGGCAATGTCAATTGTAGCATACCACTGGGCTGTCTTTGACTCCAGTTCATATCGGAGCTTTAACATGTCTGGTACAGCAGCACTCAGTGGTGATGACTTTGTTCTGGCCACGATAGTCTACTGTTAACCTCTACCCTCCATCAGACTTTTGTGCTGGCCATATGGGATTATTAAATGGTGAGTAAGTCTTGCTGATCACTCCTCGGCTCTGCAGTTGATGAATCATCTCACCAATTGGAGCCAGGGAGTCTCGGTTTGTGCAATATTGCTGCTGGTGCACCATCCTGGTAGCAATTGGCACCTGCTGTTCTTCAACTTGCAGCAGTTCCACAATGAAGGGATCTTCTGAGAGGCCAGGCAGGGTAGATGATAGCTGTTTGATCTTCTCTGTATTCACAGTGGCTACACCAAAAGCCCATCGGTACCCCTTTGGGTCCTTGAAGTACCCTCTCCTGAGGTTGTCTATGCCAAGGATACAAGGGCCCTCTGGGCCGGTCACAATGTGGTGCTTTTCCCGCTTGTCCCCTGTTAAGCTCACCTCAGGCTCCAATACGGACAATTCTTGGCATCCCCCATCACTCCACAGATCCAGATGGGTTCTGTGCCCCTATAACCTGATGGCACCAGCGTACACTGTGCACCAGTGTCTACCAAAGCCTTATACTTCTGTGGGTCTGATGTGCCAGGCCATCGAATCCACACAGTCCAGTATACCTGGTCATCCCTTTCCTCCTCCTGGCCGAAGGCAGGGACCCTCTATTCCTGTTCCTGGTCAGAGTATTCACTGTCTGACCCTTGCAGTGCCAGACCAGAAGTCCCCTCACCAGGATCAAGGGAGGTGATTTCAGTTCTTCTGTTTGGGAGAACACTGATTGCCATCTTGTGTCTCTACAGCCACTATGCTGACAGCCTTCTTGGGTGACCCCTTCTTAACAGCTGTCTTCCCTCTCAGTTCATGTACACGGGCTTCCAGCTTGAAGGTGGGTTCACCATCCCACTTCCTCATGTCCTCCCCCTGGTCACTCAGGAAGAACCACAGTGAACCATGTGGCATGTACTTGGGGCTCCCTTTCCCTCTGGCTGGGCAGGAGAAGACTGATTTCTTGGGGTGCCCCTGACAGACAAGGTGCTTGCCCGTAGGGATAAGGGAGTACAGAGATTTTCTTCAAAGTTTTGGAGCCAAGAAGACACTATCTCGACAGGTGGTTTATCCATATCCAGGCAATACATCGTTGCCAAGCTGTTAGAATATGATGCTGGGGCACTTTGAATCACCTTCCTCCACATGACCTGTGTGCACAGGACATCCTCTAGATTTTTGGAGACATCATCATCATCTAGATCACTGTAGATGACTTCCAGTACCGCTAGTTCTCTCAGGTACTGGATGCCTTCCTCAGTGGTAGTCCACTTTCCTTGGTAATTCACAAGATCTTCCTTGAATGGATATCTCACCCTCACTCTTGAGAAGAGCCATCTCCAGAGACTGAATATTGCTGTCTCTTTTTCCAATGCCTCTCTCAGTTCCCTGGTTTCTAGCAAGGGATCCCAGCTGTTGGGCTTCCTTGCCTTCCAATTGCTGACTGTCAGACCCCTTATCCCAGCATCAGAGCAGCCAGACAGCAATCCACTCACCCTGGCTGCTGGCTGTAATCTTTCCGCATGTCTTGAAGTTCTTTTGAGGTCAAGGACTGGGTAGTTTCTACTTCTTGTCTAAATTCTCTCACTCCTTCCTCCAATTTCTTTGTCAAAGGACCAGTCCCTTGATCAAAGCTTTCCTCTTCTTCCTGCTCCCTTATTAATCAATATGGTCCTGTTGTTCTTCTTGTCCACCATTTCTTTTTCAGTCCCGGGGCAATTACTCTAGTTGTTGTTGGTTGTGTCCCTATCTCAATCATGGTATCCTCAGATGCAGTTTGGGTCCCTGCCTTAACCATAGTCCTCTGAGAGTACTGAACTGTGACTCAATAGGCCCAGGCCAGGCCCCAGGACAGTGCTAGAAGCTGCTGGTTTTCATTGGGGTAGGCAAGGCACCCTTCTATCAGGTGATGTGTCAGTGTGCCAGGGTTGCTTGCCTGTTCAGGTGTAAAGTTCCAGTCTATGGGAGGTGATAACTGTCCTAGGAATCTGCCCAAATCCTTCCACACACCCTGCCACCCTGGGACCGGCCACCTCAGGGCACATTTCAGTATTGCCTCACTCAAAAGTTGTCTTGTCTTACACCAGGAAGAGACCAAATTCCACAAAACCCATAATATGCCAACAGAATTAATTAACAGTATTAAACAGCTCACATAAGGGTGAGCCTGCATAACAAAACCATCTACATCAATCCTGGATGGGAAGAGGGAGTTGTATTCCCTCATCTTCCCCACAAGATAGCTCCCCCAGCACAGCAAGACCATCAATGCCAGGGCAAAGCACATAGCCGTTATTTCTATTGACACATTCCCAAGCTTAGCAAAATAGAGATAAACAGTTCAGCCAACAAAGTCCGTGACCCACACAGGAGCTTGCCACTTAATAACTACTATAGCTATAGCACACATAATATAAAACTGCTGTTGTCTTGATCCCCACGTTGAGCGCCATAAAGGACTATGGTGGGTTGACCTTTGTCACCAAAACTGGTATTAAGAAAACTCCTTAACACCGATGTAGCATTAAGAAGCAGTCATTCCTTTATTGCAGTGCTGGATGCACGAGGATTGCTCCACCCAATGTGCATGCTGTATGTTTAATTCAAACAAAATTATATAGTCCACACTTATGTTTATGCATTACATTTCTCAGAAAAATCATACATATTCATTCAATAGGTGGTACTATGTTAATTAAGCATTGTGTATGCTCCTTACCGGTATCTTGGAGTCTTCTAAGGGGTCTCAAACAATAGCTGAGCCTATAGTTACAGCTGATTGATCATCGAACTTTCATTTACTTCCCTTATATGGAAAGTACAAGGAGAGCCCAAGTTCATTAATTACCTATACAACAGTCTCCTCAGCTACTGTACAGTCTCCTCAGAAACTGTAAGTTTTAAATTATTCTTTCCCTCTTGGCATAAAATTACACAACCAGGGTTGGTAAGCGTCTCTCCATAGTGATTACACTTAAACAAACAATATAGTTACAAAGCTAAAACTGACTATATTACATGGTAACACTTTGGCTGGATGCTTGGCTCTATCACTCCCCTTCTCAGCAGAAAAGGGGGGGAGAAAATAAGATGGAAAAAACCCCGCTTGTGGATCAAGATAAAGGCAGTTTAATGAAGCAATAGCAAAAGTCACATGTGCAGAAGTGAAGGAAAACCAAAAGATGTTATTCTCTACTTCCCATCAGCAGGTGATGCTCAGCCACTTCCCAGGAAGCAGGGCTTCAGTAAGCATAGTGGTTGCTCCAGAAGACAAATGTCATAAATAACAAATGCCCCACAACCCCTTTCCTCCTGCTTTGTCTTAGCTTTTATTGCTGAGCAGATGTCACATAGTATGGAATATCCCTTTGGTCACTTTGGGTCAGCTGTCCTGGATATGTCCACTCCCAAGATCTTGTCCACCTACAGCCTACTGGCGAGAAGGGGGAATGTTGGAGAGACAGCCTTGATGCTGTGTGAGCACTGCTCAGCAGTAGCCAAAACACTGGTGTGTTATCACCGCCTTTCTAGCTACCACTACAAGCACAACACTATGAGGGCTGCTATGTGGCTCAGCTAGACCCAATGCAATGAACAATCCTGATTTGATGATATTGCAAGGTAGTGTTAACAGGCACAGAAGGAACAAATAGTCTCTCAGGTGGATTGTCCTGGTTTCAGCTGAGATAGAGTTAATTTTCTTCTTAGTAGCTGGTGCAGTGCTGTGTTTTGGATTTGATGTAAGAACAATGCTGACAGAACGCTGATGTTTTTGGTTGTTGCTGGGTAATGTTTATACTATGTCAAGGACTTTTCAGCTTGGAGAGGGCTGGAGGGGCATGGGAAATTGGGAGGGGACACAGCCAGGACAGCTAACCTGAACCAGCCAAAGGGATATTCCATACCATATGACGTCATGCTGAGAATATAAGCTGGGGGGAGGAAGGGGGGATGTTTGGTATTATGGCATTTATCTTCCCAAGTAGCTATTACACGTGATGGAGTCATGCTTTCTTGGAGATGGCTGAACACCTGCCTGCCCATAGGAAGTAGTGAATTAATTCCTTGTTTTGCTTTGCTTGTGTGTGCGGCTTTTGCTTTACCTATTAAACTGTCTTTATCTCAACCCACAAGTTTTCTCACGTTTACTCTTCCAATTCTCTCCCCATCCCACTGAGAGGAGTGAGCAAGCAGCTGCTGGGGTTAAACCATGAGAGTGATGCATTAATATACATAAATTTCTAGACCAACAAGAAATTTTACTGTAAATGCTAGCAAAACAGTGCAAGATACATGAAAATTAAGAAGAAAATCCATGCCTTGTATCCTTTATTAGAATGGTACAAGCATGCTACTTATAGGCAAGTGTGAGAACTTTTAACATAATAAGAAACAGAATATAACAGCAAATGTCATATCAGAACTTCCTATAATTACATTCATGGTGACACAAAAATATGTGAGGCTCCTCTGGAATTTTCTATGTCTACATTAGGTCCCTTTTATATGCTTTATGTAATATCTATGTACTAGTGTTTTCAGGTATGGGAAAAATGTGTGGCCTGCAAATGACATCCAGAGGGAACACTAACTCATCTACAGTCTGAATTCTTTATAAACCATGCTGTTTTGCCAGAAATGTCTCATCTTCTTAACAAGCATAGGATTGTGGCTGAGAACAAAACTGACTTATCTGCCTTCTAAAAAAAAATTGCTACAGACTCCTCACTTATCTATTTATGATTGTGTTTGATGTGATAAACAGTCCACTAGCATGTCAGAATGTGCAACAAGTCAGCTGGCTCTCAGAAGATTACTTTATATATACAAAGTGATATAATGAAGTTGAGTAGAATGAAAATTGTGAGCCTCCAGGAACCATTTAATAACTAATTATTACAATGTGTCCATGTGACACTTATTAATCTGGTGCTTTCATCATTTAGCTTGCTTCCTTGCAAGTCTGCAGTGTTTGTTTATTTTTCTTCTGATAACTCTTCTCATATAAAACTCATGGGATAAAGCTCATTAAGGAAGATACTCTCTTCCTGTTCATGTTTGACTTCAAGTGATCACAGATACTTGAGACTCCAAACTAGTGTCTCCTGTCTCCACATCACTTCTTTATAGTGTGGCTGGAGTGAATTCATACTGCAACTTTCTCCCTCTGCATTTGATAGAACTTGTAACAATTGCATGGAAACATTTTCCTAAAGGATCTCTAGAGTGTATCAGGATAACAATGGCTTAAAATATACTGCTGCTCAGGATGATTAATGCATGTCCCCCAGTCCCTAAAGATCTTTTTTCCCTCTTGTCCATTCATATAGCCATATCTTAGACTGCTTCTCTCGGTAACAGCAGCGATCCAATAGATTGCTGTTTCATTTTCCCACCCATTGCAGTTAGATCAGATTCCAGCTTCTGAAATTTTCCATAAGCTGCTGAAGCTATATCCTAAAATAAGGAAATTGCGGGGTTATTAGTTCAGTCCTTGGTCAGTTTGAAATGTTTCTTTCTCTAGTAACTTGTATATCTTTATCTCCTCAAAAAGCATTTATGGGTATCTGAGCATAAAGGAGTATTCCTAATTTAAAAAAATATATAAATTTGAACTGAGCCTAAAGAAACTTGACCTCCCAGTTTATTACTGCACTCCAGTTCATACCTTTCAATATCAATTTTGAATATTATGGTGTATTCCATATACAAAGGATATCTTCTGTCTAAATTTTTTCATGGCTCACATAGTGAGCTAATCACAATTCTATTATCTTACTGTGACTTTAATATGACAAATTTTCTGACAACATTGAATTTACATGATATTTACATCAAACAAAGGAATTGGAAACCAGCCTTCAGCAAGGATCTCATTTTATTATGGCAGAACATTTTTGTATAATATTATTGGTGTTGGCAACAGGAAGAATATAAAAAAGCAAAGAAAAAAGCAAAGAAAACAACAGTTAGTGTATTCTTGGTCATGTAGCTGTGGTTTGATAGCTCAGGCCATGTTTGTTATTTATTATACAAGTCTTTTTTACAGAATGTGGTGTTATAACTGGTTTTCAGTATTATTTTCTTTGTCCATTTCAGCTTTGTTAAATATGTCTCTTTACCATCTCTGAAAATGCTGGACTCCAAAAACTGTAGTAATTATTTTTACTTCATGTGATCAAAACATTTTTGTTGCCACTGTGAAATCTGTAGAACAGGAAGGAAAATGTGCTCCTTCGAGAGGTAGGGAAGGGCTGGGACACCAGACAATCTATTTTTTTAAAAAACTGCATACAATCAGTTTTATTTTCACCTACTCCCTTTTCAAGTATCCCTGAATCAGCTGATGTTACAGTCCTAAAAAACATCCACAGTGTGGTGCCCTACATATGACAAATGAAGATTTTCCTGAACTGCAGCAGATTCTTTCATTTGAATTTCAGTCAGGACCATTCATGGTTATTAAAGCACTTTGGTAAAGGAAAAAAGAAGCAAAACTACAGATGTCTGTAATTTGTATTTACATTTGAGGATGACTAAAGGTCCAAGATCAGTCTGCAACTCAATAAGAAGTTAAGTAAATATGCAGTCACGGAAAAAAAAATTCTACACTGGGGAAAAGATTCCTTTGGTTCTTTTCATAAGAATTGCTAGATGGCAACTTTAATTTTTACAAGAACTTTGTTACAAACTTTGTGCTCAACTTTTTTAGTTTATCCTGTCAAGCAGGAAGTACAACTATGTACACCATGAGAGGAACATTTCTGTTTGTATGACAAATGTCACTTGAAAATGAGCTTTGCTTTAAATTTAGAACACTGTAAACACATCAGGAGAAACTAGTTTTGATAATTTGCCAAATATTGCACAAGTATTTAGACTAATAAATAGTCTTATATAACAGAAAGTGTACTGTATATTTTATGTGTTCCCACAGTTTTTAATAGAAAGTCTCATCCCTTCTGTTTCACAGATGTTTCTGAAGAATGAAAAAAAAAACCACTTGATAAAATAGTATATATTATTATCAAAAAGCATTTCAATCATCAGCTAAAGATTTAGGAAACATTAATGCAATATAAATAGGAGTACATTTTAATCAGAGGATTCTGCTCACTGATTAGCCCTTCAGATCCCAGCTAAAGTTATGTCTTACTGAATAAAATATGATGCATAGTTAAAAGATAATCATAGGACCTAACATCTCATTATTTTAATTGTTTAATTTACACAGTAAGGCATATTCAAGCTGGTAGCCAAACCAACTTGTCTCATTTCCTACAGCATCATTAAAGCATGCGGATCAGACCTAAGAATATACAATGTACCAAATGTTCTGTCTCACACTGTCCTTACCAAGACTATAGTATGCACAGAGCACTTGGTTTGTTTTGTAAATTTGTGCTAGACTCTCCCTTTTGTATCCAAAATGTCACAGGAAGGAAGCAAGCCCAAACAACCTCCATGTCTTTAAGGCACATATAAGCTCTCTTATTATAGAATCATAGGATCATTTAGATTGGAAAAGACCTTTAAGATCATCAAGTCCAACTGTCAACCCAGGACTGCCAAGTCCATCACTAAACCATGTCCCTAAGCACTGCATCTACGCATTTTTTAAACACCTAGAGGGATGGTGATTCCACCACCTCCCTGGGCAGACTGTTCCAATGCTTGACCACCCTTTCAGTGAAGAAATTTTTCCTAATATCCGATCTAAACCTCCCCTGGCATAACTTGAGGCCATTTTCTCTTGTCCTGTCACTTCTTATATGGAAGAAGAGACCAACCCCCACCTGCCTACAACCTCCTTTCAGGTAGTTGTAGAGAGCACTAAGGTCGCCCCTGAGTCTCCTCTTCTCCAGATTAAACAACCCCAGTTAGTTATGTTCCCTTACCATCCCACTCAAAGGGCTCATAACAGCATGGAACAAGCAAAAATAGTTCCAAACATAGGAATAATATTTGTAGTATTAGCTCTTCAAATAAATTGGGGGGAAGGAACATTACATCAGAGTATGCATTTATGAATTTGAGTTATCTTATTTATCTTTATTTGAGTTTACAGGAGAAAGATTGTTCTGTGGTTGACAGAGGTGATGGACTGAATTCTGCAGAAATATGGTGTGGCCTTGGGGAAGGTACAGAACAGTATGCAGACTGCTCAACAAGTTCTTGGAATGAGTTGGTAATATTTTTTGATGCAGACAGTGAAGTATGCAAGTAGTGAAAGAACTAATCAATGAGGTTGAGAATGTGAGAGTGCAAAGTAAAATGGAGTGACCATGAAATGGCAGAGCTAATAATTTTTAAATAGAGGAGAAAAGTAAAATAAAAATAGCAGTCTCAAATAAATGTAGATAGAGATCGGGAAGACAAATCAAAGGGGTAAAAGGTTAAGAAGAACTGGCAAAGAAATTATACTAAGGACACAAAGTAGAAGATGGGGAATGTAGAAAGAGAACAATTTGCTTAATCATTGGCAATAAACAGAATCATAGAATCGTAGAATGGTTTGGGTTGGAAGGGACCTTAAAGATCATCTAGTTCCAATCCCCTGCCATGGGCAGGGACACCTTCCACTAGACCAGGTTGCTCAAAGCCCCATCCAACCTGGCCTTGAACACTTCCAGGGATGGGGCATCCACAACTTTTCTGAGCAACCTGTTCCAGTGTCTTATCACCCTCACAGTAAAGAATTGCTTCCTAATATCTAATCTAAATCTACCCTCTTTCAGTTTAAAACTGTTACCCCTTGTCCTATTGCTACAGGTCCTACTAAAAAGTCTGTCTCCAGCTTTCTTATAGGCCCCCTTTAGGTAATGGAAGGCTTCAATAAGGTCTCCCTGGAGCCTTCTCTTCTCCAGGCTGAACAACCCAAACTCTCTCAGCCTGTCTTCATAGGAGAGGTGTTCCAGACCTCTGATCATTTTTGTGGGCCTCCTCTGGACTTTTTCTAACAGGTCCATGTCCTTTTTATGTTGGAGGCTCCAGGCTGAACGCAATACTCTAGGTGGGGTCTTAACAGAGTGGAGTACAGGGGGAGAATCCCCTCCCTTAACATGCTGGCCATGCTTCTTTTGATGCAGCCCAGCATTTGGTTGGCTTTCTGGGCTGCAAGCGCATATTGTTGGACTGTGTTGAGCTTTTTGTCCACCAGCACCCCCAAGTCCTTCTCTGCGGCGAATGAAGAGACGGGACGCAGCTTGATGCAAGCAAATGTCGATTTATTGTACAGAAGCACGCGTTTTTATACACTTTCAGAAGCTGCGTGTTTTAAACTAATTGGTTCTTGAAGCTAAGCATTGCATACTAGGCAATCCCTGATTGGTGGTTAACTACCAGCAATTAACCACAAGGTGTTACCTTTCCTTGGCGCCATCCGTCTCCCACTCCCCCGTGCTCTGCAGACATGCCCCATCATGTTAATTGTTGTCTAGACAAGCTCGAGCACATTCCCCTCAGCTAACTGATTGCCATGCATGGTCCTAGTTTCCAGCCCGCTCCTGCACTTCTCCTCAGGGCTGCTCTCAAACCATTCTCCACCCAGCCCATATTGATACTGAGGGTTGTCCCAACCCAGGTACAGGACCTTGCACTTGGCCTTGTTGAACTTCATAAGGTTCACATGGGCCCACCTCTCAAGCTTGTCCAGGTCCCTTTGGACAGCATCCCTTCCCTCCAGCGTGTCTACTGCACCCCTCAGCTTGGTGTCATTGGCAAACTTGCTGAGGGTGCACTTGACCCTGCTGTCCATGTAACCAACAAAAAGATGTTGAACAGCATTGGTCCCAGTATGGACCCCTGAGGAATGCCACTCATCACCGGTCTCCACGTAAGCAAAGCGTACAGAAAGATAGTGGAAACGGTTCAGTTATATAAGCACATATAAAGAAAGTCTGAAGTAGAAAATGAGCTATAGATGTCAGTAACAAGAAATCATCCTATAAGCTTATGAGCAGCATGATACTGAGAAGGGAATTGTTGCTCTACTACAGAAGAGAAAGAAGCTAATGACAGACAATGCAGAGAAAGCTGAAGGGTTTAATGCTTTTTTTTGGATTGGTGTTTTCTAATAGAAGTTAATGCAAGTAAGTACATGGCCAAGACAGTACCTATGTAGGATAGAATAATATTAAGTGAACTGGATGCTTTCAAGTCAACCAAAGATTTTTATCATTGGACTCCCACAAATTGTCCTGTAAGATTTTTGCTTAAACAAACACCTAAAGCTGTCTCAGACACTGGAGTAGTTGAGAACCTCTTGAGAACTGGGGTGATGCTCTGGAAAAGAAGCTTCTTTGCTTCTTTTAAAAAGGGGAGGGGAGAAAACCTGAAAATATATAGCTCAGTTTGATTTTTTAAAAAATTCTGAAATAAATAATCAAACACACTATTTGTAAACACTTTAGAGTTAGCAAAGAAACACCTGTTATATATCTTAAAGTACTACTGTAAGGCTTTTCTGTGTCACATGATGGATACTATGGAAGTCTGATCAAGATGAAATCACCATAATGGGGATGCAGAAGTAGTAGTATGACGATGTCTTGTTGTAATGGTTTTGGCTGGGATACAGTTAAATTTCTTTTAGTATGCTAGTATGGAGCTATGTTTTGGATTTGTGCTGCAGTGTTGATAATACAGGGATGTTTTAGTTATTGCTGAGCAGTGCTTACACAGCATCAAGGTCTTTTCTGCTCCTTACACTGCCCCATGAGTAGGCTGGGGGTGCACAAGAAGTTGGGAGGGGATGCATCTGGGACAGCTGACCCCAACTGACCAGCAGGATATTCCATACCATATGATGTCATGCTCAGCAATAAAATTGGGGAGTGGAGATTGGCAGGGGCTGCCATTGCTCAGGGACTGGCTGGGCATTGGTCAGTGAGTTGTTTTCTTTTGCACCACTTGTTTTTCTTGAGTTTTATTTTCCTCTCTCTTTGCTTGTTGGTGGCTTTTATTTTCTTACAAATATATTTATTAATTATTAAGCTGTCTTTATCTCAACCCACAAGTTTTCTCACTTTTATCCTTCTGATTCTCCCCTCATCCCACTGGGGGAGGGAGTGAGAAAGCAGCTGTGTGGTGCTTAGTTGCTGGCAAGGGTTAAATCATAACACTTGTGAAGAGTTAGGAGTTATTTATTATAAAACAAACACTAAATCAAGTGGGATTTTATGGGACTCTCTTCTTAGGTCCATTCTGTTTAATATTTTCATTAAACGTGAAAATGTAATAATGCATTTATTAAATTTGCAGACAATGTGAAGCTGAGAGGGACTGTCTGTAAAGTGGAAGACAGGTTTAAAATTCAAAATTATGATGGCAAAACTGGAGAAATGATCTAGAAGCAAATGGGATAATATTCACTAGCAAACCACTATATTTAGACAAGAATGTTCAATTGCACAAATGCAGCATGAGCCGCAACTGGCTCAGGACAGGCCTCCATGGAGGGGACCTGTGGCTTATAATGGATTGCAAGCTGATCATGGGTCAACAAGTTCATGCTGTTGAAAAAAAGCATATTGGAATGTATAAACAGTAATACAGCTTACAAGATACACATAGCAATTCTTCTGCATTATGAGGTTTTTAGACATTTCCAGTTTTGGGCACCACATTCAAGAAGAAAAACATTAAGCAAAATCCAACCAATGGTAGAGAATCCAGAATAGAGCCATGAGAAGGAGGTCATCAAATGCGGGACCTACAGGAAAGAATGGGAAAAAATGAGGTTGATTAACCTAAATAAAAAAGAGAAGACTGAGGAAGAGAACAGGTAAGAATCTTCAAGTACATAAAGCATTACTGCAAAGAATAAGGTAATTATTTATTGTCGGTATTCAGGATGGATAAGATGAGAAATAATAGGCTTAAACAACAGCAAGAAAAAATAGGATTGGACATTTAGGAAACCTCACAAAAAGGATGGAAAAGCACTAGACTAAATCGCTTGTGGAGTCTACGAAGTCTCCATTGCTGGAAATTTTTAAGAACAGCTTAGATGAGGATCTGTCAGGATGTTATTTTCCTGGGAGAGGGGATAAATAGCTCCATCCCTTGAAGATCCTTTAGACCTGCTTTTGTGCAGTTCTGTAATCTGGTCTGCCCCAATTGCTCATCTGCTTAACAGAACTTTCGTGCCTTAGAAATCATTGTGTATGAAATTGATATTTGTCATGCACTTGGGAATAATGCTGATCAGATTGGTGTCTGAGTACAAAGAATCAACGTTTAGGTAAATGTCAAGGAATTAATGGTCTTATCTACAGCTATACAAACCATGTGTTCTTTATTTCCCTACTTAGAGGTCTGAAACATCATAGGCTCAGCTGTATGTGGATTTGCTCATACCAATAATATAGCAGATTGGAGATGATGGAGATCTGATTTACTGGTATGTAGACTAGGGAGTTATTCTCATACTTCTTACTAAGAGGGGGTAGGAGAGCTGTATTGAAGTTTACAGTCTGGCTTTTATTAGGTGTTAGTTGCATCTCTATAGTTGCAACTCAGAACTTACAGAGTGAAGTTTAATATAATTGGATGACATTTTCTTATTCTAACATATAAAAATGCATATGTGGATTTTGTGATTTATTCTGGATCTGCCTTCAGCCACTATTGAAAACTTACTGATTCCTAATACATTAAAAAGTCAGGTAGTGTTTTAGCTATCTCTGCTCCTGGAATGCTTTTTGAATTGTGGTTCTATTTAAGAAATATGTGTCTATTATAATGACACTTTTTGAAGTGATTCTTTAACTTCTAAATTATTTTAATTATCTTTGAGTTGCTATCAGATCTTGACACAAATGCTATCAGATCTGATTCCTAGCTAATTAAAGACTTTAAGACCTCATCAATAACTTATTGAAATCTCAATTTATTACTACTATTACTTTATTTTAAAGCACTAAAAATAATATTGGTAAGAAGACCCCTTTCTATCTTGAAATAGAATTATTTCATTGGATCAAAATTTGTATACATATCTAACTAGGAACTTGATTTACTTCAAACATGCAGATAAAAAGAAAACTTATTACATATCTAAGTGTTATTTCACATCTGTAATGTGAAAAAGCTGTATAATCCAACAAAAAGGTTTTTGAAAATTTTTAACTAGGCTATAGTAGTAAAAAAATTATGAGTTACTTTTGGAAAGTGTAGGAAGAAAAGAAAGTTCTAATTCCTTTGAGTAGATAATTTTTCTGAGCCCATTTCCTTACTTGGATTTCAGAGAAGGAATCACAGATACTACAGCTGGAAAAATCCAGTTAAGTCACGTCTACCATCAGTGCAGAATCTGTTCTTCAATATTTTTCCAGGCTAATTTAAAAACTCTCAAATTATTTATTTTCAGTTCATCCTATGGGAAATACTCACTGGGAAGCTTTTGCCACTCATTCCCAGTTAGGCTTGCCTCAGCCTCTGTCCTGGTTTCAGATGGGATTGATACAAAGATCAGCAGCATCCAAACCCCCTTGACTTCTAACTTTCCTCACTGAAGTGGGAAGCTAGGTGCGGCTGGGTGAGTCCAATATAATAAAACTCAATAACAGCACACTGTTGTTAAGCAAGGCATTCTTTATTGCAGCACTGGTGATAGTTCCACCATAAGTGCTCCAACAATCTGGCAAACTTTCAGAGACTATATACCATAAAGTTATACATATTAACAAGATTCCTGAAAACTAGTTTACATAAACATGAGATTTAAATGTCTGATCTGCATGCACAGTCATCTTCTCTGGTGATCTCCGGGTGGTCGTCGGGGTCTTCAGATGAAGGCTTGTAGTCTTCTGCACTACATCCCCTGATTGGCCTTTACTTCTGTGCAAACTCAGTTCTGTAGACCATGTCCTCCTAAGCTGTTGTCTTTCTCTTGTAACTTTCTTCCTGCACATCTGTTATCCAAGCACCTCCTTGTCTCACACCCATCAGGAGACTCTTTTGTTCAGTTAAGTATCTAAGGTACTTACTATATCTTCCTTGTTCTCGGGGCCTTAACCCTTTCAGGATAGAGTTAATTTTCTTCCTACTAGCTGGTACAGTGCTGTTTTGGATTTAGGATGAGAATAATGTTGATAACACACTGATGTTTTAGTTGTTCCTAAGTAGTGCTTACTCTAAATTAAGGACTTTTCAGTTTCCCATGCTCTGCCAGAGAGCAGGTGCACAAGAAGCCAAGAAGGAGCAGAGCCAGGACAGCTGACCCAAACTAGTCAAAGGGATATTCCATACCATAGAATGTCATGGTCAGTATATAAACTGGGGGAAGCTGGCTAGGGCCTGCTGATTGCTGCTCAAGGACTGGCTGTGTGGTGACGCAAGTCGAGGGGAACTGAAAAAAAGCACTATGTCTGCGTGGCTGGGTTCGGACAAAAATGGCCTTTATTGTTTATACAAACTATTTATATATCTTAGACAGTACAGGTGTTAGTCCCTGATAGGTTTTTGTGTCCTTCTTCTCGCTTGCTATTTGCTGTTGCTGTAGGTGCCCGTATGCTGCGGTTCTAAGTTCCGATTCTTCACATCCTGTTTACATACCTTACAATTTGTGGCTGTCTTAAAGGTACACGGCTAAGTCTTTGAAGTCAACTAACCTGTCTGCAGATCCCAACAATTCCCCCTTTTTGTTTTTGAACAGCTAGTACCAGGTTTGTCATGTTCTGCAGGGCCCTTGCAAACATGACGCCAACCAAGGCAATAGCAAACAAACAATACTGCCAATTGAGTGAATAGATGCCAAAAAGGCTGACATTTTATCATATTTTGGTAATATGTTGCTGCAATGGGGCGCCTAAAATCCACGCAGCACATACCATCAAAATCCTCACAGCCATGTTCTTGAGCCAACAACAAAAACCCAATAGTTGCTTTGTTTTGTATGTAATGCTGGCAAAATTGACTCACATTCTTGACTGCCTAACAAACAAGGTGATTTAACTTTTAATGTTTTCCCTGCTGTTACTTCGAATAAGAGAAGAACCACTGCAATACGTTCCCATCAGTTCCATAAATCAACTACATCATTACATGCTTCATCCAAAGTTATATTGCGTTTAAGCGCATTATGCTTATCAACATGTTCACGTGTTGATTTATGTGGGTGTCATGGTCCCATCATAGCCTCCTATTACATTAGCATGTACACAAAGACAACTATCGACATTCAAAGTGCAAACAATATTGACTTCTTTTGGGTTAACATTATACAGAGGTAATCAGTTATCGAAAATATCAAGACTTTCAGTAAGATTCTTCATTCCCCACATACATTCACTTTTTTGCAACAATGTCTGCAAGTCAGTTTCAAGGAAGGGCACACCAAACAAGGACTGGTTCAGTAAGGAGGCCACACATTAGTTGTTGGGTTGACTGGCGGCAGCAGCGCTCCCACGATCCGGCACGCTAAGCTCAGGCCGCACACAGCGAGCAGGTGTCCATTGAGGACCTTCATCTGTACAAACACAAGCATAACCTCTCCCCCAAGTTAACAATTCATACAGTCCTGACCAATACCCGGTATGAGGGTCTTTCATGCGTACTAAGACACCTTCATGCTTTTACTGTTTGTCACCAATTGACACAAAATGTCGCACAATGGGAGGCACCACATGGTCGGCAGAGATTTCCAGAAAGTTCAAAACATAACATGCTTTCTCTAATTGTGCCTCTGGGGTCATTCCCTTCATTCCCTTTTTTTTTTTTTTTTTTTTTTTTTTAAGTTAGTGCAACTTTATTAATAGACTCACACCAATTCATACCCCCAGGTAAAAATACACACGTTACACAGGCTTTGTTATGTAAAAGGTGATAGGTTAAAACTACTCGTTCACACGCTTCCATCTCATCCTAGTTTCTACTCATACTCCCTTAAAGTTATTTAACACTTTGCTGCAGGATCTCAGCTGCACATCATTCAAAGCAAGGCCAAAACTGCATGTTATCAATGTCAAAACAACCCGCTGTCTCTGTTCCGTACAATTCTACAATTCCTTGGGTTTTTTTTTTTTTTGTTTTTGTTTTTGTTTTTGCTTTTTTTAACAGCAAAATACATTTCAGCCGCTGTAATACAGTATAGACAGCTTTTCTGCGTGACAGAACACAGTCACCCCGTACTGCAAAACAATTTTTTGAAAGTCCTGTACTACTTTCCAAGCAAATGGTGTATGAACATGAGGATTACCAGCAGCCGCATCTCCCAGTACAATAGGATATGCATGCGGTGCATCGGTGGAAGGCTAGGAAGATCAAGGAGCGGACCGGTCCGCCTATCTGTTCTACTAAATCCCAGTTCCCATCTCTTAATGCCCCATCTCTTACAGCCCGCCAAAATCGCCGAGGGTCGCGCGTCATTACTGTACCACTGGAAACTGGATTTTTACCACCTCCACCTTCTTCATTGCCTGTGACTGATAACGTTGGCGTAGCTGGAACCGAATCCGGGTTTTCGGCATTTCCATCCTGCGCAGGCAGGGCCGGAGCGGAGGGGGCGGGCGGGGGGACCAGAGCCAAGGGGGGAAGGCGTGTGGGCTGGCACAAATGTTGGGGGGAGTTAGGGGGGCTGGGATCAGTCCGCCGAGGTTTCTGCTTGTCCTCGGAATCGGAATCAGTATCCAGCATAAGTCAATGCAGTTGGACAGTTTTAGGGGATTCGGGGCATTGGGGAGTGGCATCTGGTAAGGGACACGGACTCTCCCCCTCCCCCACCCCCTCATCCTCTTGTCTGTATTCTGGAGGGGGATACAGGGGAGGTTTGAACGATGTACCCTCATTCGCATTTTGCTGACTTTTGAAGCTCCCACTCGCATCTTGCGGACTCTGCAAGTCTTGCATTTTGCTGATTTTGCAAGCCCCCACTCGCATTTTGCTGATTTGGCAAGCCCCCATTTGCATCTTGCGGACTTTTGAAGCCCCCTACAACATGTCTAAGCAGTCCCCATGTAGGCAAAAGCCCCGGCGCCTTTTTGTCCCCTTTCTCCAGAGCTTCTGACAGTGTTGATCCTAAATTAGCCCAGGTCGACACACTAAGAGCAGTCGCGGGGGACACTTCCACTCCATGTGTTCTGGCCCACAATAACATATTTTTTAATCGAAGCCCATCTAAAGTAATTCCACGCTTCTCTAATACTAATTTCCACATAGATAGCACCATGGTATCTTCTTTAGATAACTTACTCCCCATGCTGTCCCTGGTGGCTCACCTTACCGGTGTCACGTTCTCCCGGGGTCTTGCAGCCGCTCGCTGCGCTACTCCGCTTCACCAGGCTCTGCCTCCCCAGGAACCCGCTGGTCACAGTCTCAGGATCACTCCTGACACCCCTTACCGGGGTCACATCGGCACAGTCTCAGGGTCTCTTCTTGATACCCCTTAGTGGGATCCCATCGGCATGTTGGGGTCACCAAATGTGGTGACGCAAGTCGAGGCGGACTGAAAAGAAACACTATGTCTGCGTGGCTGGGTTCCAGCAAAATGGCCTTTACTGTTTATACAAATTATTTATATATCTTAGACAGTACATGTGTCAGACCCTGATAGGGTTTTGTGTTCTTCTTCTTGCTTGCTATTTACTGTTGCTGTAGGTGCCCATATGCTGCGGTTCTAAGTTCCGGTTCTTCACACCCTGCTTACATACCTGACAATTTGTGGCTGTCTTAAAGGTACACGACTAAGTCTTTGAAGTCAACTAACTTGTCTGCAGACCCGCTGCAGACCCCAACATCTAGGCACATAAAATACTAGCCACTTGGTATATATTTTTTTTATTTTCACATACCAGTTGTAAAGATCTTGCTTTCCTACACAGACAAAAGATGTACATTGAGGGGTATGAGTAGAAAATAGGTCATGATGAAACCATTTTGACAGAACAAACAGTCCTTAGTTTATATGGATTTCAGTTCATCTATTCTTGTGTCCATGTGTCATATAGAGAGACTGATTATTTAATCTTTTGCTCTGCCTTGAAAATTAGGGTCATAATGTCATTCAGATTCTATGATACTAAAAGAGTTCTTATATGGAAGAAAATAAGTTTTAATTGAAAATGCTTACTCAGCTTATCAAAGTATCTTATTTGATTTTAGGGAATATTTAGAGAGGAAAAAAAGCAGGAAAATATAGTTAAGGTTAGTATGTAAAAGATAACTTAGTCTAATGAAACTGAATAGAACATCAAAAAGCCCCCTGTGTTTTCCCCATATGAGGTAAAAATTAATGTGAGGCATTTCTTACAAAGTATGAAATATATGCAGTAGATCTTTGCAGTACATACTGTGAATCATAAAAGACTAGAATAGAAAAGCAATGCACATAAATACATTTTACATAAGAGCTTAAAATTTATCTTCAGAGTAATTTCTGTATAATGTATCATATTTTTCAGGCAGTAATGATGCAAGTGATTTTCTTAAAAAATGCTGCAGCTTTTAGCAAAAAAGTAAACAATATCTTAACTTTTACATATTATCTGTAGTCCATCCACTGTAAGCTTAGTAATTGCATTTAGGCATAAGCCACTTCAAAAAAACAAGAAAAAGAAATTAGCTAAATAGAATGGAAATGTAATTATGCCATTCAAAAATGTAATATTCATCTTAGCTCCTGGCTTACTCATGAGCAGTAATAAAAAATTGCATCTGACTGTATTTGGTTTAAGTGACAAGGCTTTTGTAGCAGGGTGACTGTAGGCGTGGATTCTGTGAGAAGACACCAGAAGCTGCCCCCATGTTGGACAGCTTCAGCTGGCTCCAAAATGGACCCGTTGCTGGCCTAAGTGGAGCCAATCAGCAATGTTGGTGGTGCCTCTATGATAACATATTTAAGAAGGGGAAAACATGAGAGAAATAACTCTGCAGAAACCAAGATCTCCTCCCAAGGAGAGGGAGGAGGTGTTCCAGGCACTGGAACAGAGATTCCCCTGTAGCCTGTGGTGAAGACAATGGTGAGGCAGGCTGTCCTGCTGCTACCCATGGAGGTTAATGATGGAGCAGATATCTACCTGCAGCCTGTGGAGGACTCTACACAGCATGAGGTTGATAGGCCTTCAAGGAAGCTGCATCCTGCGTAGAATCCACACTCATGCTCCTGGAAGTGCCGGGGGGGGGGAAATTGGACCACACTGTTCCTGAAGGACTGTAACCTGTGGAAAAGAACACAGGCTGCAGCAGTTCCTGAAGAACTGCAGCCCATAGGAAGGATCCATGTTAGAGAAGGAGAATAGAATAGAATATTTCAGTTGCAAGGGACCTACAATGATCATCTAGTCCAACTGCCTGACCATGCCAGGGCTGACGAAAAGTTAAAGCATGTTATTAAGGGCATTGTCCAAATGCCTCTTAAATGCTGACAGGCCTGGGGCATCAACCACCTCTCTAGGAAGCCTGTTCCAGTGTTTGAACACCCTTCTCAGTAAAGAAATGCTTCCTAATGTCAAGCCTGAACCTCCCCTGACGCAGCTTTGACCCATTCCCATGCATCCTGTCACTGGACACCAGGGAGAAGAGATCAGCACCTCCTGCTCCATCTCCCCTCCTCAGGAAGCTGTAGAGAACAATGAGGTCACCTCTCAGTCTCCTTTTCTCCAAACTAGACAAGCCCAGAGTCCTTAGCCGCTCCTCATAGGACACTCCTTCCAGCCTTTTCACCATCTTAGTTGCCCTCCTCTAGATGCATTCAAGTACCTTCACATCCTTCTTAAATTGTAGTGCCCAGAACATCACACAGTACTCAAGGTGAGGGCGCAGCAATGCTGAATACAGAGGGATAATCACCTCTCTGGACTGGCGGGTTATAACTGTTTGATGCACCCCAGAATGTGATTTGCCCTCTTGGCTGCCGGGGCACGCTGCTGACTCCTATTGAGCCTGCTGTCAACCAGTACCCCCAGATCCCTTTGTGCAGGGCTGCTCTCCAGCCACTCCTCTCCCAAATTTATAATTGTGCCTGGCGTTACTTCATACCAGGAGCAGATCCAACATTTCGACTTGTTAAATTTCATGCCATTGAAAATTGCCAAATGCTCTAATCTATCTAGATCCCTCTGCAAGGCCTCTTGTCCCTCAAGAGAGTCACCAGCACCTCCCACCTCAGTATCATTGGCAAACTTGCTAATGGTGCATTCAACTCCTGCATCCAGATCACTGATAAAAATATTGAACAGAACTGGCCCTAGAATTGAGCCCTGAGGAACATTGCTGGTGACGGGTCACCAGCCAGATGTAGCCCCATTCACTACAACACTTTGAGCCCTGCCCTTCAGCCAATTCTTCACCCAGTGCATCATGTACCTGCTCATCTCACAGTTGGACAACTTGTCCAGAAGGATGCTGTGAGGGACAATATCAAAAGCCTTCCTAAAATCCAGAAAAACTACATCCACTGCCTTCACTTCATCCACTAAGGTGACCATATCATAGAAGGATATCCAATTAGTTAGACACACTTTCCCTTTGTGAACCCATGTTGACTGTGCCTGATAATTGCATTGTCCTTTAAATGCCTTTCAGTAGTACTCAGTATGATATTCTCCATAATCTTTCCATGAAGTGAGCTTAGACTAACAGGTCTCTAGTTTCCTGGGTGTTCCCTCATGCCCTTCTTGCAAATTGGAGTAATGTTGGCTAGCTTCCAGTCAGCAGGGACCTCCCCAGGCTCCCCAGACCTTTGGTAGATGATCGAGAGGGGTCCTGCCATAACATCTGCTAGCTCCTTTGGTACTCTGGGATGAATCCCATCAGGCCCCGTGGAGTTGTGAACATTCAGCTAATACAACTAGTCCCTTACAATTTCAGTGTCCACAAATAGAAAGTCACTGTTGCCATGGTCGTGGTCCTCCAACTCGGAGGACCACTGGGCAGCCCAAGGTCTGTCATTTTAATATTAAAGGCTGATGCAAAATAAGCATTGACTGCCTCTGCTTTTTCTTAATCCCTATTAGTCAGGTGACCATCTTCAACAAGTATCGGTCCAATGTTTTCTTTAGACCAACTCTTTCTATTAACATACTTAAAAAAGCCCTTGTTAGGTATCTGACACAACGCTGGCCAGTTTCAACTCTACTTGAGCTTTGGCCTTTTGTTTCTTCTCCCTGCGTATATGAACCATGCCTCTGTTATCTTCCTGCGGAGCCTGACCTTGCTTCCAGATATCATACAATTTCTTTTTTTCTCTTTTGCTCCATGAAGAGTTTCCTGTTCAGCCAAGCTGGTCTTCTGCCCAGCTTGCTTGACTTATGACACAGTGGCATTGTCTCTGCCTGTGCTTTTAAAAGGTGGTTCTTAAAGACTGACCAGCACTCATGGGCTCCCTCAAAAACAGATCCCCTGGGTACTCTACTAAGTAGCTCCCTGAATATCTTAAAGTTTGCTCTCCTGAAGACTAGGGTAGCAACTCTGCTGTCCTTTTTTCTCATTACAGTGAAAATTTTAAATTCAGCCATTTTGTGATCACTGTGGTCAAGACAGCCACCTACCATCACACCTCCCACGAGTCCTTCTCTATTCACAAACAACAAGTCTAGGAGGGCATCTTTCCTAGTTGGCTCACTGAATACTTATGATAAGAAGTTATCTTCCACAAACTTGAAGAATTTCCCAGACTTGCTTATCACAGCAGTATGGTATTCCCAAGTTGATGTCTGGGAAGTTGAAATCTCCCATAAGGACAAGGGCTTCTGTTCCTGAAATTTCTCCTAATTGCCTATAGCATAACTCATCAGTACTATCATCCTGACTGGGCGATCAATAGTAGACTCCCGCTACATCTCCTTTGTTTTCCATTCCCCTAATCCTCACCAAGAGGCTCTCAACCACATCATCCCTATCTGTAAGAGCTGTACAGCCAAACTTCTCACTTGTATACAGAATTCATCTCCTCCACCTTGTCTGCCCTGCCTATCCTTCCTGAACAGGCTCTAGCCCTCCACCCCAGCACTCCATCATGAGGCTCCTTCCACCAAGTCTCCCTAATACCAATGATATCGTAGCTCTGGGAGGTGACTAATGCTTCAAGCTCATCCTGTTTGTTTCTCATTCTGCGTGTGTTGGTGTACAAGTGTTTCGGATACACTCCTGAGCCCTCCATGCTCCCTGGAACAGTGTAAATGTTCTCATTAGCATTGGCGCCCTCAGGTTGTTCCATGTCAACCCTTGACTTACCTGCTGCAATCCTGTTGGTATCCCCTTCCCCCATGGATTCTAGTTTAAAGCCCTATCAAACAGTCCTGCCAGTTCAATAGAAAAGAAGCATTTCCCACATGGGGACAGGTGAATCCCATCAAGGCTCAGCATACCTTGTGTCTCAGAGACTCTTCTGTGATTACAAAATCAAAGTTCTCACGGAGTGTCGTAGTTTAACACCAGCCAGCAACTAAGTACCATGCAGCTGCTCACTCGCTCCCCCCTTACTCCCAGTGGCATGTGGAGGAGAATCTGGAAAAAAGGTTGCCAATACAGATCTACCTGAGCTACTTCAGTCTTAGCAGCCTGATCTACCTGCTAGTTGTTTAGATGTTCTTCAGTGGCCCAACTCTTGGGTATATGCACATCTACATGACATACCTTTACAACCAGGTTCTCGTACCAGGCAGCAATATCTTGCCACAGTACAGCAGTCCAGATGGGATTATCCCTGTGCTGCCAATTGTTCTGCTTCCATTTCTGCAACAACCCCCACAAGGCATTTGCCACCATTCCATGAATTCAGTATAGACATACAGTATTGGCCATTTTTCTTGTTCAGTAATGCTTAAAGCCAACTGGATAGTTTTCACCTCTGCAAACTGACTCAATTCAACTTCTCCTTCAGCAGTTTCTGCAACTTGTCGTAGGGGACTCCATACAGCTGCCTTCCACCTCTGATGCTTTCCTACAGTACTGCAGGACCCACCAGTAAACAAGACATACTGCTTCTCATTTTCTGGCAATTTATTATACAGCGGGGCCTCTTCAGCACATCATCTCCTGCTCTGGTGACATTCCAAAATCTTCATGTAGAGGAGAACCTCTCTTTGAACATCCAGCCCAGCACTGGTAGCTGGGGTGCCAGGAGGAGCTGCGTTCAGTACCAATCACTTCCAAAGCAGCTCGAATCCCTTCATAAGCTGCCAGTATCTCTTCTTCAGTTGGAGTATAGCAGGCCTCACATCCTCTATATCCCCAATTCCAGAAGTCCAAGGGCTGGCCTCATGTCTCCCCTGGTGCTTTCTGCCAGAGGCTTCAGGTAGGGCCAGTCTCCCTGACTGTGGTGTAGAGCACATATTTAACATCTTACCTAGTCTGAACCATCCCAAGGGTTACTGCTTGACTTATCTCTTGTTTAATTTGTTTAAAGGCTTGCCATACTCACGGCCCCATTTAAAATCATTCTTCTTCAGGATCACTTGATAGAGAAGTCTTACAATCATACTGTACTTTGAAATGTTCATTCTCCAAAACCTAAGAAAGCCTGAGTTTCTTTCTTTTTGGTCGGTGGAGACATAGATGTTATTTTATTGATCACAACCATTGGGATCTCACAACGTCCATCTTGCCATTTTACTCCCAAAACCTGGATCTCCTGTGCAGGTCCCTTGACCTAACTTTTTTTAATGGCAAAACCAGCTTTCAGAAGGATTTGGATAATTTTCTCCCCTTTCTAAAAAATTTCTTCTTCTCTATTGCCTCATTACAATGATGTCATCAATGTATTGCAGATGTTCCAGAGCCCCACCCTGTTCTAGTGCAGCCTGGATCAGTCCATGCAGATGGTAGGGCTGTGTTTCCACCCCTGGGGTAGTCGATTCCAGGTGTACTGGATGCCCCTCCAAGTGAAAGCAAACTGCAGTCTGCATTCTGCTTCCAAGGGGATTGAGAAAAACACATTTGCAATATCAGCAGTGGCATACCACTTGGCTGCTTTTGATTCCAGTTCATATTGAAATTCTAACATGTCTGGCATGGCAGCTCTCAGCGGCAGCATGACTTTATTCAGGCCATGATAGTCCACTGTTAGTCTCCATTCTCTGTTAGGCTTTCACGCTGGCCATATGGGGCTATTAAAGAGTGAACGGGTTCTGCTGATCACTCCTTGGTTCTCTAGTTGGTGAATCAGCTTATGGATGGGAATCAGGGAGTCTCGGTTGGTGCAATATTGTTGCTTGTGCACCACTGTGGTAGTGATCAGCACCTGTTCTTTGAACTTGAGCAACCCCACAACAGAGGGGTCTTCTGAGATGCCAGGCAAGGTAGACAGCTGCTTAATTTCCTCTGTTTCCAAAGCAGCTATACCAAAAGCCCACCGGTACCCTTTTGGGTCCTTGAAATACCCTCTCCTGAGATAGTCTATGCCAAGGATACAGAGCGCCTCTGGGCCAGTCACAATGGGATGCTTTGCCACTCATTCCCAGTCAAGCTTATTTCAGCCTCCAATACAGTTAGCTGCTGAGATACCCCTGTCACTCCAGAAATACTGATTGGCTCTGCCCCTTCATAGCTTGATGGCATTAGAGTACATTGCGCACCAGTGTCTACTAGAGTGTTATACTCCTCTGGGTGTGATGTGCCAGGTCATTGGATCCACACAGTCCAGTAAACCTGGTAGACCCTCTCCTACACCTGGCTTGGAGGCAGAGCCCCTCTAGACCTGGTCATAGGATTCTCCACTTCTTGTAAAAATGGATTAGAATTCCCTTCCATAGGATCAGGAGTAAGATCAGCCCTTCCACTCTGTCTGGGAAATTGCCCCCTGGAGACTGGAGCAACAGCCTTCCTGGAAGTACCCCTATTTATGATTGGTTTTCCTTGCAATTCACGTATCTGTGCCTCCAGGGTTGAGGTAGGTTTTCCATCCCACTTCCTCATGTCCTCGCTGTAGTCCCACAAATAAAATCACAGGGCACCCTGTGATGCGTACCTCCTATATTCTCCTCAAGCAGAAGCGTACTTACTGTTAATAGCTGAGATGTGAGTCCATACAGGGGGGAGTAGGATCTATCCTTGTCGAGTCACTGGACCAGTCTCTCCTCAGATGAGATGTGGGAGGTAGAGATGTTATCTTTGTAGTCCCAGATTTGGCAAGCCACTTCATCCACTCTTGGTGCCTCTTCATCTCTCCAGCTCATTACTGCCAATGAGTTGGCATATGACGATAGTGTACTACGTATAAATTTTCATCTCATGGGTCATGTGGATTGGTCTTTGTCAGTATCTGTGGGTAACTGCACATGTTCTGGTCATAATAAATCATCTCTTTCAAGGCTAATTCCTTCAGGTATTGGATACCTCTCTCTATTGCAGTCCACTTGCCTGGGCAACGTGTAATATCCTCCTTGAAGGGATACCTTTCCTCCATGCTTGACAGGAGTCACTTCCAAAGACTGAGAACTTGTGTCCCTTTTCCAATGGCCTTGTCAGTGCCCCCTTCTCTAGAAAGTGATACCAGCTGCTTGTCTTCCCTACCCACTAATTCCAAACTATTAGCCCCATTATTCCAGCATCAGAGCAGACAGGTGATAATGTGCTCACCTGGATGACGGCTAAAATCTTTTTGCATATCCTGCAGCTCATTCAGGGAAAGATATCGAGTGGTTACCTATTGTTCTGCTTCTTCCTTCTGTTTCCGTGATGGCCCTGCTTCATCTTCCTTTACTAAAAGAGCTGTTTTCCATGTCTACTTCTTCTGTATAGGAGTGACTGATACTAGCACTGGTTGGTCCTCTGCATCACTCATCACAGGGGCTGGAGTAGTTGTAGTGCCACTTGCAGGGTTTTGAGTAGCCACAGTCCTCAAGGTTTGAGTAGCCACAGTGCTTGTTGCCAAAGTTTGAGTAGCTGCAGTTCTTGTTGCAGCGGATGGAGTAGCTGCAATGCGTATTACTGGAGTTGGAGTAGCTGCAGTGCTTGTTGTGGGGGTTGGAATAGCCACAGCTAGTTGCTTAATTCCCAGCAAGGTTTGAACCACATTCAGCATTCCCAGCAATCAATATGGTGTTCTCAACATCCCAAGGATACTAAAATTTTTAAAAAGCCTTAAATGCTTCTGGAAATGGCCTAGAGGAGAAGATGGTGTAGAAAGATAGATCACATGATTAGCTTACCAAAAAAGAAAAGCCAAAGGTGCATTTTCAATAATTCCCACCAGAGAATGCCCGAAGAACAGGGCTGACGGCAATGCTGACTACACATACTGGATTAGTTTCATGTCCAGTGAGTCTATCATATCATAAACCAGCACTATAACATACAGCAGAATGATAACTTTAATCCAGGCCCCACGGACCATAAATAGCGCAACAGGGAACACATACTGCAAGTAAAGTACATAATGAAACTCTGAGATCATGAGCTACAACTCAGCTCATCAGAAAATAACATTATGGACAGTGGGTATTAAACCAATACAAAGAATACTTATAATAATTTTCTTTTGACACACTCTAGTCAGATCTGTTGTTATCTCAACCCTTCAAGCCCCACATTGGGTGCCAAAAAGGACTGTCATGGTTTAACCCCAGATACCCAGATGGCAACTAAGTAACATGCAGCCACTTGCTTACTCTGCATGTGTGTGTCATTGTTGTAGTTGTGCCCCCTCCCCGGATGGGGAGGAGAATTGGAAAGGAATGTAAAACTTGAGGGTTGAGATAAGAACAATTTAAAAATTAAAAAACCCCCAAAATCAACAACAATAATAATAAAAATATTAATAAGAATAATTATAATGAAAAGGAGAGAGAAGGGGAGAGGAATAAAATCCAAAGGGAAGGGAAAAAAATCCAAAATAAGTGATGCACAGTACAATTGCTTACCACGTGCTGACTGATGCCCCCTCAGTCCCCTAGAAGTGATCCACCCACCCCAGCCAACCACACCACACACACACCCCAGTTTATATACTGATCATGACATTCTGTGGTATGGAATACCTCTGGCTAGTTTGGGTCAGCTGTCCTGGCAGCGTCCCCTCCCAGTTTCCCCTGCCCCTCCAGCATTCTTGCTGGCAGGGCCTAAGAAACTAACAAGTCCTTGACTTAGTATAAACGTTACCCAGCAACAACCAAAAACATCAGTGTGCTATCAACATTCTTCTCACACCAAATCCAAAACACATCACTGCACTAGCTAAGAAGAAAATTAACTCTATCCCAGCTGAAACCAGGACAATGTACTTACTTAGAGTCTAGTCCATATTCTATATTCCTTCTGCATAACATGCACAGGATATAGCACTGCCAATACTGACTAATTGTTTCTCTATTATATTGACTCACTACTTGTTGTTCTAAGAAAAAAGCCTCATAAATCACAGCTCTTGTTATTTTTGTCTTCTTATTTTCCCCCTTTTCATATTTACTATTTATCAGTCTATGCAGATGAGAGACACTTAAATTTTTCTCCAGTATCTTCCCTTAAGTATTGTCTGTAGAATTTTTACCTCTTACGTGAAGATTTAAGAAAAGATCATTCAAGTATCTAACACAATGAGTAATTTATCATTTGAAAGACATTCTCTCAATGATACAATTAAAGTGCAGCTGCTCCTTACAATTATACATAAAGAAATTTTCTAACTCCTTTGGTTAATCATGTCTTCCTTTTTTTACTGTGACTAGCTGTCTAATGTTACATGCCTTTCACACAGACCCACAAACTTCTGCTGTTGTAGCTGTCTATAGCTAATTCATGGTAGAACAAGCAGCGAGTTGGACCTTTGGTAAAATACAGGTAATTTAATTCTCTATTTAATATTAACTTTAGCTGGGCATGTTGCTGTGATGTTTCAGTTAGCAGATTTTGCTGCTTTTTAAGATCCTGCATTTTTTCTCCGTTTTATGGTACACAAAGAATTTTACTGTGCATTATGCCACTGTAATAAAATGTTTGTATCCTTTGGCAATGTCAGCTAGTTTAAACAGTGGTGAAAACACCATCCAGCAGTAAATTCTTTTCAGTGCAAGACTTTTTAGTAAAGAAGTCAACACGGATTTGCAGGCTACAGGGACTTCCTTGTTCACCTGTGTTGCGACGGAGGGAAGACACAGTCGCTCAATATGAGTGATCAGCAGACTTCGTTTATTGTCCCTTACAGTCACCTTTTATGCCTTGTTATAATTAGCTCATACATATTACAAAAGTTAAGCTCATTATTGGTTAGTTGCCTAAATACCAAGCCCGCCCCTAGTTTCTCTTCTGCAGTTATCTGTTCCCACCTGCAACATTCTTTTCCCACCAAAATCTTCCTGTTATTGTGTAACAAGAACAGCCAAAGACAGTTATTTTTGCTTTACTTCAGATAAGCTGAGAGCAATGTGCATTTTTGTCCAGCCAGCTGGACTATGTCTATGTGACCCTTTTCAGCTAGTCAGTTATCCACAATTCCCCCGTTTTTATTTTGGGCGACATAGGCTTGGTTGACCATTTTCAATAACAGCATTTTAACACAGGAAAATACACAGCCAACTTATAAAATCTCAGTTCAGAAGTATAATTCCTGAAATACTTGAAAAATAAAGTTAGCTTGAAGCTTTAATTTCGATGCTCTTTCTGTTCCAGTGATATAAAAAGTTTAAAAAATTCAAAGGTAATTTTAAAGTTCTGAACATGGACTAATGCAAGCTCAAAACCCAAAAAGAAACCAAACTGATGTTTGACTAGGAATATTTGCAAATATTTTAGTGGAAAATCCCTGACCATTAACAATTTTCTGTCCAAATAACAACTGCCCTTATGCAACCAACCAGTCCATACATTTTCTGAAGAATTCCTCATTGATATCAAAGAATTAACAAAGGGAAAAAATTAGTTCTAAGCTATATACATTCATAAGTGGATTTTTCAATAGTTACATACAGATTTACACACTAAGCCATAATGGCTTGTAGGTGATACACACAAGAAGAGTACGTTGCTTATCTGTCTGAATGTCTATGCTAAATTTGACAACTATGCCACAAGCCAAGCCTACATGGGTGCTGTGTTATGCACGTTCCTTAACAAACAGAAGTATAATAGGTAAATTCCCAAGATCTAGTCCCCAACCTAATTATATTACTTTGTAGCCAGTTAAGGAAAATAACACAAATGTGCATATCTACATGTGCACACACCTTTTAGTTCAGAACCAATCTGTGATATAAGGCCTTAGCCTTATGGCATCATCGAATCTTAACGAGTACAGTAATTAAAAATGCAGTCTTACTGTAAGTGCGATTTATGCTGACATTCCCTCAAATGCTACACGTGAGTATTTCTCACTCAACTGCCTCAAGGTAAAATAGTAGTATTCGTTAATATGTATTAAAAAATCATTAATTCTCTACAATAGCAGTTGACTTCCATAACACTATGTAAGCAAAAGAGGCCTAAGATGGGTTTTCTGAATACTAACAATTTATTTTAGACTGTCTAAACTCAGGTCTTGAAAGATTTCACTCTGCCAGACATAGAAACACTGTTGCACTCCAGTTGTGATATCCCTTTTCCCAAGTTGTCACATGCACATCTCGCTCAAGCAACATTATTGTCAAAGTTTCTCTCTGCTACATAAAAGCATGTTGCACTTGTAGATATAAAAGACAGCACCCTTACTTAGATTATTACCTTATTACCTCATAACTCTTAGTATACCTTGTATCTCTGATTTCATCACTTCAAAAATTCACCAGAAGCAGATAAAACCACAGCATCAGACTAAACTACACCTTAACTGCTGATTCAAATAAAGGCATTCTCTTCAGATATGCCTAATGCTTACAAATAATTTTGGCTGGTTTTGATCAAAAAACTATTATTACAATAATGATCAAAAATAATAATCCCGTTTGCAAAATGCCTTTAAGCCAGCCTCCTAGTCCCAACCAATTTCCACATTCAGAATACAGCATAAATACAGAATACAGAATAAATTATCTCCATCAAGGCAAAAAGGCTTCTTTTTAAACACAGAAATGTTTGCTAGTTCAAGGCAGAAACCCATTTCTTGTAGGGGACATCTGAAGCTTTTTTTTTTTTTTTTTTTTTTTGGTGGGATTGTAATCAATTCCGTATTTTTCCTTGAGGAGCTTAAGCTGTTCCTCTTGTTTCAGGAGTGTCTCCAACTCTGAGTTGTCGACTAGGTCCATATTTCCCAAAGATATCATACATTTCCTCCGCTGTGATTTTATACGGCAGGTTCCGAATATAAAGGATCCGATTGACCTCTGGGGGCAGCCAGATGTCAGCTCGCTTGGCCGCTTGCATCGCCATGGCGCCGATCGGAGGGGGGGGGGTGTGGGGGGGTGCCGCCTCGGAGAGAAACCGCGGCCGGGAAGGGGCCTGCCGGGCTGCGCGCCGCCGCTCGCCGCTGCCGCGGGGGACCCGGACGCTATCCCATACGCTAATAACCCGGGTAATGCCTTTTTACAATCTATGTCCCGAACGCTCCGCTTTTCTAAAAAGCATATGAGCGAATCGTACGTCCCTTGTCTCTCCATACCTTCGTCAGCGCTGTTGCAGCCTTTGCGAGACTCCGGCGACGCGTGGCCGGCGGGACCTTCTGTAGGTGCTCCCGGGCGCGGGGACTGTGCCCTTCCGCCTCCTGCGCTGCTTTCAGGACCGGTACCCGAATCTCCGTCGAACCGTGGCTCGCAGGTTCAGCCCTCTCTAGGGTCCCTGTTCGGGCGCCATTTGTTGCGACGGAGGGAAGACACAGTCGCTCAATATGAGTGATCAGCAGACTTCGTTTATTGTCCCTTACAGTCACCTTTTATGCCTTGTTATAATTAGCTCATACATATTACAAAAGTTAAGCTCATTATTGGTTAGTTGCCTAAATACCAAGCCCGCCCCTAGTTTCTCTTCTGTAGTTATCTGTTCCCACCTGCAACATTCTTTTCCCACCAAAATCTTCCTGTTATTGTGTAACAAGAACAGCCAAAGACAGTTATTTTTGCTTTACTTCAGATAAGCTGAGAGCAATGTGCATTTTTGTCCAGCCAGCTGGACTATGTCTATGTGACCCTTTTCAGCTAGTCAGTTATCCACAACCTGGACACGTGTTTCCTTCCTGCTCAGCTGCCATTTGAGTTCAGGAATCAGAAGGAGGGAGGGGACAGGCCTTGCCAAGCACCATGGATGTCAGCGTCCTTCGTGTGCTGGAAAGAGGAATGAAAGGTGTACTGACCTCCAGTACATGAGCCAAGTTCCTGTTGTGAATCTTGCTTATTTCATTAGTGTTTTGCAAAGTGGTTTGAAACCTTGGAATAGAAGGTGCCAGTAGAATGAAAATTATTCATATTGAATTTTAGTCCTAGTGTTCACACAGCCCATACCAAGGGAACAGTTATATTAACTCCTAATTAACCTATTGGAGAAAAAAAAACAACAGAACAACAAAACCTGAATGCTTAAACAGTGGAGTAATTAGCCAAAGGCAACATCAGAAATCAGTGGTCTAAATGCAGACTTCTGGGATTTTTGTAGATTCCACCAAACCTTTTGGGATTTTGATTGTCCAATGATATAGGAATGCCTGCATTCATCTGATCAACACTGCTGCAGCCTCTGTAAATCCAGAACACATCACTGCACCATCTACTAAGAAGAAAATTTACTCCATCCCAGCTGAAACCAGGACACCTCATTTACTATAACCCTTTGAGCCCAATCCAGTTGTTCACTCATCATATTATGGACTTGTCTAGCTGTGTGCTGGATATTTTATTCAGAAGCGTATGGTGAGAGACAGTTATCAAAAGCTTTGCTAAAGCCCAAAAAATCTACATCTACTGCTTCCTTTGGTCAGCTAGATGGGTGACCTTGTTATAAAAGGAAATGAAGTTAGTTAAGCAGGCCTTTCCCCTCATGAACCTGTGCTGGCTATGACCAATGACTGCACTTAATCCGCGCGCCGCCCCCCTGTTTAAAAAGTTTGAGGACCCCTGGGTTAACCATTAGCCCAGCACCAGAGTAATTGTTAGCTGACTCTACTGTCTGTGCAGGTGATAACCATATTATCCATGGCAAAAAGTCAGTAATATTTCCCTGGAAGGGGCAGAAAACAGTCTGGAAGTCTGAAACATTTCCCTAGTTAAGGGCTAAGGCATTGTTACAGGCACACAGAATAAATTCAGATCACTACCAAAAAAGCATGATAACCCAAATCCACAACACCTGTGAAAGGAAAATAGATGCATTAGTAATCACCAAAGAACCACAAACTCAGTCATGAAGGTGTGAAGCATTATATCCCATTATCAGCTGGACAATATCAAGAAAAAGAGATTTTTTTATGTAATCCAGTAGGTAGATACGCTATTTTATTTTCATTGCTTCTCACTTGCTTCTATAACCTGTGGCACTTTGGATTCCGTGGATTCATGAGGATCACCCACATGCTGGCTTTGGAAGCAGCTTGAAAGATAAATATGATCAATGCCTCTGTAACCCAAGCATAAGAAACTTTGTTCTGACCCCAGCCTCCCAGTCACATTTTTTGTTGTCCAGGAATATATATCATAGGATCTTATCTGTGGACAAGAGTGTATATATTAGGTCAGAAGATCCCCTCCCCAAATGTGTCAGACTATGGAAATCACCCAGCTAAGCTACATGAAAAGACTGAAAACTGGTCTAGGGGACAATTAACAGAATTTTTGTTTATATGAGAGCCTTTTTCTTAGGATTAACCATCTCTGAAAAAAAGGCTGCTTAAAAATGCAGTAAAAATCACAAAACCAGATAAGAAGATACAAAGATTTTAAACAGGGTTGTAAAATTAATAGTCTTTATTAAAAAACATGTCCTTGTACATCTCAGGGCTCCATCCAAAGAGAATAATCAAAATGTTTAACAAGCATGTGAATTTGGAGCTCAAGTACTCCCTCAGAGGACTGAAGCTATGTTATTGTAAAAGTAATATTTATTTTCTAGCAGACAAACAAAAAAATTCTATTCAAAATGGCAAATATGTTCATTAAAATGCTCATGAGGCTGTCAAATTTATGTAATGCAATGTGCCATGCCCAAGCCAAGGATAGCATTTGTGGCACTTGGGATTAAAAATTAGACATTCCTGAATCCCAGTCCCACGATGAGATTCAGAAACTTGTTTCCACTCACCACAGAGTAAGCAATCACAGTAAACCTTTGCCAGAAAGAAGTGCTTGAATATCAAAACAATTCTCAAGCTTTAACTTCATGAGGTGGGAATGAATTTCAAAACAGGAAAGTATATAGCACCGAGTCCTAAAACCACATTCTATATCTTGAGATAGAAGTTATGAATGACAGAAATCTTGTATCAACAGAACTAAGATCATGGCAAGCATGCAGGGAATAAAGAGATTATCAAACCGGTATCAGCCAAATCCATGGTGTACAACCCTGCAAATGATCTATTCAACAGATGACAGTACAGAGCTTTCAACGCCCAGGACAGATGTTTGAAATGCTTAATGGGAGCAAGAAGCCCTGCTTCTGCATGTTTAGCTTGTTCCTGGAGCATCCACAAGTACTTGGCCAGGCAAGTACTATGGCAGTTTAATTCATTACTCCCAGTAAAAGATGTTCTAAAATGGTATTTAGAAAGAAATTAGGTGTCTAAATTGTAATCATTAAAGTCTTTGCTGCCTGACTCCATAATGCCTTCCCTAATGACTTTGAGGAAATGTCTGCAAAGCACAGGACAACACCAAGCTGAAAACCTTATCAGTTCAGAGCGACAGTGCCCAAGTGAAGGAAGCAGGCTGGCTGCAGCAACACCATGCACTGCCTGAGCACCCAGTGGGGCATTTGGGGCAGCAAAAGCTTGGACAGCTCTACTTTAAAACATCAGTGGCCAGCCCTCTGCTTCCCACAGCATCACCAATCATCAAGCTGCACAGCCCATGCTTGAGCAAGGTGCCAAAAATCTTCCTCTAAAAGGAGATGGAGGCTCATTTTCCTCACAGACTGAATGGAAGGATATAATCCCTTCCATCTCAGAAGTAGACTAAAATACACAGAGCCAGCAATGGTCAGAGCATGGTCAATAAAGGAAGAGAGCTTTTACAGTTTGTTGAGAAATGACCTATACTAATCCTGACTGAGAGACTATTGTACATCGAGGATTTAGTGTTCCACACAACAGTTAACCTGAGTAGGCCAAAGCCTGTGCTATGCTGCACTATGCTACACATACAGATTAGCTTTCAGGTCTGTATTTGCTGCACAAATTCCTTGGCCGCAGCATAAATTTAGCCAGCTCATTGTAACAGAGAAGCTTGCAGGTACCTCCCACTTGGTAGCAGCATTATGCTACCTGTGTGGCTTTGCTTTTATCTAAAAGTTCAGCAAGAACTTTTCATGCAAACATCCTTTATGAATAGATTTGATTTCCTGTAAGAAAATATATAATAGTTCAAAGAACCTCTCTTCACGGACAGGATCCCTGTCTCATACTGCACGAACACAGGATTGCCAGCATCTGAAGGGACATAAGATTTGCTCACTATCTAAATTCCTCTTTTTATTCTTTCATATTAAACTGGTTATTTTATTAAGCCATTTGTTATTAGATCTTTCTTGTTGAGATCCAGAAGGGACCCTTCACCATTTCTTTATCTCCCCCCCCCGCTGAACATGACCCCATCTTTCAGTATAGTTGTGCCATGCCTCCACTGGGACAGAAACCTGACATCATCAGCCAAAAGATCAAAGAGATGTCTGCTACGTAACCAACTCATCAAACTTCCTTGTACACGTAAGCACACCTCTCATCAAGTGAGCCAGTGATCATTTCAACACATTTCCTTGTTATCTTGATTTATTAAGGAATGGAAACTTGAGTATTTCTAACTTCTCTTATGCTGAAAAATAAATTCTAATCCTAAGCAGTGTGGACTGTTGTGGTTTAACCCTGGCCAGCAACTAAGCACCACCACACAGCTGCTCGTTTCACCCAGTGGGATGAGGGAGAGAATTGGAAGGGTAAAAGTGTGAAAACTTGTGATGTCTGAGCATGATGTCATATGGTATGGAATACCCCTTTGGTCAGTTGGGGTCAGCTGTCCCAGCTGTGTCCCAACTGTCCCAGCTGTCTCCCAGTTTCTTGTGCACCCCTAGCCTACTTGCTGTCATGGCAGTGTGAGAAGCAGAAAAGGCCTTGATGCTGTGTAATCATTGGTCTGTTATCAACACTATTTTAGTCACAAATCTGAAACAACATCATACAGGATCTGAAGAAGAAAACTGACTATCCCAGCCAAAACCAGTACACAGTATAAACTTATCACCTGGTCATCTTTATGTCCAAAGAATCACCATCAATTGAGTAAACTGTTGTGGTGAGTTGTGCCCATACTTTGGTTTAAAGTCTGCCTGTCTTTCATGTAGCATCAGTCCACTCTCCAAGGAAAAGAGTTCTTGGTGCTTGTGCTCATGCTCTGGATGGTTTTTTGCTATTCAGAGTTCACTTTGAGAGATCAGATTAAGCTATATCATGTAACTTTTTTTTTCATTATATGCAAATATTATTATATATATCCAGGATTTGAAAACATGCTACATTTTCAAAAGTTTTTTTTTCTAATCAGTTAATGAATTTGATTGCACAGTTAAGGCAACAAGGTAAAAGGGAATGGCAACTAGAAGATAGTAATTCCCTGCAAAAGACATCAATGGAGCAGGCTTAGAGCAGAGCAAGCCACACACAAGAAAACTCACCATACAGTTCTCCCTCTAACACTGGCAGTATATCTACCTTTCTGCTTTAGAAGGCATGAGTGGAGAAGCCAAGCTCTGCTGGCTCAAAAGAAATATGTAGGAAAGCCTGTAGGAGAGTTCTCATGGAGCATCTCAACAGAAACGTTTGCTTTAGGGAAAATAACTGAAAGGATGAGGCTATTTTGGGTTCCACTTGTTTTTATGTGTCCATGCTACAGACTTTGTAAGTATTTTTACAAAACCAAAGACGTGAGTTTTGTAAATATCAAACCAAAGCAGACAAGCATCAACTGCTCATCAAGTAAATCTTATAAAACTGCTCTGCAACAATATGCTGAATGTATATGAAATCTCTAATATGTACTTCACAGAGTAATAGTTCAAGCTATAAGACAAGCTGGTCTTATAAATTGAGCTTCCAGTTCCTCTTCAGATAGACAGATAAATACGGAAAAAAGTTCCCAAAACCTTAAAAATATGTACATGAAGTAGAAAGTACCTGTTCAGAGCCGTTCTAGAGGTCCTTTTAGAAAGAAAATGTCTTCTCATCCATTTAGAAAGGAAATGTCTTCTCATCCATGCAGAAATTAATCCACTGGGGCTATCTTTGGATTAAAAGGATGATATGTTTATCATTTTAGGAGCACATGTCCCCAGTCTTAGTACACTCAGGCTATTTTGTGTGTTGTGGGTTTTAATGCTTTTCCTCATTTCTCCTTCTTTCCAGATCCTCACCATAATCTTTAGACTATCAAGAAAGGTCATTAGAATTTAAAGAATTTGATCTTTAAGCAGCAGAAATAAGAAAGCTCAGTTTGCCATGACCAGTTGAACTTTGTATGTATTACAGTCTCTTTTTCTATACTTCTTTCCTGAGGCTCTTGCAACAGGCCAGAGACAGAATGTATCATAACTGCTAATCTGGAGCTAAAGGTACTCTTATGGTACTAGACAGTCTACACATGCCCATTGATTGACTGGATGACTTCTGTCAAACACACTGTAGCTTTATAGAGGAAACTCAGCCATTATAGTAATTTCTCTCTCTCTCTCCTGTTTTGACACTGATTTTACAGACATTATAATTAAATATTTTTGAGACATAGTCCTCCAAACTTGGTTAAAATTGGCCAACAGATTCAAAGTTCTCAAGTAAAAAGGAAGAGGCACTGACAAATAGAGATTGCATAATCATAATTTCTTCAGGAAACCATGTTAAAAACAGATTCCTGAGTCCTTAGATGTAATAATTACAGTCATTAACACATAATATACATTTCCATTAGCACTAATTCATTGAATACAGATAACCTTTGGCATTTAAAGTGTATAACACCCTTTTTTGTCATTTTAAAAAAGCATTAAATCTGAGGCAATTAAGAGTCATTGAAGTTCATTCAAAAGAATGAAAAAGTCATACAAATTTTCATATTTGAATGCTTAAACTAGCAAGATAATTTCTACATTTAGGTGCTTAACCAATATATTTGATGATATTTGTCACATAACCAAGTCTTCTACTGGAAATTTCAAAAGCCAGATGTGGTCCAAGGCTCCTTATTTTACACATACACATTTGAATAGCAGACTTGTAATGCATCTGTATTATTCGGTTATTCTTACTACACAGGTTCTCAACTTGAGGATCCTATATTGACCCAAGTAAGAATAACTATGCTGCTTCTTTACAATAAAGCATATAACAGGTCAGAGACAGGGCATATCATAATTTTTATACCACCTCAAGCAATGGAGATGTATTGAACAAACATTCCCTTTTCAAGAACTGGTGAGCATCATGTGAAGCTAGTAGGTGGCAATTTCAAAGTAAACGGGTAGATACTTCTTTCTGCAACACATGTAGTTCAGCGGCTGAATTTCTTGTCCCAGGAGGTTGAGGATACTAACATTTTTCATGGATTAAAAAGCTGTCAGTCAAACTGACATGGAGACACAAAAACACCAGTGATCTGCAAAACACAGATCAGAGGAAGCCAAAGGATTATTCCGGGGAAATATCACTTTATGTCTTAGGCATCTGCTTTTGGCAACCATTTCTTTTGTTTGTTTGTTTTGTGGAGAAACAGGGTTTTATTCAGAGAGGTATTTGTACAATAGCATATATTTGTCAAGCACCCTGCACCCCTACACACAGCAGTAAATCTCTCTACCCTTATGTTCTATGGTCTAGGTCCATGAGATTGCATTCAAGTAGTTATGTACACCATAATGGTACTGAAAACATCCAGGCCGCCACTGTCATTCAAAATGTCAATTTTGGCAAGCAAGCAAGTAGTTAGGGAAAAAGGGACTCAAACCAATTTTTGCGTTTTTTCAAGTTGAGTTCTCCAGCTATGAGAGAGTGGATCCAATCTTTCTGCACATAAAAGGCTGAGAATGAATTACAGTATGTTTCAAAATTACTTTTAATTATCTGGTTTACTAGATAGGAATCTTATCTTTGTTATTTATTTTCATACAAATTTTCTTTTTATAATATCTGTTGTTCTTTAGCAGTCTTGCCTCACACTGTGTTATATATGTTTCCTTTTAAAAATTAACACTTCTATAATTACCAAACACATAGTCTGAAGGCACCAAAATTATTTTTTCATCAGAGTATATCTCATTCCTTAAATATAGTTTCACACAGCCCTTTCATACTAATGTTTTATAAATTAATCATCGGGAAGGGATACCAAGTAGGTTATACATTTTCTTGATCAAGGGGAAATGTAGAAGGCCAGCCTCCTATTTGCTCTAAAACAGAAGCCTCCTGTTTAGATCTAGTTGACTATTAATACAATATGTTTATAAATATTTTCAAGAAAGTTCTCATGCTGTTTCTATGTTCCTAAAATGAGACACTTGCCCAAACTGAATACACTTACGTTGCCATTGTTTTGAAACATGTTCATTAAGGGTACATTTATAAATGAGGAGAAATTTCCATAAACAGAGTTTGTTTGCACAAAGTAAATTATATTCAGACAAATCAAGGTACTATAACATAATACACTTCACAGAAAGAACCAAGGAACATTTTTCAGATTAACTGCACTGAAAAATACCATTTCAGATGAATAATGAATGTGCAAATTATCTCAAGAACAAGAAATACAATATACCAATGATTTTTAAATTTTAAAATTAATTCCACTTTTCAATGTTTTATTGTGAAACAAAGCTTTTAAAATTACAATTTATATATTTTTAAATGGCATCTTTCCTTATCCCAAAAAAGAAACAGAACTTTCACTTCAGGTCAAAGAAAACATTTCACTTGACTCCATTAACTTTATTTTATTGTCCAGAGTCAAAATTGACATATTCATTATTTACAGAGCTCTTCTTACAGGTAAACTCAAAAGGCCACACTTGCATAATATTACATAGAATTTATTTACTTAAAAGATAAATCTTACCAAGATAAACTCCTAAGGCCACACTTAAATAAAATTACTTAGAATTAACTGCTTAAAAAACCTAAATCTCACCAAAGGTTTGTAGATTTACTTAAAAGTTGGCCTACATTATAAATCAGATGGGAGGGGAGATTTATTTGTCAAAAAATGCATGCAACCATGAATTTGTCAAGTCTTTCTAATGTTGTTAGTTTATACATATGTGAAATTCAGGATATGCAAGAAAATTTTAAACTTTATCTAATATAAATTACTCTTATTTCCACATCAGACCAATCGCAATTACTTTCTTGCATCTCAACAATCCAAAAGATAGCTTTGATACATTGCGTAATCAAAACAATATCAAGAGAATATCAGAATTGTGAGGATACCACACAGAATTGCAAATTAAAAAGCAGCATTGAAAGTTTCTAAAATCCTTTTCTTCAAGGAAAAAGCAGTACATGTTTGCTGCCAAAGTTTTAAACATCAAACTATGGAACTAGGAAGTAATCTCTAATCACACTTGGATAGTAAGCAACTCTTCTACCAATACAGAGAAAATACTTTTTTTCTTTTTATTCAACTAATTCAGTTCAATGCATGAACTTATTGATAAACTGAATGATATATTTAAAAAAAAAAAAAAAAGCCAAACATTTTTGATGTAAGATCTGAGATTTACTTTTCCTAGAAAGACCTGGTGAACAGAAACAATCCACTAATTTCCATTTCTGTAGATAACAACTTCTTCCTTGACTAGATATATATATCCTCTCTCCACCTGGCTGAACACTATGACTTATGGGATAGGGGGCAATGGCAACAAGCTCCTGTCGAGTGCAGCAGGCACATCTCCTCTTGTGACTACCCCACCTTCCCAGGTACCCTTGCATAGTTCTGCAAGTGGAACCAAACAGTAATGAAGACAATGGTTCATCTAGGTTGGAGGTGTCGCAAAGGTTAAGTCAGTCTACACCCTGCATCAAAACCACTTCCATAAAGAAAAAAACAGATGGGTCATTGTCATAGGAGACTCTCTTCTGAGGGGAACAGAAGGCCCAATATACCAACTGGACCCACTTCTTAGGGAAGCCTGCTGTCTCCCTGGGGCTCAGGTTAAAGATGGGAAGAAAAAACTTCTTACCCTGGTACGGCCCTCAAATTATTTTCAGTTATTGATTCTTCAGGTAGGCAGCGATGAAGCTGCAACAAGAAGTCCAAGGGTGATCAAGAGAGGCTTCAGGGCCTTAGGACAGCTGGTTAAGGGGTCAGGAGCACAAGTAGTGTTCTTCTCTATCTTTCCAGTTGCAGGGAATGATGAGGGAAGAAACAGGAAGAGCCAGCAGATAAATCAATATCTAGCTCCAAAACTGGTATCACTGGCAGAATTTGGGGTTTTTTGATCATGGATCAGTCTACACAACACCAGGCCTGCTGGCGACAGACAGGGTACACCTGTCTCAAAGGGGGGAAAGGATCTTTGCACAGGAGTTAGCAGGGCTCATCAAAAGAGCTTTAAACTAGATTTGAAGGGGGAAAGGGATAAAACCAGGCTCACTAGTCATAAGCCTGAGGGTGGCATGTGAATGTTTGAGGGATGGTGTGCTAACAAGTTCCTTTGCTCTGCCATATCAGTGGAGGTAGGGGATGGAGATCCACATGGCAGAAAAGACGCAAGGATTATTGATGTGTTAGAAACCATGGAAGCATCTGAGAATGGTCACGTAGGAATTAGTGCTTCTTCCCAAAAAAGGTGGCAGAATCAATAGCCCAACTGAAGTGCATCTACACCAATGCACGCAGCATGAGCAACAAACAGGAGGAGTTTGAAGCCATTGTACAGCTGTAAAACCATGACATAGTTGCAATCACAAAAACATGGTGGGATGACTCACATGACTGGAGTGCTGCAATGGATGACTATAAACTCTTTAGAAGGGATAGGCAAGGAAGGAGAGGCAGTGGGGTACCCCTGTATTTTAGGGAGTGTTTTGACTGTCTAGAGCTTGATGATGGTGACAATAGGGTTGAATATTTATGGGTAAGAATCAGGGGAAAGGCCAACAAGGCAGATATCATGGTGGGCATGTTCTAGACCACCCAACCAGGATGAAGAGACAGGTGAAATATTCTATAAGCAACTGGGAGAAGTCTCCATAATCGCCAGCCTTTGTTCTCATGGGGGACTTCGACTTACCAGATGTCTGCTGGAAATACAATACAGTGAAGAAGAAACAGTCTAGGAGGTTCCTGGAGTATATGGAAGACAACTTCCTGACACAGCTGGTGAGTGAGCCAACAAGGGAAAGCATCCTGCTGGACCTGTTGTCGTAAGGTTATGCAGGGAGTAAATTCAAAGAGCCAAAGCCCAACTAGAACTAATTTGACTACTGTCATAAAAGACAATAGAAAATGTTTCTATAAATACATTAACAACAAAAGGAGGGCTAAGGAGAATCTCCATCCTTTATTGGATGCAGGGGGAACATTGCCACAAAGGCTGAGGAAAAGGCTGAGGTACATAATGCCTTCTTTGTCTCAGTCTTTAATAGTAAGACCAGTTGTTCTCGGGGTATTCAGTCCCCTGAGCTGGAAGACAGGGATGAGAAGGAGCAGAATGAAGTCCCCACAGTCCAGGAGGAAATGGTTAGTGACCTGCTACACCACTTAGACACACAGAAGTCTATGGGTCCAGATGGGATCCACCTGAGGGTACTGAGGGAGCTGGCAGAAGTGCTCACCAAGCCACTTTCAATCATTTATCAACAGTCCTGGCTAACCAGGGAGGTCCCAGTTGACTTGAGGTTAGCAAATGTGACTCCTATCTACAAGAAGAACAAGAAGGAGGATCCAGCAAACTATGGGTCTGTCAGTATGACCTCAGTGCCAAGGAAGGTTACAGAGCAGATCATCTTGAGAGTCATCACACGGCACGTGCAGGACAGCCAGGTGATCAGGCCCAGTCAGCATGGGTTTATGAAAGGCAGGTCCTGCTCAACTAACCCGATCTCCTTCTATGATGAGATGACCTGCTTAGTGGATGAAGGAAAGGCTGTAGATGTTGTTTATTTGGACCTTAGTAAAGCCTTTGACACCATCTCCCACAGCATTCTCCTGGAGAAACTGGTTACTCATGGCTTAGACAGGTGTATTCTTCGCTGAGTAAAAAACTGGCTGGATGGCCAGGTCCAAAGAGTGGTGGTGAATGGAGTTACATCCAATTGGCAACCAGTCACAAGTGGTGTTCCCCAGGGCTCAGTATTGGGGCCAGTTCTGTTTAATATCTTTATCAATGATCTGGATGAGGGAATTGGGTGCATCCTCAGTAAGTTTGCACATCACACCAAGTTGGGCAGGAGTGTTGATCTGCTTGAGGGTTGTAAGGCTCTGCAGAGGGATCTGGACAGGCTGGACTGATGGGCTGAGGCCAAGTCTATGAAGTTCAACAAGGCTAAGTGTTGAGTCTTATATTTGGGTCACAACAACTCCATGTACTGCTACAGGCTTGGGGAAGAGTGGCTGGAAAGGTGTCTGGAGGAAAAGGACCTGTTGGTCAACAGCCGACTGAACATGAGCCAGCAGTGTGCCCAGGGCCCAGGTGGCCAAGGACAATAGCATCCTAGCTCGTATCTGAAACAGTGTGGCCAGCAGTACAAGGGAAGTGATCACACACACACACGTATTTGACACTGGTGAGACCACACCTCAAATACTATGTTCACTTTTGGGCCCCTTACTACAAGAAAGACAAGGTGCTGGAGCATGTCCAGAGAAGGGCAATGAAGTTGGTGAAGGGTCTAGAGAACAAGTCAAATGAGGAGCGGCTGAAGGAACTGGAGTTGTTTAGCCTGGAGAAAAGGAGGCTGAGGGGAGACCTTATTGCTCTCTACAACTACCTGAAAGGAGGTTGTAGGCAGGTGGGGGTAGGTCTCTTTTCCCAGATAAGAAGAGACAGGACAGGAGGAAACAGCCTCAAGTTGCACCAGAGGAGGTTTAGATCGGATATTAGGAAAAATTTCTTCACTGAAAGGGTTGCCAAGCATTGGAACAGGCTGCCCAGGGAAGTGGTTGAGTCACCATCCCCGGAGGTATTTAAAAGACATGTAGGCATGGCACTTAGGGACATGGTTTAGCAGTGGACTTGGCAGTGTTAGGTTTATGGTTGGACTTGATCATCTTAAGGGTCCTTTCCAACCTAAATGATTCTATGATTTAAAATCTAAAACATTTATTGCTATTGTAGTCGTTAATAAAAATACTTTCAAAATGCAATTTGTTTTCATTTTATTTTAATTCCAACTCTTTTCAAAAGCAATTTGACATCAACCATAAATAAAAGAATAATCATGGAGTAAATCAGAATTGTATTATTGACCATTTTTTAAGGTAATAAGCTATAAATTTGCTTAAATAAACATACACAGATATAGCATAGATTTTTTTCAACCTAATATATAAATCTTAACACTAAATTCATTAATTTGCAAATCAATTTTTTTGTTTCTTACCAAACAATGCAAATGAAATACTCTTTAAGAAACTAAAATTACTAATTCAAAAAATAAAATAATATATGTCAAGTTTTCTTGCCTGTTGATATAAATCAATCTATCTTGACTTGTAGGATTATCCTTTCCTTTCTGCAAAGGAAGATACTAATTTTCAAGGAACCAAGGACCATGCATATTTCTTGTTCTGTAGATGTAAACAAAATGATGTTGAATCTCCTGTGTCTTGGACTAGTCTAGAACAAGGCTGTAATTTGCTAGGTTTTCTGATAATTAACTATACATGAATCATAACAAGATGCTGTAAACTTGGTAATTACATCAATAACTGCATACTAAGGGAGAAGAGTGCAAGTAGGAAAGAATGCTTTATTCAGTCACTGAAACACATCTCGTCTCATTAGATCTATTGTGCGCACAGACTGACTTGCTTAGAAGACAGATGTATAACGAGTGGCAACCTACAATCCATTTGTTACTTGCTGTTACTGCTTGAGTTTCTATGGAGTGCTAAAATAGTGTCCTTGTTTCAGCTGGGATAGAGTTAATTTTCTTCTTAGTAGCTGGTGCAGTGCCGTGCTTTGAATTTGGTGTGAGAACAATGTAGATAACTATAGGAGACCATACTGTGAACTAAATGTCTCAAAGCTTGTTTACATTCCTGCCGGGTTTGGTGCAAGGATCCCTGGCAGTGTGGACCAGAAAATGAACAAACAGCCACCCAACCGGAAACCAGACATAGGCTGGGGTCAAGGAGCAGCCACATCGTTTGGGGGACATGTCCTGTAGGGAACCGAGACAGTGGGTTGTTTTGACATTGATAAAGTGCAGCTGTGGCCTTGCTTTGACTATGTGCAGCTGTGATCCTACAGCGAAGAGGTAAATAACTTTGAGGGAGTATGAGAAGAAACTAGGATGAGACAGAAAGAAAGGAGGAATGTGATCTCACCTCTAGAAGATAAGGAAACAGCATGAACAGCAGAGAGTAGCCTATAGTGAACAGCAGGTGGGCATATGGACAGTAGAGTTTGACCAATAGTAAAGCTTTTAGCAGTGCGCGTACAGAGTATGAGCTTATAAAAGCTGTAACTAACTAATAATAAATGTCTTTGCTTCACAATCCTTGCAAAGTCCGTGCCTCATACGCCACAATGTCCAGACATGAACAACCACCTACACCTGCTGACGTATGCACAGTCCATAACAAAGGACCATGTGGCTGTCGCATGTGCCCCTGGAACCAGTGTACTGAGGCGGGGGGTGTGCGTGGTAGTGCAGTATGTGCTGTTGTCTGGGAAATGGTCTCCCTGAATACCCTATAAAAGACTGAACCATTGAACAGTGAGTGCAAGATCCAGGGACCCCCACCACCGATGGACAAGGAAACTATGGACCAACAGGATGCCACTGGATCCATGGTGGTGACTATCTTGCAACTCTGTCCCGACTGCTTGCTAGGTTTCCTTCTTTTCTATCCTTTCTTCCTTTTCCTATCACAATTTTCTTATCAACACACTGTTTCAATAAGCTTTCCTGATTGGCGGCATTTGACCTCATTTGCAACTTCATCTCACTCCGGGTGTAACATCAAATTTCCCCAGCTCACACTGTCCCTGACTGGAACAATAACACACTGATGTTTTTAGTTGTTGCTAGGTAATGTTTATACTAAGTCGAGGACTTTCCAATTTCTCAGGCCCTGCCAGGAAGAAGGCTGGAGAGTCACAGGAAACTGGGAGGGGACACAGCCAGGACAGTTGACCTGAACCAGCCAAAGGGATATTCCATACCATAGAACGTCATGCTGAGTATATAAGCTGGTTGAAGAAGGAGGAAGGGATGGACATTTGAAGCTATGGCATTTGTCTTCCCAAGTAACAATTATGCATGATGGAGCCTTGCTTTCCAGGACATGGCTGAACACATGCCTGCTGATAGAAAATAGTGAATGAATTCCTTGCTTTGCTTTGCTTGCACGTGCAGCTTTTGCTTTACCTATTAAACTGTATTTACCCATTTTGCTTTACGTATTAAACTCTGTCAGCCCACGAGTTTTCTCAATTTTACTCTTCCGATTCTCTCCCCCATCCCACTGTGGCAGGAATGAGCGAGTGGCTATGTGGTTCTTAGTTGCCAGCCAGGGTTAAACCACAACAAATAGTGACTAAATATTCTGAGATTTTGCTGTTGAAAGAAGTCTAGAAAAAATATTGAGACACATTCATATTTGTAGCAGTCCTCACAAGATATTTAAAAGATTCAAGCCAAATTTTCAATTGTGTGAGAACCTTCAAGAAAAATATCATAAAAGAAATCTGGCAGATATACGTGAGTAGCACAAAATACATTGTCATCCTTTCCTGGAAGTGAGTGCCATAAACTCAATAGGTTTCCCAAACACACTGTTATAAGCACTTTGTTCTAAGAGGCTAAAACTATCTGCAACGTTTTTAATGTTTGGGGTTTTTTTACCTTAAAAGTGTATTTCTATTTGGTGGCTTTCACCCAAGTTGTTCCAAATTGACTTATGAAGAAACAAGGGAAAGTTTCTGAGCAGAATTTTTAAAAGTATTCATTACTGGCCTAATTCTGTTCCCACTCAAACCATTAAGAGTTCAGTGGTCACAAACACTGATCAACAGGGCACTTCTGAAAAATATCTCTGTGCCTTTACAAATTTGCTTTTTCTCTTCTTTTTAAATCCTACATTGATAACACTGATTTTAAGCAATTAACACATACAAAGCTCCCAGACAGCATTTCTCATTCCATTAATTGATCAGTTGCAGAAACTACCTCAAGAAATTTTACAATACACAGTTGTGGGAAAATCACCTTTGGGTGATTTTCACTTTGGGAGAAAAATTACAGACCTAATAGAAGTTGTAGTATTACAGAAAGCTTTTTATGGAAATATACAATTGCCTCTTTCGGATGGTTGGCATGCACAGAATCTACATCACCACAGTTCCCTAAGCCACACAACCTGCTATCCTAGAGGAGCAGTGGAGAGTGGAGCAGAGTGGAGACACCACAGCCAAGCTCTGCTGTACTCCCTGCAGGATTGGGAACTTGATGGTACCATACAGCCGATAAGCTGCATAGCAGCTGTAAAATATATGAGAAGATGTCTGTTGCTGGGCCAACAACTGTGACAAAAAGACAGGCAGGAGCCTCATTATCTGTGAGAGAAGGTCGGGAACTCGGCCCACTCAGCACTTCAAGGTAGATGAGCTCAACAAGAATGTAAATAAGGAGCCTTCTGACAAGGATGTGCTAACTGCTAAAAGAAAACAAACTGATGAAAGATAAAACTCAAGGATACTAGGGTAAAATAATTGTGGCAGTGGGAAATTGTGACCTCCTACTCAAATACCCCCCACCCCCCCAAAGAGGATGAATTCCCCGCTCGGGGAGCATGCATAGTAAATTTAAAAATAACTGTATCTTTAAATGAAAACGAGAGAACTTTACACCAATCATAATAAAGGAATGTATGACTAGAGTCACTCGAGCTCCACCTGAGAGTAAAGAGAAGTGTAAAAAGTGAATGAATGAGGAGAGAAGTGGGGAAGACACCACCAAGAACAAGCTAAGGGAAGACACTGCTGAGATGGACTTCTGGGACCGGCCAACATGCTGAGCCTTTCTTCTCCCCACCTTGGGACACCTTGGGTGAGACTTAAACTAAGCACTTCTTTGGGAGACTTAGAAATATATCTAGAGAGTTACTTTTTAATGTTTGTAGCCAGGCTTTATTGTTTGTAACTTTTCCATGCATTTTATACTTTATAACATTTTATTTGCATGTGCCTTTTGCAGACAGTCACTATCACTGACAATCCAAAAACATGTATATCTATCGCACAAATAAAACTGCACTGTTAATTAGCAGGTCGTTGCAGTTTCTCATTGAACGCAACCAAACCCTAGAGTGTGACCATGCTAGTTCATGAGTACAACTGGACTGGCAGTGCAGACTACTATTAGTGTATCCAGAACCATGGTAGTTTAATATACATATTAAATGTGACTGGACTAATAGTGCTAAATTGGACATCACTCAGAATTTAAACCTAACCGCACCTAACCTCCCACCTCGGTGAGGAGAGTTAGAAGGCAAGGGGGTTTATTTTCTGCCAAATTACTCCATCCCCTTTAACACAACAACAGTATTTAAATTAATGCTAGCTCATAGAGTAATGATGATGAACTAGACCTGATTTATTTTCATCTTTATAACCAGATCAGCAAGTGAGCCCAGGAAGCTAACAAAACTCACCAAGTCACCACTAAAACAGTTTAAATTACACTAAGAAATAGAGGCTCCTAATTGCTCAAAGACAGGATTTTAGTATATATATATATATATATATAAAGTATGCCCTTTCATGTGATAATAATATGACATTGATATATTTACAACCACAGCAACCTATAAGCATTTTACCCACTCATTTTTAATCACTCATCCAGCTCATGCTTACCCTGTAAACAATTACTGTTCAAACATCATGACTTTGTGGTATTTTGCTTCTCTAAAATGTGAAATAAGCGAACAGAAGTTGGTCAATAAAGTCTGATAAAACCAAAACTCATTGTAACACAGTACTATCCTTGTCTGAAAAGCCTTCAGCCATTCTGAGAATTTTAAATTAAATATTTTTAGCAAACACACTGTGTGTGAAGACAGTGTTCACTGTGTTTAAGAACCAAATTCTTATAAACCAAAATTGGTCAGAGTGTGTAGAGAGCCCTGGATGAAGAGAGACCTGGAAGAAGCAGAGGGAGAGAGAGCGCCCTGGATGTAGGAGAGACAAGGAGAGGCCCTGGGAGAAGCAGGGAGAAGCAGGGGGACTGGATGAGGAGAGGCTGGCTGGAAGAGGAGCCCAGAGAAGGAAGAATCCGGATGCAGCAGAGGCAAGAAGCAGGGTGGACTGGACTGAAGAGGATGAAGAAACAGCACAGACAGTAGATGAACTTTTGAAACCTTGTGGGTGATTGGTGGCTGTGCCGGGGCAAGGTGCAGGAACCTTTGTCACAATAGGAACAAGATACATGGTACCCAGCATTTAATGAATCACTACAAAATAAGTGGTGGAGTTAGTTATTATCGTTACAAAATTAGAAATTTTAGTAAAATGTCTCCAGATTTTTTTCACCACTTCAGAAACACAAAATAAATAAGTCTTCCTTCCAGACTAAATGATTAAGTCTCCAAAATTCAAGTACTACTTGAAAGGTGTGGTGTATCTTCAGTTATCAAAGTACAGAATTTGAAGGCTGGCTTCACATAGTAGTATATATGTGGTATTTCACAAGGATAGGCCCAGCACTATGAACACAACATAGAAAATTACTTCTCATTCTTTTCCTCTTCATTTTTTTTTATAGACTGAGTTTAGCAGTAGAGTGAGAACTCTAAGCAATGAAATGTTAGTTACCTTTTTCTACATTATACTAGGACTTCTTTATAATTTTTTCTGCACTTTGTATTTACAGACATTACCATCTATATTTACTTTCTTATATTACCAATAAACTAGCATTGAGTTCAACCAATAAGTTCTGTGCTCCAGGAGAGGCTCCTGGCAATGGCTTTATTAATTTCCTTTTATGTTGACAAGATTTTTTTTAAAACATCAAATTCATTTCTCGTTATGCTGTTGTGAAAAGTAATATCTAGTCTATAAAGGAGTCTAAGTAATTATAAAAGGCAGGAACTCACCGAGCCTTACAAACAAAACTCCTGTTGCAGTTATTGTTTTCATCCCATTAGAACCTGCATACTGGTAGTATCTTGTGTCAGTAGTATCAAGATTCTGGATTCTTAAATGTGACCCATAATCTTTTTTTCTTATGATGGTCCATCTTGGCTCCTGAACCACTGGAGCATCATTTTTTAGTCATCTGACATTTGGAGATGTATTTCTTACTACTTTGCAGTGGAGGATTGCTGTTTCCCCTTGGACTACAGTCATATTATTTATTGGTTCCAAAAAGGTCAGAAAATAACCTGAAAGGGTAAAAGGTCAGAAAAGATCAAACTTCATTTAAGCTAGGATAAGACACTGCCCAAAGGTGCATTTTTATGAGTGGATCTTGGAAATTGTTTCAGTTTTATTTCCATATACTCAAAAAAACCCAAAACACCACAATTCACTGTTCAAGATCTAGAATAGCATAACTCTCCAATTTGTCTTTAATGATTTATTTCAGATTTGTCTGCAGGTAGGTATCCAGATTACAAGGTCAAGCATGTATTAATACCAGTGACTTAAAATCAATAGGCAAATGTGAGTTTAGTATGTCACTACACAGAAAATGAAGTAAAAGCCAAATATACATAAAATATCCATAGGACATTGCAAACTTGCAGGAAAAATATTTATTCATCTTCTTTACTCATAAAATGATGAGTAATTCTGTATGTAATTTTACCTTAATTTTCTCTACTGTTAGCCTATAAATCTTTACTGGACTGTGGTGAATTTACCTTGGCTGGCTGCCAGATGCTCACCAAGCAACTTTCTCAATCTCTTTAGCAGGACAGTGGGAGAAAATAAGATGGAAAAGCTTGTGGGTCAGGATAAAGAGAGAGATCACTTGCCAATTACTGTCACAGGCAAAACAAACTTCACTTGGGGAAAATTAATTTATTGCCAATTAATAACAGTGTAGGAAGGTGAGAAACAAAGACAAAAACTAAGAACACCTTCCCCTGCTTCTTCCCCATGCTTGAACTCTTAAGCATAACGCACACCTTAACTTACCCCAAACAAAACACCTACTCAAACTTCTCCCTTAACCTAGGATACTTCAACCTACTAACACACTGTCCTAGCTCCACAAGCCTACTAAACAACGGACAAAAACTCGCCCTCCACCTAATCGAACTCTACTGATACAAAAAATAGGTCCCGAAGGACTTGCTGATCTACAACGCATAGCCTCAAAAACCTCAACAACTCTACACATTGGACTAATCAAAACATACCTAGGGTCCTTCACCCTATCAACCCTCATCATCCTATTAACACTCTAAAAGAAAAACTAATGGTCCCCAACATCCAAAAATCACACCCCTTACTAAAAATAATTAATAACTCCCTAATCGACCTCCACACCCCCTCCAACATCTCTGCCTGATGGAATTTTGGATCCTTACTAGGAATCTGCTTGGCCACTCAAATCCTAACAGGCCTACTACTAGCTATACACTACACTGCAGACACAACCTTAGCCTTCTCATCTGTTGCTCACACATGCCGAAATGTACAATACAGCTGACTAATCTGCAACCTACACGCTAACGGAGCCTCACTATTTTTCATCTGCATTTACCTGCACATCGGATGAGGCATCTACTACAGCTCCTACATGTACAAGGAAACTTGAAACACAGGCATCATCCTTCTACTTACCCTAATAGCAACAGCCTTTGTAGGTTACATCCTACCTTGAGGAGAAATATCATTCTGAGGGGCCACAGTCATTACCAGCCTATTCTCAGCTATCCCCTACATCGGCCAGACCCTTGTCGAATGGGCCTGAGGAGGATTTTCAGTAGACAACCTAACACTAACCCAATTCTTTGCCCTACATTTCCTCCTACCATTCCTAATTGCAGGATTTACCCTAATTCACCTTACCTTCCTTCACAAATTGGGCTCAAACAACCCCTTAGGAATTACATCAAACTGCGACAAAATCCCATTCCACCCCTACTTCTCCTCAAAAGACATTCTAGGATTCATACTCATATATATTCCCTTAATAGCCCTAGCCCTATTCACTCCTAACCCCTTAGGAGATCCAGAAAACTTCACACCAGCAAACCCACTAGTAACACCCCCCCACATCAAACCCAAATGGTACTTCCTATTCGCCTACACCATCCTATGCTCAATCCCCAACAAACTAGGCAGAGTAATAGCACTAGCTGCCTCTGTACTAATCCTATTCCTAAGCCCCTTGCTCCACAAATCTAAACAACGCACAATAACCTTCCGTCCCCTATCCCAACTACTATTCTGACTCCTAGTCACCAACCTCTTTATTCTAACATGAGTAGGCAGTCAGCCTGTAGAACATCCATTCATCATCATCGGCCAACTAGCCTCCCTCACTTATTTCACAATCCTCCTAATCCTCCTCTCCCTCACCGGAGCCCTAGAAAACAAAATCCTCAACTACTAGAACACTCTAATAGTTTATAAAAACATTGGTCTTGTAAACCAAAGAATGAAGACCTCCCATCTTCTTAGAGTTCCCCGCCAGCTTCAAGCTGGCATTTTTGCTGTAAATTATTGTTGCGACGAAGGGAAGACACAGTCACTCAATATCGTTTATTGTCCCTTACAGTCACCTTTTATGCCTTGTTATAATTAGCTCATACATATTACAAAAGTTAAGCTCATTATTGGTTAGTTGCCTAAATACCAAGCCCGCCCCTAGTTTCTCTTCTGTAGTTATCTGTTCCCACCTGCAACATTCTTTTCCCACAGCAATCTTCCTGTTATTGTGTAACTTTTGCTTTACTTCAGATAAGCTGAGAGCGATGTGCATTTTTGTCCAGCCAGCTGGACTATGTTTATGTGAACTTTTTCAGCTAGCCAGTTATCCACAATTCCCCCGTTTTTATTTTGGGCGACATAGGCCTGGTTGACCATTTTCAATAACAGCGTTTTAACACAGAAAAATACACAGCCAACTTATAAAATCTCAGTTCAGAAGTATAATTCCAGAAATACTTGAAAAATAAAGTTAGCTTGAAGCTTTAATTTAGATGCTTTTTCTGTTCCAGTGATATAAAAAGTTTAAAAAATTCGAAGGCAATTTTAAAGTTCTGAACATGGACTAATGCAAGCTCAAAACCCAAAAAGAAACCAAACTGATGTTTGACTAGGAATATTTGCAAATATTTTAGTGGAAAGTCCCTGACCATTAACAATTTTCTGTCCAAATAACAACTGCCCTTAGGCAACCAACCAGTCCATACATTTTCTGAAGAATACCTCATTGATATCAAAGAATTAACAAAGGGAAAAAATTAGTTCTAAGCTATATACATTCATAAGTGTTTTTTTCAATAGTTACATACAGATTTACACACTAAGCCATAATGGCTTGTAGGTGATACACACAAGAAGAGTACGTTGCTTATCTATCTGAATGTCTATGCTAAATTTGACAACTGTGCCACAAGCCAAGCCTACATGGGTGCTGTATGTTATGCACGTTCCTTAACAAACAGAAGTATAATAGACAAATTCCCAAGATCTAGTCCCCAACCTAATTATATTACTTTGTAGCCAGTTAAGGAAAATAACACAAATGTGCATATCTACATGTGCACACACCTTTTAGTTCAGAACCAATCTGTGATAAAAGGCCTTAGCCTTATGGCATCATCGAATCTTAACGAGTACAGTAATTAAAAATGCAGTCTTACTGTAAGTGCGATTTATGCTGACATTCCCTCAAATGCTACACGTGAGTATTTCTCACTCAACTGCCTCAAGGTAAAATAGTAGTATTTGTTAATATGTATTAAAAAATCATTAATTCTCTACAATAGCAGTTGACTTCCATAACACTATGTAAGCAAAAGAGGCTTAAGATGGGTTTTCTGAATACTAACAATTTATTTTAGACTGTCTAAACTCAGGTCTTGAAAGATTTCACTCTGCCAGACGTAAAAACACTGTTGCACTCCAGTTGTGATATCCCTTTTCCCAAGTTGTCACATGCACATCTCGCTCAAGCAACATTATTGTCAAAGTTTCTCTCTGCTACATAAAAGCATGTTGCACTTGTAGATATAAAAGACAGCACCCTTACTTAGATTATTACCTCATAATTCTTAGTATACCTTGTATCTCTGATTTCATCACTTCAAAAATTCACCAGAAGCAGATAAAACCACAGCATCAGACTAAACTACACCTTAACTGCTGATTCAAATAAAGGCATTCTCTTCAGATATGCCTAATGCTTACAAATAATTGTGGCTGGTTTTGATCAAAAAACTATTATTACAATAATGATCAAAAATAATAATCCCGTTTGCAAAATGCCTTTAAGCCAGCCTCCTAGTCCCAACCAATTTCCACATTCAGAATACAGCATAAATACAGAATACAGAATAAATTATCTCCATCAAGGCAAAAAGGCTTCTCTTTAAGCACAGAGATGTTTGCTAGTTCAAGGCAGAAACCCATTTCTTGTAGGGGACATCTGAAGCACTTTTTTTGGTGGGTTCGTAATCAATTCCGTATTTTTCCTTGAGGAGCTTAAGCTGTTCCTCTTGTTTCAGGAGTGTCTCCAACTCTGAGTTGTCGAATAGGTGCGTATTTCCCAAAAATATCATACATTTCCTCCGCTGTGATTTTATACGGCAGGTTCCGAATATAAAGGACCCGATTGACCTCTGGGGGCAGCCAGATGTCAGCTCGCTTGGCCGCTTGCATCGCCATGGCGCCGATCGGAGGGGGGGGGGTGTGGGGGGGTGCCGCCTCGGAGAGAAACCGCGGCCGGGACGGGGCCTGCCGGGCTGCGCGCCGCCGCTCGCCGCTGCCGCGGGGGACCCGGACGCTATCCCATACGCTAATAACCCGGGTAATGCCTTTTTACAATCTATGTCCCGAACGCTCCGCTTTTCTAAAAAGCATATGAGCGAATCGTACGTCCCTTGTCTCTCCATACCTTCGTCAGCGCTGTTGCAGCCTTTGCGAGACTCCGGCGACGCGTGGCCGGCGGGACCCTCTGTAGGTGCTCCCGGGCGCGGGGACTGTGCCCTTCCGCCTCCTGCGCTGCTTTCAGGACCGGTACCCGAATCTCCGTCGAACCGTGGCTCGCAGGTTCAGCCCTCTCTAGGGTCCCTGTTCGGGCGCCATTTGTTGCGACGGAGGGAAGACACAGTCACTCAATATGAGTGATCAGCAGACTTCGTTTATTGTCCCTTACAGTCACCTTTTATGCCTTGTTATAATTAGCTCATACATATTACAAAAGTTAAGCTCATTATTGGTTAGTTGCCTAAATACCAAGCCCGCCCCAAGTTTCTCTTCTGTAGTTATCTGTTCCCACCTGCAACATTCTTTTCCCACAGCAATCTTCCTGTTATTGTGTAACTTTTGCTTTACTTCAGATAAGCTGAGAGCGATGTGCATTTTTGTCCAGCCAGCTGGACTATGTTTATGTGAACTTTTTCAGCTAGCCAGTTATCCACAAATTATCCTACAACCCCCCTAGATCCAACCAAATTCTCCACGCCCCCCCTTCCCCCCCCTTCCCCCATGTATAATATTGCATTAATATATTTATCCCATTACACTACAACTCAATGTAGTAAATTCATTTAATGTATGTACTGAACCCATCCCATGTATAACTGGGCATAAAATTTCCAACAGCTATCTCTACTTTCTAGGATTATTTAAGCAATGACACAAGGAATGTTAACCCTCTCTTTTTGGACTAAATCCATTATCTCTTAACCTTATACACTACAGTTCTTCCTAGGATATGGAAGTGCCTTAACACATACCATGAATGGTAACAGGCCATAGTACTTAAATCATCTCTTGAAGGACCGGTTTCAGGTATCAGGTTATTATTAATCGTCCTTCTCACGTGAAATCAACATCTGCCGTTGCATATAAGGCTCTATGTTACTAGCTTCAGGACCATTCTTTCCCCCTACACCCCTAGCACAACTTGCTCTTTTGCGCCTCTGGTTCCTCTGTCAGGGCCATAACTTGTCCATTTCCTTAATCTTGCTCTTCGATGAGCCATCTGGTTTGCTATTTGTCAACTGTTCAGTCCGTGATCCTGACATTTCACCTTTTTCGTTCTCTTTTTTTTGGGGAACTCTTCACAGGTGGCCCTTCTGAGTGCAACAGGTGAATACAATCTAGGTCTGAGCATCGCTGGACTTCGGCCGATTACTCACTTTCAAGGACTGCTGAATGAGACAGTTTGCGTATCCGGGGAATCAACTTTACACTGATGCACTTGCTATTCCATTCATTCTACGTTACCTCCACTTCACTGACGTATACCAATATATATGAATGCTTATTGGACATGCATTATAACTCCTCTCACATTCCTTTGCCTTTTTAAACAAAAGTAGAAACTTCCTAACCATTTCTACCACCACACTGATATGGAGAAATAATGTGAAATGGGGATAATGGACATGGATTGTGATTGTATGTGTCCGCTTAAGGAATGTGGGTATGGTGACTAGTCATGGGTGCGGTGACAACCACAGTTTTGAGGAGACGCCTGTCCCTCCTCCTCTAACAAAGGGGAGACGGGAGACGCCTGCCCCTCTTCCTCTAACAAAGGGGAGACGGGAGATGCCTGCCCTTCTTCCTCTAACAAAGGGGCTATTTAAAAGAGAATAAGAAAAGATGAGAGACATTCAAATGCTATCTAGAGGGAGGGAGTGCTAAGTCTCCTTGCTGGAAAAGATTGGGTGGTCACAATCACCTGAAGAAGATCGGATGGTCACAAGAACATGAATCACCTACAAACCTGCAAGACCACCACATTCCAGGAAACGGACTGATAAGCTAATTAACATACGAAGCGGGGTTTAGGTAACGAATATGTATAGGCGTTAATTGAATATTCATTTGTTCATTGTATAAATGTGAGATGGTTCGGTCACTTCGGGTATGCACGCTTGTGGAGGAGCGATCCCCCGTGCATCTGCACGCAATAAACATACCTACTTTATAACTTTCGAGTTATAGAGTCTAATTCCGCAGGTCAACACCACACCCACATTTTCACCATATCTTTTAATCAAATTTTTTTCATCTCAATTCCACACACTCTCAGCACCAAAATTACATTAATAACAACACCCACCCATCACCCACTTTTTGTGTTGAATTCCCCCCAAAATTATTCCCTTCCCCCTATTCCCCACCTCAGAAAAAGAGGACTCAAATCTCCATCACCAACTCCCAAAGCTGGCATTTTCATTAAACTATCTTCTGAAAATTTCCACCAAAACCCTAAACTGCCCAAATCGCCCCACAAGACAGTCCCCGCACAAGCTCCAACACTACAAAGTAAGCAACAGCCCCCAACCTGCAACCAAAAATATCCCAACCTGCAACCAAAAATATCCCAACCCCATATAAATAAAACATAGCCACCCCACTAAAATCTGACTGAACAGAAAATACACCCCCACTATCAACAGTATTTACCCCAAATCCCCAACAACCAACACCACCGCCAGCTACAACCCCCACAACCAACACTAAAATAAACCCCACACCATACCCTGCCACACGCCAATCCCCCCAAGCCTCGGGAAAAGGATTTGCCACCAGTGCTACAGAATAAACAAAACCCACCAACATCCCCCCCAAATAAACCATAAACAACACCAATGAGATAAAGGAAACCCCCAAACTCATCATCCACCCACACCCAGCAACAGACCCCAACACTAATCCAACAACCCCTTAATAAGAGGATGGATTAGATCAACCACTAACGCCCCCAAAACAAAACACACCCCTAAAAAAACCACAAAATAAGTCATGACTATTCTCGCCCGACATCTATCCAGGACCTACAGCTTGAAAAACTGTTGTTGTGCAATTCAACCATGAGAACTTAACACAAGACCCCCACCACCACCAAACCATCTCAAACATAATTCAACCAGGCCAAACACTACAAAAACCCCCAACAGCCCTCAAGAACCACTAAATGAAACAACCCACATACATGCACGCAAACCACCTTGCCCACACTTCTCAGCCACTACATCACTACGCCTTATACATCTTCACCACAAACCCCATCACAACACCCCAACACTGAAATCACATTAACTCAAACTGCACCTCAACCCCCAAATAACAGATTTCCCCCCAGCAAACAATGAAACAACGAAACAAGTCCCTGTAGCTTACAACAAAGCATGGCACTGAAGATGCCAAGACGGCCTACCCACAAACCTGGGGACAAAAGATTTAGTCCTAACCTTACAGTTGGTTTTTGCTAGACATATACATGCAAGTATCCATGACCCAGTGTAAATGCCCTGAACTTCTTACCAAGACGAAAGGAGCAGGCATCAGACGCACACTATTAACTGTAGCCCAAAACACCTTGCTTGGCCACACCCCCACGGGCACTCAGCAGTAATTAACATTAAGCAATAAGCGCAAGTTTGACTTAGTCATAGCAACCCCTAGGGTTGGTAAATCTTGTGCCAGCCACCGCGGTCACACAAGAAACCCAAACCAACAGTCATACGGCGTAAAGAGTGGACCAGAGCTTGTCGTAACAACTAGGAACAAAATGCAACTGAGCTGTCATAAGCCTAAGATGCCCTTAAAATCAACCTAAAAACAATCCTAGCAACCCCGACTGACCAAACCCCACGAAAGCTAGGGCACAAACTGGGATTAGGTACCCCACTATGCCTAGCCCTAAATCCTGATGCGTACCCTATCAAAGCATCTGCCCGAGAATTACGAGCACAAACGCTTAAAACTCTAAGGACTTGGCGGTGCCCCAAACCCACCTAGAGGAGCCTGTTCTGTAAACAACACTCCACGCTACACCCAACCACTCCTTGCCAAAACAGCCTACATACTGCCGTCGCCAGCTCACCCTAATTGAAGGCCTCACAGTGAGCACAATAACCTACCCCCGCTAGCATGACGGATCAAGGTATAGCCCATGGAGTGGAAGTAATGGGCTACGTTTTCTAAACTAGAATACCAACAGAAGGGGGCATGAAACCACCCCCGGAAGGCGGATTTAGCAGCAAAGCAAGATAATAAAGCCCACTTTAAGTCGGCCCTGAGGCACGTACATACCGCCTGTCACCCTCCTCACAAGCTACCAGCCACAATAACTAATACACCCCTCAGCTGAAGATGAGGTAAGTCGTAACAAGGTAAGTATACTGGAAGGTGTACTTGGCATACCAGGGTGTAGCTATAAAAATAAAGCACTCAGCTTACACCTGAGAGATATCTGCTACACACCAGATCACCCTGAGCCCCCCTCTAGCCCGACCACAACACCCCAAAGCCAATTAAAAACTTACACCACTACCAAACTAAAACATTTTCTAACTTAGTATAGGCAATAGAAAAGACCCACTGGTGCAATAGAGCTCTGTACCGCAAGAGAAAGATAAAATAACAATGAAACCCTAAGCAACAGATAGCAAAGATATACCCTTATACCTCTTGCATCATGGTTTAGCAAGAACAACCAAGCAAAGCGAACTTTAGTTTGCCCCCCTGAAACCCAAGTGAGCTACTTACAAGCAGCTGCTCCCAAGAGAACCCGTCTCTGTTGCAAAAGAGTGGGACGACTTGTTAGTAGAGGTGAAAAGCCAGTCGAGCTGGGTGACCTGTGAAATGAATTTAAGTTCACCCTTAATTCTCCTTCATGGACGCACAACAACCCACATGAAGTGAAATGAGTAATTTAAAGGAGGTACAGCTCCTTTAACAAAGAATACAACCTTCACTAGCGGATAACTCAATTACCCTCTATAGTACTGTAGGCCTTCAATCAGCCACCAACAAAGAGTGTGTCAAAGCTCCATACAAAAAAAATCCAAACCTAACACGATTCCCTTACAACCTAGCAGGTTAATCTATTAACAATAGAAGAATTAATGCTAAAATGAGTAACTAGGTAGCCCACTCCCTCTCAGGCGCAAGCTTACACCCAAACATTATTAACAGATGAACTAATGTCCCAACTTCAACAAGACCAAATATTCTAATAGACCCTGTTAACCCAACTCAGGTGTGCCCACCAGAAAGATTTAAATCTGTAAAAGGAACTTAGCAAGTACAAGGCCCGACTGTTTAGTAAAAACATAGCCTTCAGCCTACCAAGTATTGAAGGTGATGCCTGCCCAGTGAACACTGTGTTCAATGGCCACGGTATCCTAACCGTGCAAAGGTAGTGCAATCAATTGTCCCATAAATCGAGGCTTGTATGAATGGCTAAATGAGGTCTTAACTGTCTCTTACAGATAATCAGTGAAATTGATCTTCCTGTGCAAAAGCAGGAATCGTATTAGCAAACTCTTTACTAGACATCGCCCTACACAACACATACTATGTAGTTGCTCACTTCCACTATGTTCTCTCAATAGGAGCCGTATTTGCCATCCTAGCCGGATTCACCCACTGATTCACCCTATTCACCGGATATACACTACACCCCACATGAGCAAAAGCCCATTTCAGAGTCATATTCACAGGTGTAAACCTAACATTATTCCCCCAGCACTTCCTAGGCTTAGCTGGCATGCCATGACGCTACTCAGACTACCCTGATGCTTACACCCTCTGAAACACTTTATCCTCTATCGGCTCTCTATTCTCAATAACAGCTGTAATCATACTAATATTCATTCTCTGAGAGGCATTTGCAGCAAAACAAAAAGTCCTGCAACCAGAACTAACCACCACTAACATCGAGTGAATCCATGGCTGCCCGCCCCCCTATCACGCTTTCGAAGAACCAGCCTTTGTCCAAGTACAAGAAAGGAAGGAATCAAACCCTCACATGTTGGTTTCAAGCCAACTGTATCAAACCACTTATGCTTCTTTCTTATGGGGTGTTAGTAAACCCATTATGCAGCTTTGTCAAAGCTAAATCACAGGCAAAACCCCTGTACACCCCCACCATGGCCAACCAATCCCAATTTGTATTCCAAGATGCCTCCTCCCCCATCACAGAAGAACCTGTAGAATTCCACGACCATGCCCTAATGGTCACACTCACAATCTGCAGCCTAGTCCTCTATCTTTTAACACTCATACTAATAGAAAAATTATCCTCCAACACCGTAGATGCACAAGAAGTAGAACTCATCTGAACAATCCTACCAGCTATTGTCCTTATCCTACTTGCCCTGCCATCCCTACAAATCCTCTATATAATAGACGAAATTGACGAACCTGACCTAACCCTAAAAGCCATTGGACACCAATGATACTGAGCCTATGAATACACAGACTTTAAAGACCTAAGATTTGACTCTTACATAATCCCAACAGCAGAACTCCCACCAGGACACTTCCAACTACTAGAAGTCAACCATTGCGTTGTAGTTCCCATAGAATCCCCCATCCGCATTATCATTACCACCAACGACGTACTTCACTCATGAACTGTTCCATCCCTGGGAGTAAAAACTGACACAATCCCAGGACGACTCAACCAAACATCCTTTATCACAACCTGACTGGGTGTATTTTATGGCCAATGCTCAGAAACCTGTGGAGTTAACCACAGCTACATACCAATTGTAGTGGAATCCACTCCCCTCGCCCACTTCGAGCACTGATCCTCACTCCTCTCATCTTAATAATTAAGAAGCTATGCATCAGCACTAGCCTTTTAAGCTAGAGAAAGAGGAAGGCCTACTCCTCCTTAACGATATGCCCAAACTCAACCCCAACCCATGATTCCTAACAATACTAACTACCTGAGTAATCTTTTCACTAATCATCCAACCTAAACTCCTATCAATTACCCCCACCAACCACCCCTTCAACAAAACCAAAACCCATGACAAAACTACCCCCTGACCCTGACCATGAATCTAAGCTTCTTTGACCAGTTCTCAAGCCCCTACTTCATAGGCATACCACTAGCCCTACTCTCCATGCTCTTCCCCACCCTCCTATTCCCCTCCCCCAGTGCTCGGTGAGTCAACAACCGCTTCTCCAACCTTCAATCATGACTCATTCACCTAATTAAAAAATAACTAATAATACCTCTAAACAAGAAAGGCCATAAATGAGCACTAATCCTCACATCCCTAATACTACTCCTTCTTACAATCAACCTACTGGGCCTACTACCATACACATTCACCCCCACTACCCAACTATCCGCAAACATAGCACTAGCCTTCCCACTCTGTCTTGCCACCCTCCTCACAGGCCTACAAAATCAACCCACAATCTCCCTAGGACATCTCTTAACTGAAGGCACCCCCACCCCACTAATCCCTGCTCTAATTATAATCGAAACTACAAGCCTACTCATCCCCTAGGAGTCCACCTCACAGCAAACCTCACAGCAGGAAACCTGCTTATTCAACTCATCTCCACAGCTACCACCACCCTACTCCCCATCATACCAACAATCTCCATCCTAAATACATCAATCTTACTACTACTCACCATACTAGAAGTAGCAGTAGCCATAATCCAAGCATACGTCTTCGTCCTCCTACTAAGCCTATACTTACAAGAAAACATCTAATGGCCCACCAAGCACACTCCTTCCACATAGTAGATCTGAGCCCATGACCACTCTCCAGAGCCGACGCCGCTCTTCTCACTACCTCAGGATTAGCCATATGATTCCACTATAACTCCTTCCAAGTCCTAACCCTAGGCCCACTTTCCATAATCCTTGTTATACTACAATGATGATGAGACATAATTCGAGAAAGCACATTCCAAGGCCACCACACACCCACAGTACAAAAAGGCCTGTGATAAGGAATAATCCTATTAATCACATCAGAAGTATTTTTCTTCTTGGGTTTCTTTTGAGCTTTCTTCCACTCCAGTTTAGCTCCTACAACAGAGCTAGGAAGACAATGACGCCCAAAAGGAAACAAACCCATAAATCCCATAGAAGTACCCCTACTTAACACAGCCATCCTCCTAGCATCCAGAGTTACTGTTACATGAGCCCATCACAGTATTACAGAAGGAAACCACAAACAATTCAGGCCCTCAGTCTAACCGTCTTCCTGGGAATCTATTTCACAGCCCTACAAGCCATGGAATACAATGAAGTCCCATTCAATATCACTGACGGTGTGTAGGTCGCAACCTTCTTCATTGCCACGGGATTCCACGGCCTCCACGTAACCATTGGACCCTCCTTGCTCCCAAACTACGTCCTACAATTAATCAACTTCCAATTTTTCTCACCCTCCTTCTTCTCCCTCTCACTCTCCTTCTTCTTACTCTCCCTCTATTACCTCTCCCTCTCCCACTTCTCCCTCTCATTCTCCCTCTACTCCCTCTCCCTCTTCTCAGTCTCCTTCTCCCTCTTCTCACTCTCCTTCTCCCTCTTCTCACTCTCCTTATCCCTTTCTCCCTCTCTTTCTCCTTCTTCTCCCTCTCCTACTCCTTCTTCTACCTCTCCTACTCTCTCTACCTCTTCTCCCTATTGTTCTCCCTCTTCTCCCTATCCTCCCTCTTCTCACTCTCCTTATCCCTCTTCTCCCTCTCCTTCTTCTCCCTTTTCCGCACCTTCTTCTCCCTCTCCCTCTTCAACCTCTCCCTCTCCCTCTTCACCTTCTCCCTCTTCTCCCTCTCCCTCTCTTCTCCCTCTCCCTCTCCCTCTCCTTCCTCCTCTCCTACTCCTTCTCCCTCTTCTCCCTCTCCTACTCCCTCTTCTCCCTCTCCTTCTCCTTCCCCCGCACCCTCTCCTATTCCTTCTTCTCCCTCTCCTTCTTCTTCTCCCTCTCCTTCTCCTTCTTCTCCCTCTCCTTCTCCTTCTTCTCCCTCTGCTTCTCCTTCTTTTCCCTCTCCTTCTCCCTCTGCCTCTCCTTCATCTCTCTCTCCTACTCTTTCTTCTTCTCCCTCTCCTAAACCTGCTTCTCCCTCTCCCGCTCCTTCTCCTCCCTTTCCCTCTTCTCCCTCTCCCTTTCCCTCTTCTCCCTCTCTTCTCCCTCTCCCTCTCCTTCTCCATTGTACTCTCCTTCTCCGTCTCCTGCTCCTTCTCCCTCTTCATCTCCTTCTTCTCTCTCTCCTCCTTCTTCTCCCTCTCCTTCTACCTCTTCCCCCTCTACTTCTTATGCCTCTTCCTCTTTTTTTTTCGCTCTCCTATTCCTTCTCTTTCCACACCATCTCCTACACTTTCTTCTTCTCCCTCTCCTTCTCCTTCTTCTCCCTCTCCTTCTCCCTCTTCTCCCTCTATTCACTCTCCTTCTCCTTCTTCTACCTCTCCTTCGCCCTATTCTCCCTTTCCTTATCCGTCTTCTCCCTCTCCATCTCCTTCTTCTCCCCCACCTTCTCCTTCTTCTCCCTCTCCTTCTACTCCCCATCCTTCTCCTTCTTCTCTCTCTCCTTCTCCTTCTATTCACTCTCCTTCTCCCTCTTCTCCCACTCCTGCTCCCTCTTCTCCCTCTCCTTCTCCTTCTCCTTCTTCTCCGTCTCCTTCTCCCTCTCCTACGCTTTCTTCTCCCTCTCCTTCTCCTTATTCTACCTCTCCTTCTCCTTGTCCTTCTTCTCCCTCTCCTTCTCCTTGTCCTTCTTCTCCCTCTGCACCTCCTCCTTCTTCTCCTTCTCCCTCTCCTCCTTATTCTCCCTCTCCTTCTCCTTATTCTCCCTCTCCTTCCCTTGTCCTTCTTCTCCCTCTGCATCTCCTTCTCCTTCTTCTCCCCCTCCCTCTCCTTCTTCTCCCCCTCCTACTCCTTCTTCTTCTTCTCCCTCTCGTCCTTCTCCTTCTTCTCCCTCTCCTACTCCTTCTTCTTCTTCTCCCTGTCCTTCTCCTTCTCCTTCTTCTCCCTCTCCTCCCATTCTTTCTCCTTCTTCTCCCTGTCCTACTCGTTCTCCTTCTTCTCCCTCTCCTACTCTTTCTTCTTCTTCTCCTGTAGAGGAATTTTTAAAGGACCGAGGACATATGTTACCATTGTCTGGGTTTGACAACCCAGGCCTATTAGTTGAAGCTGCAGAGCAACGTTAAATTGTCCTGGGAACAAGCACTGTGAGAAAGAAAACAAGCTGTGCACAAACAAGAAGCCAGGTGCAGAGCAAATCCTGGGAACCGCGAAATCAACACACTCTCATTGGCACACTCTGATCAGGCGCCTGCAGCATGCCCACCAGTCAGCGACATGGACCCCACGTGGCCTAGAGACTTTTATCCAATCACCTGTGTGTAAAGTCGAGTGAGCGGTCAGTTTAAGTTATAAGTATGACCTGTTTGTTTAATAAAGTGAGCACGGCATGTAGCCATATTGGTGTGATTGTCGTGACTTAGCCAACTCTCCACAGGGGACCCTCTTCGTTCTCCCTCTCCTAATCCTGCTTCTCTCTCTCCCGCTCCTTCTCCTCCCTTTCCCTCTTCCACCTCTCCCTCTTCTTCCTATCCCTCTTCTCCCTCTCCCTTTCCTTCTTCTCCCTCTCTTTCTCCCTCTTTTCTCCCTCTCCCTCTCCTTCTTCTCCCTCGTACTCTCCTTCCCTGTCTCCTTCTCTTGCTTCTCCCTCTTCATCTCCTTCTCTCTCCTCCTTCTTCTCCCTCTCCTTCTACCTCTTCCCCCTCTACTTCTTATCCCTCTTCCTCTCCCTTTTCTCCCTCTCCTACTCCTTCTCTTTCTACTCCATCACCTACTCCTTCTTTTTCTTCTCCCTCTTCTTCTTCTTCTTCTCCCTCTCCTAAACCTTCTCATTCTATTCCCTCTCTGACTTCTTCTCCCTCTCCTACTCCCTCTCCCTCTTCACCCTCTCCTTGTCCCTTTTCTCCCTCTCCTTCTCCTTCTCCCTCTCCTTCTCCCTCTCCTTCTCCCTCTTCTCAGTCTCCTTCTCTCTCTTCTCCCTCACTTTCTCCCTCTCTTCTCCCTCTCCCTCTCCTTCTTCTCCATTGTACTCTCCTTCTTCTCCGTCTCCTGCTCCTTCTCCATCTCCTCCCTCTTCTCCTTCTCTCTCTCCTTCTCCTTCTTCTCCCTCTCCTTCTACCTCTTCCCCCTCTACTGGTTATACCTCTTCCTCTCCTTTTTCTCCCTCTCCTACTCCTTCTCTTTCTACTCTCTCTCCTACTCCTACTTCTTCTTCTTCTCCCTCTCCTACTCCTTCTTCTCCCTCTCCTAAACCTTCTGTCTTTTCGCTCTCCAACTCATTCTTCTCCCTCACCTACCCCGTCTTCCTCTTCTCCCTCTCCTTCTCCTTCTTCTCACTCTCCTTATCATTCTTCTCCCTTTCGTTATTCTCCCTCTCCTTATCCCTCCTCTCCCTCTCCGTCTCCTTTTTTTCCATCTCCTTCTCATTCTTCTCCCTCTTCTCTCTCTCTCTCGCCCACTTCTTCCTCTCCCTTGCCCACTTCTCCCTTTCCCTCACCCTCTTCTCCATCTCCTTCTCCCTCTTCTCCCTCTCCTTCTCCTCCTTCTTCTCCGTCTCCTTCTCCCTCTCCTACTCTTTCTTCCCCTTCTCCCACTCCTTCTCCTTCTCCCTCTCCTTCTCCTTGTCCTTCTTCTCCCTCTGCATCTCCTTCTCCTTCTTCTCCCTCTCCTTCTCCTTCTTCTCCCTCTCCTTCTACTTCTTCTCCCTTTCCCTCTTCCACCTCTCTCTCTTTCTTCCTCTCTTCTCCCTCTCCCTCTCCTTCTTCTCCCTCTTTCTCTCCTTCTTCTCCCTCTCCTACTCCTTCTCCTTCTCCCTCTCCTTTTCTCTCTTCTCCCTCTCCTTCTCCTTCTTCCCCTTCTCCCTCTCCTTCTCCACCTTCTTCCTCTTCCTCTCCTTATCCTTCTCCTCCTTCTCCTTCTACTTCTCCTAACTCTCATGCTGCTTCTTCTCCCGCTCCTACTCCTTCTCTTTCTTCTCCTTCTCCCTCTCCCTCTTCTCCCTCTTATCCTTCTCCTTATCCCTCTTCTCCCTCTCCCTCTCCTTCTTCTTCCTCTCCTTCTTCACCCGCTCCCTCGCCCTCTTCTTCCTCTCGCGCTCCTTCTTCTCCCTCTCCCTCTTCCACCTCTCCCTCTCCCTCTTCTTCCTCTACCTCTTCCACCTCTCCCTCTCCCTCTTCTTCCTTTACCTCTTCTCCCTCTCCCTGTCCTTCTTCTCCCTCTCCTATTCCTTCTGTTTCTTCTCCCTCTCCTTCTTCTCCTCCTTCTCCTTCTCATTCTGCTTCTCCTCCCTCTCCTTCTCCTTCTTCTTCTCCCTCTCCCTCTCCTTCTCCCTCTCCTTCTTCACCCTCTCCCTCGCCCTCTTCTCCATCTCCCTCACCCTCTTCTTCCTCTCGTGCTCCTTCTTCCCCCTCTCCCTCTTCCACCTCTCCCTCTCCCTTTTCTTCCTCTACCTCTTCTCCCTCTAGCTCTCCTCCCTCTCCCTCTCCTTCTCCCTCTTTCTCTCCTTCTTCTCCCTCTCCTATTCCTTCTTTTTCTCTCTCTCCTACTCCTTCTCCCTCTTACTCATTCTCATTCTTCTCCCTCTCCTTCTCCTTCTCCTTCTTCTCCCTCTCCTACTCCTTCTTCTCCCTCTCCTATTCCTTCTTCTTCTTCTCCCTCTCCTAATCCTTCTTCTCCCTCTCCTACTCCCTCTCCCCCTTCTTCCTTTCCTTATACCTCTTCTCCCTCTCCTTCTTCCTCTTCTCCCTGTCCCTCTTCTAATTCTCACTCTTTCTTATCTCCCTCTCCTATTCCTTCTCCTTCTACTCCCTCTCCTATTCCTTCCTCTTCTTCTCCCTCTCCTACTCCTTTTCATCCTTTTCCCACTCCTACTCCTTCTTCTCTCTCTCCTTCTCCTTCTTTTCCCTCTCCTTCTCCCTCCCCCTCTCCTTCTCCCTCTTATCATTCTCCTTATCCCTCTTCTCCCTCTCCCTCTCCTTCTTCTTCCTCTTCTTCTTCACCCTCTCCCTCGCCCTCTTCTTCCTCTCGCACTCCTTCATCTCCCTCTCCCCCTTCCACCTCTCCCTCTCCCTCTTCTTCCTCTACCTCTTCTCCCTCTCCCTCTCCTTCTTCTCCCTCTCCTATTCCTTCTATTTCTTCTCCCTCTCCTTCTTCTCCTCCTTCTCCTTCAACTTCTCCTCCCTCTCATTCTCCTTCTTCTCCCTCTCCTTCTCCATCTCCTTCTTCACCCTCTCCCTCGCCCTCTTCTCCATCTCCCTCGCCCTCTTCTTCCTCTCGTGCTCCTTCTTCCCCCTCTCCCTCTTCCCCCTCTCCCTCTCCCTCTTCTTCCTCTACCTCTTCTCCCTCTCCCTCTTCTCCCTCTCCCCCTTCTCCCTCTCCCTCTTCTCCCTCTCCCTTTCCTCCCTCTCCCTCTCCTTCTTCTCCCTCTTTCTCTCCTTCTTCTCCCTCTCCTATTCCTTCTTCTTTTTCTCCCTCTCCTACTCCTTCTTCTCCCTCTATTACTCATTCTCATTCTTCTCCCTGTCCTACTCCTTCTCCTTCTTCCACCTCTCCTACTTCTTCTCCCTCTCCTATTCTTTCTTCTTCTTCTCCCTCTCTTAATCCATCTTCTCCCTCTCCTACTCTCTCTCCCCCTTCTTCCTTTTCTTGTACCTCTTCTCCCTCTCCTTCCTCCTCTTCTCCCTCTCCCTCTCCTAATTCTCGCTCTCCTTCTCTCTCTCCTACTCCTTCTCCTTCTTCTCCCTCTCCTATTCCTTCCTCTTCTTCTCCCTCTCCTACTCCTTTTCATCCTTTTCCCACTCCTACTCCTCCTTCTCTCTCTCCTTCTCCTACTATTCTCTCTCCTTCTCCCTCTCCCTCTTCTCCCTCTCCTTCTCCCTCTGTTCTCCCTCTCTCTCTCCTCCCTCTCCCTCTTCTCCCTCTCCTTCTCTTTCTTCTCCCTCTCTATCTCCTACTCCATCTTTCCCCTCTCCTTCTCCTCCTCTCTCCTTCTCCTTCTCCTTCTCCTTCTCCTTCTCCTTCTCCTTCTCCTCCCTCTTTTTCTTCTTATCCTTCTTCTTGTTCTGCTCCTTCTCCTTCTCCTTCTTCTTATTCTACTCCCTCTCCTTCTCCTTCTCCTTATTCTGCCTCTTCTCCTTCTTCTCCCTCTCCTACTCCTCCCCCTTCAACTCCCTTTCCTACTCCTTCTTCTTCTCCCTCTCCGACACCTTCTTCTCCCTCTATTGCTCCTTCTCTGTCTTTTCCCTCTCCTACTCCTTCTCCTTCTCCTTCTTCGCCCTCTCCTACTCCTTCTTCTTCTCCCTCTCCTACTCCTTCTTCTCCTTCTCCCTTTCCTAATCGTTCTTCTCCCTCTCCTATTCCCTCTCCCCCTTCTTTCTTTCTTTATACCTCTTCTCCCTCTCCTACACCTTCTCCCTCTATTACTCATTCTCATTCTTCTCCCTCTCCTACTCCTACTCCTTCTTCTCCCTCTCCTATTCCTTCTTCTTCTTCTCCCTCTCCTAATCCTTCTTCTCCCTCTCCTACTCCCTCTCCCCCTTTTTTCCTTTTCTTATACGTCTTCTCCCTCTCCTATTTCCTCTTCTCCCTCTCCCTCTCCTAATTCTCACTCTCCTTCTTCTCCCTCTCCTACTCCTTCTCCTACTCCCTCTCCTATTCCTTCCTCTTCTTCTCCCTCTCCTACTCCTTTTCATCCTTTTCCCACTCCTACTCCTTCTTCTCTCTCTCCTTCTCCTTCTTATCCCTCTCCTTCTCCCTCTCCCTCTTCTCCCTCTCCTTTTCCCTCTTATCCTTCTCCCACTCTTTCTTCTCCCTCTCCGTCTTCCACCTATCCCTCTCTCTCTTCTCATTCTCCCTCTCCCTCTTCGCCCTTACACTCTCCCTCTCTTCTCCCTCTCCCTCTCCCTCTGTTCTCCGTCTCCCTCTCCTTCTTCTCCCTCTCTCTCTCCTTCTTTTTCCTCTACTTATCCTTTTCCTTCTTCTCCTTCTACTTCTCCTCCCTCTCCTTCTCCTTCAACTTCTCCCTCTCATTCTACTTCTTCTCTCTCTTTCTTTCCTTCTTCTCCCTCTCCTACTCCTTCTTCTTCTTCACCCTCTCCTTCTGTCTCTTCTCCGTCTCCTTCTCCTTCTTCTCCTCCCTCTCCTACTCCTTCTTCTCCCTCTCTTTCTCCTTGTTTGCCCTCTCCTTCTCCTCCCTCTCCTTCTCCTTCTAATTCTCCTCCCTCTCCTCCTTCTTCTGCTTCTCCCTCTCCTTCTCCCTCTTAACCCTCTCCTTCTTCTCCCTCTCACTCTCCTTCTTCTCACTGTCCTACTCGTTTTTCTTCTCCCTCTCCTTCTTCTTCTCTTTCTCCTTCTCCTTTGTCTTCTCCCTATCCTCCTCCTTCTTCATTTTCTTCTCCCTCTCCTTTTCCTTCTCCTCCTCCACCTTCCTCTCTTTCTCTTTCTACTCCCTCTCCTTCTTCGTCTTCTCCCTCTTCTTCTCTTCCCTCTCCTTCTTTTCGGCTCCTCCTCTTTACCACTCCTCTTTCTTCTCAGTCTTCTTATTCTTTCTCTCCCACTCTTTCTCCTTCTCCCTCTCCGTCTCCTCCCTGTCCTCCTTCTTTTCCCGCTCTTTCTCCTTCTCCTTACACTCCTCTTTCTTCTCCATCTTCTTCTCCTTCCTGTCCCTCTCTTTATCCTTCTTCTCCCTCTTCCTGTCCTTCTTCTCCCTCTCCCTCTCCTACTTCTCCCTCTCCTTCTTTTCCTTGTCTCTCTCCTACTTCTTCCTCTTCACCTCCATCTCCTTCCACTCCTAATACTCTTTCTTCTTCTCCTTGTTCTCCTTCTCCTTCTTCTCTCTCCCTCAAGTTCTTCTAACTTTCTCTCTCCTACTCCTTCTCCTTCTTTTACCTCTCTTTCTCATCCTTCTTCTACCTCTCCTCCTTCTTCCAACTCTCCTTCATTTTTTCCCTCTCCCTCTCCTTCTTCTTCTCCCTCTCCCTCTACCTCTCTCTCTCCCTCTCCCTGTCACTCGCATTCTCCCTCTCCCTCTCATACTCCCTCTCTCTCTCCTTCTCCTTCTTCTTCTCCCTATCCCTCTCCTTCTTCTACCTCTCCCTCTCCCTCTCATTCCCCCTCTAATTCTCATTCTCCTTTTCCCTCTCCTTCTCTTTCTCCTACTCCCTCTCCATCTCTTTCTCCTTCTCCCTCTCCCTCTCCCTCTCCCTCTCCCTCTCCCCCTCCCTCTCCTTCTCCTTCTTCCTTTCCCTCTCCTACTCTCTCTCACACTCCTCCTTCTTCTTCTCCCTCTCCCTTTCAATCTTCTTCTCCCTCTCCTCCTCCTTCTGTCTTCTTCTCCCTCTCCTTCTCCTTCTTTCTCCTCCTCCCTCTCCCTCTCTTTCTCTTCTTCTCCTCCCTCTCCTTCTCCTTTTTCTCCCTCTCCTTCTCTTCGCTCTCTTTGTCCTTCTTTTCCTTCTCTTTCTCTTTCTCCTTACACTCCTCTTTCTTCTCACTCTTCTTCTCCTTTCTCTCCTTCTCCTTCTCCCTCTCCCTCTCCTTCTTCTCCCTCACCCTCTCCTTCTTCTCTCTCTCCCTCTCCTTCTCCCTCTCCCTCTCCTTTTCCCTGTCCCTCTCCTACTTTTTCCTCTCCCTTTCCTTCTACTCCCACTCCTAATTCTCTTTCTCCTTCTCCTTGTTCATCCTTTCATTCTCCTTCTTCTCTCTCTCCCTCAACTTCCTCTAACTCTCCCTCTCTTTCTCCTTCTTTCCTTCTCCTCATCTTTCTTCTGCCTCTCCTCCTTCTTCTCACTCTTTTTCTCCTTCTTCCTCTCCTTCTCCTTCTTTTTCTCCCTCTCCTTCTCCTTCTTTCTCCCTGTCCCTGTGCTTCTTCTTCTCCCTCTCCTGAAGAGGGTCCCCCGTGGAGTGTCGACTAAGTCACAACGATCATACAAATATGCCTACATGCCGTGCTCCTTTATTAAACAAACAGGTCATATTTATAACTTAAACCGACCGCTCACACGACTTTACACACAGGTGATTGGATAAAAGTTTCTGGTCACGTGGGCGTCCGTGTCACTGTTTGGTGAGCATGCTGCAGGCGCCTGATCAGAGTGTGCTGATGAGAGTGTGTTGATTTCGCGGCTCCCAGGACTTGCTCTGCACCTGGCTTCTTATTTGTGCACAGCTTGTTTTCTTTCTCACAGTGCTTGTTCCCAGGACAATTTAAAGTTGCTCTGCAGCTTCAACTAACAGGCCTGGGTTGTCCAACCCAGACAATGGTAACATATGTCCTCGGTCCTTTAAAAATTCCTCTAAATATCCCCCTTTTTCTTTTTGGACAACCCATGTCTTTTTCACAATAGATGTTAACACTTTCTTCACACAAGAAAATAAAGAGCTAAAAACTAAAAACATTACAACAATGATTATAACAAAGCATATTCCTTCCATCAACAATGTCTTTAACCAACCTGTTATCCCCAATCCTCTCAACCATTCATCAAAGGGATTATCATCAGCAAGAATATGCTTCGTGTTTCCCTGCAGTTGTGACAACTTCTTGTGCATAGATATGTAATGATCGGAAAGCTTCATACAACACATCCCTTCAAAATCCTCACAACCATGGCCATGAGCTAATAACAAAAAAACTATTGCAGCTCTATTTTGTAACATAGCATGCCTAACACTATCTACATCAAGCAATAACGAACTTAAAATCTGCGATGTAAGATTAAATTGTTTCTCTCCCCAGCACACTAACCTTCGTATATTCTTAGCATTTAATACTGCCATTGCCCCGGCATAAATATGGAGGCCAGGACATTTGCTGTTACAGACTGTAGATTCACTCGGTCATTACATGTTTCATCAAAGGTGCGCGGTGCCCTCCGTGATCTATGAGATTGTTGAGCCATTTTCATTAAGTCTTTCATACGTGGAGCAAACAAAGTCAAACGTCCTAAATAACATGGTCCACCGACAGGATACAAAGGAATCCCTGGCCACGCTCTGTCCCCACATATCAGAAAGACTCCCGGTGGCAACTGATAACCCCCTGATACATCTATATGGAAACCCCCAGTTTTCAATTCACCCCAAATAGGTGAACCAGTTAGATTTTGAAACCCTGTATAAAACCCCCGTTCACCTTGACGTGTTAGCCATAACTGCCACGGGTCACCACACCAAATTACTCCAGTGCCATTCACGGGTTGAAGTGGTGATGACATGTGGGTACAGTCTGCCATACCAGTTGCAGTTACATTACCATATTCAACAGGTACAACGCGGGTACAGTCTGCCATACCAGTTGCAGTTATATTACCATATTCAACAGGTACAACGCTACCCAATAGGTCTAACTCCTGCAAAGGTAAATGATGTGGCTGATTTAAATTCTCAATAATCATCTTGTGCCACGCTGCATTACGCATAGAAGGCCAAACATATTGCCCATTAGGACTCATACATGTACCATTCTGATTGGAAGTCAGATCCACTGTTTTAACATTCCAAAAACCATCAAAATTTGTTTCATTCTCTTGCAGGGGAATACCAATTTAACAAGTTCTAAAGGGGTTGTCTGCTTCTTGCAGACTTAAATAAAAGTCTGTTACTCCCGTGATATTTGCCCATGTCACCCATATGTTTCTCCTAGGCAAGATGTCAAAAGTACTTTGGCCAATGGGTAAAAAATTCAAGACTGCAAACCAACGCAAACCAAGTCCACATGTTTACTCTTGCAATTTCCACCTTTTTTTTTTTTTTACATTCTACCCCACAAATCTGTGCTTTCACAGATTCTGATGATGTATACTGTCTCCAATCAGCATGGTGTTACAGTAGTCGTATGTTTTCTCTTGCTTCATGCCCGGTTACTAATCAAACACATACACTCTTTACACCATTTACGTTTAAGCTTTGGCTTACAGAACCGTTTTACCCCACATAGCATACATTGGCACAATACCCGTGGGTTACATCCCTTACAACATAGACAGTTTATTCCGTCTGCTCGCTCTGAGTCTTCTCTTCCGTCTTCTGATCTTGACATACAGATCACAAACTTGCTAGGGACCCATATAGGTCCTTTATCTGTGGAGATACAAAAATAACCTCTACCAATAAATAACACCGGATTAGGTCCTTCCCATATGCCTGAAGCCATATTTTTATACAGAACATTCAAACCAGGAACTGTAGTTGTTTGGTTCCCTCGTGCTGTTTGGTGATGTATAACAACAGGTGGTCCCTCTCTACCCTCTGTAAGGGAGAGATAGTTTAAGGTAAACAACACCTCAGTCAACCTTTTAGCTACATCTATGTCCTGCGATACTTTCTGTCTCTGAAGATAATTCTTCAGGGTACGGTTTGCCCTTTCAACAACTGCTTGCCCCGTTGGGGAGTGAGGAATCCCTTTAACGTGTTTAATTCCCCCAGTTGTCATAAACCTAGCGACTCGTTGACTACTATACGCCGGACCATTGTCTGTCTGTATTTCTACAGGTACTCCCATGACAGCAAAACAAGACATTAAGTGTCTCTCCACATGTAACGCCTTTTCACCGGTTTGTGCAGTGGCCCATATAAAATGAGAATAGGTGTCAATTGTGACATGCACATACTTAAGCTTCCCAAAGTCAGGTACATGTGTTACATCCATTTGCCAAACCTGAAGTGCCTTCAGACCTTTTGGGTTAGTGCCCACCCCTAAACCAGGTCCATGATGACTACATTGAGGACAGGAGCGGACAATACCCTTTGCATCTGCTACGGGTATTTGATACTGTCGATGTAAAGACTTTGCATTCTGATGAAACATCTCGTGGCTGTTACGAGCTTCTTCAAACTTATTTGTTGGCGAAGTTATTGCCAGACAGATGACTGCTTCATCAGCTCTAGCATTTCCTTCGCCCAAACCAATGGTCCACTGATGCCTTCTAATATGCATAATACAAAATTCATCTTTTCTCTGTCGAAGAGTACTACGCAGTTGTATAAACATTTCACCAAGATGTTGGTTCTTTGTCTCTCTCAACAAGGCATCTTCAATGTGCTGTACTACACCAACTACGTACAATGAGTCTGATGCTATGTTTACAGGTGTGTCGTTCCAGCTTCCCAATGCCCAACACACTGCTTTCAGTTCTAAGGTTTGAAGGTTGTCCCGTGGTTCACTGGTGATCACTTGTTTCTGCCACTGATTATCAGATTGTCATACACACACAGCCTTCTTCATCTTTCATCCTGCATCTGTAAACACCGTTGGCCCATCAACTGGTCTTTTTGAGCATAACGGTCTCTCAATCCACTGGTAATGTTCTAACATCTTCCAGAGAGGTCCTTTTGGCCGGTTGTTGTGTACAACACCTGTATAGCCCATCAAGGCTTCCTGTATGGCTGTTGAATGTCTCAGGAGCCACTCATAATCATCACCACGGACTGGAATACTGATATCTGCCGGTTCAGTCCCATCAATTTCAACAATCCTGTCTCTTCCTTTTCTCACCAAGGCCTCCACTGCTTCAGGACGACTTAAAATACGATGTCTGGGTTGCGATGGCAAAAACAGCCACTCAAAAACGATCGCCGTATTTTCCCCCTTTTTCTTTTGCCATTGCAAAATAAGGGCAAAAGGTGAAGTGGCAACATTACAAACCAAAAAGGATAACGGATGATTCGCCATTTGGCGACCACACCAGCCAGTCTGAATCTTACGGGACACAACTTCTAGGGCAGCCCACTGTTCTGGTGAACAAGTTCGAGGACTGTTGGCTTTGGTGCCATTGCAAATCATCGTTAGTGAGGCCAACTATATTTCGAACCCACTGTAGGTCTCCTAAAAGCCTTTGAGCATCATGCAGATTAGTTATTTGTGTAGTAAGAGTTACCTTCTGTGGCTGGATTTGAGCATCTGAGATGAGCCAGCCCAAATATTTCCATGGGTCCAAACGTTGAATATGCTCAGGTGCCACAATCAAACCACATGATAGAAGGTGGTCAACAAGCCAATTCATTTGATCATCTGAAATCCCCTGTTCAGCGGCCAATAAAATATTGTGCATATAATGGTAGATCAGGACGTGAGGCCAACGTTGTTGTACTGGAACAAGTGCCCAATCTACAATAGTCTGACACATCGCAGGAGAGTTCTTCATTCCTTGTGGTAAAACAACCCATTCATACCGTTTGACCAGAGCGGCACGGTTTATTGGTGGCAGAATGAATGCAAATCTTTGCGTGTCATCAGGATGTAAGGGAATCGTAAAGGAACAATCTTTCTAGTCTATCACAACAATTTGTCAATTCTGAGGGATCATTGTAGGAGTTGGAAGACCAGGTTGCAACACTCCCTTCGCCAACATCTGATCATTAACCTTCCATAAATCATGTAATAAACTGTATGATCTGTCGTGCAGCCTGTGAACGCAGACCATGAGTAGTTACCGTTTGCTTTGCCTGTTGCAATATTTTCCAATCATGCGGCTCCCATTGTGCACCAAGATTATTAACCACTACTGGACAATCTAACGAGTTAGTCACTTGCCAGTCACCCTCCAAAATAGCATCACAAACACCACCAGACCAACGCTGTAGAATTGGATCTTTTCTCGAGTTCAGCATCAGCGGGGTAGTTGGGCTAACTGGAGGAACTACAGGGATTGAAGTAGTAGGCAGGTTCATTTCAACTCGCTTTTCCAGGTTTCTTAATTTATCTATTACCTCCTGTAAGGATTTCTCTGTATTGTTATCACAAAGTTTCTCCCTGCCTTCCTCCTCAAATTTGTCCAATGATTTTTCAGGAAGAGGAGGATAGACATCGGACAGCGCCCCCTGAATTTGACCTACGAGCTGTCACCACCCTCCGTTTTGGTCTTGCTCCACCCACAGCTCCAATTGGTGCAGCATGACTCGCTGCTCCTCCTTCCTGGGGAAGCTCAACAGACTCTTCTGGTTTCGGCTCAGTTACAACAGACCCCCGAGGAGTAACTTCCAGTTTGCCCGCTGTCTTATCTAAAAACTCCAGCACTGTTGAACATGCAGGGGCAGACATACCCTTCATAGGACAAGTATGCCCAACTCCGAAAAATGTAGCCAAGAGAGAAGGCTTAGGTGAATCACCCTTCTGCTCTATCAGCTTTTCTACCACATCTCCTCCCAACGCTTCTGTAGCTGCTGCCACTACTTTCTTTTCTGCCTTCATAGTTTCCAGAGTGTTAATTATAGACCGCCACATAGCTCTTAACGCTTTAGCTTCTTTTCCTTCTTTACCTCCCTCGATCGTAATATCCCAGAGGCAATTTCCCAGTACTCTCCATTCTATAATACTAAACAATAACGCGGGCTCGGGAATCTTATCCTTTTTTCGTGCCCAGCGAGCTAAAGCATCCACTTCTGTTTCTTTAGTGCTCTCCCCTCTCTTAAAGAGGATACTAGTTAAGAGCTTAATTGCCACGTCTAATTCCATCCCGGTCTTCCTGAGAGCTCTCCCCTCTCTCAGAGACGGTATCAGCAGAGAGCCCTGCCGCGTTTTTTTTTCGTCGTGGTCTTCGTTAGTGCTCTCACCTCTCTCAGAGAGGATATCAGTGGAGAGCCCTGCCGTGTTTTATTCTTCATGGTCTTACGTGCAGGGGTGTGAACTGCAGCTCTACACCGAACTCTGGACTCCGCTTTTCGCCTTCCAGGTTCCACCCGCCTCCAACCTCCAGCTCCCTAATCGGACAATGTCCCTTCGGGTCCAATGCACGGAGACCTCCGCATTTAAGCGAACCACATTTAAGCGAATAAATGGGTCCCTGTTCAGGTGCCAGATGAAGAGGATCCCCAGTGGAGAGTCGGCCAAGTCACAACAATCACACCAATATGCCTACATGCCATGCTCCTTTATTAAAAAACAGGTCATATTTATAACTTAGACCAACCGCTCACACGACTTTACACACAGGTGATTGGATAAAAGTTTCTGGGCACACGGGCATCCGTGTCGCTAATCGGTGAGCATGCTGCAGGCACCTGATCAGAGTGTGCTGATGAGAGTGTGTTGATTTTGCGTTTCCCAGGACTTGCTCTGCACCTGGCTTCTTATTTGTGCATAGCTTGTTTTCTTTCTCACACTGCTTGTTTCAAGGGCAATTTAAAGTTGCTCTGCAGTTTTAACTAACAGGCCTGGGCTGTCCAACCCAGACAATGGTAACATATGTCCACAGTCCTTTAAAAATTCCTCTAAACTCTCCCACTCCTTCTCCCTCTCACTCTCCTACTCCCTCTCCTTCTCATTCTCCCTCTCCTTCTCCCTCTCATTCCCCTTCTCATTCAACCTCTCCCTATCCTACTCCCTCTCCTCCTTCTTCTTCTCCCTCTCCGTCTCCTTCTTCTTCTCCCTCTCCCTCTCCTCCTTCTTCTCCCTCTCCATCTCCTTCTTCTTCTCCTTCTCCCTCTCCTTCTCCTTCGTCTCCCTCTCCCTCTCCTTCTCCTTCTCTCTCTCCCTCTCCTTCTCCTTCTCCCTCTCCCTCTCCTTCTCACTCTGCTTCTCCCTCTCCCTCTCCTTCTCCCTCTCCCTCTCCGTCACCATATCCTTTTGCATCTCACTCTCCTTCTCCTTCTCCCTCTCCTTCTCCCTCTCCCTCTCCGTCACCATATCCTTTTGCATCTCCCTCTCCTTCTCCTTCTCCCTCTCCTTCTCCTTCTTCTTCTCCCTCTCCTTCTCCCTCTCCTTCTCCTTCTCCTTCTCTCTCTCCCTCTCCTTCTCCTTCTTCTTCTCCCTCTCACTCTCCTTCTCCTTCTCCATCTCCCTCTCCCTCTGCTTCTCCCTCTCCCTCTCCTTCTCCCTCTCCCTCTCCGTCTCCATCTTCTTTTCCGTCTCCCTCTCCTCCTTCTCCCTCTCCCTCCCCTTCTCCTTCTCCCTCTCCCTCCCCTTCTCCTTCTCCCTCTCCTTCTCTCTCTCCCTCTTCTTCTCCCTCTCCTTCTCCCTCTCCCTCTCCATCACCATCTCCTTTTCCGTCTCCCTCTCCTTCTCCATATCCCTGTCCTTCTCCCTCTCGCTCTCCCTCTCCCTCTCCTTCTTCTTCTCTCTCTCCCTCTCCTTCCTTTCCCTCTCCCTCTTCTCTCTGTCCTTCTCCTTCTTGTCCATCTCCTCCTTCTCCCTCTCCCTCTCCTTCTTCTCTCTGTCCTTCTCCTTCTTGTCCATCTCCTCCTTCTTCTCCCTCTCCCTCTCCTTCCTCTCTCTATCTCGCCCTCTCCCTCTCCTTCCCCTTCTCCCTCGACCTCTCCTTCCACATCTTCCTCTAATCCACCCTCTCCTTCCCCTTCTCCCTCTAATCTGCCCTTGCCTTCCCCTTCTCCCTCTATTTCGTCCTCTCCTTCCCCTTCTTCTTTGCCCTCTCCTTCCCCTGCCTGTTTGCCTTCTCCATCCCCTTCCTCTTCACCCTCTCCTTCCCCTTACTCTTCCCCCTCTCCTTCGCCGCCTTCTTCGCCCTTTCCTTCCCCTTCTTCTTCGCCCTCTCCTTCTCCATCTCCCTTACCTTCTTCTCCGTCTCCCTGTCCTTCTCCTTCTCCCTCTCCCTGTCTTTCTCATTCTCCTTCTTTCTCCCTCTCATTCTCCATCTCCTTTTTCTGCCTCTCCTTCTCCTTTTTCTTCTCCCTCTCCTTCTCCTTCTCCTCCCTCTCCTTCTTCTTCTTCATCTTCTTCTCCCTCTCCTTCTTCTTCTCCCTGTCCTTCTCCTTCTTCTCCCTCTCCTTCTCCTTATCCTCCTCTCTCCTTCTCCTTCTCCTCCTCGCTCTCATTCTCCTTCTCTTCCCACTCCTCCTTCTTCTCCCTCTTCTTCTCCTTCCTCTCCGTCTCTGTCTCCTTCTTTTCCTTCTTCTCCCTCTTCTTGTCCTTCCTCTCCCTCTCCTTCTCCTTCCTCTCCCTCTTCCTCTCCTTCTCCCTCTCATTGTTTTCCCTCTCCCTCATTCTCCTCCCACTTCTTATTCACCTTCTCCTTCGCCTCTTTCTCATTCTTTTCTCTCCCTCTACTTCTAACTCTCCCTCTCCTTCTTTTCCCTACCCTTCTCCTTCTTCTGCCTCTCCTTCTCCTTCTTCTCACACTCCTTCTTCTTCCCCTTCTCTGTCTAATCTGCCCTCTCTTTCCCCTTCCTCTTCGTCCTCTCCTTCCCCTTCCTCTTTGCCCTCTCCTTCCCTTCTTCTTTGCCCTCTCCTTCTCCTTATCCCTCTCCTCCTCCTTCTCCCTCTCTCTGTCCTTTTCCTTCTCCCTCTTCCTGTTGTTCTCTTTCTCCTTCCTCTACCTCTCCTTTTTCTCCCTCTTTCTCCTTCTCCTCCCTCTCCCTCTTATTCTCCCTCTCCTTCTCCTCCCTCTCTACCTTCTCCTCCTCTCCCTCTCCACTTCCTGCCTCTCCCCCTCCTCCCCCCTTTCCTCCCTGTCCCCCTCCTCCCCCCTCTCCTCTCCCTTCCCCCCTCCTCCCTCTCCTCTCCCTTCCTCTCCTTTTTCTTCTCCTCCCTCTCTTCTCCCTCCTTCTCCCTGTCCTCCTCCTCCCCCCTCCCTGCCCAATCACAAATAACGGCCTTATTTGCGCAGAGATCATATTAGCAGAGTCTGTCACACTGCTGTTCTGTGTTCTCTGCTATGGTTATAGTAATAAACTGCTTCTGTTCTGACCTGATCTAAATTGTAATTATGGTTATTTCTGTGACACTTGCATGTGGTGCAACTTCACTCTGATGAACCAAACCAACCAAACCAATAACAAGGGGGAGAACTTCCATATGGAGATGAATAAAAGGAAAGGCAGGAAGGCCAAGGAGACACAGGGGACCTGGGGAAGTCTGGAGAGGTCTTCAGAAGAGAATAAGGAGCCAAGAGATATGGAGGGATTGCACGACTATAGGAGAAAAACATATAAATAGTGATATGTGTGCAGAGAGAGGAGAGTTCCCACTGGGGAGACAGCAGGATGCCAGCTAGTAAGTGACATTCTCAGTAGAGTATCTACTCATCTGTCTAGTATAACTGTAATCTATCTCCTTTAACCACATCACCTAAGCATCCACTTTTGGTTTGTGTATCCTAAACTACTCTAACCTCACTCTCACATATAAAAAAAGTGAAAGAGTCTTGGAAATGTCTTTAGCAGATTTAAGAAAAAAAATTAAAGGGGAATAATTTGTACATCTTAAATATATATCTATATGTATCTATACTTGCTATCAAATTTCTTTCTTCAGAGAGCCAGGCTCTCAGATCTCCATAGGGATATATACAGGGTGGATAAAAATAGAAGAATTTAAAAAAACAACTTGCTTTTGAATCTTGCTTTATTTAAAGACATTTTTGTTTTAAATCAATCCATTTATACTTAAATATGAAATCTGACATTCTGTGCAAAGTAGTAATCTAGTAAACAGTTAATTTAAACTACAAAAATATTCAGTAGTATTTGAAGTGTTAAAGAAAAATCAAATCTCTGAAAGAGAAGTCAAAGACAAAGCAGCTGAAGCCAGGATATATTGAAATGCTATACCAGTTTTTGACAGGAACAGATTGTTCCACAGGTGCATAGTGAATATTTGCTTCATTTAAAATTTCAGCTACTTCATTCAAAGCTGAAAAACAACTAGGATTTTAAAAGACTGGAAACCTTATTTTCCTGTTACAATTCATGAAAAAGAAAATAGGTGAAAGGCTGTGATTCTAGTTTTAAAATCTTGAAGCCCATGATAATACAAACCAATTAGTTCAGTTCACTGCTATAGATAATATTGTATTAACTAAGTCAATATGTTTCAAATTGAAAGCATATTTTTTGAAAGTTATTTTCTCTTCCCTATGCATGTTAACTAGATTTTATGTTACTAGCTGTGCTCAGTCTGGCTGAGATGAGGTTAACTTTCTTCATAGTAGTCTGTATGGTGCTCTGCTTTGCATTTATGTTTAAAACAATGTTGATGACACACCAATATTATGGCTACTGCTGAACAGTGCTTGTACAGCATCAAGGCTTTGTCTCTTTCCCACTTGGGCCCTGCCAAAGCAAGTAGGCTGGGGGTGGGCAAGAGACTGGGAGGGGACACAACCAGGACAGCTGACCCCAACTGACCAAAGGGATATTCCATACCATATGACATCATGCTCAGCAATAAAATCTGGGGGAAGAAAGGGGGGGGGGGGGAGAGAGGGAAACAACAACAACATTCAGAGTTATGGCATTTGTCTTCTCAAGCAACCATTACACATGATTGAACCCTGCTTTCTTGGAAATTGCTAACCATCCGCCTGGCAATGGGAAGACGTGAATTAATTCCTTAATTTTCTTTGTTTGCATGCACAGCTTTTTTTCCCCCTGTCATTATACTGATCCACAAGTCTTCTTGCTTTCCTTCCATTTTCTCCCCATCCTGTGGGAGAGGGGAGTAGACAAGCATCTGTGTGGAGGTTTGACTGTTGGCCAGAGTCAAACAACCAAGGCTTCTTTTACACACAAATAGCACAAACTATAGGTAATAAATGATCCACATTATATATTAACATTGCTTAAATTTTGTGAAAATGAGAAAACTTAATAAACATATGTTAAAATACACTGCCACTGAAATGCATTGTCCCAGTTAGCAAAATGAGATACCAGTAACATATTTGTGAAACATTAACCTTTTTTAATTATTAAAGAGAACCAATCTTTTTCTATGGAAAAAAAAAAAAAAAAAAAGAAGGATGAAACCAACGTTTTTTCCCATTTTAAAAGTAAAATTGTAGTCAAAACCATGTAAATTAATTTTTCTTCTACCCTGATCTTCTTTGTCTATAACCTGGAGGAAAAAGGGATCATTTACTGTCCTTAGAAACAGCTTAGCCCCCCTTGCTAAAAGCATTTCAGATTTCTTCCTTTCATAGCAGTAGAAAAAAATCCTGATGAAGGGCAGAGATTACTTCTGTTGGAAAAACCTACAACATTACATTTTTTTCATTTGATAAAATTAAAGTGCTAGAGATACAGAAGCTCTAAAAATATGATGGTGTGGAGTTGACAGTGGGAATTGCTGGTTGGTACTTCCCCTCCCCATAATCTGAACTTTAAAAGAAAATTTAAAATAGGTAATTTCTTTTTTAAAACAAATTTCTTCCCCTTCTGGTGGCATGGAAGCAGTGTTTTTCCATTGCCTTTAAATAGCAGAACACTTTATTGGGGAGAACGGAGGGAATCCCCCTAAAATTAAAATATATCGGTAAAAAGGACAAGGGAGACACTAATTTACCTCATCTAAGGCCACGGAATGTTATTTCTTTAAAGTCTTAGGATTGGAAGCATAACCACCCCTTTGATATGTACCAACACTTCCATAATTACTGAGATTGTACAACAAAAAGACTTCAAGTTGGTTTAAACTAAGTCATTTGATGCTATAAATTTATCTTCAGTTTTCTGTGAGAGGCAAATAAGCAGGGTATCTTTAGATTACAAGGTGATGTTTTCTGCTATAGTCAAGTTGCACAAATGAAGTCAGACCAGTTCCTATTCCTAGTGTAGTTCTGGTACCTGATACAGCTAATACTCCCAATTCAATGCACTCAATATTAAAAAACGTTAATAAATATGTTAAGGACAACTTTGTGCAAAATAAAAACATAATTCAATGTTATTTATATTTCATCATTTAAATACCCAGGGAACTGCTGTATTTGTATTACCAACAGAGGTAGAATTAGCCAGCTTTGCAATTACCTAAAAACTTGTAACATTAGCTCAGTTAATTTGATGTGTCTCTAATCCCAGTTGGAAGGTCTGTTTTTAAACAAGACAGTGCCATCACTTAAGTGAAAACATAATTTTTTTAAAAAATGGAGATTGTGATACAATATTGGCTTTCTGGAAAAAAACCACAGTACTAAAGTACCCTTTCTCCCCCCAATACATTACCAACTTAATCAGACTTCTCTTTTCTAACATTAATTTATTTCCTTGTTTATATTTCTTGCTATCAAATTATCACTTATTTTTCTGTTGAAGTGTTTACTGACATATATTTAAAGACACACTTTATGATCCTCCCACTTTTCATCATACTGTTATCCCAAATCTGGGTTCTTCACCCAGTGTGCAAGAGCCCATCCACACACAGAATTTTTTCATGTCTGCGCAGAGATAGGTGCTAGGTTGTAAATCCACAAAGCTAGCACACCACTTAACACACGGTAAAATGTTTTATACGCTTTAAACAATTGTTTACAATTACATTTAGTCACACTAAATTCTCATTAGTTCTTATGAGCCTCATTGTTCTTTAAAGGTAAGGTATTCTTTCTTTTCACTAGGCATGTTCTGCGGGGAGGGGGCTTTGTTATTGTCGGCTTTTTTTGCTCGAGGGTGTATCTTTTAGTATGCTAATTAGAATAGTTCACACATAGGTCAAATAATTTTCTGTTTGGCCTTATTAACCATTTGGTTCTCCTTAAACTCATCCTGTTATTTCTTAGCTTGAGGTATTTATGATATCTATTCTCTCTCCCAAGGCCATCTCTTGTTAACTGTTTGTAAGGGTTAATTAGCATCGTCTGTTTTTTAAATTCCTTTGACTTTTTTTTCCATTATAGATATTTATGCATTTCTTTAAAGAAAATAGTTCTTGCATCAAATCCCCCCTTTGAGACTGTGTAAGGGAAGAATTTATATTTTTCCTTTATATTAGACTCAACTTGTCATTAGTTGGCCCACCCAAGATAAAACAATGTCTTCACACACATTGAGTTAGCACGTATATACTCACAAATATTGGAACCCCTATTGGCATGCAGGATCACACTCCACAACCCTATCAGATTGCAAAATAAGTATATATGCACTGAGCACGTGGGGAGGGGTGGGGTGTGTTAGTCCCACCAAAGCCACAGCAACTTGCCTAATTTTATACAAACAAATGTTACATATACACAAGATTTCCAAATATGCCTATACATATACATAACCTAGCCTCACTTCATATTAAAACTAGCTCCCAGAAGTCATTTCCATAAGTCCCTCCCAACTGTGCATGTGTAGTGCCCTCTTGGTGGGGGCCACGGGGAGGAAGGCTTGGTAGTCTCCCTCACTCTGAACTTTTTTGCCTTCTGTCTTTGAGCAAACTCAGTTGTTCCCTGACCTTTGTCTAAACTAGAGTTGGTTTTTGTAGCGGAATGAAGGCAGTGGGTTGATCAGCATTGATAACATGCAGCTGTGGCCTTGCCTCAGCGGCAGTGGGTTGATTGACATGGATGATGAGCAGGTGTAGCTCATTCCACTAAGTGGTTAAATAGCCCTGAGGATGGGGGTGGTGTCAGATTGAGGGAGAGCAGCAGTGTGGTCTGGCCTTTGGAGGAAAGAGCTACAGCATGGGCAGTAGAATCTGACTGGTGATGAAAGCCTTGTTGCAGCCTACTAGTTTGTGCTGCAGCAATTGGTGCTCTGTGTGAGGCTGAGTTGGATTCAGACTACAACAACTGGTGCCCAGCATAGCTGAGACAAGTGGGAGAACCTGTGACCCGTAACAGACACTGTGATAGGAGAGCTGTTGACAACATTGATGTGGGTGTATTGTAATATTTGTTGTCTATCTTAACTCAAACAGCAACTTTTGGTGCTCAATGTAGATGGGGACTAATTGATATGGGTGCAGAAAAAGAAAATGCTATGTTAACAATGCTTAGAGACATAATTGAAAAAAGAAGTGTAAAGTATAACAAGAAGGCAATAAGAACTTTGCTAGCATGGTGCAAAGTAAATGATGTGTTAATTATGCCAAAAAAATGTCTCCAGTGTTCAGACATGGCAAAATGCTGGAAAATCTCTTTTTGAGGCTGCCTCGAGGGGTGATAAAATTGCAATAACATTGCTAACAACATGGAGATTAGTCTTAGAGCTACTAGAACAATTAAATGTGGACAGGGAGACAAATTCTATATTTGCAATGCTTATGGATATATTTGAAAAAAGAGGTGTAAAATATGACAAAATGGCAATAAGAATTCTGCTAGTATGGTGTAAAAAGTATGATTTGCCAGTTACAGTGAAAAAGGTTTTCAGCATTCAGACATGGCAAAGCATTGGAAAGGTACTTCTTGAGGCTGCTTTGAGAGGAGACAAAATTGCTACAGCTTTGTTAACAGCATGGAGACTGATCATAGATTCGCTAGAACAATCAGATGTGGACAGTGAGACAAACCCTGTATTAACAATGCTAGTAGACATATCTGTAGGTAAAGGCATAAAGTATGATGAGATTGTAATAAGAACTCTGCTAGGGTGGTGTAAAAGGAATAATTTGTCCATTGGAGTAAAAAATGTCTCCAGCATTCAGGTATAGCAAAGTACTGGATTGTTACTTTTGGGGGCTGCCACGAGAGGGGACAAATTGCTACAGTGTCATTGGCATCATGGAGGTTGGTCTTCAATTTACTAGAACAATCAGAAGCAGACAAGGAGACAAAGGCTGCGGTTGAAATAGCCACATCCCTGGTTGCAGAGATGATGCCCAATAAGGTACTTTCGGCACCATCGGATTCTCTGCCATCACCTGATTCACGCAGTCAAGGCCGGCAGGAGGAGCAGAGCGGTGCCGGGTCAAGTGGACAGAGTTGGTTCCCTTTGGAGTGGCAGGGAGATCTGGTCATTGTCCCATTGCCTGACTGTGATCCCAAGCCATCTGTGATAGATTTATCGGAGGAGACCTTGGGTCGTGTTCAACAACCAGCCCAAATTACAGCATCGGGACCAGATCCTGCCAAATTCTTGAAAAAGATGCGGGAGCAAACACTTGTGGAAGGGGATATCTGTGTTCAACTGCCATGGGGGGCAGGGTGTTAGCCTGCCCAGTGCTTTGAAAGGATGGTAAAGATTCCCCCCCCCGAGCAGGGAACCTTTTAACTGGGGAGTGATAAAAGACTTAAGACCAACCTGTATACAGTGTGGAATAGGCTCACCTTATGCTCAGTTGTTGTTACGTAGTATTTTCACAGCAGAGATTACTGCTCATGATTGCCGTTCAATTGTGCAAATTATATTGACCCCTATGCAAATGTTAATGTTTGAGTCAAATTGGAGGCACTTTGCAAATGAGCAATCACTGATGAATTTAGAATACCTCCAGGATGATCCACGTTTTGGGACGGGGATTCCACAATTGATGGGGGAGGCTCCAGTTAATTCTCCTCAGTTACAAGCTCGCTTACATCCTTTAGTCCTGCAGCAGGGAAAAGTTAGCTCTCCAAGATTTATTGCAGGTCCCGGATCATGGTGCTCCACAACAGTCATGGACCACAATAAAACAAGGCCCAAACGAGGGATATGTGTCATTCCTGGATAGGTTGAGAGACACCTTGGACAAGCAAATACAGAATGGGGCAGCTAAGGAAGCATTGTTAGTTCAATTAGCTAAGGACAATGCAAATGAGGATTGTAGAAAGATGATTGCAGGCATGGCGAATCGTAATCCCACTTTAATAGAATTAATGGATGTATGTGGGAAGGTGGGAACTGCTGTCTTCCGAATGGAGCGTCTGGCAAAGACCTTTGCTGATGCAGTCAGGGTTGTCTGCCGTTGTTACACATGTGGGCAAGAAGGTCACCTAAAGAGATCGAGGCTGGGAAGGACTGATGGCTCTGGTTTGGTATGCTGTTGATGTAACAAACCAGGGCGTTTTGCAAAATACTGTAGATCTAAATTTAACACTCAAGGACAGTTGCATTCTGTTGCCACCTGCAAGTAGGGAAACAGGGGGAGGAATGTGGGGGGGTGGAAACAGTGTGATGATACAAGTGAATCCTCCACAACAATTCCAGGCTTATGCAGTCAACTCGCAGCCCGAACTTCAGGGAGCGCTGGATTGGATGTTACCACAGCAGCCGCCATCACAATAGAGGATGATAAAGTACGTAAGGTCCCACTAAATGCTGTGGGACCCATCAGCAATAAATTGAGTGTGCTGTTGCTTGGATGCTGTAGTGTAACGTTACAAAGTTTGTTTGTCTTGCCAGGAGTCATTGATGCTGATTATATGGGTCAGATTGAAGCAATGGTGTGGACACACACACACACCACCACCAACACCCCCCCGGTGTCAATTCCTGAAGGTAGTTGGATTGCACAATTAATTCCTTTCTGGGTGCAAGTTAATTATGCCCATGACAAAGTCCAGGGCAAAGAAGGGTTTGGTTTGACAGGAACACCACAAATTTTCTGGACTCTGAGTGTATAAAATGCTTGACCAACTCTAACCTGTAAAATCACCTTTGCCAAAGGGACCCCTTCCGCAATATGGGTGACTGGAATGATTGACATGGGAGCAGATGTAACTATTATATCTGTGTGCATCTGGCCTTGTTCTCGGCCTGTCTGTTTGGCAGGTTCCATATTCGCGGGAGTGGGTGGTGTGACACAGAGTGTCCAAAATCAGTATATGGTGCAGGTTCAAAACCCTGAGGGCCAGACAGCAACAATCTGTCCCTATGAATTTGTGGGGATGGGACATTTTGGGACAGTGGGGATTCATCATTGGTACCCAGAAGGATTTTTAATAGGGGCCATTGTGATGGAGGGTGTACAAAGACCTACTCTGCCTTTGACTTGGAAGACAGATACCCCTGTTTGGGTGGAACAGTGGCCCCTCCCTGAGGAAAAATGTGTAGCCCTCCAGCAATTAGTCAAAGAACAATTAGCACAAGGTCACCTAAGAACCTTCCCATAGTCCTTGGAATACCCCTGTGTTTGTGATAAAAAAGAAATAGGGCAAATGGCGCTTGTTACAAGATTTAAGGAAAGCAAATGATGTAATGGAGGGAATGGGAGCCCTGCAATCGGGCATGCCTTCCCCGACAATGATCCTGTGAAACTGGGACATTTTGGTAATAGGTTTAAAAGATTGTTTTTTCAGTATTCCTTTACATGAAGCTGATAAATGTTGGAAGAAGGGTTCGCCAAAGTCAAGAAGACGCTCAATATGAGTTATGCATCTTGCTCAACTTTATTAGTTTCTAACACTACTTATATAGAACCAATACACATGCATATTCGTAAAGCAAAAATATAATTGGTTAGTAGTCTATAAACACGCGCGGTTCTCACACCCCTAATTATCATGACTAAAATAAGCATTCTATCCATGTAGCTAATTGAGTTGCTGTGCTTCAGCCTTGTAGTTTGTTACTCCCTATTTTCCTATACCGGTCCCTATCTTTCTTGGCCCTGCACCTGCTTTCCCAGCAGCTGTATCTTGTTACAGCCACGGCCTGTTGGCATAACATAATTACTTGGTCTCAGGATTCAAGAATAGCTCAAGGCTACCTTTCTTGTTAACTTCAGCACAGCAACTTCAGTACAATTCTGATTACAGGCCTATTGTAATACCAGGCCTGGATTGTGCAGATCTTCAGAGATTCTAAAGCCATGCTTCTGCAGCCATTCTTCTGCAATTCCCCCTTTTTTCTTTTGCACAAGCCAGGCCTGATTGGTTATGTTAAAAACTAATCTCTTTAATAAAGAAAAAACACAGCTAAAAACTAAAAGCATTACTATAATGATTATAACAAAGCGTATTCCTTCCATCAATAATGTCTTTAACCAACCTGTTATGCCCAATCCTCTCAACCATTCATCAAAGGGATTATCATCAGCAAGAATATGCTTCATGTTTCCCTGCAGTTGTGACAACTTCTTGTGGATAGATATGGAATGATCGGAAAGGTTCACACAACACATCCCTTCAAAATCCTCACAACCGTGTCCATGTGCTAATAACAAAAAATCTATTGCAGCTCTATTTTGTAATGTAGCATGCCTAACACTATCTACGTCAAGCGGTAATGAACTTAAAATCTACGATGTAAGATTAAATTGCTTCTCTCCCCAACACGCTAACCTTCGTATATTCTTAGCGTTTAATGCAGTCATTGCTCCTGGCATAAATATGGAGGCTAGGACATTTGTTGTTACAGACTGCAGATCGACTCGGTCATTACATGTTTCATCAAAGGTGCGCAGTGCCCTCCGTGATCTATGAAATTGTGGAGTCATTTTCAATAAGTCTTTCATATGTGGAGCAAACAAAGTTAAACACCCTAAATAACATGGTCCACCGACAGGATTCAAAGGAATCCCTGGCCATGCTCTATCTCCACATATCAAAAAGACTCCCGGTGGCAACTGATAGCCCCCTGATACATTTACATGTAACCCTCCAGCTTTCAGTTCACCCCAGTTAGGTGAACCGGTTAAATTTTGAAACTATGTATCAAACTCCCATTCACCTTGTCATGCTAGCCACAATTGCCACGGTTCACCAAACCAAATTACTCCAGTGCCATTTGCAGGTTGAAGTGGTGGTACCGTGTCCTCGCATTCTGGCATTCCCGTTGCAGTCACGTTAACGTACTTAACAGGCGTAATGCTACCCAATAGGTCTAACTCCTGCAATGGCAAATGATATGGTCGATTCAAATTTTCAATAACCGTTTTCTGCCACGCTGCATTACGCATAGAAGGCCAAACAAATTGCCCATTCGGACTCAGGCATGTTCCCTTTTCATTGGAAGTCAGATTCACTGTTTTGACATTCCGAAAACCATCAAAGTCCGCTTCATTCTCCTGCAGGGGAATACCAATTAAGCAAGTTCTAAAGGGGTTGTCTGCTTGCTGCAAACCTAAACAAAAGTCTGTTACCCCTGTGATATTTGCCCATGTCACCCATATGTTTGTTCTAGGCAAGATGTTAAAAATACTTTGGCCAACGGGTAACACATTCATCAAGACCATAAACCAAATCCACCATTTGAGCATGCTTAAATGAAACGTTACTTTCTGTGAGCTCTCCTTGCCTTCATTCTGAGCCTTCCCCCACCTTTTGGCAGGGGCAGCATATTTTTGGGGTATAAAAATATCTTTACCACACTCCCTACTTATAATTTTAGTCTAATGTAGCAGCCCAAGGCCGTCCAAATATCTGCAAACCCGCCGCTGCCACTGTGCTCGATTTGCGCTTTCAGTAGCTTCAAACAGGGCAAACAGATCTTGAGCAAACCGGTGGTCTCCTCTAATGCCTTCTTGCAATTCCCAAAAAGGATTCCTCTCTCTAATTTTCCATTTACACTGTAAACACCCTAAATCCGTTTGCAAGGTATATACACAGACCCACCATACAAGTTTACATAAGCCACAAAGTAATAGAACCCAGCCACATTCCCTTTGTCCACAGTCACAGGCATGTAAGGAATAGTGCAGAGTTCTGTTCTCTAGTTCTGCCTGTAGCTGGTCACATGCATTCCTCGGGGAGGCCCAGATTGTCCTCTTCTGTAACAGCAGCGATGCCTCCAACACCGGAGGCTGTGTGGCTAGATGCCGCCGATGTAGCTCCCGCTGGCAAGCTTCCAGTACCAGTTTTATGATTAGTGATATCAGCATGTGTCCATTTACTGGGTGCCCATACTGGACCTGTAGGGGTGGAAACACACATATAACCTCGACCATTAAACAAAACAGGGGCAGGACCTTCCCATTCCCCTGACCACGGATTTCTATAATAAACAGATAATTCAGTTCTTGGGGCTGCAGTATTTACACAAGTAGCATGAATGATAGCTGGGGGTTCTGAATCGTCCCCAAACACACACAAGTGACTGAGAACAAACAAGGTTCTGTGTAGACGCTCCTTTGGATCTGGAATGTCCGCAAATTTCTGCAGATAGTCCTTCAATGTCCTGTTTGTTCTTTCCTTTACATGAAGCTGATAAATGTAAATTTGCTTTTTTGATACCTAGCAGAAACAATGACTCCTTGTAGGTGATACCAATAGACGGTGTTGCCGCAGGGTATAAAAAACAGTCCTGCTATATGTCAATGGTATGTAGCAAAGGCATTGTCACCTGTATGGGAACAATTTCCACAAGTATATTGTTATCATTATATGGATTATATTCTTGTATCAGCTTCAAATAAGTCTGAACTCCGAAAAATGTAGCCAAAAGAGATGTCTTAGGTGAATCACCCTTCTGTTCTGTTGATTTTTCTACCACATCTCCTCCCAACGCTTCTATAGCTGCTGCCGTTACTTTTTTTTTCCGCCTTCCTAGTTTCCAGAGTGTTAATTATAGACTGCCATGTAGCTCCTAACGCTTTAGCTTCTTTACCTTCTTTACCTCCCTCGATCGTAGTATCCCAGAGGCAATTTCCAACTTCTCTCCATTCCATAATGCTAAACAATAACACGGGCTCGGGGATCTTATTCTTTTTTCGTTGCCCAGTGAACTAAGGTCTCCACTTCTGTTTCTTTAAGGCTCTCTCCTCTCTTAAAGAGGATGCTAGTTAACAGTTTAATTGCCGCGACTAATTCCATCGCAGTCTTCCTCAGAGTTCCCCCCTCTCACAGAAAGGATATAAACGGGGAGCCCCGCCACACTCGTTGCGGTCTTCCGTAGTGCCCCCCCATCTCTCAGAGAGGAAATCAGCGGGGAGCCCTGCCACAATTTACTTGACGTGGTCTTACCTCCGGCAGGGGTGCGATCTGCAGCTCTACACCAAACTCTGGACTCCGCTTTTCGCCTTCCAGGTTCCGCCCGCCTCCGACCTCCAGCTCCCTAATCGGACAACTTCCCTTCGGGTCCGATGCACAGAGAATTCAGCGTTTAAGCTAAACCGCATTTAAGCGAACCACATTTAAGCGAATAAATGGGTCCCTGTTTGGGCGCCAGACGAAGAGGGTCCCCCGTAGAGAGTCGGCCAAGTCACGACAATCACACCAATATAGCTACATGCCGTGCTCACTTTATTAAACAAACAGGTTATATTTATAACTTAAACCAACTGCTCACCTGACTTTACACACAGGTGATTGGATAAAAGTTTCTGGTCACGCGGGCATCCGTGTGGCTGATCGGTGAGCATGCTGCAGGTGCCTGACCAGAGTGTGCCGATGAGAGTGTGTTGATTTTGTGTTTCCCAGGACTTGCTCTGCACCTGGCTTCTTGTTTGTGCACAGCTTGTTTTCTTTCTCACACTGCTTGTTCCCAGGACAATTTAACGTTGCTCTGCAGCTTCAACTAACAGGCCTGGGTTGTCCAGCCCTGACAATGGTAACATATGTCCTCGGTCCTTTAAAAATCCCTCTACAATCCTTCATTCCCCAAACTCTTTGTAAAGATTGTACATTCGCTTTTTTGAAATAATGTCTGCAAGTCAGTTTTGAGGAAGGGCACACCAAACAAGGACTGGTTCAGTAAGGAGACCACACATTAGTTGTTGGGTTGACTGGCGGCAGCAGTGCTCCCACAGTCTGGCACACTAAGCTCAGGCTGCATACAGCGAGCAGGTATCCATCGCGGACCTTCATCTGTAGAAACACGAGCATAATCTCTCCCCTGAGTTAACAATTCATGCGGTCCCAACCAATGCCCAGTACGAGAGTCTTTCATGTGTACTAAGACACCTTCGTACTTTTGCTGCTTGTCACCAATTGACACAAAGTGCTGCACAATGGGAGGCACTGCATGGTCGGCAGAGATTTTCAGAAAGTTCAAAACATAACATGCTTTCTCTAATCGTGCTTCTGGGGTCATTCCCTTCATTCCCCATTCCCTCCCCCCCCCCCCCCCTTTTTTTTTCTTTCTTTTTTCCTTTTTTTTTTTTAATAGCAAAATACATTTCAATCGTTGTAATACAGTAGATTATAAACAGCTTTTCTGCGTGACAGAACACAGTCACCCCGTACTTAGAAACAGTTTTTTCCAAGTCCTGCACTACTTTCCAAGCAAATGGTGCATGAACGTGAGGATTACCAGCAGCCACATTACCCAGTACAATAGGATATGCATGCGGCGCAGCGGTGGAAGGAGTAATAAGATCAAGGAGCGGTCCGCCTATCTGTTCTGCTAAATTCCAGTTTCCCTCTTTTAATGCCCCATCTCTTATAGCCTGCCAAAATTGCCGAGGGTCGCGCGGCATTACCGTGACACTGGAAACTGGATTTCTACCACCTCCACCTTCTTCATTGCCTGTGACTGGTAACGTTGTCGTAGCTGGATCCGAATCCGGGTTTTCGGCATTTCCATCCTGCGCAGGCAGGGGTGGAGCAGAGGGGGCGGGCGGGAGGGGCGGAGCAGCCGGAGGAGGAAGGAGTGTGGGCTGGCACAAATGTCGGGGGGAGTCAGAGGGGCTGGGATCAGTCCGCCGAGGTTTCTGCTTGTAGTCCTCGTCCTCGGTATCAGATTTAGGGGATTCGGGGCATTGGGGAGTGGCATCTGGTAAGGGACACAGACTCTCCCCCTCCCCCACCCCCTCATCCTCTTGTCTGTATTCTGGAGGGGGGTACAGGGGAGGTTTGAATGATACACCCCCATTCGCATTTTGCTGACTTTTCAAGCTCCCACTCACATCTTGCTGACTTTTCAAGCCCCTACTTGTGTCTTGCGGACTTTGCAAGCCCCCACTCATGCCTTGATGATTTTTGAAGCCCCCTACAGCATGTCTAAGCAGTCCCCATGTAGGCAAAAGCTCTGACGCCTCTTTGTCCCCTTTCTCCAGAGCTTCTGACAGTGTTGATCCTAAATTGTCCCAGGTCAACACACTAAGAGCAGTCACGGGGGACGCTTCCACTCCATGTGTTTTGGCCCACAATAACATATTTTTTAATCGAAGCCCATCTAAAGTAATTCCACGCTTCTCTAATACTAATTTCCACATTGATAGCACCATGGTATCTTCTTTAGATAACTTACTCCCCATGTTGTCCCTGGTGGCTCACCTTACCGGTGTCAGTTCTCCTGGGGCCTTGCAGCTGCTCACTGCGCTATTCCTCTTCACCAGGCTCCGCCTCCCCAGCAACTCGCTGGTCAGTCTCAGGATCTGCTCCTGACACCCCTTACCGGGGTCACATCGGCACAGTCTCAGGGTCTCTTTTTGATACCCTTTACTGGGATCACATTGGCACGTCGCAGTCACCAAATGTGGTGACACAGGTCGAGGCAGACTGAAAAACACTATGTCTGCGTGGCTGGGTTCAGACAAAATGACAAAATGGCCTTTATTGTTTATACAAATTATATATGTATCTTAGACAGTACATGTGTCAGACCCTGATAGGCTTTTTGTGTTCTTCTTGCTTGCTGTGATAAATGACTTAGTCCCAAAATAGGATTACAATCAAAGTTTGCAATTTATTAAGCAAATAGAGGCAAGCAAACAGCGCTGGGTGCACTGTGAGTCTCTGTTCCACCAAGATGCGCACCATACAAAATTTATTTTAGGTTTACATTTCCTAAACTAATACATATTCATAGCTTTTTCTAAGAAAGGGTTGGTTTATGTAAATGGATCCTTGGAATAGGTGTGTACTTCATGGCGCATTCTCTTTCTATCTCCAAGGGTCTTCTTAACTCCTATCTGGTGGTCGGTGGATGAAGTCAGCAGTCTTCCTCGGCTCACCCTTAGGATGACCCTAGATTTTACGCATGCGCCCTGTAACTTACTTAACACTATTCGGTTAGCAGTCAAGCCAGTTTTAGCCAGCATATCAGGGTGTGTAACCAGATGTCCTTTGTAAGATACAGGAACTAGCTATGTAGCCAGATGTTCTTTGTAAGATACAGGAACTATATATATTGATCACTCTGTTTTTCTTAAGCGTGTGGTTATACAAGGGTATGTAAGACAGAAGGTTACATTTCATCATGTGGTCCTAGCATTGTTCTATATTGACACGAATCAAATGAACACATTTCACAATTCCCCATCTTTTTTATGGTATTGATTCGTGTTTTCATTTCCAATCAAGTCAACACTTGTCGAATTGGTATCAATTTTGGATCTTCTTTTGTTTTTATTATCATCAGGGAATGGGTTTTCTCTTTCCCTGGTTCTGGGTCAACAGGTACCGCAGATATTTGCATCCCTTGTATAACCGAGTATATTAATCTGGTAAAACAAGGTATTAAACATGGAATAATTAACAATCCTCCACATATCCCAAATACAATTATCCCGATTTTAGTAAGCCAATCACCACCCATAAAGCTTCCCCATAATCCTCCTAGATTGATTCCATTCCAAGTTTGAACTGGGACATGTGCAGTTTTCTTCATTTCTTTTATCAGCTCATTTACAGCTTTTCCTTCATCATCAATCTCTAAACAACAATTACTAAGGTTAAATTTTCCGCAGACGACTCCTTCTTGTGCTAACAAATAACCCAAAGCTAAGCAATTTTGATAAAAAGCGGTTCTCATCTTGGTATTTTGCTTTGCAATTAATCCCAGTGCATCTCCAGTTTTATTTACAACTATTTCTACTACAACTTGTAGCCTAATTATTCTATTAAGCATATATATTGGGGTCCTATAACCCCAGGATCCATCTTCTGCCCACATAGCTGGATCATAATAGGCAATGATTCTCTCAGGAGGCCATTCATTATCTTTCCAATTTCCTATTTGTAAGCTTCATTTATGGCGCCTTTTTCTTAGCTCATCAGCTTCAGCATATACTGGGACTCCTAATCGCTCTCCCCGATTTATGGGTAACAGGAAAAAAATGGGTCTTATAGTTCTTAATACACAGGATTCTGTCCAATTCTTTGGTAAATATGCATAGGCTAGTTTGCCACAAATCCAATAATGTCCTTCAGGAGTTGGCCAACCATTTGGTATGTTTTTTCCATTGGTCCAATTCTTAAATTGATTATTCATTTCCAGTGGGTTTCACCATTTATCCCAGCTATTCTGAGTTTCGTTCCATAAGTAACCTCCTTCACACTCCAGGTTACCTACTTGGCTTCCTTCGTTTTTTATATTTTGCCAACAACTCCTTCCAATTATACTCATTTGGAGTACCCCTTGTTGTTTTCTATTACCCTTTCTCATTGTTTCCCATACTTGGGGATTGCTTATGTTGCTCTCCATAGCCTCCCATGGCCATCGTTCACCTCAATTTGTTCCACCACAAACATAACAATTAGTTATATTCAATGACTTGGCAATGTTTTCAGCAAGATTTATAAATAAATTTTTAGCAACTGTGGGAATTTCATATTTTACTCCTGTTTCTATTTCATGATAAAATGAGTTGAATAACAGTCTATGTTGCACTGACTCTTTTATCCTTTCTTTGATTTCAATATTAATAACTATACCCGGGTCTTCTCCAGGTCCATATATCTTAAGTCCAATTTTGGTTACTTTCTTCTGTTTCCAAATTTCTAAATTTATAAGAGTTAAATTTACTAGATTGCAGGTACGGGTTGTACAGTTACTGTCTGTTTGTACCCTTGTCATCGAAGCTTGTAAATTTCCACATTGATTATCATATCCCCAGCCTGCAGTATCCTTACACAGGACCATCCCCTTCTTCCACATAGGTGTGCCGATTGATACCTCGGTGTTTGAATAGGTACATAATCAGGATTTATTTGACATTGACATCCGCCAGGGCAGATGTATTTTGGTTGATTACTATAGTACCGTGTCCACTCTAAACTCCCACAATTAGTGTCTAGATCATCATCTATAATATCACATGCATGAAAGATTACTGACACCGATGTGTTCAAATTGGTTATAACCTCACTTGTTACAATTAATCTACCTACTTCCGAATTTGTCTTCATTTCCACCCAATATTGATAAGGGAGTTCTTTTGGATCATAGCATACGGTCCTGTTATATTTTCTGCATAGAGCATACTGGGTTTCGTTATGAATGCAGCTTCCTATTTTTTGGTCTTTACAGTCATAGACTATATGATACACCAAGATTTGGGAACTTACCCATCCCCTTCTAGTAGTTACTATACATTGATTGCAGTTGTTTGTCGTAGCCTGGGTTAAGGAACTCACCCCAAGTAGGACTAAAAGAGGTCCAGTAAGGGCCACAGTGATCGGCGGTCACAGCCCGAAGGGGTTGCAGCCCTTAGCAGACCTTCCAAGCCACAGCACTGGTTCCCTATCCGGTCTTGCCCTCTTCTTTAATCTTAAGGGATGGTCTCTTTTAAACAGCCAGATGAGATAATTTGTATGCTATGTCCCAAAAATTTTGGTATATATTGTGGATAGCTTATTACTGTCTCTTATTTCCTAAAAATGCTTCTTGATTAAATTGACAACAATAAAACCTTACCCAGGGTAGGTTATATAAGGGGGTGGTGGCTCTGCATCGAATACACCAAAACTAAGCTGTTATTTAGATAGTGTTCCTATCCTCCTCCTGGGGAAGTAATATACTTAAAACATTTAGAACACTTAACCCTTAAAAATAAACAACAGCGTTTACACGATGGACAGGCACTAGTACCAGCTCCTCTCCAGGGGCTTGAGAGGGTATGACATTTTGTCAATTCTCCTATATATTAATATATTACTCGAAGAGGGTCCCCCGTGGAGAGTCGGCCAAGTCACGACAATCACACCAATATGGCTACATGCCGTGCTCACTTTATTAAACAAACAGGTCATATTTATAACTTAAACCGACCGCTCACACGACTTTACACACAGATGATTAGATAAAAGTTTCTGGTCACGCGGGCGTCCGTGTCGCTGATTGATCAGGTGCCTGCAGCATGCTCACCAGAGTGTGCCGATGAGAGTGTGTTGATTTCGCAGTTCCCAGGACTTGCTCTGCACCTGGCTTCTTGTTTGTGCATAGCTTGTTTTCTTTCTCACACTGCTTGTTTCAAGGACAATTTAAAGTTGCTCTGCAGCTTCAACTAACAGGCCTGGGTTGTCCAACCCAGACAATGGTAACATATGTCCTCAGTCATTTAAAAATTCCTCTATATATCCCCCTTTTTCTTTTTGGACAACCCATGTCTTTTTCACAATAGATGTTAACACTTTCTTCACACAAGAAAATAAACAGCTAAAAACTAAAAACATTACAACAATGATTATAACAAAGCATATTCCTTCCATCAACAATGTCTTTAACCAACCTGTTATCCCCAATCCTCTCAACCATTCATCAAAGGGATTATCATCAGCAAGAATATGCTTCGTGTTTCCCTGCAGTTGTGACAACTTCTTGTGCATAGATATGGAATGATTGGAAAGGTTCATACAACACATCCCTTCAAAATCCTCACAACCATGGCCATGTGCTAATAACAAAAAATTTATTGCAGCTCTATTTTGTAACATAGCATGCCTAACACTATCTACATCAAGCGATAACGAACTTAAAATCTGCGATGTAAGATTAAATTGTTTCTCTCCCCAGCACGCTAACCTTCGTATATTCTTAGCATTTAATGCAGGCATTGCCCCCGGCATAAATATGGAGGCCAGGACATTTGCTGTTACAGACTGTAGGTCAACTCGGTCATTACATGTTTCATCAAAGGTGCGCAGTGCCCTCCGTGATCTATGAGATTGTGGAGTCTGTCTTTCATATGTGGAGCAAAGTCAAATGCCCTAAATAACATGGCCCACTGACAGGATACAAAGGAATCCCTGGCCACGCTCTGTCCCTGTAGAAGGATTTTTAAAGGCCCAAGGACATATGTTACCATTGTCTGGGTTGGACAACCCAGGCCTGTTAGTTGAAGCTGCAGAGCAGTTTTAATTAGTCCTGGGAACAAGCAGTGGGAGAAGGAAAACAAGCTATGTACAAACAAGAAGCCAGGTGCAGAGCAAGTCCTAGGAACCGCAAAATCAACACACTCTCATCAGCACACTCTGATCAGGCGCCTGCAGCATGCCCACCAGTCAGCAACATGGACCCCACGTGGCCTAGAGACTTTTATCCAATCAGCTGTGTGTAAAGTCGAGTGAGCGGTCAGTTTAAGTTATAAGCATGACCTGTTTGTTTAATAAAGTGAGCACGGCATGTAGGCATATTGGTATGATTGTCGTGACTTGGCCGACTCTCCACGGGGGACCCTCTTCGAAGGATCTTACTGAAAGCCTTGATATTTGGGATAATTGGTTGCCTCTGTATAATGTTAACCCACAAGAAGTTGATATTGTTGGCACTTTGAATGTTGATAATTGTCTTTATGTAGATGCTAATGTAGTAGGAGGCTATGATGGGACCATGACACCCACATAAATCAACACGTGAACATGTTGATGAGCATAATGCGATTAAAAGCAATATAATTTTGGATGAAGCGTGTAATGATGTAGTTGATTTATGGAACTGATGGGAACATATTGCAGCCATTCTTCTCTTATCTGGAGCAGCAGCAGGGAAAGTATTAAAGAGTTAAATCACCTTGTTTGTTAGGCAGTCAAGAATGTGAGTCAAACCTCTAGTGTTTTGGGATTGTTAGCTGATGATTTGCCACTAGTACATACAAAACAGAGCAACTATTGGGGTTTTGTTGTTGGCTCAAGGACATGGCTGTGAGGATTTGGATGGTATGTGCTGCGTGGATTTTAGGCGCCCCATTGAAGCAACATGTTATCAAAATCTGAGAAAATGTCAGCCTTTTTGGCATCGATTCACTCAATTGGCAGTATTGTTTGTTTGCTATTGCCTTGGTTGCTGTCGTGTTTGCAAGGGCCCCGCAGCACATGGCAAACCTGGTACTAGCTGTTCAAAAACAAAAAGGGGGAATTGTTGGGGTCTGCAGCAGGTCTGCAGAGTAGTTAGTTGACTTCAAAGTCTTAGTCGTGTACCTTTAAGACAGCCACAAATTGTCAGGTATGTAAACAGGATGTGAAGAACCGGAACTTAGAAACGCAGCATACGGGCACCTACAGCAACAGCAAATAGCAAGCAAGAAGAAGAACACAGAAAGCCTATTAGGGTCTGACACATGTACTAAGTAATTTGTATAAACAATAAAGGCCATTTTGTCATTTTGTCCGAACCCAGCCACACAGACATAGTGTTTTTTCAGTCCACCTCGACCTGCGTCACCACATCATAGCATAACAATTACAATTTAACAGTTCAGTCTGTGTCCTCATTAAATTGAATTTGGGTGCCTATCACCAGTGCTGTATACTCTAAATTGACTGAAAGAACAACCATTACACATCAATTGTTGCTGTTTCTTATTAAGCTTACTTTGTAGTTATGATTAAGCATCATTACATGCATAGAATCATAGAATGGTTTGGGTTGGAAGAGACCTTGTTGTGGTTTAACCCTGGCCGGCAACCAAGCACCACGCAGCCGCTTGTTCACTCCCTCCCCAGAGGGGTGGGTGTGGTGTATGAAGGCACAGACTCAGGTTGTGGTGCAACCAGAGACACTGTATTGCACAGAGAAGGTCATATTTATATCTCTGAGCCAGGATACAAATTCCAGTTGTAGGTACCACCAGGCTCAGGGCGGAAACTGTTCATGCAGTTACATAGCTATATATCATTACAAGCATGCAAAGAACTTTTGGCTAGATAACCATGTTTATCTTTCTTACTTTCCTTCATAAGACCCAGTTGTTCTCTTATCTCCTGTCAGATCAGACATTCTCCATCCTCCTCTCATACATCTATCTTACCTCTTGTCAGTAATAATCAGACATTCTCTATCTTCCTCTCCCACAGGTGGGGAGGAGAATCAGAAAGGAGTGTAAAACTTGAGGGTTTAGATAAGAACAATTTAATAATTGAAATAGAATAAAAATGAAAGAACAATAATAATAGTTAATAATGGAAAGGTTGGGGAAAGGATAAAATCCAAAGGAAAAGAGAGAAAGGAAAACAAGTGATGCTCAGTACAGCTGCTCACCACCCGCTGACCGATGCTCAGCCAGGTCCCTAGCAATGATTGGCAGGTCCCAACTAACCCCCCCAAGTTTTTATACCAAGCACGACATCCCATGGTATGGAATACTTCTTTGGCTAGTTCAGGTCAGTTGACCTGGCTGTGTCCCCTCCCAATTTCCTGTGCCACTCCAGCCTTCTCATTGGCAGGGCCCAAGAAACTGAGAAGTCCTTGACTTAGTATAAACATTACCCAGCAACAACTAAAACCATCAGTGTGTTATCAACATTGTTCTCACACCAAATCCAAAACACAGCACTGTACTAGCTACTAAGAAGAAAATTAACTCCATCCCAGCTGAAACCAGGACAGACCTTTAAAGATCATCTAGACCAATTCCCCTGCCATGGGCAGGGACAACTTTAACTAGACCAGGTTGCTCAAAGCCCCATCCAACCTGACTTTGAACACCTCCAATGATGGAGCACGCACAGCTTCTCTGGGAAACCTGTTCTAGTGTCTCACCACCCTCATCATAACAAATGCTTCCTTCTTTCCAATCTAAACATACCCTCTCTCAGTTTAAAACCATTGCCACTTCTGTCATTTCAGACCCTGGTAAAAAGTCTTTCTCCATCTTTCTTATAGGCCACCTTTAAGTACTGAAAGGCTGCAATAAGGCCTCCCTGGAGCCTTCTCTTCTCCAGGCTGAACAAGCCCAACTCTCTCAGCCTGTCTTCATAGGAGATGGTGTTCCAGCCCTATGATCATTTTCATGGCCCTCCTCTGGACCTACTCTAACAGGTCCATGTCTTTCCTGTGCTGAGGACTCCAGAGCTGGATGCAGTACTCCAGGTGGGTTCACTTGAGAGCAGAGGGGGAGAATCCCCTCCCTCAACCTGCTGGCCACGCTTTTTTTTTTTTTTTTTTATGCAGCCCAGGATTCATACTGTGGTGCAAGAGGCCTGTAATTTTTTAGGTATTGACAAATTCTGGGATCTTGATTAGCTAATCTGCTGATGACACAAAACTTGGACCTCAACAGGTTGGAGAAACGAGTTGGTGGACACCAAGTTGAACATGAGCTAGCAACGTGCCCTCACAGCAAAGGTGAATGGTATACTGGGCTGCATTAAGAAGAATGTTGCCAGCAGATCAAGGGAGGTGATCCTTCCCCTCTACTCAGCACTGTTGAGGCCACACCTGGAGTCCTGTGTCCAGTTCCAGGCTACCCAGTACATGCAAGACGTGGACATACCGAAGAGAGTCAAATGAAGGGCCACAAAGATGATGAAAGGACTGGAGCATCTCTCATATGAGGAAAGACTGAGAATGCTGAAACTGGTTAGCCTAGAGAAGAGAAGGCTAAGGGCAGGGATATTATTAATGTATGTGGATAACTGGCTAGCTGAAAAGGGTCACATAGACATAGTCCAGCTGGCTGGACAAAAATGCACATCGCTCTCAGCTTATCTGAAGTAAAGCAAAATACACTGTCTTTGGCTGTCCTTGTTACACAATAACAGGAAGATTTTGGTGGGAAAAGAATGTTGCAGGTGGGAACAGAAAACTACAGAAGAGAAACTAGGAGTGGGCTTGGTATTTAGGCAACTAACCAATAATGAGCTTAACTTTTGTAATATGTATGAGCTAATTATAAGAAGGCATAAAAGGTGACTGTAAGAGACAATAAACGAAGTCTGCTGATCACTCATATTGAGTGACTGTGTCTTCCCTCCGTCGCGACAAATGGCGCCCGAACAGGGACCCTAGAGAGGGCTGAACCTGCGAGCCACGGTTCGACGGAGATTCGGGTACCGGTCCTGAAAGCAGCGCAGGAGGCGGAAGGGCACAGTCCCCGCGCCCGGGAGCACCTACAGAGGGTCCCGCCGGCCACGCGTCGCCGGAGTCTCGCAAAGGCTGCAAAAGCGCTGACGACGGTATGGAGAGACAAGCGACGTATGATTTGCTCAAAGGCTTTTTAGAAAAGCGGAGCATTCGGGGCATAGATTGTAAAAAGGAATTACCAGGGTTATTAGCTTATGGGGTAGCGAGGGGTCATTTTGGGAATCCAGATACGGTTTTCGAGCATGCAGAGTGGCGTAATTATGGGGACACACTGTTTGCCGAAGTAATAGCCGACAATAAAACTGCCAAAAAACTGATGAAACCGTGGCAGGCTGTCACTAATGCCCTTTTGCAACATCGAGCCGAACAGAGAGCGGCTGCTGCTGCCTCTGGGCGGCTGGGAGTTGCAAGCGGGACTGCAGTAGCCGCACGGCAGGGGGAATCGGCTTCCCCCCCCGATTGCCCGCTGCCTCCCTCGGTGCGTACGCTGACGGTTCAGCAGGGGGCTGCGGGAAGCTGGGACCAGTCGCCCTTCCCGTCGCCGCCCTCGTTGAATCCCTCAGCCCCCCCCCCCGTCGGGGAATGATGACGTAAGCGAAGAGATAGACCGTAAAAACCCCGTAGAGAGTAGGGAATGTACGAATCCTTCTGCAGAATGCCTTCAGGTTGCCCAAAATAGGCAAAAGGTCTGGAAGCAGATAGCAGACAGTGCTATGCTTGAGGGTGAACGCGATTTTGCCGCGGGAATCGTGCATGAGGCTTTCCCGGTCACGTATTCACAGCCAGATGCGCAGGGGAATATCACGGTTTCTCTCACTAACTTAGATTGGAAATTATTAACTCAGCTACGGGCTACGGTGAGTGAGTCAGGTTTAAAAGGGGAACCCACCAGGCAAATGTTAGATTATCTTTGGGGAACTAATATCTTACTCCCGAGTGACATACGCAGTATAATGAAGTTAATCTTGAGCCAACATCAGCAGCTTCTGTTTAACGCTCATTGGCAGGCTGCTTGTCAGGAATCGGTAGCAGTGGTTAGACAGCCAGGGGACCCACTGCATGGGGTTACTCTACAGGAGCTGATGGGTTTAGGACCCTATTTTAGAACCGAAGCGCAGGCACTGATGGGACCGGATAAGGCAAAGGAAGCGATGAGGCTAGCTAGACTAGCGCTTGACCGTATAAAGGAGCCCGGGGGAATCCCTTCCTATATGGGAATCAAACAGGGAAGAGAGGAGCCATTTGGGTTATTTATTGATCGGGTAGCAAACGCCATACAGGTGGCTGGGGTGCAAGACTATCTCAAAGGCTCCATTTTAAAGCAGTGTGCCATACAGAATTGTAACCCAGCCACACGTAACATCCTAGCTACGCTACCAGGGACATGGACCATAGAAGAAGCTTTGGAAAGAATGGCACAAGTGCCAGTCGGGCCCCAGGCTATGTTAGTCGAGGCAATAAAAGAACTAGGGAGTGCTTTAAAAGAGCAGGCGCAGTCTACCCAGAGTCAGGTCTTAGCAGCCCTTGCTCCTTTGCAAGCCTTTGCTGGGCGATCAAATGACCGCGGCCCATCTCGTCTACGGTGCTTCCGTTGCGGTGCCACCGGACACGTGAGACGGGACTGCAATGCCAACTCCGTATGGTGCCGAAACTGCCGCTCGGACACTCACAATGAAGCTGCTTGTCGTCGATCGGGAAACGGGCAACCCAGCGGGAAGAGCCGCCCCGCGCTGACACAAAAAGCGGCTGCCTGCCCAGCAGCACAAAATCCTTTCCTCTCCGACCTGCAACCAGCGGAAGCCTCGGCTTGGACCTGGCAACAACAGTAGATTGTACCCTCTTGGACTCAAAGCCTACAAAACTTGCTACTGGCATACAAGGCCCAGTTTGTATACGCGGACAAGCTGTTGGAGCATTACTCATCGGGCGTTCATCAGCCACCATGTTGGGACTCAATGTTTTGGTGGGACTGATTATAAGGGCTTTCACGGAGAAATTCATATTATGGCTCAGACGCTGTTTCCCCCACTCTTTATACCTAACGGGACCAAGATAGCCCAGCTGATTCCACTACCGCATCTTGCAGGCACCCTCCAACCACTGCAAGAACAACCTCGAGGACAAGGTAACTTTGGGTCTACAGGGCAAATGGCTTTATTGACTATTGGCTTGCAACAACGACCACGGCGATCGGTCACAGTGCAGTATGGAGACCAGACTCTCTCGATTACTGCGCTGTTGGATACTGGCGCTGATGTCTCTATAATCAGTGCACACAAATGGCCGGCGCATTGGCCAACCTGTACGACCAATGCTACAGTTGCAGGAGTGGGGGGATTGACCCTCGCTCGCAAATCCCCCCTTCTGCGATGGACTATAGCTGACAAAGTTATAAACTGTTGTGTCTCAATTATTCCGTTGCCTGAGGGGGTGCATGCTTTGATTGGCCGCGATATCTTGGCCCAAATGGGGATGGTCCTCACTTCAGACCTCCCTTTCTAGGAGCGGCCATTGCTTGGACTTTCCCGATCCCACTCCGATGGAAGACAGAGGAACCAGTGTGGATAGAGCAGTGGCCGTTAAAAAGGGAAAGTCTAGAACAGGCGCATGAACTGGTTAAAGAGCAGTATCAACAAGGTCATTTGCGTCTGTCAACGAGCCCCTGGAATACCCCCATCTTTGTTATCAAGAAAAAGTCTGGAAAATATCGATTGCTTCATGATCTGCGAGCGGTAAACAAACAGATGCATGATATGGGGGCCTTACAACCCGGATTACCCAACCCAGCTATGATACCGGAAGGGTGGCATTTACTCATTGTAGATTTGAAAGACTGCTTTTTCACAATTGCTTTACATGAAGATGATCAGCGCAGATTTGCCTTTACCTTACCCGCGATCAACCGGGAGGGACCGGACCAACGCTTTGAATGGACGGTCCTCCCACAAGGAATGAGAAATTCGCCCACCTTGTGTCAACTCTATGTTGCTGCCACACTACAACCTTTGCGACAACGCTGGGCTAAGACTTTAATCTACCATTATATGGATGACATCTTGTTAGCCCAGCCAACACCCTTCTCTTTACGACAAAAACAGGTTTTAACTGAACAACTCAAGCTTAGGGGATTGGTAGTAGCACCCGAAAAGGTGCAAGAATCAAGCCCCTGGAAGTATCTGGGGTGGCGCATTACTGATACAACAATTCAGCCTCAAAAGTTGTCACTCCACTTGGATATCCAAACCCTTCACGACGCCCAACAACTGCTCGGTGATCTGCAATGGCTCCGGCCTGTAGTGGGCATCCCCAATGAACTGTTAAATCAACTACGCCCCCTGTTGAGAGGGACAGATCCTTCAACCCCAGTACAGCTTACTGAACAGCAAGAACAAACGTTATAACAAATAGCTTCAATGGTGACTGCGCGCTCCATGCATCGGCGTGTTGTAGGGTTACCCATCGATTTGACTATCTTGTGTGGCACTCAGTACCTCATGGGTGCTCTAACACAGAAAAAAATAAAAACGGGGGAGAAAGGGGAGTACTCCACCATCGTATTGGAATGGATAGCTCCCCCACTGCAACCACGACGCACAATACAAGACAAGATCTCGACGCTGACGGAGCTGATCAAGAAAGGTCGCTGTCGTATTTTACAGGTGGATGGCACTCCTCCTGGCACGATATGGGTGCCGATGAGACAGATCGACTTGGAGTGGTACTTGCAGAACTCCGAGGAACTGCAGGCTGCATTACTCCACGATGGAGCAGCAATAATAGTGAAACCACTCCCATCGCCCATCCTGTCGTGGATGGAGAACATGGGCTGGATTGTTAAGCCGAAGCGATCCAGCCAGCCTATCCCACACGCTCTCACGGCCTTTACTGATGCGGGTCGACGCTCTAGGACCGCTGCCATAACATGGAAAGATAAGCAAGGGTGGCAACACCAAATTCTACAAGCGCAGCCAAAGGATTCTCTACAGACGCTAGAACTCTATGCAGTGGTCTGGACATTTATTAGATGGAGAGATGTCCCACTGAATGTAGTCACAGATTCTCTCTATGTTGCCGGCATAGTCAGCCGGATTGAAGATGCAAGCGTGCGTGAATTAAAGAATCAACGCTTGACAGAACTACTTGTGAGCTTGCAGCTTGCAATCGCACAGAGATCGGAATCGTATGCGGTGATCCATATCCGAAGCCACCAGTGGGAAGAAGGCCTCGGAGAGGGCAATGCTCAAGCTGATCGTCTCGTCGCAATCACTACTGAACCCCCATTAGCACCACACTGTCGAGCCCGAGAAGCCCATTCGATCTTCCATCAAAATGCGAAGGGATTGGCACGAGCCTACAAACTGTCTATGGAGGAGGCTCGGGCCATTGTGAAGGCTTGCCCTATATGTAGTCACCATAACTCAGGCTTAGGGCTCGGTTGCGGGGTCAACCCGCGAGGACTACAGTCTAATGATGTTTGGCAGATGGATGTTACTCATGTTCCTGCATTCGGTCGATTGAAATATGTGCATGTTACTATAGACACCTATAGCCATATGTTATGGGCCACACCACAGCCCGGGGAAAAGGTCCGGGACGTGCGCCGGCATTTAACTAGTTGCTTTGCTGTTTTAGGGGTGCCTATTACTATTAAAACTGATAACGGTCCTGCATATGGTAGCGGACTGCTCAAACGCTTTATGCAAATGTGGAATATTAAACATGTTACTGCAATCCCTCATTCTCCAACTGGACAAGCAATTGTAGAGCGGGCTAACGGGACGCTAAAACGCTATATAGAAAAGTTCAAAGAGATTCAGGATGTAAGAGAAAGGGTGGTGAAAGCCCTTTTTGTGCTTAATCATTTGTGTGTGTTTGGGGACAGTAATGAGCCGCCTATAATAAGGCACCACGCTGGCTCAGAACCCCCCAGGCCACCACACATGAAAGTACTGTATAAGGATGCAAAAACAGGACAATGGGTAGGTCCTGTGGAGGTGATTTATGTGGGGCGTGGTTATGTCTGTATTTCTACCAATTCAGGCACTATTTGGGTTCCCAGCCGTTGGGTAAAACCTGCTGTAGAGCACGCTGGAGGAGCTCGATGCGAGAACGCTGCTTTGCCAGCACTTTGCGATGGGCCCTGTTCTGGAATCTATTCGACATCTGTTCCAATCCCACACACAGAGGACCATGCATGAAAAACTCGAACTTTTGACAGCAAAGATACAATCTCATAGCAAACGGGATTATTATTATTCTTTTTTTTGATCATTATGGTAATAGTTTTAGTAGTGCTTAGATATGTAGTTTTCTTGTGTTAAAACGCTGTTATTGAAGATTGTCAACCAAGCCTATGTCGCCCAAAATAAAAACGGGGGAATTGTGGATAACTGGCTAGCTGAAAAGGGTCACATAGACATAGTCCAGCTGGCTGGACAAAAATGCACATCGCTCTCAGCTTATCTGAAGTAAAGCAAAAATACACTGTCCTTGGCTGTTCTTGTTACACAATAACAGGAAGATTTTGGTGGGAAAAGAATGTTGCAGGTGGGAACAGAAAACTACAGAAGAGAAACTAGGGGTGGGCTTGGTATTTAGGCAACTAACCAATAATGAGCTTAACTTTTGTAATATGTATGAGCTAATTATAAGAAGGCATAAAAGGTGACTGTAAGAGACAATAAACGAAGTCTGCTGATCACTCATATTGAGTGACTGTGTCTTCCCTCCGTCGCGACAAATGTATATAAATACCTGAAGGGAGGGCGCAAAGATGACGGAGCCAGGCTCTTGTCAGTGGTGCCCAGTGACAGGATCAGAGGTAACTGGCACACAGTGAAACACAGGAGGTTCTTGTCTGATCATAAGGAAAGATTTTTTTTACCGTGAGGGTGACTGAGCACTGGAACAGGTTGCCCAGGGAGCTTGTGGAGTCTCCCTCCTTGGAGATATTCACAATCCATCTGGACATAGTCCTCGGTAACTGGCTCTAGGCGGCCCTGCTTGAGCAGGGGTGTTGGACCAGATGACCTCCAGAGGTCCCTTCCAACCTCAACCAACCTGCGATTCTGTGATAACTTCATCTCAGCCAGACCCAGTACAATTCTTACTAAAGACATCTTTCATTAATGGTTGGAAGTTCATATAAGCCAGTATCTCATGTATGGCAGCATTGCAAAATTGAATGAATAAACCATTGGCATATGATGCTAAGCAAGAGGGAAATATCTCTCCTGAAACATCAGTCATGCAAAATTGTGAGGGCCTTGAATACCAGGGGGAAGTTGTGACAATATCAATAATGACTATCAATTGCATTTATTTGTCCACATTGTCATTTGCTGCACTTACCCAGCAATAACTGTGTTGAACAATGAAATAGGAGCAGTAGTTTAATGCTTGGTAGGTATGACAAAAGTTGCTGGGAGCTTAACACTTAAAATTAGTTTATATTGAAAAACTGATCAATCACATTGCATTTGCTAAACTACTGAGCAAAGGTGTTGCACAATTGTGGCTTCTAACAGATACTTCTAGGTATTTGTTATATCAAAAAGTACTATTTCACTAAAACCCTTTTATTGATAAAGTGTCTAGCACTTCTTGTTAGCCTTCAGGCAGCAGTAGCAAATCTACATTAGGAAGACAGACACAAAACTGAACTTGGTGGGCATTATAATACTAATTTTCATTTCCAGTCAAATGCTTTAGAAGTGATTGTTTCAAATACATTTCACAAACATTTCTGAACTAACTTGTTTTGTTTCTAGAACAGGATTCCCTGACCTTGTGCACTGCATGATATATTGAACAGGTAAAAAAACCTCTATCTTTAATGAATTTGTGCTAAGGACAAAAAAAAATTGTTTTCCCCATTGCATTCCAAAACAGAAATGTATGCAGTAGTATAATATTCTGCAATTAGTAAAGCCATTATGTTTTCACTAATCTAAGATATCATAATAATCGCTAACAGTAAGCTAACCCCTGAATAACAGTGTAGGGAAAAATGCTGCAAATGATAGCTGTTTTTCTACTGTCTATATAAAGATTATTTCAAGGATCCGGTTCAGTAATAAACGTAACATTAGCTACTACCAGACAGCATAACCACAGAATATACTAATAATGACTACAATATAATGTTTTCTAAAATATTAGTTTCAATACAGCCCAAAATGATTAGGCATTTGACAATCATGATTGAATCTCTTTAGAAATATTGATCTTAAAAAAATTAAATCAGCCGACCAATTCATTATTCAAACTTGAATTTTATTTATTACACATTTCCTAAGCTCACATAGTCCTACTTCAACTGTTGTTGTAGTTTAACCCCAGCTGGCAATGAAGTACCATGCAGCTACTTGCTCACTCCCCCTCCCCCAGTGCGATGAGGAGAATAGGAAAAAATTGTGGGTTGAGATAAGAACAATTTAATAATTGAAATAAAGTAAATAATTATAACAACAACAGGAAGGACAACAATTGTAATGAAAAGGAAAGAGAATGAGAGAGGAATTAAACCCCAGAGGAAAAAAAGACCCAAAACCCACAAGTGATGCACAAAACAGTTGCTCACCACCTGCTGACCAATGCCCAGCCAGTCCCCGAGCAGCGATCAGCAGGCCCCAGCCAACTCCTCCCAGTTTATATACTGAGCATGGCATTCTATGGTATATGGAATATCCCTTGCCTAGTTCAGGTCAGCTGTCCTGGCTCTGCTCCCTCCCAGCTTCTTGTGCACCTGCTCTCTGGCAGAGCATGGGAAACTGAAAAGTCCTTGATTTAGAGTAAGCACTACTTAGCAACAACTAAAACATCAGTGTGTTATCAATATTATTCTCATATTAAATCCAAACACAGCACTGTACCAGCTACTAGGAAGAAAATTAACTCTATCCCAGCCAAAACCAGGACAACTGTTCAGACAAAACCAAAGATAATTCAAAAGAAGTTTTTTGAAACTTGAAAGTAATAGCAAAATATGCAGCTATAAACTCAAATATTTTATTTTTCACTCCGCTTTAATTTAGTATGTTATACTAAACACGTAACAAGCCTTCTCTGTAAAGAGGAATCAGAAGCAAGTTCCAAATAGCTCTAGCATCTTCATAATGCTGAATTTGTGTTATCCATACTTGTCCACATCTTTTTAGATTATCTCCAATATTAGCTTTCCTCTTGATGTTTCAACAGGCCAGGAGACAGAAGAATAAATTTTGTGAGTTTCATGTGGCAGGAATATGCTGAACTATTGGGGCTCAGCCTTTGGGGGAATTTAATTCCTATTCAGAAGTGTCTAGGATTTGAAAGTCAGATTGAGAAGGGGAAAGACTGCTTGACAAGATACCTACTGAAAGCCATGGAAAATGGCACTTGACACAGCTAGCTAAAGCTAAGATTCATCCATGAAGTTTCTCTGGTCAGAACTACATTTCTGTGATGCTTCATTTCACTTGTTTGTACCTTTACTGCAAATAGAAAGAGCATTACAACCAGATGCCCTTTCCTTTTAGCCTGCTACAAGCATGCTGTGTCACTTCTTGGATCCTGGGATCCATTTTTGGGGAGTAGATAGAAGGGGAAGCAAACCACCTATCCTACATACCATCAACCACTTATCTCCCATAGCATATAGGTCTACCCTGCTTACACAAATAATATTAAAAGTTATTCTACCAAAACTTCATGTCTAGCCCAGTGTGGTGGGTTCATCTTGGCTAGCTGCTAGGTGCCCATCAAGCTGCTCTATCACTCCCCTTCTCAACAGGACAGGAGGAGAAAAATAATGGAAAAAAAGCTCATGTCTCCAGATAAAGACAGAGAGATCACTCACCAATTGCTGTCACAGTCAAAACAGACTTAGGGAAAATTAATTCAAATTATTGCCAATTAAAAATAGAGTAGGACAGTAAGAAACAAAAACAAAACTAAAAACATCTTCCCCCCCTTCTTCACAGGCTCATTTATTCTCAACTCTAACTCCCCCTACCCAGGCAGTGCATGTGGATGGGGAGTGAGGGTTGCTGTCAGTTCATAACACTTCATCTCTTCATCTCTGCCTCTCCTTTCCTCATACTTTTTCTCCTGCTCCAGGTGTGGGGTCCTTTCCATGGGAAACAGTCCTTCACAAACTGCTCCAACATGGATTCTTCCCACAGGCTGCAGTTCTTCACAAACTGCTCAACTGCTCCAGCATGGGTTTTTTTCCACAGGGTGCAGTCCTTCAGGAACAGACTGCTCCAGCGTAGGTCCCCCACACCATCACAGAAAAACCTGCTCCAGCATGGGCTCTCCATGGGGTCACAGCTTCCTTCAGGGCACATCCACCTGCTCTGGCCACAGGCTGGAGTGTAGATATCTGCTTCAACATAGTCCTCCATGGGTTGCAGGGCAACAACCTGCTTCACCATTGGCAGCAGGGGAATCTCTGCTCTGGCACCTGGAACACCTCCTCTCCCTTCTTCACTGACCTTGGTGTCCTGCAGTGGTTTCTCTCATTTCTCCCTCTTATAGCTGCTGCACAGGTTTGGGGTTTTTTCCTCCTTTTTTAACCCTTTCTTAAATGTTATCACAGAGGCACCACCAACTTCACTGATGGGCTCAGCTTTGGCCACTAGCAGGTCCATCTTGGAATCAGCTGAAACTGGCTCTATCCAACATGTTCTCTTCTCTCAGAAGCCACCCCTGCAGCTACTACCAAAACCTTGCCCTATAAACCCAATAGACCCAGCTTGCTCTGCATCTCTTGCTCCCCCAAAGCTCTCCTTAGTCTGGCTTCACACCATGGCCATTGCATGTGCACATCAGGTGATCATACCTTGGTGGAGTGGGGGTTAATTTACTGAGAAATTTAGATTATGTTGGAACACGATCCATTGCTTCTTGTAACATGTCTGCCGCCCAAGGTCACTGCCCATCTCCATAAATTTTGCAAAAATCAAGTATACATTAACAGTGCCTAATTACAAGGTTTAATTACTGATAAGTAGCTGAGGCTGACTGGCTCACATAGATGATAACACTAATTATGACATGTTCTCATTTCCTTGTGAGTCAAAACATGAGAAATGTGTTATGATTCTTGAATAGGTTTATACCTAATTTTAATTTGACTACAGACATTTCAGTCACTTATTTATGATGACAACTAATTCCAGATCTGCTTTTTGGTGTAACACACCACATCCACAGTTTTAATGCTTTTATTTCTTTATTTTAGGAAACCTTGCCAGTAAAAATAAATAAATATACACACAGGCCATTAGTTTAACTACATTCGATCCCTTGTATAACTTGAATGAGCACAGTGCAGTACTGCCACTGCACAGGGTTAGAGCAGACATAACAAACACGACATTTAACATTACAGTTAAATCTCAACAGGTGTTGAAAGTATACTTTTAATAACAGAACTCTACTGTACAGCAGACATTCTCTAGACAGTTCAATATAAAAATTCTATAGATGATGGATCAGAGTTTCTAAAGATATTTAGTTACTTCTGTTCTCAGGAATTAAGGAAGTGCTCATGGCACTTCCTTATGCTATATTAGAATTTAATTGGAGTGAAAGAATGGTGGCTAATATAGAAACTCCAAGATAGCCCGTCTCCTGCTAAAATCTATCTTGATTTCACTTTCAAATCACATCTTTACCTGCATTATAAATTTGATTTCAAAACTCTGTCAAAAAACCCAAAACTCCGTCAAAAAACCCAAAACTCCATACTTCCCCCCCCAGTCAGTCTAAAGAAAATAAGCATTCATTAAGACATTTTTCAGGTTAATCAAAACAACTTATTTTTCACAACATTTAAATAAATTACAATATTAGGAGCTGGTTTATTACTCTTAATATTTCTATCATGACTGTAAAGGACACGCAAGATGAAGTTTTCAAAAACTATCACCATTGTTTAAACACTTCTCCCTATGAAGTTAAAATTGCCATTTGTATCTGAGCCAAGCCTGCTTTTGAAAATCCCATCAAGGTTCACACAGGAATTGAAATTCTTAAGTTTTAATTTTCATTCTGTCAAACACAGAGAGGGGCACAGTGATTAAATATTTTACTGCTTTGTAAAAAGCAATATATTTCTTTTTCTGCAAGTATAAAAGGCAGGAGCTTGAATGATGAAGTTCTGTTCCTGACACTACTGCTGGCTCACTAACAGATTTTGAAAAGTTGTAACTTCTGTATTTGTCTTTGCCAACTTCACCTGGGTGCTAAGACTTTATGAACTTTTGTTATATGCACTGGAGACCAAGCTGGAAAAAAAAAAGGGGTGGGGGGTGGGAGGGAGTGAGACAATATACAAAATACGACTCTCTGGAAAGCTTAGTGTAAAGGGGCATCATATTGGCTTTGAATTAGCATCTTTCACATATAAAGCATACCCATTGATGAAATGCAGTGGAGAGCAAATCAGCTAGTACAGGACTGATGGATATTTCCTTCTTTAAAACAAACAAAAACACTCAAAAAGCCCATAACACAAACTCATTCTCATTCTTTTCAGAGTTGGACCTTCCCCTTTACTTCCCTTTCCTATGTTTCTTTACTCTTCCATCTCAGCCTATACCCAGTCCAATATATACTTACGGAGAAGTTTTCATGCAGCTGCTTTAAAACCTAAGATCAAACAACTTCGAATATGTATTTCAACTTTTTGTGATAAAAAAATTCTGAACAGTCAGCTACATAACTCACAGAATTTTAGGTTAAAATCCTCTTTTCAATTGCTAAAATGTTGGGGTTTTTTTTACAAAGTCCTTGTTACAGAAGAGATGCTTCTTTTGCTTAACTTCATGAAAACTCTGCAGATAGTTTCTGTAAGATTCTACAAGTCAGACCTGAATAGAAACATCCCCATATGCAGTTGCACATGGATTATTTTTAACATTGCCATGCAAATTTAGTCACTATGAAAATTAAGGAAATGGCACCCTCTTGTGGTACCTTGGCTTTTAATGAAATCTTCATATTTCCCAGTATAACTTTACAAGCAAAGAGCTTTTCTAATATACCCACTATTAAATGCAGATTTATGCTTAATTTTTTTTCAGACACAATAAAACTAAATAATTCGGGAAATTACACATTGATAGGAAAGAAGCTGCATGACATATTACCAAACAGTAATATTAAATTTCAAACCTTTATACCCAAAAGGAATTGGATGTTTTCAAAAGCAAGTGCCTAAAAGGCCAGAGAGACAGTGGAGAGAGTGTGTGCAAAGATTCTACTATGCCATTAAACCAAACAAGTGTGATGTATCTTTTATTATTAAAACCAGTAAATTTTTACCCCTACTACAAACCTCGTTCTGCCTACTGCCACTTTTAACAATTAAGGTCTCATCAAACAAAACCAAAATTCCTCATACACTAAAGATATCTCAGTGTTTTACCGCTACTCAGTTACTAATTGTTATTAATAGCTGACAATAGTACCTCAAGTAGTAAAATTAGCTCAACAGTTCATTGTACAGTTTAGGCTAAATTCTACTTTTTCTTACATTCTAATAGAATCTGACTTCAAATATCACATATCCATTTTACTTACATAAGTGAACTAGATCCTGTGTCAAAGAATGTTCATGGAGTTCAGATTCAGTGCTTTGGCATCTTAGTAAAGCTTGGCAAAAATCACTCCCCTCCCCTACTTCAGCTCTGCCCTTTCCATTCGACAGTGGCCTTTTTGCAAGTTATGGATTGTATTCTTAGAATGATATACCTTCTGAATGACTGGAGGTCTCACCTTTTTAAAGCAAAATCCCTATAATGCATACTATAAGGTCAAGTCAAATTAGTTACTTCGATGATCCTAAGAGTAATTGTGAAAAAGTAGTGATTATTCTACAGAAACTACCTGCTATCACTGCACTGAGTATGAGGCTGTGATGGGAAAGTGAAAGCTACCTACCCAAACAGAAGGCTTTATGAAGGTCTAGTCCCTTGCAGGTTTACTATCATTGGCTAGGAAAGAAGAGTAATAATAATTTCGTACCCAAACTTTAAGTATTTTAAAAGGCTTTGATCATATAAAACTCAAATCACCAGGAGATTCTATTTTTATTTATTTAATAATCTATGTTGCTGTATCTATGAGACTTTGATCCAGAGAGGCTTGCCAACTAAGACATTTTCTTGAACTTTACCCAATACTATACATCAGCAGTATTTGATCTATTTAGTTACTGCTGAAGTACGAGACAAGATTACTGGACAGCAAAAACTTCTCAGAGAAGAATACAAGTTACTCCCTGTAAAATGTGCATGCTTGGCTTTGCCTAGTTTTATTAATTTCATTGTATGTAAAAGAAAGCGTGCTCAACATCCTCCTTTATATCCTGTTATAAAATTGTTTCATTTAACTCATTAGCAATTTTGAGTCAAGGCCAGTAAGTTTAAACCATTTGCAAGCAATGTTTTTTATAGAGCAAACTGGCTTTATATTTGTACCAAAAAAAAAAAAAAGATTGTTCAGATGAAGTGTTTAATGCATACAGGAATTAAATCAGAATGTTCACAATTACACTGACACCAAAGACCAATAAAAAGTAAATGCTATTCAGTAACACACAGCAAAATTCTTTATTTCACTACTTTCACTTTATCTAAATATTCCTCAGTATTATATAACCCTCCCTCTGTCTTCCACTTTATACTCCAAGTATTGTTTGTTAATCTTAGCCCAAAGTCTGTAAATAGTCCCAGAGCTAACACTGAAAGGTCAGTCATCTCAAATCCTGGATAGGCACCAATTGCAAACACACTGAAACAAAATGCTTAAATACTTTTTAATTAATTTATTATCTGCGCACAAGAGGTAATTACCAATAAAAACTCAAGACATATACAGTATTTTTTTACATGGTGATTAAAAGTAATTAGAATATCACATGATAATGGCTGAATGTAATGTTTCCAATTACAAATCATAATGCATGTTAGAACCTCAATGGAACAAGCCAAAATGCCTTCAAAGCAGTTTCAGAGCACAATGCAGCACTCCTTTAATTTGCACAAAGGTAATTTGCAACACTGTTACAGATTAACTGTAACGAGACAATGTTACAGTGCAAGTTTCTTTATGGCTAGATGTGAAGATATAACTAGTACAGCAATTCTAGTATATTTTAAATTACCTTGCCTAAGCAATTTTTCTGAGATGTTTATCAAAGTTGCTGGAAGATTCTACACTAAAAACTATGTCTTACTACTTTTTTTCCCCCTGACCATTTTTGGTTACTTATATACATTGCAATAGAATGAAATTAAATTTCTAGAAATGAGCTGTCTCCATTGTATATATTGTGTTTATATATCATACAAATAAAAGCAAAAATAGTAGATTACTCAAGCAGTATAAATCTTACAGCATTTTGCTAGCAAAAAAATACATGCTGAAATTACCATAAGCAGCACTGGCACCCACAAATTACCACCTTCAGTTGTTTCCTTTTTAATTTATATTCTACATAAATTACTACTGAAGGCTAATGGTTTAGTAGTAGATAAATTGGACAGTTGGAAGTCAGATAAAGCCTGCTCAACCAACTCTGAAAGCTGATATTGTTTAAAAAAAAAAAAAAAAAGAAAGAATGAACAAGAGTGATGCATGCAACAGAGCAAAAAAAGCATCAATTCCCCATTTGAAGAAAATACTGCACTTGACCTTAAAATGCATGACTGATTTTAGTTATAACAAGACAATCCCAAGAATCAGAATGAAATAAAGCAACTATTTTAAAGATTTAAGAGCTGTTATCAAAAATAAATTACATTTTTTCAAGTTAAAGAAACACTGCTATGAAGGCTGAGCACCAAGCAGCCTTTCAATAGCTGCACTGATATCTCCTCCTGTTGCTATTAAAGCTTGTAAGTTTGCTTCATGGTTCAAAAAGCCCATTGCACTCAGCTGCTCCAGTTGTTGCTGAAATCTAACTTCTGGATTTTGTAACTGCTAAGAAGAAAAATCTCAAGCTATGAAAGCATAATACACATTTGGCAAAGTACAGGTTTTAAACATAGTTGGTTATGAACCACTTCTTGTCTTTACTAATTTTTGAATGCATCTTTTTAAAGTTCCCCAAACTAGACTATGACAAATTTCATTCACAACTGAATTACTGATCAAACAATTTTAAGAGTATCTTCACTTATGTGACATTTTTGAACTACAAGAGTGGCTGCTTGTTTGATAAAAAAGGAACAGTTAAATCTGATAAATGTGTCCCAAGAACAGTTTCTTAAAGACGTGCATACAGACTTTTTTTTAATGAAAGAGTCTAATCTAGTAATGTGGGACAGCAGGATTTTGAGAATTTCACTGTTAGCAACAGCAAATACGGTAGACTTTTTTCCCCTTGACATAAGCTACCTATTTAATGCTCCAAGTATTTGTTTTTGGCAAAACTCTCAATCTCAGTTGTACGATGCATATTGTAGGTCCTGCACTTGGGTCACAACAACCTCATGCAACGCTATAGGCTTGGGCAAGAGTGGCTGGAAAGCTGCCTGGTGGAAAAGGACCTGGGAGTGCTGGTTGACAAGCCAGCTGAACATGAGACAGCAGTGTGCCCAGGTGGCCAAAAAGGCCAACAGCATCCTGGCTTGTATCCAAAACAGTGTGGTCAGCAGGACAAGAGAAGCGATTATCCCTTTGTACTCAGCACTGGTGAGGCTGCACCTCGAATACTGTGTTCACTTTTGGGCCCCTCACTACAAAAAAGACATTGAGGTGCTGGAGCATGTCCAGAGAAGGGCAACAAAGCTGGTGAAGTGTCCAGAAAACAATTCTTATGAGGAACGGCTGAGGGAACTGGGGGTGTTTAGCCTGGAGAGGAATAGACTCAGGGGGACCTTATTGCTCTCTACAACTACCTGAAAGGAGGTTGTAGGCAGGTGGGGGTAGGTCTCTTCTCCCAGATAACAAGTGACAAGGCAAGAGGAAAAGGCCTCAAGTTATGCCATGGGAGGTTTAGATTGGATATTAGGAAAAATTTCTTCACTGAAAGGGTGGTCAAGCATTGGAACAGGCTGCCCAGGGAGGTGCTAGAATCACCATCCCTGGAAGTGTTTAAAAAAATGCGTAGATGCAGTGCTTAGGGACATGGTTTAGTGGTGGACTTGGCAGTCCTGGGTTAATGGTTGGACTTGATGATCTCAAAGGTCTTTTCCAACCTAAATGATCCTGTGATCTTCAACTCAAGAGTCATTTTTGAAACAGAACAATTATAGGAAAATAATATGCTTTAGGTATATGGGGTCAGAGTAATACTGAAAAGCCACTTTTTTTAAATGAGTAAGACAGTTTACATATCAGCACAAGATTTTGGCAGCTACTGCTAATTTTCCTTTTGTTCTACTTAAAGTTTCATCCATTAAGAAATTCCTACCAGTATTTAAAAACTGTATATACTTCCAAACCAATAAAATGCAAATATACTGGCTGAAATTTAAGCATTCCTTCTTCCCCCAAGCAAAACCAAACAGAATACTGAATTGGTAGCATAAAAATATCTATGGGAACATGGCTTCCTATAGCTATGCCTACCACCACTTTCTCATGGTTACATAAAATAACATTTTTCTGTCAGATCAGCAAGCTGAACTGCTTTATTCTGTGGCAGCAGAGGAGGTAAGAGCAGGACTGTCCCTTTTACCAGCAGCCTACCATTACCACTGGATATGTACCACACTGTAATGGTGCTGTTTCACACAGCGCTTTTGAGATACCTCTTCACTGTTACGGGTGTGTCCCCTTTAAAGCCGGTCTTGCTCACCACCCTACATTTACCTACAAAGCTGCCACCTTTGCTTGACTTCTGGAGCTATCCAGAAAGCCTGAATCACAATTGGTATGTTAACACAATGTACACTGTGCAGTCTGGACCTGCAGGATATCAGGGAAGGATGCTACAAATTCAGGCCCCAAATGACCTGAGCTGTCACAGCTACAGAGCAACAACCAGCAACACAGATACAAGGTACAGAGATAATGATGTTCAGTACACTTAAGTTCTTGTCTGAGCCCACATTTCACTTGCCAGGGAACCAGTTTTCCCTTTAACACTTTAATCTGCTTCTTTCCGGGCATTTCAGAAACTCAAGAGTACAAAGATAGGTGTACAGCAATCAACCATTCAGAGGACACTTTTACTCAAACGTGATGTTTTTCCAGCATTTATTTGCACATTTAGAACATCACTTTTAAACTTCCTCTGCTCTCCTTTGACCAGAAGCATCCTATTGGTTTACACGGGGGGGGAGCTAGATATTAAAAAAAAGAAACAAACCAAAAAGAACCAAAAAAACCCAACCACCCCACAACAACAAAACAACCACCCAAAACCAACAAACACCCCCCACACACTAGAATAGTTATCTACTTTACCTGAGCATTTGCACCAGCAAGCACCTGCAACATTTGTTGGACAAACTGCTGGTGATCAGGTTCAGCAGCCCCTGATGTTAGACTTGTATTTTCACTGGGAACAGAACTAGGTACAACGGACCCTATAGGAGCTCCAGTGCTTCCCAATCCACCTAAACCAGGACTGAATCTGCACAAATGACAAAGGGTAATACATCGCTAACATAGAAAATGGCTTAATTGTAATGTCTCTTCCCATTATATGTAATTACTAAGTAAAAATTCTGTCAAATAAAAAATGGATGATAACTTAAGTAAAGCACCAAAACACAGACCATAGCCATCATTACTTAGAAGTATGTTGCAGACAAAAGTGTGACAGATTCTAAAACAAGTTTAGTGAAGCTAAAAAAATGCAAGAGGCATAGTCTGTAAAAAACAGATAAACCACTACATGCTGAAAACAAAAAGCTGAAAAACCCCCAACACAATAGAAAAGTTTTGTATAAATTTGTATGACCAATTCTTACCCTGGTATAAGTCCTGGTGCTTCTGTTGCTAGTGTCTGCAAGCCCTGCTGAATCTGTAGCAAAGCCTGCATTGCTCTAGGGTTTGACATAGCTGATAACGTGTCAGGATTCTGCATCTAAAAACAGGAGAGAAACTCATAATTGAATAATATACAGACATTCAAAGTTGGTCTTTATCACTAGATGTTTTATAGAATCTGATATCCTTTCAGAACTTGCTGTTTCTCAACTGTATATTTGAATGTTTACATTAATTCCTTCAGATAATTTTTTTTGAGAAAACTTTCACAGGAAGTGATCAATAAGCTCTCTAGACTCCTTTCAAATAAGAAGAACATAAGGAAAATTATTTTTTATTATTTCTTCTAATAGACTTTATCATCTTCCAAAGCCACAGGAGTATATTAGTTCAACATAATTCTAAATTAGTCTCCTATATCACACTCCTGGTAAGCAACAGGTCTGAATACAGTGAAACCTAACTAGTGGATATCTAATACAGAAAGTTATAAAACACCTTTTTCTAGCTAAATTCAGACTACAGCGATTTGATCACGATAATTTGTGCATGTGTTCATATCTGTAGTACAATCAACACCTACAGACACATAAATAGTCTGCAAAACATACTAGCAAACATATATTTGAGGACCCTCATTCTACTGCAAATTCAACCAAAAACTGGCTTTTGCACCCACAGATAAAAAGGCATACTTTTGATTTGTGAAATTAAGTGTCTAAAAACCAGGCTATTTTAAGATACAAAACCAAAACTAATGGCTTATGCTCACCTCTGCTTATAGATGCCACATGTAAGTGACAAGTTCTTTGTTTCAGTTATAAGTCTTGGTAGCCAGACCTGCTTCAAATAGCAGACAGGCTGATTAATCTCAGCAGCCTTCACTTGGTAATTAGACCAAATTCCTTCTGCTGCAAAAACATTTTTTGATTCAAAGAACTGCACAAATTAAGGTTAAGCTTCCTCTAGTACAAAACAGAAGAGCAGAACAGGGCACAAAGATCAAGTATTGATTCTGTCCTGAAACGTGGGTGTGTAATGAGACCTGAGCACAGCAAGTTTTTAAATACTTTCCATTGGTCTCTTGGATTTGTACCTTCATGATAGAAGTCAGAAGAGAGTAACGATGTATAGCTGGTGAAATGAATCCAAATCTTTAAAGGAGAAAAGCATACCAGATTCACTGAAGTAAGCTACTGTAGTTACTTTGTTTAAAAAAATAGCCTTTAAGCCATGTTTTACTGTCTGATATTTAGAGTTGTTTTTACAGAAAACTGACCCCCACGATCATCTGAACACTTAGATGACTTGGATCTCTATTAATGTTTTTAATTCCAGCTGTAAAGTAGCAGCAATTCTGGGTAAAACTTATATAAAAAAGAGTAGAAAGAGTAGCTCACAGATGTGTTTTTCCTAGTTGTACTGAGCAACTGGCCATTTATTGCAAGTGCTTTCCATTATACTGAGGAACATTCCATAGTTTCCATCACCCAATCCCATAATATAATGGCAACAGATGAACGAGGAAGTATGGGCTGTGATACTGCCAACATTCTGAGAACATCCAGGTATTTCTCCAGTTTACTTAATCTGTTAATGTTGTCGATCATCTGACCTAACATGGGGAAGACAGCAGAAATCTAGCTATACAGATAAACCCCAAGGTGATATTAATGGAAAGAGATACAAAAGCATTAAGAGCACCTGGGTAAAGATTAGGGGGATGGAAAACAAAGCTGATGTCATAGCAGCAGGTGTCCACTACCGATCACTCAGCCAGGATGATAGTACTGATGAGTTATGCTATAGGCAATTAGGAGAAATTTCAGGAACAGAAGCCCTTGTCCTTATGGGAGATTTCAACTTCCCAGACATCAACTTGGGAATACCATACTGCTGTGATAAGCAAGTCTGGGAAATTCTTCAAGTTTGTGGAAGATAACTTCTTATCATAAGTATTCAGTGAGCCAACTAGGAAAGATGCCCTCCTAGACTTGTTGTTTGTGAATAGAGAAGGACTCGTGGGAGGTGTGATGGTAGGTGGCTGTCTTGACCACAGTGATCACAAAATGGCTGAATTTAAAATTTTCACTGTAATGAGAAAAAAGGACAGCAGAGTTGCTACCCTAGTCTTCAGGAGAGCAAACTTTAAGATATTCAGGGAGCTACTTAGTAGAGTACCCAGGGGATCTGTTTTTGAGGGAGCCCATGAGTGCTGGTCAGTCTTTAAGAACCACCTTTTAAAAGCACAGGCAGAGACAATGCCACTGTGTCATAAGTCAAGCAAGCTGGGCAGAAGACCAGCTTGGCTGAACAGGAAACTCTTCATGGAGCAAAAGAGAAAAAAAGAAATTGTATGATATCTGGAAGCAAGGTCAGGCTCCGCAGGAAGATAACAGAGGCATGGTTCATATACGCAGGGAGAAGAAACAAAAGGCCAAAGCTCAAGTAGAGTTGAAACTGGCCAGCGTTGTGTCAGATACCTAACAAGGGCTTTTTTAAGTATGTTAATAGAAAGAGTTGGTCTAAAGAAAACATTGGACCGATACTTGTTGAAGATGGTCACCTGACTAATAGGGATTAAGAAAAAGCAGAGGCAGTCAATGCTTATTTTGCATCAGCCTTTAATATTAAAATGACAGACCTTGGGCTGCCCAGTGGTCCTCCGAGTCGGAGGACCACGACCATGGCAACAGTGACTTTCTATTTGTGGACACTGAAATTGTAAGGGACTAGTTGTATTAGCTGAATGTTCACAACTCCACGGGGCCTGATGGGATTCATCCCAGAGTACCAAAGGAGCTAGCAGATGTTATGGCAGGACCCCTCTCGATCATCTACCAAAGGTCTGGGGAGCCTGGGGAGGTCCCTGCTGACTGGAAGCTAGCCAACATTACTCCAATTTGCAAGAAGGGCATGAGGGAACACCCAGGAAACTAGAGACCTGTTAGTCTAAGCTCACTTCATGGAAAGATTATGGAGAATATCATACTGAGTACTACTGAAAGGCATTTAAAGGACAATGCAATTATCAGGCACAGTCAACATGGGTTCACAAAGGGAAAGTGTGTCTAACTAATTGGATATCCTTCTATGATATGGTCACCTTAGTGGATGAAGTGAAGGCAGTGGATGTAGTTTTTCTGGATTTTAGGAAGGCTTTTGATATTGTCCCTCACAGCATCCTTCTGGACAAGTTGTCCAACTGTGAGATGAGCAGGTACATGATGCACTGGGTGAAGAATTGGCTGAAGGGCAGGGCTCAAAGTGTTGTAGTGAATGGGGCTACATCTGGCTGGTGACCCGTCACCAGCAATGTTCCTCAGGGCTCAATTCTAGGGCCAGTTCTGTTCAATATTTTTATCAGTGATCTGGATGCAGGAGTTGAATGCACCATTAGCAAGTTTGCCAATGATACTGAGGTGGGAGGTGCTGGTGACTCTCTTGAGGGACAAGAGGCCTTGCAGAGGGATCTAGGTAGATTAGAGCATTTGGCAATTTTCAATGGCATAGAATCCATCTTGTTATTTATTTACTCATAACACTGTCTACTTGCAATGAGATCCTGGAAACACACATATTTACTTTGATTTTTAAGGAGTGCCTAATGATGGAACTCATGCACTGGATTAAATTTTTAAATTCCTAAAAATTTTTCTTAGTCCTATTTAAAGGACACAGTCCCAGTATACACTGTGATGGTTAAGATAAAGCAAATACCGGGGTTACAACCACAGCGGTGTAAGAGGGAAAGCTGGTGGTAAGGCAATGTTTACAGTTAAATATCTTCAGAACCCACTCCACTACTTTTGAATTAGCTTATGACTTGCCTCTTTTAAGGCATGTCTAAGATTTCTTTACCCCGAACAACCAGGGCAGGGTGGAGGAGGTACAAGAAAAGTACCGTAAAAGCTTATGTTAGTAGTGGGATAAGTAATAATCTTTCTTTAATTTGTAAAAAGAAATCATGTAGGAAATAGGTGTTCTCTGGCTGTTGCACAGTAAGAACAAGTCATTTCTTCTAAGCAAAGACACAACAGCAAATCAAAGCAGTTGTGCTAGTCACAGACAAAAAAAATCCACTAAAAGCCAGATTTAATTTTTGAAAGGGATGAGGAGATAAATCAAGGGATAATGCAACTCAGTGTCTAAAGCTAATGAGAATACACATAACAGAGTCTAGCTTTAAGGCACCAGTTTATTGCGAATCAAGGAAAGGCACCAGTTTATTGCAAAAATTGCTTGCTGAATGACGGACGTTTATTAACAACACTTAGTATCTCATCTTACTTGTTGAAGGAAAGTAGGAAGCTGTTGTCTCATTTGCTCTTGAAGTTGAGGATTTCCAGCAAATAAAGGATTATTCAACATCATCTATGGAACAAAAACATTTATCATCATAGATTAAGCAGTAGATCAAAAAGAAAATACTAGAGTGGATTTTAAGACAACTATTTACCATATATGAATCAAATAACAAGATAATTTCTCTGAGGTTATCATAGACTATTATCTCCCACTTCTCCTTCGGCCAAAACTTGTTCTGAAACAACAAACCACCAGCCTGAAAACTGACTGAAATAATTGGTGGTGCGGAGTTGGGGTTTTTTTTGTTTGGTATTTTTGGGTGTATTTTTTGTTGTGGGTTTTGGGGGTGTGTGTTAAACTTTTGAAGTTTATCCTTGCCAGATCCTCACCAAAGCAACCTCATTTATGCAACATGAAAAGCCTTTTCTGGTCAACCTCCACTACAGGTGTGATGGTTTCCCTGTAAACATCATCTGCAAAAAGCCTGGGATATTTTCCAGTTAATATTATCTTTGTATATTAAACACTTATTATCTCAGTTCAAGATTTGACTTTGGATATTATTGCTGTAAGTAAAATTGGAAAGCACTTCTACAATACCATTTATAAAACGGCATTAAGTATCAGCACTTTTATTGTGAGCAAGGATCACAGATGAAAAATGAAAGCCAGAATAACAGCTAGATATGGCATCAACTCCTTCCCTACCACTTCTGTCCTCCCAAGCTAGGGTGGGTATTTATTTACTAGCACATCTACCTTAATTTATAATCAAAGCATTTATTTATTTGGTTCTTATGCTAGGCCACAAAATTATAGGGCTATATGAAACATACACAAACTTACAAGTTGTTACAAGAGAATGCCTGACATGATGTCCAACTAGAAATTGAAACTTACTGCAACAGATTGCTAAAGGTAACTATGGTAATAATTTCAATAAGTCAGGCATTAACATACTTTAAAAACTGGACTATTCACAACAGACAAACACAATTACTCTGTATTGTAAATATAACTGTATCATAAATTCAACTCCTTTTTTCACTTCAGTGCACACAACACATTGCTACACCAAAAGCATTTACCTGTACTGCAAGATCAGGATTCTGGCTCAATGACTGCATCATGCTTCTCATATATGGTGCAGACAACATATTTTGCATAAGTTGTGGATTTTCCGTTATCTGCTGTAACAAGCTCTGCATTCCTGGTGTGTTGAACATACCAACTTTAAAAAAGTAAAAGGTCACAAGGTCACTTTGATTATAGTCAAGATTGTTACTAAAGTAATTAGACTGCCTAGAACTGGGATACAAATGTGTGGTTTGGGGGAGGGTGTTGTTGGGTTTTGGGGTTTTTTAACGAGCTTTAGCCCCTTAAATATATCTCAGCGTGGTTCTGCTCACACAGATGCATCTGCCCTAGAAACAAGTTAAGCCAGAGGTCATATCCAATAAGCAGTCCCACTAAGTATCTACATTAGCTGTTTTCCTGTTTGTCTCCAGACAGAAAAAAAAGTATCGTCATCATTCACCTACAGATTCCCTACTTCTGTTATTTTAAGGCAGTACACAAGTATTGTTAGTACTCTTGGTTTACGTTTCATGTTTGTTCTTCTATGGACGACTTGGAACATTTGACTAATATCAATGGAAATAAACAGCAATACAAACTTTGAATCAAAATATCTCTTTCTAATAAGAGAATCATTTCAGCAAACTCCTGAATATTTGCAAATATATACAATTGCAATAAAAGCCACACCTCCTAGTCCAGATCCCAAATTTGGTATAGTTGAGCTCTGTCCCATACTAGCAGAGGTGCTATTTCCAACATCACTACTGCCACTGCTCTCATCACTGGTGCTGGTACTTGTGGAACTCTGAGAGCTGGACTGAGGAGCCCAGGGATTTGGTAGAGGATCTCTATTTTCTGTACGAGATGGATGACTGTCCCCTCCTGATGATGCATTGCTTACTAAGGAGGCAAATGGGTTACCTCCAAACTACAGAAGGAGAAACAAACACATATCATCTGTTAGTCAACTATTTTTAAGTCTGCTACAAATGGCAAGTACATTTCCAAAATTATACATGAAGATAAATGTTGATGGCTCTTAATCAATTATGATCCCTGTCTTAAAATAAGCCATTGTTAATATTCTGAAAAAATACCAACATTGAAAGAGATATTAACTTATTTTGTTGTTCTTGGAGATAATCACCCCTCATTTTAAACACAGCGTTTGCTACTACACTAGCACTTTGAGCACAGTAAGATATCGCGCATAGTGGTTTCCAACTTAGAAAAATTTCAAAGCCTTTTTTCTTCCCACCTTAGGTTCCAAGTTACTAAACACACTAAATTTTCCTGGACCTCAGGAATTTTATAAATCCAAGAATTATACATCAATTTAGAATATATATAATATAGAGTATGGAGACAGTGGGTTGTTTGACATTGATAATGTGCAGCTGTGATCCTGCAGCAAAGTAGTAAATAACTTTGAGGGAGTATGAGAAGAAACCTGGATGAAACAGAGACAAAAGAGGAATGTGATCTCACCTCTAGAAGATAAGGAAACAGCATGAACAGCAGAGAGTAGCCTATAGTGAACAACGGCTGGGCGTGTGGACAGTAGAGTTTGACCAATAATAAAGCACATGTGCAGAGTATAAACTTATAAAAGCTGTAACTAACTAACAATAAAGGTCTTTGCTTCACCATCCTTGCAAAATCCATGCCTCAATTGCCACAATATAACAAAAAAATAACATTAACATAGCTTATCAAACTCACAAAACAATCTTTATTCCTTCAAATTTAAAAGAGCATAGGAACAAGCCACACTGACTTCAAGAAATTAAGTTTTGTCAAGTACACATATGCAAAAAATTCAAACCCCACCAAAATCAAACAAAAAACCAACCAACCAAAGAACATTTACTTTCAGTGGCCCCTACAACCATTTCTCACCTGTTCCTGTGCTGCATTCAACATTGGCTCCTGAATATCTGTGTACATACGTCGCAAAGCACTGTAGCCACCTGGTATACTTTCAAGGTTGCTCAAGGCTCGGTCTTGGTTTCGCATCATTTCCTGCATCATTGCAGGGTTTCTAGCAAGTTCCAGTGTCTAATGAAGTAGAACATTTAATTTGTATTATTAGAAAAAAAAAATTCCATTCTAAAGTGAAAGCATCAGCATTTAACAGTATCTCAGTTAATAATGTTTAACTCCATTTGAAGTTAGGATTAAAGCCAAGTCAAGATGTCAGCCTAGTGGGAGGGGAGTCAATAGAATTTGATATTTAGCCAACATTCTGCCACAACTGTCAGTATGCTGGCTGAGTCAGAAAGCTTTAACTAAACAGAAGAAAAAAACCCTTGAATGTACCATCCTGTTCTTTCTTTTCTCTTCTCAACACAATATATTACTACTATTTCTACAGTACAGCATTCAGTTTATAAGATATTTATTTTTTAAGATCGTGTTAATTTTCTAAAGCCTCCATTTGTTTCTTGATGCCTTCTACCACATAAGGCATACCTTACATAACACATAACTTTAGAAGCAAAAGTACCCACAGTTACATAAACTAGAAATAAGCAGTATTTTTGAGAATTATTGCTTTATAGTAAACTCACTGTTGACTAAACAGAAGATTCCAAGTGGCATCCAACTCTAAATTTGGAAGATATGATTATACAGTCTTCAGCATCTTTCAAAACTGTACTGCATTTTTAAAATAAATTAGCTTATTTCAGACCCCAGCAGCTAGAAATAAAAAAAAAAATCAGTTTCCTATAGTGACCTTTTACAGATTGTCTAACAAGCCTAAATTCCTCAACAATATTTTGGCACTCATCTAAGCATATCCAATTCTTGCTCTTTTGTTCAGTTACAATATAATCAAAGGTCACAAACTTAGAGATCTGTCTACATACCTGTCTCATTATATCTGGATTATTCAGCATGTGACTGATTTCTGGATTTCTCTGTATCAGTTGCTGCATTTGAGGGTTAGCCATAATTAACTGCCTCATCAGGTCAGGGTTTGAAAGCATGCTCTGAACAAATGGATTTTCCATTATCTGAACCATCATTTCTGGGTTGGACATAAGTTGTCGTTGCATCTGACTTTGTAACTCTGAAAAGTTTGATGCATTTAAGCCCAGGCTACCCAGGCCTGCCAAACTACCAAGGTCACCTTTAAGAAGAAAAAAAAAAAGAAGAAGAAGAAGAAAAAAAAAAAAATTAAACTTTCAGCTTCTAGTATATTTCTGAACACATCCAGGTTCTTTTTAAGTACAACATACATAAACATAACCCACACTTCAAAATAATGAAACTCAATGGAAATTCTGTCTTTGCAAGGCTATTGAGTCATCCACTAAGAGTTTGCTTTACATAACAAGACACCTAGAAATTCAAACTGCATTCTGAAATATAACTTGTTACAATTCTAACAGCTTTTCGTCTACTTTACTATAGCTGAGGTACAAGGGATGTTTGAATTTTGGGGCCGCAGGTTAATTCCCAACACTTTCCAATACATTTGTGGCAGTGGTCTGTCTATAAATTACAAGGCAGACAAACCACTGCCATGAGGAATCTCTTAACATGTTGCATACCCTCATTTCTAAACAAAGAAGAGAGCTCTTCTTTTTGCTGATACAAGAACTAATAATGCTTTACATTCCCCTCCTTTGCAGAGTTCAGAAGACACAAAAGTTTCACATTTTTAGAAGGTACTAGTCAGTCTGGAGAACTGTTTACAACTTAAAAAAGCAATTGCTTAATATAGTTTTTCCAGGTTTTTTTTTGTTTTTTTTTTTTTTAAAAAAGCAAGCAAATAATTAAAGAGCATGAATAAAAAACCCCAGTAACTATGGAAAGAGAATATTTTTAAATCAATAGACTTCTGTGTCTATTTCTGAAAGAGAGGACTGATAATGCAATCAGACTCAGAACCTGAGAAATACTGGTTTGTAGAATAAGAGTAACTTTGTTACTTCCGTTCCAAGTCATAATGCTATGGGTCCAACTTCAATACTCTCTTCAGGCCAGTTCAAATGCACTGTTAAGGAAGAGGAGGAGACTGGAAGTTTAATTACCTGTAGTGCCAGAATATGAGATCAGTGGCACCTTACTATTGAAGATGAAACAGCACAAGCCTGAAGTTCTGTACATAAAAATTAAGGAAATAACTTACCTCTGATAACTTACTGATCAGAAAATTATAACCAATACCACTGATTTCTGTAATCAGTAATTATTTTTTTTTAGTCCCATTTACATTAGAATAAAGCTCCAGGGATGCTTACCTGAAACCAAGATACCCACCATATTACCTCACAAATATTCTTACCCAAGCCAAAAGAGTTACTGTTTGTTGAAGTTGGTGTTGAGGTATTATTGCTTGATATTGATGTGGTAGCAATACTGCCAGTGGTGTGTGTTTGTTGACCTGGATGATCTTGTAATCTATAAAAAGCAAGTTAAAAAAATATACAAGTTGAACAAGGTGTGGCAAGTTGACCCCAGCCAGTTAAAAGCCCACCCAGTTACAATGTCTTTTCCCCCCACCCCAGGCAGGATGGGAGAGAGAACTAGAAGGGCAAAGGTAAGAAAAACTCATGGGTTGAGATAAAGACAGTTTAATAGGTAAGGAAAAAAACAAACAACCAAACCAAACAAGTGACACAAAGGCAATTGCCTACCACCTCCCACCAGCAGACCAATGTCCAGTCAGTCTCCAAGTGACACCAGCTACTTTGGAAAAGTGTCATGTGTTGTCGTCCATCCCCGTGTCATCCCCCCCCCCCCCCAGTTTTATTGATTAGCATGACATGATATGGTATGCAATATCTTTGGTCAGCTTGTTTCAATTGTCCCAGCTGTGTCCCCTTCCCAACCCTAGCCTTCTTGGGGGGGGAGGGGGGGGGGGGGAAATGGGCACAAAGCAAGAAAGAGAGGAGGAAGGCCTTGATACTGTGCGAGCACTGTTCATCCAACAATAGTTAAAACATCTGTGTGTTATCAACACTGTTAGGTGAAAAATCCAAAACACTGCACCATACACACTGCTATGAAGAAAGTAAAACCCCCTACAAGCCAGACCCAGTGCACAAGGTATGGCATTTAATGTAATGTAATAATGATATTTAATACAGGAACAGTATCATACTTCAGAATCTTAATTTACATTTTTATTATTTCTAAAAATAAATAAAAATTAAACTATTATCTCTAGATATCTTCCTGACCAAACTCAAACAGAAAGTATACAGAAAGTGGAAACAAGGACAGGTAAACTGGGAGGAATACAAAGACATTGTCCGAGTCTCTCTTTCTTATACAGAGTTAGGAAAGACAAAGCCCAAATTGAATTGAATTTGGCCAAGGATGTCAAAGATAATAAGAAGGGCTTCTATAAGTAAATAGGAGACAAAAAGACAACTCGGGGAAAATGTGGGACTGCTGCTTAATGAGACAGGGGACCTGGGTACACAGGAAACCAAAAAGGCTGAAATACTGAATGCCTTCTTTGCCTCAGTCTTTACTAGCAAGACTTTTTCAGGAATACTAGGCCCCCGAGACCAGGGGAAAAGTCTGGAGCAAGGAAGACATACCCTTTGTAGAAAAGGATCAGATCAGGGAATACTTAAGCAAACTGTACATACATAAGTCCATAGGCCTGGATAGAATGCACCCAGGAGGGCTGAGGGAACCAGCAGATACCATCATGAGGCCACTCTTAATAATCTTTGATTCATCATAGTGACTGGAAGAAGTGTCCAAGGACTGGAGAAAAGCAAATGTCACTCCTATCTTCAAGAAGGGCAAGGAGGAAAACCCAGGGAACTACAGACCATCCAGCCTCACCTTCTTTCCTAAGAAGGTAACACAGCAGCTAATCCTGGAAACTATTTCCAGGCACAGGAAGGACATGAAAGCCATTGGGAAGGCAGCATGGATTCACCAAGGGGAAGTCATGCTTGACCAACTTGATAAACTTTTGTGATCAAATGACTTGCCCTGTAGATGAGGGGAGAACAGCAGATAATTTCTACCTGGACTTCAGGAAGGCCTTTGACGCTGTCTCCCATAAGATCCTCCTAGAGAAGCTGATGAAGTAGGGACTGGAGCAAAATGAAAACTGGCTGAATGGCCAGATACAGAGGGGGATGACTAGTGGCACAAAGTCTAGTTGAAAGTCAGGAACTAGCAGAGTACCCCAGGGGTCAATACTGGGTCCAGTCCTGTTTAACTTCATTAATGATCTGGATCAGGGGTCCTCAAACTTTTTAAAGAGGGGGCCGGCATGCGGATGTAGTAACAGGAAGTCATCTGCAGCTGCTTGGTTTCCCCCCCCAACCCCCAGCAGGGGTGTGTGTGTGTGTGCGCCTGTAAATACTGGGGGCCGGATTGAGGACCCTGGGGGGCCGTATCTGGATGATGGGGTAGAGTATACCCCTCAGCGAGATTGCTGATGTCTCAGAACTGGGAGGAGTCTGGCCAGACAACCATGCTGCCATCCAGAGGGACCTCAATAGGCTGCAGAAATGGGATGACAGGAACCTCGTGCATTTCAACAAGAGGAAGTGGTGAAAAGTCCTACACCTGAGTAGGAATGATCCCATGCACTAATATATGATGGGTGCCACCCAGTTGGAAAGCACCTTGGCAGAAAAGGCCCTGGGGGTCCCGGTGGACACCAAGTTGAACATGAGCTAGCAACGTGCCCTCACAGCAAAGGTGAATGGTATACTGGGCTGCATTAAGAAGAATGTTGCCAGCAGATCAAGGGAGGTGATCCTTCCCCTCTACTCAGCACTGTTGAGGCCACACCTGGAGTCCTGTGTCCAGTTCCAGGCTACCCAGTACATGCAAGATGTGGACATACCGAAGAGAGTCAAATGAAGGGCCACAAAGATGATGAAAGGACTGGAGCATCTCTCATATGAGGAAAGACTGAGAATGCTGAAACTGGTTAGCCTAGAGAAGAGAAGGCTAAGGGCAGGGATATTATTAATGTATATAAATACCTGAAGGGAGGGCGCAAAGATGACGGAGCCAGGCTCTTGTCAGTGGTGCCCAGTGACAGGATCAGAGGTAACTGGCACACAGTGAAACACAGGAGGTTCTTGTCTGATCATAAGGAAAGATTTTTTTTACCGTGAGGGTGACTGAGCACTGGAACAGGTTGCCCAGGGAGCTTGTGGAGTCTCCCTCCTTGGAGATATTCACAATCCATCTGGACATAGTCCTCGGTAACTGGCTCTAGGCGGCCCTGCTTGAGCAGGGGTGTTGGACCAGATGACCTCCAGAGGTCCCTTCCAACCTCAACCAACCTGCGATTCTCAGACATCTATAATCTCATCACTTCTTCAGAACAATAGTTTCTAACATTAAGAAAACTGATGGGCATTGCTGTAACCATTACCACCTTTTCATCCTATTCCTGGAATGCCTGTCAATGAATTGTTTTTTCAGTCCTTACGTTGCTTTAGGGATCCTGATGTACTCCTACCCCCTCAAATATTACTAATTCCATGCTGGGGCTTAAAGAAGAGAAGGCTATCAAGATCTGTAATACAGGATTTATTCCATACCACACTTTTAGTAGGACACCCCACTGAACATAAAATTAAGTTAAAGTCTTATTTCATCACAAGACTAATTTCAGAATTTCAATGTTCTTTAAGACTGTAAGAGTATGGTAACAATTTAGTTACACAAAGTTAACGCCATCATAAACTAGCACAAGCACTAAAGGCTGCTTGCACAATTCATATGCTCGCCACACCTGTTTACTGCAGGGGCATAAGCATGGGTGCTACCACGCAGTGAAACAGATCAGGGACTGTTCAGATTATCTTCAGATTTATTCTGCACCTACTGTAACTAAGGAGCAGATTCAAGTGATTTAACAGTAATGGCTCATTTTAGAGGATAACATTAACTTTCAAAAGGCATACGTATGATATCCAGAGACACAATCTTACAGAATTTGGGTTGCTTCTCTTGTTCAATAGCAGGGGTATTTGTACTGCTTTTGAATACATTTTAGTCAAACCTAGGTTTGCCCAACAGAAAGCTAACACACTAGGAATTAAGAAGGTTTTTACTACTTAAGAGATGAGACAACTGCTCATCAGTCAGGTTACCTGTTTTGTGTTTTGATGACCAGGTGAACAGTAAGTCCATCGTGAATCCCATGCTGAATCAAAGTATCTTGATCTTTTAAAATTTTTCCAGCAAATATCAAAACAAGCTGATCAGCGTGGGACTTGAAACGCTTAGAGATTTCTTCCTTGAACTAAACAAAAGTTTAATATTATATAGTTATGTAATTGAATACTGAACTATTAGGTTTTTTATAATTTCAGGAAGAACTATTTTGCTCATATTTATTATATTAATCCACTTGCACAATATGTTTCACTTTATACAACCTAGAAACACTTCACTAAGTTATCTCAACTTTCTTTTTATCCAAAGGAAGATAGGAAATCAAGTAATTCTTTTTCTGTACAATTAAAATGTTTCATATCTAGATCACTAAGTATATAGCTGGCAATAAAAAAAAATTGGCATCTGCTTAAAGACTACACCTTCATTTCAGCCAGGCACATACCCATGATGCAATAAATATGTAGTAGTACACATGCCATTGAAACCATCTGTTGCTGACATGCTGAGGATACAACAACACATGTTAATTCAGTCCACATTTGTGCAGGCACTGAAAGGAGCAGAATCCTTTCTTCTTGGACATATTACTGCTACCTTTCACATGTCAAAATGAACAATCCTTTCCATACAGTCAAAAATTATTTCTTAGGTGGCTCTGCTCTCTCATCCAACTCACAACAGCTACATGAAATGTCCTTCCAGCCCATGGCATTTCAGTTGACTGTGAAATCAAACCTTCATTAGAACAACTGAACCTGGAAAAGCAATTTTATTTCTTCCTTCCTTCTTAACCAATAACCAGCACATTATGCTTTGACTGACTTCTATAAAATAATGAATCTCAGTCAAAAAAGTACTCTCACAGAAGAAACAATTAGCTCACAAAATGTAAAAAGGCTAATATAAGAAAACTGAATCAATTTATTCAACATGACTAGTCAGTAGACTAAACATTTCTGAAAGGATCTCAGGCAGTTGGGAATCCCTCCAGAAGTTCACAGTATTTAACATTTTTCAAGTAGCATGATCAACTTAATTTTTTAAAAAATCCTATTCCAAACATCTTCGTGAACTTTCATAGAGGAACCCCAATTATTAATTATTTAATAGTAAGTAATTGCAAGATTATGAGTCAGTCACTATATTATACTCTGAAAGCGAGTCCCTAACCAAAAAGGTTTATAGTATAGAAAGAAATAACACAGGAAAAAAAAAACACGAGCCTGAGACACAACAGAGGTAACAAAACTTTGTGCCTGGGTAAAGGTAATATTTGGTCAGTTAGAAGTCTGCTCACACAGAGTTGGTTCCAGTTCCCAGAGAAACATCTTTTAAGTCAACCTTTATACTAGTAACATTTAGACTTGCAACCATTTTAGGAAGCCATTTCTCACGGTTTAACCTCAGCCGGCAACCAAGTACCATGCAGCCACTCGCTCCCTCCCCCCCTCCCCCTCCCCCCCCCTCAGAGGGATGGGGAGGAGAATCAGGGAAAAAAGGTAAAACTTGTGGGTTGAGATAAGAACAATTTACTAATTGAAATAAAGTAAATAATAATAATTGTAACAAAAAGAAGGGAGAAGGAGAGAGGCATAAAACCCAAAGGGAAAAGAAAAAACAAGTGATGCACAATACAACTGCTCACCACCCACTGACCAATGCCCAGCCAGTCCCCTAGCAGCAATCCTCCTGCCCAGGCCAATCCCCCCCTCCCAGTTTATATATTCAGCATGATGTCTCATGGTACAGAATACCTCTTTGGCTAGTTCAGGTCAGCTGTTCTAACTTGTATTCCCTCCCAATTTCTTGTACCCCTCTAGCCATCTTGCTGGCAAGGCCTGAGAAACTGAGAAGTCCTTGACTTAGTATAAACATTACCCAGCAACAACTAAAACCATCAGTGTGCTATCAACATTGTTCTCACACCAAATCCAAAACACAGCACTGCACCAGCTACTAAGAAGAAAATTAACTCCATCCCAGCTGAAACCAGAACACACATCTACAGCACACTTTTTGCTGAGGCGGAGGTTAGAGAATCATTTATGTATCTGTCCAAAAGAATTCTGAAAACCATTTTCAATACAAGTGTGGGGTTTTTTTGTTTTAAATTGTCAGTATCTAATATGATGCTTCTGAAAAAAGAAAATACCAAAAAAAGAATACAATTCAGTCTTCAGCATCATCCAATCTCTGCCAATACTGGAAAAATATTAGCCCTATGCTGAAGTTTGACACAAATCACTAGTGGTTGTATTGCAAAATAAAGTTGGGGAGGATGGAAGAGAAGACTTTTTATCATCCTCTGTGGGCAAAGATTCCTCTTCATTATTCTTCATCTCTCACTGTTAACCTTAACTAAAATGCAAGATCATTCCCCTGTAGCAAATGGGGGGGGGGGGGAACACACCCCAAATCTTTATTTAAATTCAAACAGCATAAGGACAAGAGTAATGACTACCAATTATATTCTTATTCCCCCAGGTCTTATCTGTGTAGCTTTTATAGGACTCCACCATTTTTACTGGTAACAAAGAGTTCAGGGAATGAGGTGCTCCAGTGCCATGGCAATGAAAACGGCATAGACTCTGGAAACTGTTAGATGTGAGCAGTGAAGACAACTAGCTCAATTTTCTTTACCCTAAATGGAACTTTAAGTGTCAAACCTGTACGCATCATCTCAGTGTCCAAATTAAACTTATGCAATTGACAGCAAATGAAGGGAAAGGAGACAACAATGCAAATTCATACACATTAAGGCAGTTGTGAGAAAAGAATCTTTGGAGTAGTTAAATCTTCAATTTGTACAACTGAACTAGATAACACTACCAGTAAATTAGATATAATGCTTTATAATGGCTTGGCACTTAAGGAAACAAGAAGCAGGTCAATTTCAAAGTCTTGCAGCTGGCTGGGAATGATGAACATTTCCATCTAATTCTCCTACTGCACTAACTCTTCCCTTTTTATTAACATGTAGATACTACAATGCTTTTAGCCAATTTGTTTTACTGTTCAAAAATTCAAGCTTGACTTCATTGCAATAGTAGTAGCCATTACAATATCACAAACATGTTCAGTTTTATTGAAACATTAAAAAGGGTTTGAAATTCTAGAAAAGTAATGTTTCTCCATACCTAGCACCTAATGTTCACAGAAGCCAGTTGATTGTACTGCTCTAGTAACTGAATACAATAACAATAATGTAAAAAGTCACATCAATTTTAGACATAATAGTTTGGGGCATCAGTGGGAATAAAACACAGGGGCATTAAGACAGAAACACAAGATTATCATGTAGATGGACAGAGGCCTAGTTTCCCTATGAAAAAAAAAAAACCATTAACTGAAATGAATTAATTCAAGGTCATAGTCTCCTAAAAGCATAAAAACTTGTCAATTTCACATGAATTAGAACAGATCTCAAACTAGTCTTGAAGGCCCTTGCCTGCATTACCATTTCACCTTCAGTTAACTTCTTTCTATTAAGAACTCGCCCCCCTCCCCATTTTTGGGTTTCTTTGCATGGTGTTGGTTTGTTGGAGTTTGGTTTTTTTGTTTTTAAGGACAGGAACAGTATAGGGTTTTTACCCTGAGAATGTTTTTAGCAGCACTCCACCACTTGTTTACACACTCAATGATCTCCATACCAAATATCCTCAAGTTCACATGATCTTAAAACCCAATACTCTTAACAGAACTCTGCTCTTTTGTTCCACAGTAACAGAACAGGCACCACAAGTCAAGTTAGAACTTATTACATCTGCTCAACTTGACCACCCCGAAGGTTTTTGACATGCATAGGTGATTCAGTCTGTCAATGCCTAGTTGGGGGGGGGGGGGGGGGGGGGGGGGAAGGAACAAAGAGAATCCAACTTGCACTCGTAGCTGAGAATTCTAGTAAACATTTTGTCATGAACAAAGCCAATATCTTTGTATACACATGAAGTAGAACAGCTGACTAAAAAGGAGACACTTCTGTACAGTCACTTTGCAGAGCAGATCCATACTTTAAACATTAGAAGAGTTCAGTTGGAAGTGACCTACAATGATCATCTAGTCCAACTGCCTGACCAAAAGTTAAAGCATGCTATTAAGGGTGTTGCCCAAATGCCTCTCAAACACCGACAGGCATGGGGCATGAATCACCTCTCTAGGAAGCCTGTTCCAGTGTTCGGCTGTGGATAACTGGCTAGCTGAAAAGGGTCACATAGACATAGTCCAGCTGGCTGAACAAAAATGCACATCGCTCTCAGCTTATCTGAAGTAAAGCAAAATACACTGTCTTTGGCTGTCCTTGTTACACAATAACAGGAAGATTTTGGTGGGAAAAGAATGTTGCAGGTGGGAACAGATAACTACAGAAGAGAAACTAGGGGCGGGCTTGGTATTTAGGCAACTAACCAATAATGAGCTTAACTTTTGTAATATGTATGAGCTAATTATAACAAGGCATAAGAGACAATAAACGAAGTCTGCTGATCACTCATATTGAGTGACTGTGTCTTCCCTCCGTCGCGACAAATGGCGCCCGAACAGGGACCCTAGAGAGGGCTGAACCTGCGAGCCACGGTTCGACGGAGATTCGGGTACCGGTCCTGAAAGCAGCGCAGGAGGCGGAAGGGCACAGTCCCCGCGCCCGGGAGCACCTACAGAGGGTCCCGCCGGCCACGCGTCGCCGGAGTCTCGCAAAGGCTGCAACAGCGCTGACGAAGGTATGGAGAGACAAGCGACGTACGATTCGCTCATATGCTTTTTAGAAAAGCGGAGCGTTCGGGACATAGATTGTAAAAAGGAATTACTCGGGTTATTAGCGTATGGGATAGCATCCGGGTCCCCCGCGGCAGCGGCGAGCGGCGGCGCGCAGCCCGGCAGGCCCCTTCCCGGCCGCGGTTTCTCTCCAAGGCGGCACCCCCCCCCTCCGATCGGCGCCATGGCGATGCAAGCGGCCAAGCGAGCTGACATCTGGCTGCCCCCAGAGGTCAATCGGGTCCTTTATATTCGGAACCTGCCGTATAAAATCACAGCGGAGGAAATGTATGATATTTTTGGGAAATACGGACCTATTCGACAAATCAGAGTTGGAGACACTCCTGAAACAAGAGGAACAGCTTAAGCTCCTCAAGGAAAAATACGGAATTGATTACGAACCCACCAAAAAAAGTGCTTCAGATGTCCCCTACAAGAAATGGGTTTCTGCCTTGAACTAGCAAACATCTCTGTGCTTAAAGAGAAGCCTTTTTGCCTTGATGGAGATAATTTATTCTGTATTCTGTATTTATGATGTATTCTGAATGTGGAAATTGGTTGGGACTAGGAGGCTGGCTTAAAGGCATTTTGCAAACGGGATTATTATTTTTGATCATTATTGTAATAATAGTTTTTTGATCAAAACCAGCCAAAATTATTTGTAAGCATTAGGCATATCTGGAAGAGAATGCCTTTATTTGAATCAGCAGTTAAGGTGTAGTTTAGTCTGATGCTGTGGTTTTATCTGCTTCTGGTGAATTTTTGAAGTGATGAAATCAGAGATACAAGGTATACTAAGAATTATGAGGTAATAATCTAAGTAAGAGTGCTGTCTTTTATATCTACAAGTGCAACATGCTTTTATGTAGCAGAGAGAAACTTTGACAATAATGTTGCTTGAGCGAGATGTGCATGTGACAACTTGGGAAAAGGGATATCACAACTGGAGTGCAACAGTGTTTCTATGTCTGGCAGAGTGAAATCTTTCAAGACCTGAGTTTAGACAGTCTAAAATAAATTGTTAGTATTCAGAAAACCCATCTTAAGCCTCTTTTGCTTACATAGTGTTATGGAAGTCAACTGCTATTGTAGAGAATTAATGATTTTTTAATACATATTAACAAATACTACTATTTTACCTTGAGGCAGTTGAGTGAGAAATACTCACGTGTAGCATTTGAGGGAATGTCAGCATAAATCGCACTTACAGTAAGACTGCATTTTTAATTACTGTACTCGTTAAGATTCGATGATGCCATAAGGCTAAGGCCTTTTATCACAGATCGGTTCTGAACTAAAAGGTGTGTGCACATGTAGATATGCACATTTGTGTTATTTTCCTTAATTGGCTACAAAATAATATAATTAGGTTGGGGACTAGATCTTGGGAATTTACCTATTATACTTCTGTTTGTTAAGGAAAGTGCATAACACACAGCACCCATGTAGGCTTGGCTTGTGGCACAGTTGTCAAATTTAGCATAGACATTCAGACAGATAAGCAACGTACTCTTCTTGTGTGTATCACCTACAAGCCATTATGGCTTAGTGTGTAAATCTGTATGTAACTATTGAAAAATCCCCTTATGAATGTATATAGCTCAGAACTAATTTTTTCCCTTTGTTAATTCTTTGATATCAATGAGGTATTCTTCAGAAAATGTATGGACTGGTCGGTTGCCTAAGGGCAGTTGTTATTTGGACAGAAAATTGTTAATGGTCAGGGACTTTCCACTAAAATATTTGCAAATATTCCTAGTCAAACATCAGTTTGGTTTCTTTTCGGGTTTTGAGCTTGCATTAGTCCATGTTCAGAACTTTAAAATTACCTTTGAATTTTTTAAACTTTTTATATCACTGGAACAGAAAGAGCATCTAAATTAAAGCTTCAAGCTAACTTTATTTTTCAAGTATTTCAGGAATTATACTTCTGAACTGAGATTTTATAAGTTGGCTGTATATTTTCCTGTGTTAAAATGCTGTTATTGAAAATGGTCAACCAGGCCTATGTCGCCCAAAATAAAAACGGGGGAATTGTGGATAACTGGCTAGCTGAAAAGGGTCACATAGACATAGTCCAGCTGGCTGAACAAAAATGCACATCCCTCTCAGCTTATCTGAAGTAAAGCAAAATACACTGTCTTTGGCTGTCCTTGTTACACAATAACAGGAAGATTTTGGTGGGAAAAGAATGTTGCAGGTGGGAACAGATAACTACAGAAGAGAAACTAGGGGCGGGCTTGGTATTTAGGCAACTAACCAATAATGAGCTTAACTTTTGTAATATGTATGAGCTAATTATAACAAGGCATAAAAGGTGACTGTAAGAGACAATAAACGAAGTCTGCTGATCACTCATATTGAGTGACTGTGTCTTCCCTCCGTTGCAACATTTGGCCACCTTCTTTTTAAATAAATGTTTCCTAATATCAAGTCTGAACCTCCCCTGATACAACTTTGAACCATTCCTACGTGTTCTGTCGCTGGATACCAGGGATCAGCACCTCCCACTCCACTTCCCCTCCTCAAGAAGCTGTAGAGAGCAATGAGGTTGCCCTTCAGCCTCCTTTTCTCTAAACCAGACAAACCCAGAGTCCTTAGCTTCTCCTCATAGGATATGCCTTCCATTTAGTTAATGTTAACTTGTTACCATCTGATAAGTTGGCACAGGAAGGTCCCATTAAAAAAAAAGTTATCCTAGGTAAAGTAGAAAATCTTAAAATCCAAACTGTCATCTTTTGACGTTACCGCCATATAATGATTCAAGATCTTAGTACTAACTCAAAGCATGCCAACAAAAACAGCAACTATACTAGTATTAATGCCCATTCACATGACACAGTGCTGTGAAAGAAAACAAAAGTAAGAGATACTTTCCAATTCCTCTCAACCTTGGTTTAATATAAAACACATTTTAAAAAAAAGTTATATTAACAGTCCTAAAGAGGCCTCAAGGAATTAAACATCCAACTCCAACTGAAAACCAATGTAAAACAGGCTCCTAAAACTGTGACTGCTTTGAAAAATATTATCTAGGTGACAAAAACAAGCAACAAGATTGTTGACGCTTTCCAAACCAAACTGTTTTGAACACAGGACAGGGCTTTAGACACTGCCTATGGTTTACAACAAATGAAGCATAGCTAGAAAGCTCACCCAGATAATGCTTCTATAAAAGCCTTTTCAGTCTTTCATGACTTGTCAATTACTATCTTCCTGTGCTTAGAAGTTAGTCCTTGCCAATTATGCACGCTAATCACACAACCAAATTGTTTCCTCAAATCTCCATAATCAAAACAAATCTCTCTATATAAAAAGTTATTTCAAAAAACAAATTCAAATTCTTGATGAGTTTACAAAGCTAGTAGTCCAGAAGAAAACACTGAGGTAGTGTTTTCTAGTGAAAAGAGGACTTACGTTCTAGCCAGTTCTATTCCTTCCAGACAACCTTCAGCAAACCACTCCAGTCCTCTATACTTTGACTTCAGAAGAGGAATTAGCAACACTTCCTTTCCCTGTAAAAGAACCTCACAAACTACAGATAGAAACTGAGCAAATTAATCTGGAACAATTCATTTAGATTGGAAAGGGATACAAAAAGGATTATGTATAGATAGCAATTCTTGCAGTACAGCTGTGTTTTGATAACCTACTATTGTATTGGGTTTGCATGGCAAGGTTTTGGTAGCAGATGGAGTTACAGGGGTGGCTTCTGTGAGAAGATGCCAGAAGCTTCCCCTATGCCAAATAGAGCTAGTGCCAGCTGGCTCCAAGATGGACCTGCTGCTGGCCAAAGCTGAGCCAGTCAGTGACAGTGGTAACACCTCTGTGACAACATACTTAAGGAGTAAAAACTGCTGCACAACAACAGCTGGGAGACAGGAGTGAGAATAAGTGAGAGCAACAACTATGCAGACACCAACGTCAGTGAAGAAGGGGGAGGAGGTGTTCCAGAACCTGGAGCAGAGATTCCCCTGCAGCCTGCGGTGAGGACCATGGTGAGGCAGGCTGTCCCCTGCAGCCCATGGAAGTTAACAGTGGAGCAGATAGCCACCTGCAGCCCATGGAGGACCCCACACCAGCGCAGGTGAATGCACCCGAAGGAGGCTGTGACACTGTGGAGAGCCCATACTGGAACAGGCTCCTGGCAGGCCCTGTGGCCCTGCAAGGGAAGCCACACTGGAGCAGTCCATTCCTGAAGGACTGCACCCCGTGGGACAGACCCACACTGGAGCAGTTCATGAAGAACTGCAGCCCATGAGAAGGGCCCATATTGGAAAAGCTCACAGAGAACTGTCTCCCATGGGTGGGACCCCATGCTGGAGCAGGGGAAGAGTGTAAGGAGGAAGGAACAGCAGAGGCAACTGTGATGAACTGACTGCAACCCCCTTTCCCCTGCACCGCTGGGGGGGGGGGGGGGGGGGGGAGGAGACAGAGAATTCAGGAATGAAGTTGAGCTTGGGAAGAAGGGAAGGGTGGAGGGAAGATGTTTTAAGATTTGGTTTTATTTCTCATTTTATTACAAATCAAATTGGAGTAGGATATTAATTTCCCCAAGTCAAGTCTGTTTTGCCTGTAATGATAACTGCTGAGTGGTCTCCCTGTCCTTATCTCAACCCATGAACCTTTTGTTATATTTTCTTTCATGTGCAGTTAAGTAGGGGAGATGGAATGGCTTGGTGGGCACCTCACAGCCAGCCAGGGTCAACCCACTACAACAATCCTTACACTGAAACATCAAAGTGAAACTCACTCTGCATAAAAGTATCTGCAAAAAAGAGACTTTAGAGTATTATTTAAATAAAAGTATTCATATTTTATTATACCTGCCAATCAGAAAACATTTGCCAAGTACCTCTGTTAGATAGCTGATATTTTCAATATGCATCTAAGTCAACTGTCAGGGAAGTCAACATACTTTCTTCTGAAGGTTTCTATGCTATCAAACAGCAAATTACCATTGTTCTAAATAACTTTTCATAGAGTTTCCAAACTCTGAGAAAAAGAAAATTACTTAAGTGTTGAATAGTTAATCAAACAGGGTTTCTTTATTTCAAAGAAGTGTGAATAATCAGAGCATATTACAAGGTTGACTCCATAAACAGTCACACAGATGTATCTATGATGTGCTTCAGTGCACTGAGACATAAGACAGAGAAAAAACCAATGCTTTAACTTTGGTATTAAACAATTCATGCACTTATGTTCCTTTAGTGCCAACAGAAAGCTAGATCGTAATACTGAAAAAGTAGTACAGATTGGACTATATTAATTCCAACCTCTTTTGATCATACTGTTTAATAATCCCTGGACTACAGGGAAGACAGAACTGGTTATGTTAAAAGAACTGAAATTAAGCTGCCCTTATGAAATAGAGCATTATAAGAAATATTAAAAGCATACAGAAGTTAGGAAAGACATTCCACTATCAAATCACCCAATGCTCTCCTTAACATGTATACATATATGCCAAACACTGCCAACTTGTGATTGTGAAAACCAGGCACAAATCTGAAACACTGGGTTTATGGATTTAAAGTTTCAACAATAATATTTATTCAAATTTTAAACAAAGAACTCCAACCAGATGTCCACTTGTCAACCAACAGAATCCCAACACAATCCAGTGTGTTATCGATTTGTTAATAAGTTAAGATTGATTGACTTTGATTAATTGATTTTATAAAATCATTTAATAAAATTAAAATATAGAAGGATTAGAAAAATTTTTAAATGAAACTTATAGCTGCACAGTAAAAGCTGTTATGAGATCTTCTGTACATCCTGTACCAAGGCTAGAAGAAGGGGCTGGAACCATTGTTAAAACTTAGGTAATAACTCTAGGGTTTGAAAGGTTTCTTTGTATTTAACCAGTCTTCTGTATGTAGAGGTGTATTGAAATGTCAGAATATGAGATTAATGGGAACTGGGGAGAGTCGACTGGAACAGCTTGTAGTTGCCTGCCAAGAAATCGTGAACTTTAATAAAAGGTAATTCCGGCAGGGGGAGATCGCGACCACCGACTCATATACCACCTACCCAAATCGTACCCTAGACCCATTTCTAGACCTTTCTAAGCTCTACTGTGCATAATAGGATATAGGAGGAGAGTATGTTAAATGATTTACGGGAAATGTTATGATTATGCATGAATATTTAATGAATATGTATGAATAAGTTCTATATATGGAATCTGATTTTGGGACCTGGTGTGCGTTGATCGTGAGAGGACTCGCTCACGCACCCGGCCGTTAATAAAGAAGTGTCTGCTTATCTACATCACATTGGTGTCGATAAGTTCTTCATTCCGAGATTTCGGTAACAAGTAGGTGAGTTTGTTTATAATTCTGTAGTACAGAAAGCACAACTTTCAGGTATATTATCAGCATGTATATTTTTAAACTAATTATCTATTACTACTGAAAACTATATTCTTCACTGACCAAAGGTTGACCTTAAATAAAAATAGAGAAAAAAATAAACTGTTTTCTATGGTTATATGAACTAAACTTAATTTCCTTAACTTTTCCAAACAGACATTACCCTGACATTTTCAGATAATCATAGAACTGACAATAATTCTCTGCAAGAACGGTAGGCTTTTAAAATTAACAGCACATATTTGCCATATCCAGTTAGCCTAATAATTAAAAATATAAAGCAATCTGTTTTTCTCTAAGAGTTACAGTGTTCACAAAATACATAATTTGATATCTTAAAGTCTGCATACATGCTGGTGGATAGTAACTGTGAATCAATTACAATAACATCTTGAACTCTGTTAATGTTGCTATGTTGGCATTCCAAGAATGCCTACAGGGTAAACAGACTAAATTAAGAAAGTAAAATTGCTTTTAATGGAACCTGTTCCAACATCTCATCACTCAAAGAATTCAAGTCATTCACTAAAGAGACAGTAATGCATGAGTAGTCTGTAACATGACTGTTCACTCTGTGTATACAAGTCCTACCAAAAGGCACTGTTAACTCAAGCCCACAGAACCCACAAAATAAAGGAAAACAAACAAAAAAACCCCAGACAGAGCTAACTGATCTAAAGTCTCCGGTGTATTGGGATTTCAAATCAGCCAACTTGTAGGTATTCATCTTTACCTACCACGAATAGAAAGAAGTCTTTGTACACCAGTGTATGGGCCTGCAAGTTCAGTATCATACAAAGTCAAGAAAGCAAATATTTGATCCTTGTCCTAATACTGAGCCAAGCTGTGCTCAGCATAATCAAATAAGTTCCATGGAAAATAAAGACAGATGGTTGACACAGTCAACTCACCTCCCAGAGCAGTTTGGTTCTTGAGGGTTATTTTCCATTCTAACCTACATACTGCCTGTTCTTAGAGGCACAACATAGGATCAGCAATAACAAACCCTATGTTACTGAACTCTTCTAACACAGAAAAATTTTCCTCAACTTTGGATTGTTGCAAACCTGACTTACATCAATGTAGCAACATTAAATACACTTTGCATAGCCCTAAATTTAGCTCAAATAAACAAAAATTTAGATAAAAGTCTTAGGGTTTTGTTTTGGCTGTATTCTGAACTGACTGTAAACAAAACCAAGTCCTAATATTAGCTACAGGAACACACAGCAAAATAAAAGCTATTCCTCCCCTCCTAGGACTTCAGGCCTCCCCTCCCTTCAATAGGGGGGACATTGTCCACTTGCCTATACCAACAGAACCACCCACTTGCTGATCTCATATGCATTTGAACAGATGCTCTTTTTTTCATTTATTTGAGGCTAACCTATTTCTAGAGCCAGCCCTGAAAATATCACATCTATTGTTATTATGTTACATAATGCTTATTATTAACAACTAATTTTGACAGTTTAAGAAAAACAGCCAATACTAGTCACGCTACAGTCTGGTATAGTTTTTTCTACTAGCTGTAACTTTGTCCAGGAATCAAAGCAAATGGCAGAATGGCAGACCCAAGGGGGGGGGGGGGGGGGGGGGGGCAGCAGCAGCCTTACTTCATAGGAAGATTCAACTGCAAATCTAATCTGTTAACATCAGCTCAAAGGGATACCAAGACAATATTTAAAGTTTAAAATATCTATAGATGAAGACAACATTTTAAAGCAGTGTGTTCTATTAATCACTTAAATTGTTATGGTTGTTTTCAGTAAAAATTTATGGGTTTATTAGCTTGTATAACTTTCAGGTTTTAAGACAACCATCTACTAGAAAAATCTGATATTCCCATCAGGACTCATATTTGAAATCACGTTGTTAAAAGTTAGATATATTACAAATTCACATCTTAAATGAGTTTTCTTATAATTACAGAAGTCCCCAATATTATTGCAATCAAACTGCTTTTCAGGACAAATGTGATCCTTAAATTAGAGCCAGCATGTTTTTTAAAAAACAAAACGCAAATACAAATAATTTTACGACTAGGTGGCGCAAGAGTCTGTTAAATGTATAGAGCGAGCACCCTGGCTAGATCACTCAGAGCTTTTTAACTCACGTTTTGCATTTCCCCTCTGAAAACATGAGTCAGAAGACACATCAGCAACTAATGATTTAAAGCTCCATTTCTATACATCAGTTGTACTCTTAAACATGTAACCTTTTTTTGGTGAGGTTTGCAGTTACCAACTGCACAAAAAAATAACATGATAACAAGTAGCATACATTGCATTTCAGAGAAATTTTATAGAAAATGAAGTAAGCTCTGAATCTCCTTCAGGGAACTTCACCTTTTCAAGTATTTTAGCATAACAATATCTACATCCTTCACAAGTAGGAGAGACTGGCTTTATAGATATCTACCTTATGCTTTGACCACACCTTTCCTATGATTTGTAGCCTCCTAATCTAAACAAATTAAGTCCTGGAAAATACTCACGTGGAAGGCCTCCAAAAAACCTGAAGTGCTGCAGGAAATCGTGTCAATGATTCAGTAGGTGCTACTGTTTCTCTTGAACCAAAGACAATGAGATACTAACTTTCATAAAGTCTTAGAACAAAGGCCCTAACAATTCAGTTATCAAACACTAGTACGCTGAAGCACAGCAGAAGCTGTACTTTGTTTTTAGTGGAAACTTTATACAGTCTAAAGACGTGGCTTTTCTAAAATTAAGAGATCTTTGCCATAGCCTACTTGCTGTTTCTAAAGCCAATTTTAGATTAAAATAATTATTGGCACTATAGCACTGCCACGTAGGTGATTGCATATGCTTTCTACAGTTGTACTAGCTAGCCAGCAAGCCTCCTACTGTCAGACTGAGTCAGCTCGGCAGGGCAATTCAGAATTACGAAACGAGCTACGTCCACCTCCCAGGCCGGCTCTCAGCATCCTAACTGGGAGGAGCCGCGGAGGAGACGATGCAGGTTTCTTCAACACTCCCGATAGCCTCAGTTAGCAGCAGCCCCCCACAAAGCCAAGGCAGCCCTAATACTCGCCCAACAGCGCCGAGAACAGCTCGGATAAGCGGAAACTACATTGTCATCACGAAGGGCCCTTACCCTCCAGCGTGGGAGACGGAAACCACAGGCCAGGCCTCTTCCCCCTGGCTGCACTCCCCACCCCCAACCCCTCACCCCCAACCCCTCACCTGCTGGATGCTGCTAGTCTCAGGCACAGCGAACTCTTCCTTCTCCTTGGGAGTCTTCACCGTGATTTTGATGATCCGCGGCTCAGCAACAGCGAAGCCCTGAGCGGAGGACTCAGAGGAGCTGTGAGCCCCCGCGGAACTCTCCGCACTCTCCGACATGGCGGGTGGAGCCTGACTCCAAACGAGTCCTCCACGTCACAGGCTCACTCCCAGAGGCGGACAAAAACAACCCAGCTCACCCGCGGCACGCACTGATGACGTCCTGGACCGGGGAAGTTACTAGAAAGGGGGAAGCTGTCTCCCTGGGCGTGGGTTCGTTTTCGGCGCGCTTGCGCGCTACGAGTGGTAGTTTGAAGATTTAAAATCTTAGAAAGCGACAGTGACAAATAGTTCCTTAAACTGTCATACGGAAGTTTTAAGTTTCTTTTCAGATATAGTCGGGTGACTTCAGTACTCTGAAGTTACAATACACTAAAAGTTTTATGAGTTTTACAATATTAAACTGTTGATGTCCTATATATAATGATGTTATTACCTGCATATAATATAATGCACAATGATATTGTATGAAGTAACAAAGCTGTACCATGACCTGTATGACTTTCATGTTAAAAAGGGAGGAAGAAAAATTATATACAGCTTCTGAGCCTATGTAAAGAGAGATTGTAAAATTGCCTTTTGCTTCTAGGTTACTTGCTTAGCATCAGCTTAAGGGTAAGGTAAAACTTTAATATCTCAAATAACCTTTTACTATAAAAATAGAATTACAGTGGAAGCATTTCATAGCTGGGAATCAGATTTTCCTCAACCTTGGACCAAAAAAGAGAAAACACACACACACTATACCACCTCCCTTAATCCATAATTAAATTTAGTATCACCATATTAGGCCCTTTCCCAAAACATTAGTGATTTTCCTATCCATCAGATAGGAAATTCCAGAATCCTATCCCTGTTTTAATATCAAATACATGGATGGCTTCAAAATCTAGAGTCAAATGTCTTTTCTTCCTTATCCTTAAGTTATCCTGGAATTACCCTTTCCTAGTGTAGTCTGATTCACCAAGTGATTTGTTGGCTTGGTCTACTATTGGGATAATTTCTCAGAAACTATTTAAATTAGTTCAGTAAATTTTTACTAAACCAATTAAAAATGTGTTAAAAGCATTTAAAACTGGAATAGTGAAAAATGGCTGTTTTGCTGATTGACTGGATACCAAGCAAAAAAGAATTCCAAATCAAATATAAGAATAAATGCAGTTTATTATATTACACTATAATAAAGGAAAAATAGCATGCAATATGTACAGGTCTAGCCATAATATATGGCTTCACTCCAAATCAATATTGTCCGCCTTGTAAATGTAAAGGTAACCCTTTTAAAATATCAATTCCAATAATATATTCAGGGATTGGGACAATCGTAACTGGATAGGTTCTTTTTCACAAATTTCCTATTTTCATTTCAATTTTAGTTTGAACAGCTTCAATTTGTTTCCCTCCTAATCCAGTAATAACAACTTTTTGACCTTTAAATTGCTTTGGATTTCCATAAATTAGAGAGGCCTCTGCTCCAGTATCTACAAGGGCTCTAACTTGTTGGGGGATTGATTTTTCCAATAAATTTGCAACTCCACATGTGGGCGACTGTCTTTTTTAACCCACCCTTGTATCGGAGCTTGGCCCTCCTTTCAATCCATCTTTAACTCTTTTAATTGTCGACGGAGGGTTTTAGCGCCATGCCAGGGATACAGATCATCAAACTGCCCCCAATCCTCCCTGTCCCCTGGAATGTTTGACCCTCCAGTGGGGGGCCCTCCAGCTGGGGAGTGGGGCATCCTGTCGAGGTTCAAGAGGTGGTGCAGAAGGCTGAGCTGCATCCTCTGGTGACTCTACAAACCTTTGCTGGCTATAACTATTTAGTTTCTTATTTGGTCTGTCTGATCCTCGCTGTTTATATAACCTCCGCATCTCATTCGTAGGAATTCCATCAATCTTATCTCGAGTCACCCCATCCTTTAACAAGGCAGCAAACATTCCTCTCCCTGAAATCCTATTATTTCCATCTTTATTTTCATTTCTGTCACCACACCCTGCATTTTGCTCTGGACCCCATTCTCCTAAATCTCCCAGTTGTACCTTCTCAATTACTTCTACTATGTGGCTTCCAGTCTCATTTATTAAAAGAGTAATAATGACATTCTTATATGCAGGTGGAGCAGTTTTGATTATTTTATTTCTAATAGGTGCAGTTAACCCAGTCTGTATCATCATGTCAGCATCTCCTAAAAAAATAGCAGTTTTCATTCCTTCCTCTTTAAGACACTATATGCAATCTCATAATGTGTACCAGGGGCAATCTCCTCCTGGAAAATCCCCCTCCATGGGGTATTTGCAGTTGCAACCCACAGCTGCCAAGGCTAACAAATTAGTGTCTCCCTGAAAATGATTTTGAAAAACATCTTGCACAAAAGAATCAGAACTCAACATTACAAACTTCTTGCTATCCACAGCATCCAATGCAATTCCAGATGCTCCTAAGTCATACATCCGCACCATCCAAGTGAGCAAAGATTCCCCTGGTTTCTGCTGGAATTGTTCAATCACATCATTAATTTCATGTTGGGTATAATCCTCAATTACATCACGTCTCACTTGCTGTCTGTCCAGCCCTGGTTCTGATTTTCTCTTAACTATAGATTTTATCTCTACATCCTCAGAAACAAATTCTCCCCCTACACTCGCATCTGAATCAGTTGAGTCCCATATATCACCATCCCACTTGTCAAGATCCAATTGTGTTCCTGCTTCAGCAATAACTGTGCACACCTTTTTCATATACACCCTACCCTCTGCTTACAATACTTATACTGAGCAACCCTAACAGCTACCTTCTCCACCACAGTCTGATAAGTATCCAACTTATATGTCAACAAATGATTCTGGCACTGTAACAGGACCACCTTACTTTGCAAATCACATATTTGTTTCTCTACACAAATCTGCTCTTGCTGCTGACACCTTTTCCTATAAGCAGTTAATAAAATCCATCCACGCTGTCCTAATGTGGCCACTTCCCCCCCTTTTTCAACAGGTATCTTTTGCATACATCTTAGCACATCAAGGGGTTCTGCTTCTCTCAGACATGAAACCCAACTTTCACACAGTCCAGCACAATGAGACCACTCAGTGGCCAAAGTATGAAAAGGCAATTGCTCCCACCTGGGAATATCAATCGTTGCACTAGCAACAAAGTAGCCTTTTTTTTCTTAAGTAGAGACATTTTCACTTCGTATTTAATGATGAAAGATGTGCCACTTATCTAAAGATGTTTATCTAAAAGTTGGGAAACGTCCAAAGACCCTTATTGTTGACATAAAGGATGTACTAATTGCTAATCCCTTGGATTTTTGTTATCTTTAAGAAGGCCATCTGGTCCTAAATTCTTGTTGTCTATGCCACGTGGCAAAGACAAGGACTTTAAATCATGGTCACTAGTTTAGCAAGGAACAGTCTGTGCAGAGACAAAGAGGTAAAAAGTTCAATGGAGGAAGACTCCCGATCTTCATCCTGAAGACCCCCAGATGACCACTCCTCAAGGATATTGCGCAGGTGCGAGATATGTGAATGAGTTCCCGGAATTGTAATTAATATGTAAACGATTTCCCGGAAAATTAATAAATAGACATGAGTAGCCTGTATAAAGAAGAGACTGAAAAGTCCCCTCGGTGTGCATGACTTTGGTGGAGCGATCCCCCATGCACCCAGCGCTGCCGAATAAAGATAACCTCTGCTCACTCATATATTGGTAAAGTGATTCTTCAAATCAGTATCCTGCCGGCTACACCAATTTTATGTTGTTCTGATTGACTGGATACCAAACAAAAATGAATTCCAAATCAAATATAAGGATAAATAAGTTTATTATATTACACTATAATAAAGGAAAAATAGCATGCAATATGATAAAAGGAAACAGTACTAGTTATTATGCACAATATGATAAATGAGCAATAGGAGCGAAGCATCAGATCATTACTGCAAAGCGTTTCAGAGACAGAAAAGGAGACATCACCAATTACCACCTTAACATCACCCAGGCCCACACTTTGGCTGGGAAGCCCTGTTGCAACCGGTGCCAGGAGTCTCTCGGTAACTGGGAAAATTACTGCACGGTGCGTCCATCCATAGGTGAGGCTTCTGGCCCAGTCCTGGAGCTTGCCCACCTTTATACTCAGTGAAAACCAGGAATAGTTTACACACCTGGCATATGCAAACTGTTAGGTTTAGGCTAAGTGCAGGCGTGCAATATCTCATTATTTGTAAGGTTCACACACACCAGGGGCATTGGCCAGATGTCCAAGCATGGTGGAGTTACCATCATGACGCATCTGCACACAATATTGATTGTCTGGATGTTCCTGCTCATTTCTTGCTTGTTCGGGGGGGGGGGGGAGGGGCTCAAGACAAACAGCACCTGTTCATTAAAGTTGTCCTTGAGCTTCCTGAGCTCCCTGTCCAAGTTAAAGGATCCCTAATTAAAGACAAAGGCTTTTTCATAAGCAGTAATCAATTTAATAAATTCTCACCACAATGGCTAAAGCCTATCCCAGGTTTTATCTGTCCTAGAGCTTCAATTTGTTACAGTAAAATTATTTCAGGTATATTTAACCACTGAGCCTTTCCTTAATCATGCTGTTTCCTTTTCCACACGTTAGAACTTGACCCTACAAAGTGTTAAATTCTGATCCAGCAAAGCATTTTGACAAATGCTAGTGATACCTTGCCCTATTGACTGGCAGAATGAGGGCCATTATGGAATAACATATTGCACTGCACTCAAGTAGTGATTTCAAGCAGAAATCAAACATATCAAAGAACAAGATGTTCCTCATTCATGGCTTAGTTTATGTGCTAATTTATGCTGACTATATAATTTTACACTGCTGTATGTTATTATTACTTGGAGTACAGTTTGTACTGAAATAGCACAAATTCTACCTGCTTTAATGTAGTGGAGATTTACAAATTTTCATGTTTACAAGTCAGGTGAGAGAATTAATCATCTCTGTTATTTACTGAGAATAGCTGAGGGATAAAGAGTACAAATTCATATAAAAGAATAACTTGGAAATCATAAAAAGCCCTTAATTAAGCAAAGAGGAGGTTTTAATGGTAGTTTTATCATCTTAATTTTAGTACAGATAAAATGGAAAAGAGAGTTTATTTGCCAATACTGAAAGTGTCAAGTCAGAAAATACCCATGACAACATGCTTGTGTGTTCAAATGTAGATAGTTCATAATACAGCTTATACACAGTGCATAGAAAATTAAAATGATCCAGCAAAGGATTTTGAGTTCTTACTCCTGTGGTGATGCAGGTTGAGGCGGACTGAAAAACACTATGTCTGCATGGCTGGGTTTGGACAAAATGGCCTTTATTGTTTATACAAATTATTTATATATCTTAGACAGTGCATGTGTCAGACCCTGATAGGCTTTTGTGTCCTTCTTCTTGCTTGCTATTTACTGTTACTGTAGGTGCCCGTATGCTGCGGTTCTAAGTTCCAGTTCTTCACATCCTGTTCACATACCTGACAATTTGTGGCTGTCTTAAAGGTACACGGATAAGTCTTTGAAGTCAACTAACTCGTCTGCAGACCCCAACATACTCCTCCATAGACTGTTTTTATTTTGAAGAAGATCTTTTCACTTTTCATTTCTTTACTCTTGGTTTTACTTTTTTCCCCCACTTCCTTCCTTCCTCCTGTGCTTTTATTTCCTCTTTCTATAATCTATTATGATAGACGTGGACAGGGTAATCTTGTTTATATGTAAAAATTGGGGGAACAAGAGGCTGGAGAGCAGCCCTGTGGAAAGACATCTGGGGGTTTGGGTTGATGGCAAGTTGAATATGAGTCAACAGTTTGCACTGGCAGCCAAAAGGGCCAACCGCGCTCTGGGGTGCATCAAGTACAGCGTAGCTAGCTGGTAGAGGGAGGTGATTGTCCCACCCTACAATGCACTGGTGTGGCCCCACCTCAAGTACTGTGTGCAGTTTTGGGCGCCTCAATATAAGAAGGACATCAAACTATTAGAGCATGTCCAGAGGAGGGCAACCAAGACGGTGAAAGGTCTCGAGGGCAAGATTTACAAGGAGTGGCTGAGTTCACTTGGTTTGTTCAGCTTAGAGAAAGCTGAGGGGTGACCTCATCACAGACTACAACTTCCTCAAGAGGGGAAGCGGAGGGGGAGGTGCTGATTTCTCTCTGGTGACCAGTGATAGGACACAAGGAAATGGAATGAAGCTGTGCCAGGGGAAGTTCAGATTGGACATTAGGAAAAGGTTCTTCACTGAGAGGGTGGTCGGTCACTGGAACAGGCTCCCCAGGGAAGTGGTCATGGCACCAAGCTTGTCAGAGTTCAAGAGGTGTCTGGACGATGCTCTTAGTCATGGTTTAGTTTTAGGCAGTCCTGCAAGGAGCAGGGAATTGAACTCAATGATCCTTATGGGTCCTTTCCAACTTGAGATATTCTATGATTCTATGATTTGCACAGCTTTTCTGTATCAACTTCTGATCCTAAAGAATATAATTCAGAATAAGTTTGATATTAGAGACAGTAGTTTAATTTTTATACCATTCCTTTTTCCTCACCTGGAATTACAGCATCTACTGAAGCAGTTCAGCTTTTTTATGTACAGATGAATAACTTTATACAGTACAAAGTGCTTATTAATAAACAGATCAAGACTCAAGCCAGACAGAAATCTTGCACAACGCTCCTTCCAGTGAAGTCTCTAAACTTAAACAGCCAGGTCAGACCACTAATGTTAACTCTACCAGGTGCCATAAATGTTCATTAGAAGTCAAATTCTGAGCATTCTTCCATAGAATTTTAAATACTTAATACTCTTAAAAATTCCAAATAATGTAATTTTCAAAATTGTTTCCTTTGTTTCTTGTTAATAGATATCCAAGAAGAAGAAAATTCTGTCTTCTAATAGACCTGGTTTACTTCAAGTCAAGCATCTTACCAGTTTTCATTTCACCTTAATTCCCAACTCTGACTAGACATCTCCAGTTTGTGATTTTTTTCCCATAAGTTGATTTAATCAAATGTAGTCACTAAAAACTGTAAAAAAATCCCACAAACAAAAATAAACAGAAAACCCCCACCCCACCCACAACTTAAAATGAACTTGCAGTGACCAGACAATATTTTGCATCAAAAACAAATTACTGGCTCAATTCAAGTTGAACCAAATTGAGAACATCAGTAAAAGGCTTTGAACCAGTTTAGCTAAACTCAGTTTAAAGTTATCTCTTAAGTTAAAATGATGCAATTCTGAGTTTAGACAAGGCCTTGGGCGGTATAATTACATTAAAACTTACAACCAAAATCTCCAGAGTTTTGCTATAATCTAGTGTCCTAGTTTTGACTGGGATAGAGTTAATTTTCTTCTTAGTATCTGGTACAGTGCTGTTTTGGATTTAGGATGAGAACAATATTGATAACACACTGATGTTTTAGTTGTTGCTAAGTAGTGCTTACTCTAAATCAAGGACTTTTCAGTTTCCCATGCTCTGCCAGTGAGCAGGTGCACAAGAAACCAGGAGGGAGCAGAGCCAGGACAGTTGACCCAAACTAGTCAAAAGGATATTCCATACCATGGAATGTCATACTGAGTATATAAATTGGGAGGAGTTGGCTGGGAGGGGCTGATCGCTACCCGGGGACTGGCTGGGCATTGGTCAGTGGGTGGTGAGCAATTGCACTGTGTATCATTTGTTTTTCTTGGGTTTTATTCCTCTCTCTCTCTCTCCCCTTTTCATTAAAATTGTTGTTGTCATTATTATTACTATTGTTATTATTATATTTTACTTTATTTCAATTATTAAACTGTTCTTATCTCAACCCACAAGTTTTACCTTTTTTTAATTCTCCTCCTCATCCCACTAGGGGAGGGGGAGTGAGAAAGCAACTGCATGGTATTTAGTTGCTGGCTGGAGTTAAACCATGACAACTAGACATAACATTCCTTATATTTCTGAACATTAAAAACCAGAAGATAACATATTCACCGTTCACGTTTTCATACATAGGCAAAGAAAGAAAGAAAAAAAACCTTTTACTTTCATATGTCCAAAAGGAAAAAAGAAAAAGAAAATGAAAAGAAAAAAACCCACCACACACAAGATGTGTATTAAATTTCCCTTCCCATTCCTGAGTTGATGTTAGAACTCTTGGTTTAGAGTCAATTAAAAAGGTTAAATTGAAAACACTGCATGCTGAAATGTATGTAACTGGATAGACAAGTTGCCTTCTACTGTTGTTACAAGACACACTTTATGAATACCCTGCCTTTAATATAACAAACCACAGACATAATGCTTTGCTAGAGCCAGAGTACAACATCCTTGTTAGTTCATTGTAGAGGAATGAAGGCAGTGGGTTGATTAGCATTGATAATATGCAGCTGTGGCCTTGCCGCGAGGGTAGTGGGTTGATTGACATGGATGATGTGCAGGTGTAGCTCATTCCTGCCAAGTAGTTAAATAACACTGAGGATTGTGGAGAGGGAGGAGCAGTGTGGTCTGACCTCTGGAGGAAGGAGATACAGTAGAATCTGACTGATGGTAGAAGCCTTGTTACAGCCTACTAGTTTGTGCTGCAAGAGTTCCTCACTAATTCCAATAAATGGAATACTGTTAACTCTGAGTGGGATTTGTCTTTACTCTGGAAGACATTAAAAAGCTCCATAAAAATACCTTTAGACAGGAATAGAGCTGTGAGCTTGTGAACTATGCTAGTTCTTAGCTGGAATCACTGTTTCAAAGTTTAGAGAGGAGGAAAAAAACCCAACCAACAAAAACAAAAAGCCAACAACATTCAGCACTGATTATTCTGAGCAGTAGATAGACAATTTCCAGTTGGACTCTACTATCTAAGTATTATCCCTATTTCTATTTGTTGGTTTATTCACACTATTACCTTGGTAAATGGGAGTCTTTCTCTTCCTTCTCTCTATTCAGGATTTCTGTCACCTTAACTTTGGTCTTGAAATTGTGGTAATATTTTTTTGTTGTTGCTGTTTGAAAGGTATAATCTTTATTTGCAGAGTCTTGCTATATACATGATTTACAGATTATCTCAAAGCAACTAGGACAAATACAGAATACTGTTGAAGATTTGTACTGTAAGTCAGAAGAGTGACAAATCTGGTTATCAGTAAGTTACATGCACTCACAATCTAAAATTACTCAGATTATGGCAAAATAGCAAGAGAATTGCTAAATTTTCAGAAGAAAGCATATTGGGAGTGTGTGTGTGTGTCTCCCTTTTTCCTTCCCCCCTGAAACAGGCTACAACAACTATAAAATAACCTCCCTCTTTATGATCATTCAGGTTTTACAAATCTAAAAGGAACAAAATATGGGTGACAAAAAAAGAATAAGGGTGACATAGTGAAGTACAAATAAGCAGATTAAAGAATTTTCTTGAAATTTATACTGGACTGCTTGGCTAATATGTCAAGTGGTGAACTGGGAAAGGAGGACTGAGACTGTTGAACAATGAGAACTGTATTCATTGCCCAAATTAGAAATATGTCTATTTCTTTAGCACTTAAAAGCAGAATAAGCTTTTTATGAGATGAACATGCACTTTTAGAATACAATTTCTTTCTCTTTTTAATAGAATTCCTTCTGCTGCTAATCAACAAGCATTTTACAAGCTAATTTTCATTTATGTCAAACTCAATAAGAAAAGACAAGAAAAAATACTATTCCACAGTACTGGGGGAATGGATGAATGACGATGGACAGACACCTTTTACTGATGTTTGAGGGGAGGGAAAATCTATGTCAAGGAGAGACCAAAGGATAATTTAAAATTTACAGGAAGACAAAAGAGTAGTGGAAGCCAATCTGTTGGCTTTTGGCTTTGATACATCTGAAGTCCTATAGCTTTGAATTCTTATCTCTAAATATAATTTAACAATTTAGTGTTGACTTGAAACAGAGTGATTGGATTTCAGGAAAAGCTATAACCTGGATTTTCTAATTCAAAATTGCTCACAAATATGAATATATTGAAAGAAGGTATATCTTAAAATTACAAGCCTTGTTTGGGGAAAAGAAATATTTCTTAAGGAACAGCAGATAAGGAAACCCAAAAAGAATGAGAGGTTTTTAATTTTAATTAGACTATTAAAAAGACTGATTACTTTGATCCACCTAGTAATGTTTTATCTATTAGGACAAGATGCTTCAGTTACTATTTGGTCACAGAGTACACAGTTCTGAAAAGTAGTATCAGTGTAGGTTACACCAATTTTAAAGTATCATCAGTCCCAAGGATGTGGTATTTGGAAGTGAATTTTGAAGAGCTAGTCAGAAGAACAACCACCACCATGCAAACAAACACACACAACTACAAAACCACAACAACTTAGGACAAATAAGTCAGTGAAGCTACAGAAAAGCTTCCAGTATTATTATGAATTTTAAATAATTTTGGACTATTAGCTATGTGCCAGCTGAAACCAGGACACATACCCACCTCAAATATATTTGTTTAGACAATTTTCTCACCTGTTTTATGGAGCAGTAATTTTCAGAGTATATGATTTTTTCAAAAACTGCTATATATATTTACTGGCATGTAGCTATACAGTGTTCTCACAGCAAGCTTTCCAAGTTAGATGGTGTCATGAAATTGCTCAAATACATGTTTTGTGGATTTAAATGGACAGAAAGGATCATTAGCTGTCCAGTCTCTAATAGCTCCACTTGTAATATTCATTGACACCATGTTGTGGTTTTACTCTGTGATTCAGGTGTGATTTGCATAGGATACACTTCCCAGGATGTCCCCAAACCCCTATTTTAAAGTAAGCTGAAGTTGATTTTTTCATTATTCTAATGGTAAAGCTCTGAAGATCTGGTTAATGCAGCTCTGTGATGGTGTAACTGCTGCTGAATCCCAACACGATTAAAGATAAACTGCAGTAAAAATAGTCACGTATCTGTGACTGGGAAAGAACAATCACTGGGCCAGCAACTGAACCATCAGAGGCATCGTTTTGACATTTAAAGGTGCTCTCAAGAGCAGCTGAGCAGGAAGCTGCACCCTCATCTCCCTGATGGATTCCTAGTCCCCAGCTTGTGGCTGGTGGGTGGCTGTAGTGGAAGGACTGACACAGAGGCCACCACGAGCAGCTTCCACAGGTTCAGGGAAGGGGAATGCTGTTCCCTCTGTTCTTCTTCAAATAGATTCATAGAATCACAGAATGGTTTGGGTTGGAAGGGACTTTAAAGATAATCTAGTTCCAACCCCTGCCATGGGCAGGGACACCTTCCACTAGACTAGGTTGCTCAAAGCTCCTTTCAATATAATATAAAATAAAACCATGTAAAAGGCCAGCCACAATGACTGGGACTCACAGGGGCACTTACATACCTGATCACTGGCTTAAGCACCAGCCTCTGAACTTGAAGTCCTCCTCAGCTTGGAGATATCTACAGTCCCTCTGCTTCTGTCAGTGAACTCCCCTGCATTGTCATTGTGGTGCCTCTCCATGTCACTGAACAGGACTACATCGCTCAGTCCTGAGGCTCGGAGAGCACAAGCAGCACCCTCTGTCCCTCCTGGATCTGGTCAGCATAGACACGCTGGCACATCTCTAAAGCCAGGGCATCCACCCATCCCAGTGCCATGCAACCTCAGTGGCCCAACACACTGCGTTATTAATGACAGCAGCGCTCCTTTTCTCTCTTTTGCAAATAACATTGGCAAATTTATTGAAATACCTGATGGTTAACCTTACACTGAAATGATTCTTCAAACAACTGCAAGAAGGAGCTGTTTGCAGCAGTCACTGTGTTGGTGATGAGGTCTAAATTCCCTCCCCATGACCCTGAGTACTCAGACAGCCTGCACCAGCCAAAGCAAAGCTTGGTGAAAAGTAGCCAACACCAAATAACCCCAGAATGCAAATATTCCTGTGATGCATGCACAAATGCAGGTGTTCGTGATCATTCTTAAAGGTCTTTTCCATCCTAAATGATTCTATGACTTGCAGAAGAAACCTAGACGCGAGTACTGGAATAAACATTTCAAGTTTATATTTGAAACTTAATCACAAAATAATTACATGCTACCAAGCAAGGAAGGCTCAGGCCTTAAATTTTATTGTTGTAGATGAGAAATAAATCTGGCTTGTGATCGGCTGAGCACACTCAGGTAACAAATTAAAGCCACTCCTCTCATTTCCCCCCTTTCCCAGCATGTGATGCCAAGGTTTTGGAACAACATTAAATAACAGCTCATGAACCAAGATGGAAAACCCAGAGCAATGGCAATAGGCTCTGTTGGCTTCTTGTGAAGTTAATTTTACACTTTGTGGGCCCTTAAGCTCCCACTCCTTAGAAGACTATTCAAAAGCAAAACTGTTACTTTCATGGCCATAATAAATAGTCCTGTACGCCTCTGGTGAAGACGTTCAGCCCAAATATAATAACCCATGGAAAATGGCTTCTGGTTTCAGAGAATGTGGCAACTGATGTCCACTGAGGAAATCACTGGCATGGTTTGATTGCTGCTGATTTCACATGTCAGCACATCTCCATGTTTAACCCAATGGTAGTAAATAGTTGCTGAATCTGTCAGAAGAGAGTTTTAAAAGTCAGCTCTTGCATTGCTGATCTTATCCTTCAGGTTTGAACTCCACTGGCTCCCAAATATCTAATTTTCAGTTGATGCCTCCAGCTGCAGTGCCTGTGCATCTCCCATCAGAGGCTGGGCATTATCTGCTCCTCTCCTCCTGGGTGGCACCAGGGAGCGATGGGACACAACTGCAGCTGATGCCTCCTCTCTTGGCACACACTTGAGTGCTGGCAATCCCATTCTCAGCCTTTGCTGGCTGCTGCTGGGTGCATGGTGAAGCTGAGCGGGACCATGGGCAGTGAGTTGTGGGCTGCCGGGGCTGGATTTTGATCTGCTCCACTGCAGGGGCAGCCACTTCTTCGGCATCTGAACTTCTCCCACCAGTAAAAGTGCTGAGCTTTGAGGTATATCAATTATCTGCAACACACTGGAAACCAACCCTCTGTTTCTCCTTTCTAAACCACTGTGGGGGATGTCCAAATGCCTGAACCAAAGACCAGAGCCCAATGGCTTTGCCTTCTAGATGCTTTCTCCAATGGCTTTGCCTTCCAGATGCCTTCTCCATCCCTGCCCCAGAACTTCCACCCCATCCCATCCATGCAGCTGGTAGCCTTCACATCTATGCTGCTAATCAGCTGGAGTAACGGCATTTCAATCAGCCTAAGGAGAGATCTTCAAAGCATGAACAAGTTTTTGGGCTTGTCAGTGCCTAGCACAAGGTCTCCTATAGCTAAACCTGTACACCTGATCCCACCAAGAACAGAAACCAGGGTTAATTTAATATAGTAAATGTTGCCGTTAGTTCTCATCCGAGTCTCACATGAGTTTTCTTGACATCTCAGAACATTCAGTAGATTGCTTGTTAAAAGGGTAGAAACAATTCGTATAGGAACAACAGTTCAATATGGACCTTAGAGTTACTAAGTACAGTAGTTTCTCTTTTACAAATGAAAGTGCTGCTGTGCTGGAGAGCACAGTGACACGATGGCAAGGAGAGCAGATATTGGCTTTTATGATATTTACAGATTTTTCCATTTTAAAAACTGCCGAATTTGATTAAATATAAGTATAGAACGTTTCTTCCGTATACAAACTCGTTAGCTGATTAATTATTAAGGTGCTCAGAAGTGTGGATGAAAAGAGAAGTTACAGTAGATCAGTTGTGGTTTTGTCTATTTACAAACTGCGCTCAGTTGCCTGCTGACACCAGCATCTTCCAAAGAAGCTGGAAGCAAAGTGGCCAGTTATGAATCTAATGCCACAGGAACTGCTGTTTTCTTCACAGCATCTTTGTCAGAAGGTAAAATAGTACTTCATTCCTTTTTTATTAGCAAAGGTGGGTACCCTTGCTGAGTCTGTGTAGCTGGTGATGCCAGGCAGCATCACACTGTGAGACACCCTGTTTCTAGCTCTCAACTCCTGTCCAGCCCTTACCACCAGAATTTGCTGGTCTGCTGGGCACCTGCCCCAGACAGGACTCACAGCACCAGGTTGGCACGCTGAAATGCATTGTATGGGGCCTCCTAAGTACTTGGAGCACTCAGATCTACCCCGTGCAACAGAAGGGAAAATTTATGTGCGAGAAACCAAACAAGGAGAAAGTGCTTTGCAAAAATTTTGTCTTCCAATCAGAAAAAATAAAATAAAATCTCACGTGGCCCATATTTGTAGGTCAAATTCCTTTCCCATTAACATTCCGAAGAGTTATTTTCTGTGTGATGGCCAAACTCTACCTCTAGTTTCATTCTCTGCTGACTGACAGCTGACCATGGACAATGCCTGGCATCGCTTCTCTCTGTACTGCCTGTACTCACACAAGTGCCTCAGAGGAGCTCAAAGTTTGGTGTTTTGAGAACCTGTCAAACCAAGAGGGTATCTGGCCATAATGAAAATGATGATTTTGTCCTCGTCATTTTAAGATGCTATAGAAAAATAAAGGAAAAGAAGTTGATTTGACTTCTGTTTGTGAACTTACCACGTACTATCATCTTTCCCTCATACATTTAAGTTTCAAACAGGTCCAAGAGATTGCAAGGCAAGAGTGTTAAGGCAGTATAAGAAACTCAGTATTTCATTCACACCTCTTGATTCCCTTAAAGGTATTTCTAAGGCATCAAAAGGGGCATGTGGTTTGTGCTTGCCTTTTCAGAAAAAGGCATTTGGTATAGTGTAAAAAACAGATGCTCAATGACAGATGGGAGCCACTCAGCTCTGGGCAATGGCCACACCATCGCAGAAGAACAGGGAGATACAGTGGGGTTTCCCGAGTGTGGGTTCCTCACCATCGCTCCTTCTGGTACACTTCTGTTTGTACAATCTCATCAGGATGCTCAGATATGCAGGCCCCATTGATGTCATTGAGCTTGTTGTCTGGAAGATCCTCGGGTTTTGTGCAAAGTTTCAGTGCCCTGGAGATGAAGACATCCAAGTCAAACTCAGGGTCTGTGTCACTGATCACCTCCGTGGGTTCTTTGTGGAGATGGTGAGAAGACTGCAGGCTCTGTTCCTGAATCACTGGAAGAGGATTGGGACACTCAAGACCCACCTGCGTGCTCTTTACCCACTGAGCAATCTCCAGAAAGAGGTTGGATGGTTCTTCTTCCAGCGATAGCTCAGCTGCGGGTGCTATGGTTGCTCTTTTCCAGTGGGATAAATCTAAAATCAGCTTGGGCTCTGAGTAATGATGGGGCTTATTGTCTTTCCACAGCAATTTGTCCAAGTAGGAAGGTGACCCCACTTTGTAATCACATGATTTCCCACAATCTGCATCAAATACTCGATCCATGGATGAGTGGGATAACTCCAAAAATCTCTCCGAACTGCTTTGTGAGTACTTCCGTGGATCAACTTGTGCTTCTTCAGCGATGGATTCAGACCCTGCCCGGGGGTCCCGCTGAACCTCATCCATGTCATGATACCTATCATGTCTCCATTCCAAATCAGAGGAGAGGCTTACGTGATACCTGTGAAAGACATGCTGCTGTTAGACACGAAGACGATGGCTTCGTTAGAAACAGTGGTGCTCAAACAGACATGCATGCTGCTGCTGCCATTTTTGCCTTTTTTTGCTGATACACTAATCACCTACAAATCTCTAAGTTCTTATTAATATTAGAGACCTTTTTCTTGCATGTTAAAAAAGGCAGAGGGGCTGAGTAATTTATCAAGAGTCTGAGATGGGACCAGTAGTGGGAATAAAGGCCCAACAACCAAACCAACCGGCCCCTTCATTTAGCCCTTCATCACCCTCCCTCCACTTGCGATTAAAACACGATTAAAAATACTAATAAACATTCCCTCATCCCACAGACAAGTACCTGCAGTGAATGCTCCTTGTTTGTTGCCATAAAAGTAAAAAAGATAAGCTTAAATCCCCACTGAGACTGGACATCACCAGTTTACTCTGACGTTGCGAACCAAGAGCATCCCTGAAAGGTCACCTTGCTAAGCACTAACTTCTCAAGCAAGTTGAACTCCCTTGACTGCAATTACCTGACAACACCCATTCTTAGACATGGTTTTCAAAGTGACATCTAATTTACTGGTTCCTAACTAAGCTGCCTTTAAAAGACATGTTATCTCAGGTATTGGGGCTCTATATCCCACCAATGACACACCCTTTAGGTGTCCCACAACACAGGCAAAATAATTTCTTGTCTCTAAAATACTCGGCTTGGGTTTCAAAATTTATGGCCCTATAGCAGATGTCCCCTGCTGGGTGGCAGGACCAATAGTCCAGGTCCCATCTTCTTGTATCACACCAAGAAAGCCAAGAGATAAAAAGGTGACCTGCAGCAGCTGATTTGCTGCTTTTGGGACTATAACTGGCAGGGATGCTGGAGCTGTGGGGATACACTGAAGATAGATATCCTGAGAAAAGCTTCCACCTTTCCTCTTTACCTAATTTACCTGGTTGTCCCCCCCAGCCTCCATCCTGATATTTGTTCACCCAGACAAAGAGATTAGTAATAGTAAAGACAAGGGATTCCTTTAGATTATTTTTTCAATGCTGGTGAAATACAGTGGAATAAAAAGGCGAGCGAATTTAATTGCCATGCAGAGAGGAACAATGCTGCAGACATCCTCAGCCAGCTCACCCTACTCAGCTGGAAGGAGCTCCATAAGAAAGTGGACCTAGTTAATTCTTAGCTACTTATTTTGTCCTACCTTCTTCAGTACTGGGACTGGCTTAGCAACTGGAGTAATCATCTAGGACGTGAGAGACCTCAGCTCAAGGCTTTGATCTGCTCTGAACTTCCTGTACGACTTTCAGCAAACCATTTAAAAGTCAACACAATTAAGGATATTTAAAAAGACCCCAGATCTGTGGCCTCTTGGGCTTATGCACCTTGAAAAGTGATAAATATAGAGCTCCAAATCAGGACCAGTCCCCAAAAGGTACAAGAACTACATTATTTTATCACTTGCGTTATAGGGACAGAGGACAGAAAGAACCGTAACATCACTTAAACAGATGTAACTCAAATGAAGACAATATAGGCTGTGGATAAAACCAAGAGCAGAAAGACACTCAGTAACTGGAACGTGCAAGCTCAACATCTGCTCCCTGTGGAAATCAATTATGAACATCTCACTGGCTTCAACAAGGTGCCAGCTTGGGCTAGAATTCTGATATGGCATAAAGAAGGAAAAGCAGGTGTCTGCCGTGGGTCTGGAATACGTGTGACTGAACCCAGTCAAAAGCAGGTCAGAGACTCACCAGTCAAGTTCTAAGGAATTTAAGCCAGTATCTGGTCTCTGGCCCAGCCTTGGCTACCATACCTGTCCCAGTTAGACATCTGGCTCTGGTTGGCTTCCATCAGTAAAATATCATCAATCTCATCCTCAATGCGGAATGGATGCTGAGACACTGGTTCATCCTCAGGGCAGGAATACGGACTCATGTAAGGATGCTGCAGACCCATCTCAGCTGTTAATCGATCCATAGGGTTAAATGTCAGTATTTTCTCCAGAAAATCAATAGCTGTGAAGTAAAGAGAAACAAGCTCACTAATTCCTCAAAAAAAGCAATACCAGCTTCCTTTCCAGGATGAGCCTCGTGGATCCCCCATAACAAATCCCCTCAAAGTAAGGAAGGAATTAAAGGTCACATCCCGTGTGCATCTAAAATGGGCACTTCTGTCCTTGCCGCATCCATCTTGCCCCCCACGGGAGCCATGTACTCGCAGTGCAGCAATCCTGCAGCCCCTGCAGGTGTCACTTCATCTGGCAAGGCAGGAGAAACAACTGCGAGAACCACACACCTCCACAGCACAGGATATACATATTATACCCGGTGCTGTGACCCCAGGCCAGAACACTGAGCTCATACCTCAAAAGGACCTTTGGATGGTGTTGGGATTTGATTCCATGTTCTCAGATCCATTTGACAAGCTCACTGCATTTCAGCCAACTGATTTCACATCTTTATGTGCAACAGAAGCAGGATTAGATTTAAAGTGCAATTTTTAAAAGTCTTTGGCATAACCAACACTATGAAATTATTTTTACTTATTAATATTTAAAAGATTCCAAGTGCCTAAAATTATTTTGGTAAAACTGTGGAGCATGAACTCTTTCTACAATGATAAAGGAGGAAATTAAGTTCAGTTAAAGTGGCTGGAATTAGATCTAAACATAGAGGATTCACTGTAATTTTTTTGATGATTCCTTTTACTGAGGTTATGTGAAAAGATCAAATCCTGTCATTAAAGACATTGCTTATTCAGTTGATTCTGGGTCCATGGAAGAGTCCCTTAGAGTCCAAATAACACAAATAGGAATAAGCTTTTCTTCAGTTACAACTTTATATTTTACCTTCAGAAATATCCCTGTTAAAGATGTAATTGTGTGAATGGGACAGCTTCTTTAGGGGCAAAAACACTCTGCAAGGGCGGGTCATACCTATGGCTTCAGTGCTTAAACATTAACTAATATCCAATTGCCTCCTATGAGATTATTCCATTGCTTAGACTAATTAATAAGTAGGAAGGAATCAATAGCTTCAGGTCACTGACTGCAGGCAAGAAGCGTGGTGGAACGATATATTACAAGTTATATATTACGATATATTACAGGTCAGAGAGGCAGGAAAATGTCAATGAATTATGTAAGGGGCGCAGGTGACCTTTCTTCCTGCAGTAACGACAGGGAATAAATCCATTCCTGCTTGCCAGAGGCTGACACAGTCCCTGGGTAACCCAGGCTGACAGGTATCACGCTGCCAAGCCCATACAGCGGACATCTTATAATGTACAGTTACGCCAGTGAACATAAGCCAGGCTTGGTCTTGACGTCTTCCCAAAAGCAGGTGGCCACATCCACCATCCCAGTTTAAGCCTTGGAAGAAGCTCAGAAAAGGTGACGTGCCTGGTCCACACTGCTCAACTCTGGTGCCAATCTGCAAGCTCTCGCTGCCTACAAAGCTGCTCCAGGAAAAAGATCATGTCCAAAAGCCTGTGGTTTGCAGCCCCCTTGCAACAACACACTGATTTTTTTTAAGCTTTAGCCAAAGAAAGGAAGTGATTGAAGAGGTATCCAAGTATTGCAGGCTGCAACAGCCTAATGTGAGTGACGTCCAAGCCTCGGAGCACTCGGACATTTCTGCCTGTAGCAACCATCTCAGGAAGTTCAGATATTTGTGAAGTAAAAGCCTTTATCTCCTTGTACTACATAACTACATTCTTGCAAAAAGCATACCAAGAACATGAACAGGTCTTGAAAATAACCTCTAGACTGAACCCTCACAGCTCAAGAAGAGACACAGGAAGGCAGGGATGCACCTTAAAAGTGTCTTAGAATAGTCTTGGAAGACTACTTCACCCTTATTTCTCTAGGGGCTACCTGCGAAAATGCTACTGCATCATGAGTGCTGTCCTGCGGCCCACGCCTTCCCTGGTGCAACAGTGAGCAGGACCTGGGGGGACAGCGGTGAGGATGCCTGAGCTACAGGTGGGACCACACACAGCAGACCTCCAGATATCTAAATCCCATTCACCAGTGTTCATGCACTTGGCCTTAGAGGACAAATCCTTTCCCACCCACCCCTCCTCTAGGGAATTAGGTCTGAAAACATGGCAGCTGGAGGAAGTCCCAGGAGAAGGACATTGCCGAAGCCAGTGGGCATAACAGTACCTTCGCTGTCCACTTCAGGGAGCAGCTTGCACAGCGGCTTCCTCACTTCCCAAGTGCTGTTGATGAACGTGGGCATCACTTTGAGCAGCTCCTCTTTGTCTTCCTCATGGATAACAGGGATTGTCTCCAGAATAAGCTGCATCTGTTCCAGCTCATGACCCCCTAAACAGGCAGAAAACAGGCAGTGAGATGAAACCCAGAAGTTTAATTGAGAGGGAGCGTGTGGTATTATCAACCACTCCTCTGAAATGAGTCATGTCACTGCAGTGCTGTGTCTCATCTCCCACCAGCCCCTCCACACTGATGCTTCCCGGCATTAGCCACTGCTCTTTGCTCCAAGGAAAATACCCTCGCCACCTTCTTATGAACCAGGTGCAATGATGTCTCCAGGTCACTTCCCTGCCCCTCTGTCTCCATCCCATCTCCTGCTTGAGAGCTCGCCTTTTGGTTCTCCCCCTACACAGCAGCACACAGAGCAGCTGCTCAGGCATGTCTGAGGCAGAGCTTCAGGTGAGGTGCCTCTGTCTGCACCCATGCAGGCTGTGCAGCCCCCAAAGCCACCACACCTCCCTCTCCCACTCATGTTGGTGGGACTCCCAGCTGGGTCACCTCATTTTAAGGGTGAAAGAGTTAACCTAGACGATTTGCTTTCCTGGCATATCACCCTGAGGCTGCCAGGCTGAGCAGAAACAACCCAGCCAAAATCACAGAGGTGGGAGCTATTATCCATCGGTGGGCTCCATCCTGCCTGATAGAAGGAGATGAATATCAGCTGTAATGACCTCAAAACCAACAACTCTAAGCAATGCCATGGCTGGGTTTGTTCAAAACCCCAAATGAAGCATCCCAGCTCACATGGCTGCAGCTGAGCAGTGCAGTGCCCAGTGCTGTCATCACATGTCCCTGCCACATGCTGTGCTATACGGAGAAGCAAAGCCCCTCTGTACAGCAGTGACAAAAAGTGCTGCCACAACCCCAATGGTAACAAGAAGATCATGAACCCAGCTCCAAGGATCCGAAAGCTTCATCTTTAAATGAACAAGTGCCCAACCTCTGCACTCTGCCGATGTGAAAAGCATTTTCTGAGTGACTCCCGCTGGCTCCTGGGCACCAAGTCAAGGCTCTGATGGTGACAATCCTCACAACTGCTATAAGCAATCATATATTTTTAATCCTTTTCCTTCAGGACATATTTATCCATGCATCCCTAAGCCCCTGCTCAGGACTGGCTACCAGTGAGTGAGAGGAGAGAAGCAGCAGTGCCAGTGGAAGGAAGCCAACCACCTCATTAATGAACATTAATCTCATTCTTTAGCGCACTATTGGATGTGACCAAGAACTCTACAGCTGATTTCCAGCTTCCTATGTGTACAGAGAAGCAGCCTGGCAGGAATACTGAGTTGCACTATTGATCTTCTGTCTGCCAGAAATGCCAGTTATAAATATTCTGTCATTAGAGGCAGGACTATCCGTTAAAGACATAGAGCTGGCTGGGGCAGACAAACCAATAGGGATTTTTTGGCTACTGAGTCCCTGCTGTTCAAGTCACAGATTTCAGGCTGCTTCACTGGCAAGCAGTGTTTGGCTGATCCACAGCAAGAGGAGTGAAGCTCATTTATGGCACAGCACTTCTGATGAGTCTGCATGTGGAGTGGCTAGAAGACAATGGGCATATTATGAGCAATCCAGACCAAGTAACTTTGTTGTAATAGCAGGCCAAAGCTGTAACAAGCTGCAGCTGTTGTGAAGGACATATGCAAGGCCAAGGGAGACAAAGAAACTGTGTACTGGCAGAGAGATAAGAGGGTTGGACTATTAAGGAACTGTACGTGGGAAAGAGATAAAGGAGTTGGACTGAAAAATAAGAAAATAGAATGTCAAAACAGAATGTAGGTGAGGAGCATGTATACCATGCCGTGACCAATCATAGAGTGCAGGAGAGTGAATAGACAAGCAGCTTTAACCTATTAGCAATCTAGAAGCAATGTGTGTGCTTTGTGCTAGTGTATAAATTGCTGTGTATCCCTTAATAAAGGGGCCCTAACTTGATCACACTGGTCGCATAAGTTGTGTCTGAGCCTTCTGTGTCAACATCTGCAGGGAAGGTGGAGAGGCCACCTCATAGGGGATGGTGGAAACCATTGTTGGCTTGATGTCCTCAGGCCACCCAGTCCCTTTGGAGGCCCCTGGCACCTCACATGGGCTGCCCTCCCCAGCCCAGAGCTCCTGTGGGTCTGCAGGAGGTTTCCAGACTCACATCCATGGAGCTGACCCCAAACACACCCACCCTGGGCAAGGTGGGTCCAAACATCGAGGTTGGGAAAGGGTCTCCATCCATCATGGCCTCATCACTCCAACAAGGTTTGGTTCAATGCAGTCGTGGCCATTTTCACCCCAAATGGCAGAGCTCTGAGCCAAGACATGGCAATGAACTTGGACAACCCCAAAGCAACATTGACATTAGCACAGCTGATCACCATCACACCACACATCTGCTCAGAACAAAGCCTCAGAAGAGGATAGAGCAATAGGAAAAGCAAAAAATACAGAGGGACACCCTCTCAGTATCAATCCTAGGTAAATTAATTCACTTTCCTACAGAAAAACTAATTGTAGGTCATTTAGAGGTTTGCAGCATGGCTCCAAGAGAAACTAAAGATGACCATCAGGAAACAAACATCTTGTTAGTCAGGCTAATTCCCAAATTGCGATCAAAATTACAGGGTATTAAAGGTCACAAAGGCTTTATGGCTGTTCTCTCAGTGCAGCTCCCGCTGCTCACTGAAGTTAACTGGCAGCTGAAAGGCACCGTGTTTAGTCACATAAAGGAGCTGCTATTGCAGTGCTGGAAGGCTTGAATTATGGCTCTCAGGAACCCAATTCTCCACCAATATCCTCTATTTATGTAATTCCTAGGGACCTTCTGGAGGCATTAATATCTGAAAAGAAAAACGCAAACTACAGACAGAATAAATGCAACGAGCTGTTGTTACCCAAGGAGAGAACAAGGAGCTCTGTGTCATGTGCTGGAAAAGGAAACCCTTCCCTGGGCTTGCAGCCAAATCCCGGGTAAGCACCCAAGCCCTGCTGGTAAATCCTCTGGGAACAAGTACTGCTCCCATGGGAAAAGCCACCATGCCACCTCCCAACTCTTGGTCACAGGCGCAGCCCCACTGGTGAACCTCACAGAAATCCACGCAGACAGGCAACTTTTCTTTTTCTCCTATTTTCTCTTGCTTCCACTGGCAATGCTTTCAGATAAGCATCAGCAGCAGAGAGCAGAAAAGTCGCTGGAGGGAGCTGTAGCCGCTCAGTTACCGATGCTCTTCCCCACGCTGCTCGTGGTGGGGACCTCTCCAAAGGTCTGTGAACCAGATTTTTGCTGTTTGAGAAGTGCTACGCTCCTGTGAGCTTTGGGTTATCCAAACTTCCTGTGGCCTCCCGGGGCTCTGCCAAACCCAAAGCTGCTCCTGCCACCGCACCCCCCAGAGAAGGGGCTGCAGGGAGGGCAAGGGTGCTGTGGTCCCTCTTTACTGGGTATTTATTAACTGGTGTAGGAGAGTGAAAGCAGTTCTAATCTATTCCTAATAACCAATCACCTTAATTTAACTGCATTGCTTAAGCACCCCAGATAGACTACTGAGTTAATTATATTGATTTATGCTAAGCACTCAATTTAAATTGTACTGCTGACGCATACTCAAAAAACAATTTATCCAGTGTAAGGCAATTACAGGAGGTTTGCAACTTTCTGGGAACTACACTGCTGTTATTTCCCACGAAGTGTTTGCTAGTGACCCAGGACTCTCTGAAAGCCTTGTCCTGCAGTGACAGGGGCTACAGCTGGCCAGGGGCAAACTCTTTCTAAGCGGAGAAAAGCAAAAAATCAATCCATGCTGGCATGCAAATGTTTGGCAATTTTAGCTGTTCTGAGGGGTTGTATTTTATTCTCCTCCTCTTTGGACACCAGCAGATGAAAGATGGTACGTGGCATGGGACACCACAGGCACACTGCCCCACTGCCAGGCTCCCACCCTGGCTCTTCTTTACTTACTGGTATAGGGGGAGGCCAGGAAAACAGGGCACAGGGCCAGGACCTTCCCATAAAAACTGTACAGACTATTTTTAAAGCAACCTGAAAGGAATATGTATTTTGAGCCTCAGTTTTGATCCACATCCTTTAACTAAGTATCCTGCCATCATCTGGGGATGCATTAAGTGGTTGCACAGGGCTGGAAAGCAGAGAAGCAGGGATGCTCACAGCACGTATCCAGCTGAGCCCAGTCTGTGACCTGCCAAGTCCCATCTTCTATTCTCAACCTGCTACAGACTCTTAGGAACCAACCTGCAAAGTAGGTTCCCATATGGCTGCTCTGGGGCATCCTGCCTGGGCAGCCAGGATGGGATTGATCTCACTTGTAGCCACGTGTAACACCAGCATGGGCACTTCAGTGTGTTCTCCAGATGAGCAGTATTGGAAAAATAACTTTCTAAGGCACAGTCAGTCTCATGTAAGACAGACAGCTAACAGAGGACAGATGAACCACATCCTGGAGCTGCCTTTGCCTCGACCACGAAGGGAGCTTTAAGGACCAGCTCGAATGCATAGGTGATAGACAGCTGGTGTCAGCCAATATAACCTCTACCCTGGGGTCCACAAACAGCAACAAAGCCAAACTGGGGCTGAGACATGGTCAAGCACAGTTTGAAGAGCCAGGACAAAGATGAGTGCTTGGGTGCTATGGTGGTGTAGAGGAAGGAAACTGGGATAATTAACATTAATATATAACTGTGGGTTGGCTTCAGGGGCAGTGGGTTGGCTGATGTAGATAAGGTGCAGCTGTGGCTGGTTCTGTTAAGTGGTTGAGAGCCAGTGAAGAGACAGCAGCTGAGGAAGAAGTAAGAGAAGAGAGAGTGTGCTCTGGATGAGGAGAGACTAGGAGAAGGCAGCAGAGGGACTGGTATGAAGAGTGTGTTGGTGTGAGATGGTAAAAGACCTTGTTGCAGCTGGCTAGTTTTGAGAGTGCTATGACATGGTGGTGATGGTCAGAGGAAGACCTGGACAAGTCAAGTCTTGTTTTGCTGTTTGACACTAGGAACAAGTACAGGAGAACAGAAACTGACTTAAGAGTCCAGGAGGATTTCCCTGGGACTCCAGCTACACCCAGTTTAATACAAGGCAGTGTATTGCTCTGGTCTTGTACAATTCCTGCAGGACCAGGACCCTGCCATTTGCGCTGGGGTTTGCTTCTGCTGTGCTGGTTTACCTGCGGCTAGTTTGGGTCTGGTGCCCTGGACAGGCATTGTCCTGTTTACTTCCACCCAAAAAGCTTGGAGGCTCTTCCACAGTGCAAACCACAGCTTAGCAAGGGGGGGCATCTGGCAGAGCTGCCTCAGGAGCTCACTCACATGCAGCATCTCCCAGTGAGACCAGAAAATGCCCCTGCAGGTGCAGGGTAAGTGTCATGTGGAGATGTCCCCACTCCTGGAATATATCCCAAGGAGGCAGCAGGAGCATCCAGGTCTGATGCACAATTTTCAGAGCCAATGTCCCTGGACTTGAAAATTTTGGGGAGAGGAGACAGAGGACAAGAGGAAGGAAGGAAAGGGAAGCGATTATAATGATCTCTTCAAAATTATACAGACTGATTAATTTTCAGCTTTCACAAAAGAAATATGGAAGCTGTAAGCAGGAGCAGGGAGGGAGCAACAGAGCAGCTGCAATCAAGCACTGGCTACAGAGCTCCACAGCGTACTGCAATATTTGTGAAGAAAATGTCCTTCTCCATTATTAATGGGTCTAATTATTTATTTACACAACTCTGCAAACACCTGCTCACAAAATGCGTTAAACCTTGTCATTCAAAACACTAATGGGAGATAGAGAGACAACCAAGGAGGAGCATTGCTACAGACCTTGGCCAGGGCAGCTGCTCGTTCAACAGGCAGAGCACCACTGCTTCATTCCTGAATGAATGGCTCTGCATTCCAGCCTGGGAAGCACAGCTTTGCTCCTGACAGTAGCACTTTGGGAATTGTATTAAATAAAGATTTGCTTCTCAAGAACATCAGAGTGGAGCTTCAAATGCTGCACTGATAATTATGCACTCCTTGCCAGTGCTTTTTTTGTTGTCTTTTCCTTGCGCTGCACCTTTACAACTCCAATACCCACTTTATAGAACAGTTCTGGAAATGGCTGAAAATAGGTAGTGGCATTCAAATGTCTTCCCTCAAAGAAAAGAAATACTTTGAAGACACCAATCATGATTCAGATCCACACCATAGAGTACAAACCTCTTGGGACAGGGCCACATTATCTCCTGTCCATATACTCCACCCTATTACATATTTTAGAATCCTCTCTCACAACAAAAAGCTCTTATTTTCTGTTGGAAACCCAGAAACAGAAAAAAGTTTTCTTATTTCATCAGAATTGTTCTTTCTTTGGGATTTTGCTTTCAGCAGCAGACTATCCCTGCCCAGTGAGGCTCGGCACAGGGGCACCATTGACCCTGGCCAGCCAGAATTCCCCCTGCCATGCTAGAAAGCCTTAGAATCAGGTAGCAAGGAAGGAGGGAGGAAAGAAACAAATGAATTAATGGGAACCAGAAACCTACCAGCAAAGAGCATCCTTCCTGTCAGCATCTCAGCCAGGATGCAGCCGGCTGCCCACATGTCGATGGCTTTGGTATAGTTGTTTGGTGAGAGGAGGAGGCGGGGGGAACGATACCATTTTGTTACTAAGCCTTCAGAAAGGTAACCCTGAAAGCACAGAGAGAGAGATGTCAGCAACCTTGCAGAACTCCTCCACTCCTCCCTGCTCAGCCCTCACTGCCCGCTGTGGTCCCACCATCAGATCCCTGCAGAGAAACCTGCCCACCATGCTCATGCTGCACTTATGGCAGACTGTGGTTGTATTATCTTGCAGGAAGCAAAGACATGAGACACACCATTAGAAACAGAGATACTTCAGTGCTCCAGGAGGCAAAGCACTTGCTGCTCCCAAAAAACTTATTTGCTGTTTGTCACCATGGTATTGAAGTACCTTCTGCAAAAGGACAGGTGGCTTTAATAGCACAGATTTGCAGATTGTACCTGCAAAAGTTATTTCAGGTCACTGTTAGAACACTTACACCTATTATATAAATCCCAGTTCCACCATCTGAGACATTATGGAAGTTAAGCACATTGTTTAATTATTTTGCTGGGTCACAGCTATAACCCAGCAGTGTGTGAAGGAAGCCTTTCCCAGCTCGGTACCCCAAGCACAGTGTTTAGATTTCCAAAAGTTACCAGTTTGCATCTTCTGCTGAGTCTATCTCTAGTTAATCCTGTATCTATAGTCCCTCCATAGCTACCTAAACTGCCGGTAACAGCAAGCTACGTACTGCTGAATTCCCATGGATCCAACTCCCAGCACTGATGCTGAAAATTAATTTTTAAATGGCAGGAGCTCCCAGGGGAGCCCACGTGGGAGCTCCTGCTGGTGGGTCAGCCCCGGCTGGGCACAAACCCACAGCGAGCGCTGCAGGGGGATGCAAGACCAGAGCAGAGGTGGCACAGGGAGCACGCAGGGCTCCTGAGTGGGCAGTGCCCAGAGGATTTGCTCAGCAGGATCTGACCTTTCACAGAAGCCAGGCGAGTTCACCCCGCCTGCATCCTTGGGATGCTGCTGCACTGAGCCCCACTTTGGTCTGGGGACTGCAGATGAGCCCACGCACCGACTCACGGGGGTGAGATGTGAGATATGGTAATAAAGAGGAAAACAAAAGAACGGGCAGAAAAACAGATTTAGGGAGGGACATCACTACCATGTGGAAGGAAAGCCTCATGGAGCAGCAGATGTCTCAAAGCATTGCCGAGTGGGTAACAGCCCCACAAGTGTTCCCAGCCAAGAATCTTGAAAATAGGATGCCGTGGGATAAGCAGGAATGCCCTTCTGGGGATTAGCTAGCTGATGCAGAGCTAGTAAACCCTGCTTTTTCTGCACCGAGCCTGAGTCTTGCCTAATAAATTGCCTCCCTCCCTCACCACCCAGCTGCTGGTGCCTTGGCATTGCCTCCAGCAGCCAGGCAGTGTGGGGCAGGTCCTCGTCCTCCATCCTACTTTGCTTACAGTGAGGATGTTCATCTGGGATGCTTGACTTGGTTTTAAAGGAGATGCCCTCAGCAGCACCCCATGGGACAAAGCCAGAGTGCAATCGTCTCTTTGGACCGCAGCCCTTCTGTTCCTGAACTCACCCGGGAGATTTAACAAAAGTGCCAAGCACTCAGCAGCTCCTGCTGAAATCAAGGGGATGTGTTCAATCCTGCAAATAACGTTGGCATCATAAGGAATGTCCCAGCGCTCCCCACTTCACCCGCCAGCCAAGCTCTGGATGCATGGGTGCCACATCGGTGTTGGACATGAATGGTTATTTCATCAGGATAATGCTGGAATATTCATAAGTGGCATTTTCTATATTAAATATAATGCATTAACAGGAGAAGATTGAAATGAAGTAGAAAAGACAAAATAAAATGAAATTATAAAGTTGAATTGCATTTAAATGCCATGAAGCATTTGGAGAGTATCAAAATGCAATGACAGCGAGAATACAGTTCACATAAAAACTCAGTTAAAAATTCCATCCTAACTGATATAGTTTCATAATCTGTTTTCAGTTGCAATATAAATGCAGATGCAGTTATGCTATATAACATTTCCTACGATCTTATAGGATACATCTCTCAGCCTAAACACGAGCACAGTGCACTACCACAAACACTACAAGGTTTATAATGCTCCTCTTCCCCAATGCAGTTTTTTTCCAATTTCCAAATGTGCAAGCCGTCAAGCTTTTAATCATAAAGAGTTTGCTTTTAAAAGAATATTTTAATTTTGGTCTTCTTAAGTTGTAATGGAGACTGATTAGCTGTTTTAGAAGTTTCATTTAATGCTGTTATTTTTTTGCTAATGCTACCGAATCAGAAGCAGCACAAAAGCCCCAGGCGTTATCCGATCAGACTGCCACTTTTCAGTTACTGGAATTATTCCCAACAACGGAGATGTTGGAATTTACTGGAAAATCCTAAGAAAATAAACTTTGGGGATAGTGACCCGGGGCAATTCACGGCTACAGCAATTTCTTCCCTTTCCCAGCAAAGGAATACCACTCTCCTTACAGATTTAACACTTGGTTGATATGTTTCTCCCCTCTGACAGCAAGATGGATTTGAGTTCTCGGGGGTGTGCGCACCATGCAAGATGTATGAGTAATATACTGCAAATATCTATATGCTGTGACAAGCCAAACCTTTTCTTCCATAGGCGTGTCTCATGTATCAGAGAAAATTCCTTGCAAAAAACCTCCCTGAATATTTTGGACACATCTTCAACCCCCCCCTGCCATGCAAGGTTACAGGTGGCAATTAATTGGCAGCACTTCACATTGTGCTTCCCTCGTCTGTTACTCATCACTGCGTATTTGACTGTTGTCTCCCTGCTTTCATCAGCTAAATAACTCAGACCATTGGGTCACCCACCACCAAGTGCAGGAAGGACCCATGGAGAGGAGCAACCTACAGCTGCTCCCCATCCCACCTACTCATGGGCCATACAGCTGGACCCCTCCTTGCTTCCCATGGCATTCTGCTGCTGGGCTCTGGGTTATCCCTTCTCTTTCTCAGTTGGGAAATACTGAGAAGGGCTGAGAGGTCTGAAAATCAAGACTTTTCCAACCTGGCCCAAGTTCCTCTGGTGGGAGTGGCTTGGGCAGCACAGCACCCCAGTCATGATCGGCTTAGACAGCCCCAATGCCTATGTCTGCTCTGCCTCCACAGTGGCTAAAAACATGGACTAGATCTTTATTTTTATTAGATATATAAGTTCCTGTCCTACCACCTGCAGGGAGTAATTACAGTCCTGTGGACAGACTATCAAGTCCTATAGAGAAATATCACCAGAGCTTTGGGAGATGGGATTATGCAGTTGCCAGCACAGCTGCAAGATGCTTGGGTAAGGATCCACCTAAACCTGGGTTAGGTACGGGCTTATGGTTCCAAGACTTACGTGAGGGCAGCAACCATGCCAGGATGGAGAGCCCGAGCACTTTCAGCCATACAAGGCATTGGCTTTAGCACAAGAATTTCACCATTTATGTAGATTCAACCAGATAGAAAGACCAAGAGCAGAAGCATATTAATTAGTTGTAATTAAGATGGAACATACCTCTTCATGACAATATTCTGTAGATTCAGCACAGCCCTTTCTGAAGAACCACCAGGATCTCTTTAAAATCCAATATAACTGAGTTAATTAAAACCAGTAGTTTCAAGCCCCAGGCTTGCTCTCAACTCCTCCCACGCAATTTTTTTTTTGCAATTTTCAAGTATCATTTTCCTGCTTCTCCTCTGCTCCTTTGGCATGTGCAGGAACAGCTCAGGCAATCTATAAAGGTGATGAATTCACTATAGGTAGGATAAGCATCAGGTTGTACCAAACAGCACAGCAAGGAAACTGAAAAGCAAAGAAAAATAAATGCTTTTTCTAATTTTTACACAACATGGGTTTTGTTATTTGCTTGTAGCACCAGAAGGAGACAATTTTGGGTGGGTGCTGCTGCATCCCGGTGTCACATTGGACCACCTGCATCCCAAATGTGCAGAGGGAAGCTAGCATGGCACGGCAGCGCATGGGGAGCGCAAGATCTGCCAGTGCTCCAAAACAACCGATGTCCAAGCCCAGAGCACCTTCTTGGAGCTGGAGGAACCAAGGGCAGGTCTGCTCGAGGTAGACACTGAAATTCAGGATCCCACCCACTGCAAACCAAACAGCCCCAAATGCTGCAGCCCAAAGCTTCTCCTAAGAGTATTTCACACCAAAATCCATTTTCCTGCACACAAAAAGCCACAGAAGTGCAGACCAGGCGCCCACAAACTAGAAATTCAGCAGGACCCAGCCACAGCCACCTCTATCTACAGCCATGAACAGGATTTCTGGTGCTGCACCTGCAGAAGCGGGGTCAGCTCCTGGTGCAGACAGCTGCAGTGCCAAGGGGGAGAGTCAAAACAGCAACAATCCCAAGCTTTTGGAATAATCCTGGTGCAGCAGCAGGTTGCTGCCTCTTCACAACATGTTTTTTAACCTTATTTTTTAAAAGGCAGGTAGGGCAGTTCTAGGAGGGGCTGAGAAAGATGCAGTTTGCAGGAACATTGCTCCATAATAAAATAAACCACCATTGTGCATGGCTCCAGGAATGTGACGTGTGTTCTCATCGTTTTGGGATGACAGAGTGCATTTATTACAGTACCACAGACTATTATGTGCTTCATCAGAGGATAGAAAAGGAGAATAACAGTCAGGGTCACAGTGGGGAGGCTCAGTGCTGGCTGCATGGGGCCACGGGCAGCTGCCCAAGGGCTGAACATGGAGGGTGGTCCCTTCCCTTCCAGGGCAAGTACGGAGCAACATCCCACACCCTCACCTCCTTTGAAAACCTCCTCATGACGACAGACCTGGGAATTTTACTATTTTACTGGATGAAGTGGAGGCTGTTATGTTTGCACTGGTCAGCAAGGATAAAACAAAGGGAGGACTTAAAAGGTTTGAAGATGTTCTGGAAACTATTTACCACGAAATCTCTCCCTAAAAGGGCTGCTGCACCCTCCTTAGCATGGAACTTCTGCCAATTTACTCTGTAATTAATGTTGCTAACAGACAAAGAGAGAGAAGGTCCCCTGGCATGCCCATGCAGATGCCCCCAAGTGTTTTGGGGCACCAGGCAGAGCCACCAGTAGAGAAAACTTGACTATCTTGTACAACATGGGCAGGCTAAGGAGTGTCCCACTTTGCTGTCTCATCACTCAAGCAAAGAGATTCAGGAAGCCTCCATGTCCCCATATGGCAGACATTTCTGGAGAAGACAACAGACAGGACCACCCAACCCAACGGCTCCTCTCTGACCAGCACCAGGCAACACACCACATGGCAGATATGGCCAGGGCTCAGTCTGCCCTCCAAAATGCTTATTATTTTTAAATCTAGACATTCATTGGTGTTTATTCTAATTTTTAATGCTTGACTTTGCTGTCTCCCTGCTTTCCCATCCCTCCTGCCCACCACAAGCTGAGGATGCTCAAGGGAGGGCAACATCTCACTTTTATAACCCTTTCTCCTCCAAACATGGGGCAGATCACATAGGGTACTCTCATCTGCAGACAAAGATACTTATTAGGGAATAAGAGTGGCAACGGACAGATAGATGGGCAGCTAAACACACCCAGGCAGCCTCTGAAGAAATGCAGGCAGGGACTGGACCATGGCGGGAAGGCAGCGAGGTGCAGGGCAGGTAGGACCATGAGGCTGCAGATGGAGGGGGCATTGCAGAGTGCTCCGATGGCGAAGGCAAGAGGCTTGCACTCAGTAAGGAGGTGGTTTAGGAGAAAGAAAACACTTGGCTTTGACTGTTTTGCATAAGGATAAGGACCTCATGGAGGTCAGAGCTGCCTCTTATCTTCATCTCCAACACTGTTCCACTCACCATTTGGGTACCAAGCCACACGGCAAAGCATTCAGACCACAAACAGCAGCGACCCAAGAAAAAGGAATTAATGTGGAGATGTTCTAGAGGGATAAACAGCAGGATTAGCAAACTCCTGGGGATAAAGAGTAGTAAGAAGGAAGAGAAAGAAGCCTGCATGGCTGGATGGTGAGAGCATCGAGGAAGAGACAGGGTGACAGAGAGAGAGGGATGCACATCTCCCAAAGGAAATGCTAGACCTGATATTCTGTGCCCTAAGGATATGTTTGCAAGCATGTGAGCACCCAGGGAGCTTAGAATCGTGTTTATCTAATACAGGGCTAAAACTTAAGCTATCAGGTCTAAGTAGCTGGTGAAGGTGTGGACCCAGATCTGGATATGACCTCGGCAGCTTGAAATTCATCTCGTTTGTTACAGGGAAGTTTCAAACAAACAGATGCCCCCATGCTGTGCTTACCACATGGAGAAATGGATCTGAGCAGCAAACACCAGCCAAATGGTGGGAGAAACTCAGGAGAAGCTGCTCTGCTTCAAAGCTGGTAAAGGCCAGCACCCTGCTATAGTCCCAGGGCATCTCCCAGAACTGGAGATCTCTCCTTTTCCCATCAAATTATCCTAATTAAATGGTTGCCTGCTGCAAGCCATGTCAACAAGACACATTGCCAAGTAAGGGCAATTATTTAGGTGGCACATTATTTCTAGACTGTTTAAAACCCTGCTCACCATCTACCGCAGTTATTATTCGTCATTTTAACACTCAGCAGGATGGTTTGGGATTTGAGAAACATCAGGTCAGAAAAGCTGTGACCTTTTAGATGAACAACAACACACAACCTCAATTTTTTGTGTTAGCAGAACTCAGCCATCAGACTAAGCATATTCCACATACAAAACATCTTAAGGGAAAAAAATCTAAGCATATAAGACAACCCTTCCTCACTGCAAAGGCTTGCAAGAAAACATTATGCTAGAGATGTAGCTCTGCACTGCCTTCAGAGATTTGGATGTCTGGGTGATTTCAGTAATTAATTACCCAGGGAGCAGGATTTCATCTGCTTTTGGGCAGCTCTACACCAAAATTCAGGGTATAAGGATCCCTGTTCTGCTCAGTGCTGGTCGGCAGCAGGGTAGAGGCTCCGCAGCTTCAGAGCACAGGGCAAGGAGCTTATAAATCTGTATGAGCCCTTGAGGAAAGCGGAGGTTGAAAGAGAAATACAGAAAGGAATTGATTTTTCTGAGTCATCTGAGAAGAGCTGACAATCAAAAGCAGGACTGACACAAGACCCATCCAAGCCCTCCTGTTGTACCTCTGCCTTTGCAGTGCCCATCACCCAGCTTCAGCAGTCTTCCCCATCACCAGAATTTACAAATAACTGATATTATTGGTGGTGCTGGATGCTCACCACAGCTGCTATTTTCAGCTCTGCTCGGGAGCAGTACCCAGGTCTCTCTGCACAGTGGGGATCTGCTGGGGTTTTTTTGCACTGATGCTCCAGCCTCCCACCCCTGGGAAGAATCTGAGGATGCTCAAGCAACAGCATCTTGCAAAGTTACGTCCCACCACAAAGCTACAGCCTTTGTCAGCTCTTTCCCACTGTACTGGCTGGTATTAGGGTGATGAAGAATTGCTTAGAAATAACAGTAATTCTGCAGCAGACATGGACAGACAACTCCTACCCTGATCCTGCAGCCTCTGAAAAGATGATGCTCCTTAAATCAGTGACATTCTGAGTTCACATAGTGCTGCTTTGTTTGCAGGGGTTTTCTCTGGGAGTTACCCTCCCTTGGGAAAAGTGTCTGAATGTACTTGACTTTAAAAAACAAAAACCCAAACCCACACACTTAAAAAGCCAGGAGCCTCTTCCTGAGCTGTGTAATAAATAACTAGTGAGAAAGGGAGCACAGGATGGGCAGACAGCAGTGACAAGGACCCCACACACTCCTTGATGTCCCTTGCAACCTTCTTCCTTTTCCCCAGGCTCTGTTTCTCCCCAAACCCCAGACCCAGAATAGGTCAAGGCTCAGCTTCAGGATCATGAGATCACCTTTTTGCCATCCTCCCTGCACAAAGCAACAGTGCCCAAATCAGAGCTGCGCTGGGCAGAAACCCACGAGTAAATGCAAAGCACATTTAAACCTCAGCACAGGTGCAACAGTGGGTCCATGGGGGACACTCATCCACAAAAACATCCAGCTCAAGAAAATAGATTTTATCTTATCTTACAATATCAAATGGTAACTTTAACCAAAAACTGGCTGCAGACTGCATCACATCTACTGGCACAGACCATGTGATACTTTGCTTTTTCCCAGGACCTCATGGATCTGCGAGTTGATGAAGCCTCCACCATGTTCCTCCACTGCTCAAAAGCTCCAGCCCGGATAGCAACCTGCATTAAACATCTGCAACTCCCTTCAGAATCCATTAGCATCAGGACTGCATGTTACAGAGACTTTCACCCATTTTCCTCGCCTCCCTCCCTCCCACACCGCCTGCCTGCTGTCAGCACAGCCACTGCTCCCACTTAGAGCTGCTCTGCCAACAAAGCCACTACAAGCTTCTCCCAGCTCCAACCTCCCTTTCTTGAGGGCAAGGGAGAGCCTGGGGGCAGCATGGCCGCAGTGGCCGTGGGATGCTTGGTCCCTCCCCAGCCCCCTGTCCTGAGAGAGAACAACATATCCAGGGCTACCCCACCAGTTAGGTTTCACTGCAAGAGACTGCCATGCTGAATTACATTTAAGAGGAAAACCACAGTTCCTTTAATAGCTGAATTTTTGCCTGAGTATAAAACCGTTTTCAGTACCATAAAATATTTTTAAGGGTTTGGCAGCTGCTGGGGAATGCGACCTTTTGTGGAGGAGCCTATAGCCTGTGGCTCACTAATTCCTTGTTAGAAAGTGCCACTTCAGGGCAGCTTCAGCCCTCCTTGGGCAGACAGAGAGGAGCTGATGACAGCAGCAGGAGATGAAAACTGAGTCAGTCCCAAAGATTCCCCAAGGAGGGGATGGATTTTCCTTACTCAAGGACAGGTATTTGTTTTCCTGCATTTTCTTTCATTCCTCCTTTCCCTCCTCCTCCATCCCAGCCAGAACTCTGCAAGAAGGTGTTCATGGACCAACAGATGGGATCACAAGGGATGCCCAGGCTGGGGGGGCCTGGAGGGCTCTGGGTATCCCCTGCCCCAAGCAGGGCAGCAGTAGGACACACCAGGCTGCCCTGGGCTGCACCCAGCCACCCACAATTATTATTGCATTATAATACAGTATGTAAGTACCAAAAAGCAAAATAATTTTATATGTTATTTGGATCTTGACCTCAAATGAAAGAATATGAAAGTATCTCAAAGAACCATCCCTCTTTCCCTACAATTAAATAAGTGTAATTCAGACAGAGCTGAGTTTTTAAGAAGTGGGTGGGCATAGAAGCAAGGACAAAGACAAGCAGAGTGGCTGTGGACAAGCCAGGTACTTCTTCCACATGCTTCCACTGCAGAGATGAACAGCAGCTCATGATTTATAAAAGCAGCAAAACGAGAAACACAGATTTTAGTCATTTAAGTAAAGCAGCAAGCAAATGCATGTCTCACCACAATACATTGCTGGAATGGAATAAAATACATATAAGTACATGTATATTAGCTGTGACAGCACTGACCTCGGCAATTTGGCACTGCCTACCTTGTGCGAGTAATGCTGATCCACGATTCTGGCCAGCCCAAAGTCGCCAATCTTCAGCACCAAGTCCTCCGTGCTGATGAAAATATTGGCTGGCTTGAGGTCACGGTGAAGGACGTTGGCCGAGTGGATGTACTTCAGCCCCCGCAGCAGCTGGTACATGAAGAGCTTGGCATGCTCCTCGGCAAGCTTCCCCTGCTCCAGCAGCCGCGCCAGGTCTGTCTCCATGTACTCCTGGATGATGTACACCATATTAAACTTGAAAAAATCCCCACGCAGGTTGGTGCCCTTTGGCCCCAACACCTCGTACACCTTCACGATGTTATCGTGGTCCAGGCGGCGGATGATTTTGATCTCCCGGAAAGCGTGCTTCATGCTCCGTGTGTCGCCAATGGTGATCTTCTTCACTGCCACTTTGCGGCAGCTCTTGCTGTCAAGGGCGGACAGCACCAGCCCGTTGGCTCCAAAGCCCAGGGGGCGAAAATTAATGAAACGATAGCCCAGGTCGTACCCGTACATGCTGGCAATACAGTCGCACTTCTCTGCCATCACGGGGTCTGTCCTCTTTCGGCTTTTTCTCCTTTGTCACTTGAAAAGCTGGGATAGTTGAAGGGCTTCCAGATTACAAATGTGGTTTGAAATCAAGCACCTCATTATTACTTACAGATGCATGGGGGGGCTTGCTCTGAGCCCATTGCTTCAAGATGACACGCAGACACAGTGAAAATAGATGCAAGCACACACATACACACAAATAAAACATTTTAAACTGGGTGAGAAATCTAGGGGTAGAAAAGACTTTCCAAGCAGCATGGATAAACACAGCCCAGAGATCTCTAGCAAAACAGAAAGGTTATTTTTCTTGAGATGAAAAAATCAGCACTGCTACATTTTTCAGCCACTTGTTTTCCTTCTCCAATGTCCCTGAGACAGTGCTGAAGCACAGGGCTGGTGTCCCCCACATCCCCGGCATCTCAGTGCCAGGGCAGCTGGCCAGCCCTGCCATGAGGCAGAGCCCAGAGCAGCCCCATGGCCCCTCCACTGCCCCAAACCCTCCCTGCCCACAAGTTTTGAGAGCGTTTTCCTCACCAGTGAAGCACATCCAGGCACTGACCAGGCTCCCCAACAGTCAGCAAAGCTTTGCCCTTCTCGTCGCTGCCTTTTCAGTAGGGGCAGACCCCATCTTCCCCATCAACAGATAGAAATCTAGATGGCAGCAAATGTTTTGCAGACCAAAACTCACTTTATTGGCTGCATTCAGCACAGCAAGTTTCCACGTCTGCAGTTCCAACACCTTCCCCTTGTACGTCTTTTGCTGACAAAGCCAAGCACCATCTGATCTTTACAGCTTGCCGGAGGAGTTCCCTGCGCTGGGCAGTCCATTCATCCCTCAGCAGGTCTCAGCCCCACTCCTGGAAGAAAAGAGGAGATGGATTCATTTGATACCAGCACTGCCTATGCCTTGCCTATGTAATGGCTTGCTGAAGGTTAACCACGAGCAAAACTGTGACCTTTCGAAGACTCATTAGTTACCCCCTCCAAAAGCATGCATCATTACTAGCGTTTTTCAGATGGTTCATTTTTCCTTTAAAATTTGTAAACTTTTCCCTTCCCCTTTGATGTTTTTTGTTGGGTTTTTTTTCTTTTTCTTTTTTCAATTTTAATCTGGCTGAAAATGTTATGGAGTGATTTGCAAAGGTTGAACGGCATGCTGTGTCTCCGACTGCATTTAAACTGCATTGCAAGGAAAGCACGGTAGCAGCCTGCAAGCCTATAAACCCTCCCTGCCGAGCAGCTGAGAGCAGGGAGGGGCCACAGACTTTTTCAGTTTACAACAAGCAAAATTGCTCAAGCAAACAAGTCTGTGCCACCCTTGCTGGTTTTGCAAAGAGCCTTTAAAAACTGACTGCGAGGGTGGGACACCCCCCAAATTTGGGGTCCCACAGCAAACCCTGGCAGAGGCCTGGGAATGCCGCTGGCTCTGTGCTTGTGGTTGCAGGGAGCTGCCAAGCCCTTCCCTCATGCAGCAAACCACACCATTTTAGTGCATTTATAAAGAGATGTTCCAGCGTTGTTCAGCCTGGGGTGCACAAGCAGCTAATGACACAGCTTGTTTCTCCTCTGGTGTGCTGGGGGAGGAAGGAGGAGAGCATCCTCATTAAGACAGAGGAAGATGTGTCATTAGCTGCAGGGATTTGCCATCCATCAGCAGTGCCTGCAACCGCAGCTCAGGCACCCTGCTCTGCCAAGAGCCGCTCGGCTCGAGCGGCTGGCTCCCTGCTTCCCCATCAGCTTTGCCGGTGATGAACACAGGGGTGGGATGACCTGGTGGGAAAACAGGAGCTGACTTCATCTCTCACTGTGTCCTTTGTAAGGATGCGCTTGCCAGCCAGCCGCTGCAAAAACACTTCCCCCATCTGTCCAAGTTTAGCAGCTACCCTCTGCAGAGGCGTGAGCCAGCCTGCAGCCTCCCGGCTTTGCTCTTCTCCTCCAGGAGGTCACGGTTTCACAGACCCAACAACTCCTCCGTGCAAACAAGGTACATACACAAGACAGATCTAGGGTCCTATGGTATTCTTTGAAAGTACAGCTGAACAGATAAATATACAGAGATGAATAATACAACATTTAAGTTGTGGATTTTTCACTCCCTATTAATATGAAAAGACTTAATGACAGCCTTGCCATTAAGCTGGAACAAACAAATGTGGACCCAACACAAGGAGGGTGAGCAACAGCAGCAAGTTGTGGCGTCTCAGGAGCCTAACTCCATACTTCAAAGCCTCTCTGTGTTTTGGCTGTGCTAACACATGCTCCCCTGAGCGATGGGAGAATCTCTTATCAAGGTGCACTGGCTTTTAAAGAAAAAAAAAAAGCAGCAGAGACACCTGCTGGCACAATGGCAGACCCCTCAAACAACTGCTGGCAATGGCATAACGGGAAAATACTAATGTCTGCTGGGGATGAGGATGCAGATTTAGCCAGAGGATCCCAATATTTTGGGGATTTTCCTGACAAAATATCATTTTCCAGTACCATGCAGGGGTGACCATGGGCAAGGGATGACCTCTCACAGATGTTCCAGGTGGGAAAAGACAGTTCAAAGCCCTCAAAGCACTTCAAGTTTTCCAGATAACCACTGCAATTTTTCAGTTGCAATTACTTCATTTAGAAACAGAATTGAACAAAAGGCATGAAGCATTAGGAAACAGCTGGGCTTTTCTTTTTTCAAGATGATCAGCTCATCAAAGCTTTCGCCCTACCATGTCTCCCTGCAGATGTTTATGAATCTCAGAGGAGCGAGGACACCCACTCCTGCCTGATCCCGGCCCCAGTCCTGCTCCCAAACACCCCCGCAACAGATTATTTTGCTGCACCTCCTCTTTGCCACAAGACCCATGTGCAGACCGATGCCCCGTGCCACCCACTGAGAGCACCACCGGGTCCTTCTAAAGCTGGGGAGACCTGCAGGGACCAGCCAGCTGCATGACAAGGGCTCTGACCTTGCACAGGGATGTCCCAGATAACCAGCCAGTCCCAGTGCTGCTCAGAGAGGGGGAAGATAAAACAAAATCACTATAGATCTGCTCCAAATGCGTTCTTCATGCCAGAATAACACCTCTGTTATAGCCCTTAATCACCAGAGCTGCTCCATTAACCCGGCAGTGGGTTCACAGCCTGGTCCCTCACTCTGCACTCCCCCAAGCATCAGGCATTGCCGGCAGTATGCTCCTGTTCTCTAGCAGAAGTTACCCAGAGCAACGATAGGGAAAATATTAATGCTGAGCTTTGTTTCAGTTTGCAACCATCAATCATTAAAAGTGGAAGAGAATCGCAACATTTCAGGCCAGCACAGATCAGCTATTTGAAGAGGGAACAAGTTAACAGTTAAAGCAAAGATGTATGGACCATATGACAGCAGGGAGAGATATAGGCAGGGCAGGGATACCCTCCGAAGAGCATCTGCCAGCAGTTACCAAGCAGTTTGGCAAACACTGCTTGCTCCTGTAGTTGGAAGCAAAAATAATTACAGCCTCTCTTCAATCCAATGATTATCTAATGCTGGCTTTTGCACGCAAGGATTGAACAGAGAAAGCTGTTCTTGCTATTAGGAAGCAGAGCAATGCACAGCCAGAGATGCCCTGGTCTACAGGCAAAGGAGAGGGGGGAAGAAAAAAAAAAAAAAAAAAAGGATGAGAAACAAGGAGTGAAGGAGAAAAAGAAGGTAAATAAAGCCAGAGGCTCTGTAAGGGCAGCAGGAAAGATCAACCTGTGCAGGAAGGTTACCCCTGCATTGCAACCAGCTACATGGTCGTGGAAAGGGAGCACACATTGCTTATACCCCAAGAAGGCAGCAGGGTGTCTGAGGACCACGAAAAGGTTTGAGGAAAGCTTGGAACCTGAGGTGCAACCAGGGGGCTGCAAGAGGTACACCTGGCGGCAGCAAAACCGGAGGTTTTCTGCAGGAGGGGGCCTGGAAATCAGGACCATGGGTGACAATCAGTTAGCTGAGGGGAATGTGCTCGAGCTTGTAGGTCACGAACCCTGGGCGGACAAGGGGTGTGAATAGATAACAATTAACAGGATGAGTCATGCCGAGAGAGGATAGGGGAGTGGGGGACGGATGGCCCAAGGAGAGGTAACACCTTGCTGTTAATTGATGACTGTAAACACTTACTTAAAGTGTCCTTTGTTTGTAGTTAACCACCAATCAGGGATTGCCTAGTATGTAATGCTTAGCTTAAAGAACCAATCTGTTTAAAGCGTGCGGCTTCTGAAAATATATATAAACTCGTGATTGTGTACAATAAAACGACATCTTGCTTGCATCAAGCAACAGCCTGTCTCTTCATCGCAGCACTTTTCCACTTGGGGTGACTAACCTGAGTTTCCTAAGGCTGCACTGAAGACCTCAGCCACTGCACGGGTCTCCTGGATGTCTGAGGAAGAAAACCCCCCAAATGTAGCAAAAATTTCCTCCTGGCAAAGGGAACTCTGTGAAATAGGGCTTGGGCCAACATGCTTCAACAAGATGCCACATTGGGTTTGAGATCCATCTCTATATCTCGCCTCTCAGCCCCATCACCCAGAGTTCACCACACTTCTCAGCTTTTTAGCACTCCACAGGTGTCACTGAGGCCAGGTAGGCCTGGACAGGATGCAGTGCACACTCCCATGCTGAAGGAAAACAAGTTTTGCCTCATCAGCTTAATTATTAATAATTAGTACAGTTCTAGAAGCAGTGAAAAGTGAAAGGGAAAATGCAATACATGAAACTAAAAGGGAAGAAAGAGCCCTGTTTTATCTCATGAGCAAAGCCCTGGCCTTTGTGGTGCTCCTGGCTATGTCTCAGTCCCTGGCTGAGTGATGACCCTACAGCATCTTCTGTAATTAGAGGGGCCAAGGCAGAATCACTCCTGAAAGGATGGCCCCAGAGGATGGCAAGCCATGCTCCTGTCCTCGCTCTTGTGGCTGGGTCCCTCTCACTGAGCCATCCAGGGAAAAGCTGCCAGTGAATACAGGGAGATGCACCACGGCCAAGGGACACAGCATGCTCCCACGGAACTGAATGCCATCTCTGTTCTTATCTCTGCCTCCTCCGGCCGAGCTAACAGCAAACTCAAGAGACCAGGCTGACCAGCCTTCCCTGAGAGGCTACAGGAGTTATTTTTCCAATGTTCTCCATTACCTACATCAGACATAATTTCTAACTGGTTATTTCCTTAGCAGCACTAAAGAAATGAAATAAAACGTGCACACAACCTGGATGCTGCTCCCAAGTTAAATGAGCAGCTGATGCCTGGAAACTGCAGCAGGGAAACAACCCTCTGCTATTTAAATGTGCATTTTCACTGACTACAGTACTACAGCTAACCAAGGGGGAATTTCAGGATGCCAGCTGCACCATCAGCAATCCCAGTTTTTCCTCTCTTCCTGGTTTTCCAAGTCTATTGTAATGAAAAAGTATTATTTCAGTAGCCTAATGAAAATAGCTGCTGAGACCAACAGCGGTCATAAAACCAGCAATGATGCTATTTGGCTGCAGACAGTGGAAAGCATAGTCTATTTTCATGGAATGATGAACCAGAGTCCCAGGGGTTTTTCAGTCTGGTGAGGCCAGGATCTGCCATCCATTTGAAAAGCTGAATTCAATGGGAGCTTCAGGGCAAACTGCAGCAGAATACAGCCGACAAGTCCTGAAGCACAACAGAGGGTTAGGAGCAGAAAGTAAGAAAATTTGTGGTTACACCAAGACAGCGTGCAGGGAAAATAAGTGTGACTCATTGATATTGGTGGAGTTGCGCCAATCTTTTGCTCATGTGCTCAATAGAAGGTTTTGCTGGGGTGCTGCAATACAGTAAGACACAAAGGGACACTAGTTTTTAGATATTTGAGTGCTAACTCTATTCCCATGCCCTTTCCTACTTCTTACCTATCCTAGTTTAAAGCTAGGAAAGCTTTGGGGTACTTACAGAAAGCACATACCAAAATTCTCTCTGTTGGAAAATTCTCCTGTTCTGCAGACAATAAATCCCATTGATTTAATAAATATGTGTGAGGTCAAAGTCATCAGACCTGCAGCACAGACAGAGGGAAGGGTCAGGAACTCCTGCGATGCCCATGCTCCCACCAGCCTGCCCTCCAGTCACCTAGGCACAGAGGGGTGACCAAGGAAGGGATGTGGTTACTTATAGGGAGAATTATACAATCAAATTCCCAAGAAACACTGTGCATGTAAGAATAATGCGGGAAATGTAGAGACATGTTCCCTCTCTGAAACTGTAAAATATGTTCAGTGTTCATAATTTACCTCTTGCTTACTTTTTCACTGACTGCAGCTACAGCAGCTGCTTCTGCACAGATGCAGAGATTTTATAATTGGGACCCCTTGTGCCATAAAATATAAGGACGATGGAATTAAGTTTTCTTTTATTCTTCCTCTCTCTCTCTCCCATATCACTCTGTGCAAGGAAAACATTTATCCTCACATTGCTGCTGGGATCTGCACTGACCTTTCTGCTCCCTTCACTCCTCCGAAGGTTCAGGGGGGGCTCTGGGTACCCTCACACAGGCTCTCTGCTGCTGTCTCCCAGCAAACTCCCAGCATTTCCCAGCGCAAGACCGGACTGTGACGTTCTGATGAGCTTTCCCTTCTCACCAAACCCGCTCCAAGCACTGGTGATGTCTCTAGCTCAGGGGTCCTCAAACTTTTTAAGCAGGGGGCCGGCATGTGGATGAAGTGGCAGGCAGTCATCTGCGGCTGCTTGGTTTCCCCCCAACCCCCGGGGGGGGGGGGGGGGGGGGGGGGCGGGGGGGTGTCTGTAAATACCGGGGGCCGGATTGAGGACCCTGGGGGGCTGTATCCGGCTCACTGGCTGTAGTTTGAGGACCCCTGCATGAATTCATTAAATCTCAAGTGTCCTAACAAGGTGACCGTTATTAACAAAGCACCACAGGTGCTAATTAAAGGAAGATAACAGCCATCTCTCACTTGAACAACTTGTAAAGGGCTGGATCCTGAAAACCATTACACCTCAACAGCCTTTTCAACTGGGCCGAAGATAAAACACTCTGCTACCAAGCAGGAGGGGTCTAGCAGGGGCTTTGCTCATCGGTATGGGCTTAGCTTATTGATTCCCGTATAAGGTAGATCTAGCAGGAGTATGATGAGGTTCATTTTTTCATTCCTTCTCTTCTCCCCAGCATCCTTCCCCCACCCAGCAAAAGCCTTTCAAATGTCCTTTATCTCTGCCTTGCCGCTCCCCATGGCACAGCGGCATCATCCCTACCATGCATGGTGGAAGCCATCTCCCACTCAGAGGAGCCGGGCTGCAGAGACCCTGCAGCGGAGGGTGCAGCAGACCAAGACCAGGGGGCTTGGTGCCTGCTGCTCCTGTGATGGACTCACACGTCTCTTGGAAATCTCTCCAAGCTTTAGTCACAGTAATGGAGTTACTGAAGCAGAGGGAAATATAGGCAAGTCTCCTGTAGCTCTTAGCTTCCAGGCCAGCAACTTCAAGGCTGAAATTTAATTAGTCCTTCCCATCAATAAACATGGGCTCCTGGTGCTCAGTTCTGCAGGAACATCCTGCAGAGAGCCCCGGGGAACATCACTCTTCAGGGTGGAACGCAAGTAAAGGCAATGTCTCTGCTCTTGTCTTGGCAAACAGCCTCTTCCCTTCTGCAGCTCAAACTGTAACTACAGGATCTGGTTCCCTGCTTTGCAACCTCTTGCATCACCCAGGAATACAAAGTTTCTATCACAGCGCTGGGGGGTTCATGCCCTGCCCCTCCCTGAGACCCTCCACACACCCTGACGCCTACAGGCTGCGCTTTGCACTGCCCTCCCAGGAGAAAAAGCACATCAGGAGACCAGATGTGGATCCCAGGGAAACAGGAAAACTGGGGGGCAAGAACCCACCCCAACAAAACCAGTCTGATCTCAGAGGAATGAGCTGATCCCCAAACCTCATGATGAACACAGCCAACAACAGGAACTGTTCAGCCTTTTGGGGCTGCTAAAGAACAAGTGATACTCTTGTGCTGTGTGTCCTCAGCTACCTTGGTGCTGGGGTCTCCACCAGACACCCCACCCTGGAACCCCAGACAGCATCACAAGCCTATGCACCAACACTGGCAAGTGCTCAGACCTCTCTAAAAACAAGCTGCAGAGAGCTGCTGTTGTGAGCTCCTCTGAGTGAAGCTCTTGCTAATTATCACCAACACAGTCCTCCCCCCTGGCAGAATCAGACCCTCTTACACCAGAGCTGCTTATAGCAAAGAGTCAGACACAACTACAGTCAAACCAATGAGCACGCTCCAGATTTCTAAACATGAGTTTTATCCACCCAGCTTCACTAGAGGTGCCAACACACAGCACATCAGGTACCTTGGGTGATCTAAGGAACCTGTTTTTCATGAAGAGTTTTTTCCTTTGGAATCTATTGTGCCCTGACAACCCGGCTGTACCAAACAACAGCCATGCAACCAGCTCAGGAGCAAATCGTATACCCGTTTCTCCAAAAACACTACTTATCAGATGCCTTTAATACCAGGAACCAAACAGAAACCCATTGATAAGATGGGCAGAGCTGCCAGCAGCTAGAGGCCAGAAGGCACCAAGTAGCACTGCCCCAGAAGGAAGACAAAATCTCCGTGAGCCTGTGGGAAAAGCCAGAGGGAAAAGGCAAAACCAAAGGGAAACAGCACAAAAATTAACCCGGAGTCCTAGCTTGAATGGTAGTAAAGCACACACAATTTTCCCATGTATACCCCTGGACCGTACATGAGCAGAACAGCATCACCCAGCACAGCAAAGCCACCTCTGCTGCCCAAACCTCTCACAGGAAAATAGGAATTTTCCTCCTTAACAACTAGGGCGCTTGTGGCCAAGCCAATTTACACTAGGAAAAAAAAAAAAAAAAAAAAATCAGACAACATTCATTAGTTCACAGAAAGAACAGAAAACAATTAAGAACTTGCTGACACTCGCAGGGATTTTAAGCTCTGCAGGAAAGCCACCTGTCTGGCCAGGGATTTTGGTAAATCAGCCGTGGCAGGGGGCTGTGAGCAGCTGAACACAGGCGAGACATGGGGAAAGGTCTTGTTTCCCAGTGGTACCCAGCACTTGAAGCTACTCTGGGCTTGACAGTCTACAGCCAGACAGTGCCTTGAACAAACATGGCTCAGTACAGGCGCCCCGCAGCCAACGCACCCTCTCCCACCAGCCTAAGTACATTTATTTGACATGGTATCAAGCTGGAAAAGCCCAGCCCCATCTCTATGAAGGCATCCACCTGTGTCAAGCAGTCCATGATGGACAGACAGACATCATAGCCAGTGCATTTTGCTGCACCTGTAGCCTCGCCTCCATCCTGCTCCCTCCTCAGCCCTAGTCCTGCCAGCTGTGGTTTTCATGCTGCATGAGCTTTTAATGGCTGACAACACATCAATTTAAAACCAGAAGAATTATTTCCGTTACCTAAATAAAGCAATTCCTAGAACGGATGACTCCGAAGCCTCTCCCCTAGCCATAAATCAGAGTGGAAACACAATACCTCATCGGGGCAAATCACTTTGCCCTTTTGGTTTGGCACCTACAGTCTTTTCTTCTAAAGAGACAAGACTACCTGTTCTCTGCTGGCGCTTTGTTGGAGAGCTGGGCCTTTTCTCCCCAGGATACCACAGGTCAGGACTTTGCCTGTGTTATCACCAGAGGGGCTGAACCAAGATAAGCAAAAGCAGGACAGTTATTAAAAAAATAATTAAAAGGATACAGAAACAGCCCTAGAGATTTTTTTTACTGTGACTGAGGAGCCCACACCAGGAATTTGCCCCAAAGGAGGTATGTGCAGCATATGCCAGCATGCAAAGAGATAGAGTGACTTCTTTGACTCTCCCCTACCCCTCCATGGGCTCTGAGAGGTACCTCCGTGAGCAGAGAGCCTGATGTCCTCTGAAAACACTGTGCTGGGATCTTGTAAAAGTGCTTGCACTTGTGTCTCTCAGAGCCTGTCTGTAACCTCCCCTTAATCCTTCTGCTCACTGACAAATCTCATCCAGTTTTTTGGGGGGGACAGGGCTGGACCGCCTGCAGATCTGCACTCAGCTTGGGAAAACAATGAAAACAGGCTTTAAGAAGAGGAAAAAAACCCTGCATTTGCCTGCAGAAACCATTTCATAAAGGTTTCCACCCTCACTCCTCCCCCACTGCAGCCCCGCAGTGATGGCCCCACACTGCTGCAGCCCCAACATAGCAAGAGAGATGCTCCTGCAGCAACAGAGAGAAGAAAGGGGGTAAAACTATGTGGTGCAGACTGGCCTAGCGCCCCAGGCAGAAACACCCCAGATACCTCTCTCCACCCAGGCGGCACCACTGAGGGCTTGGAGGAGCTGTACCTCCAGCCACATGCTCTTGTCTCCATCATCTGAGAGGAGCGAGCAATCAGACATCCATCTACGAACAAACCTCTGGGATGGCAATGGCCCAAACCGATGCTCCCCAAGGTGCTGGGGGCAGCCAGACCAAGAGGCACAGCCACTGAACACGGCTCAATCAAGTATGCAGAGAACGTGACCTGTAACCCATCATAACCAGCACAGTTAAAACCTCACGGAGAATCAATCATATGTCCAGGAGGCTGTCCAGATGTGGCATTTCACCATAAGCTCTGTGATATTTGGCTAGTGTTGAAGAGTCAGTCCTTGATCCAAGTGCACGGGGGTTTAGGCAGCAATGTCTCCTAGATGTTCACCTTCAAGGGCAGGCTTGAGCTGCACTTCAAGCCCAAACTGCTTCCCCACTCCTACAGACAAGCCCTCATTCATGGCCAGGTTTCTGTGTTGCACACCTCTGCCCCACATTATCTCCAGGCACAATTGGAAAGGGCAGCCCCCACAGCCTGACTCACACATCCAGCCCACCTGCCCCTGTACATCCAATCTGCTTGGGGGAGCAAGGCTGGTCCTTCCCAATGACGGAGACGCTGCATCCCAAACTTCAGCCCCTTCCTTGATCTGACTCCCTAAAGAGCAGGGCCACAAGGTTCCACACCCCCAAAACAATGCCAGAGACCAGGAATCCCACACTAAATTTCACACAGCAAAGCTCTCTCTCTTCCACTCTGGAAAAAAGGTTTCAATGCTTCCCAGTGATTTGGGGAGACCATGGAGCATAGTCATGGGATGTCATCAGTCCGCAAAGCTGAAAGCCAGTGGCAGAAATGTGCCAGCATCATCAAAAATAACGCATAAGATTTTCTAGAGAATTAAAACAAAAATGTTGTAAGTCCTAGTCCTAAAATAGCCCAAGCAAAACCAAAACACACTCCCAGTGAGTTTTAGCCATCCAGATAATAGATGGGGAATAAAAGGCTTTGCTGGACCACTGCTAAAGCTTGCTCTCAGTATAATCACCTACTACTATAATGAGATTACGTGGATTAGCTGTATTTTAAGGGAACATCAATGAACTGGACAGCCTTTCTAGGCAGGCTTTTAGTGCTACACAGAATAATACGAGAAAGACATCAAATCAGGCAGCTATTTTTAGAAAGCATTCCTCTAAATAACCTAGGTGGAGAGAGACAGCAAGGCAACAGAGGTGCATTAATGCAGGCAGTAGCTGAATGAATGAATATTGCAGAGACAAATAGTCTTATCCCTGGTTTCTCTTGGTTGAGTTGCACAAGAAATGAATTGAGCCAGACCCAAGCTTGCATTCCTCCAATGCCATATTGTGAAACAGACTCAAAGGTTGGAGGGAACGAGCAACACAGGACACACACTACTAACAGAGGAAAACATGAGGCCAGGATGATCCTGGATGAATACGCTAGGGTTTGTGCCTGGTGCCCTTGGGGCACCTGTGCTCCCCCACCCCACAGCCCTACAGAGGTGACAAGTCCTAAGTCCTCTTCCCCAGCTGAAGACAGGGCACATATCTGGGAAGGTGTCTCCCAAACAAGACTGAAATTAGGCTTCATCATGGCATCCTTCACCACATGGGATGCAGGAACTGTGTCCCACAGAGAGCGTGGCAGTAGCATGAGGTACAGACAGACAGATGTTTGCTTGGTGCTCAGAGGGATGGATCTGCTTTACAGTCACTGCACTCTTGCTCAGAAAACCCAGCGCTTGCATACTCACTCTCATTTTCTCCTAACTACCCTCAGGATTTAAGAGGAACTCTCAGAGAGGCCATTATTTTCATTGCTTTTTGTCCTTGGAGCTTACTCCTGCAAAAACCCATCCATAGAAGCACTCAAGGCCAGGCTGGATGGGGCTTGGAGGAACCTGGTCTAGCAGAAGCAGAAAGTGTCCTTGCCTGTGGCAGGGGGTTTGAACTGGCTGGGCTTTAAGGTCCCTTCCAACCCAATACATTCTATCATTCTACCAAAATAGCCAGCAACTTCAAAATAAACTGGACACTGCAACGTCCAAAGTCCTTTACACTTCTTTTCCAGGATGGATCCAAGCTGGAGCCTTGGGGACTGACGCCCAGACATTTTTCTCCACATGTTCTATCCAGCTGCATCTCCATGCCTCTCTCTCATCGCGACTGTGAATAAAACCCAGTTAGGGATTAAGCATCAGAGCAGCACAGCAAAAGGATGGCCCCTACCCCAGGCAGCTCACAGTCTGGGATCTTTAGCTCCCACCCTGGTGAAGCAACAAAAATAACCCATTAAAAAGTCACTTTAATTGCCTTGCCAACGGTTTGCACAAACCCCAGCTAATGCTTGAGGTTAAAAATGAATTAAGCTTTAGATAGCAAATTTCTCTTCCATTCCTCCCACTTTTACCCTTAAATTTTAACAGAGTTGTAGTGAGTGGGGAAACAAGTCCAGCCAGTCCTCCAGCCCTTGTACCCAGCTCTCTGCAACAAGGATCAGGCTCAGTTGTGCTGGGTTCACTCCACCACGGGCTCCCATTACCAGGCAACCAGTCTGTTTTGGGACATACCACCCCAGCTGCTACCTAGATGTAATTAAGACAGTTACAAAGTTGATATTCTTCATGCCAGAAGGAGTCTTAACCAGAATGAGAAAATTGAGAGGGTGCAACCATGCACCAGAGCCCTCCAGAGCCCCGGGAAGATCTGCTCCATCCCACATGGGGCTTATGCTCCTCAGACACTACTTCGTGTCCAAGTTGACCACCACTCAGAAGAAGAAATGTTCCACCACAACATTTTTGTTGGAAAAAAATAAATAAAAGAAGATGTAAACAGGAGGTGAACATATGTAGCAAAACCCAAACAGCACCTCACAGGAGCACAAGTGGAGCATTGCCTGCTTGCTGCCTGGCTATCACTGCCTGCTACATGAGGATCATCTGAATTGGGCACAATCTTGCTCCCCATCAAGACCTGGGTGCCCAGAAGGGAGGAGATGGAGTAAGACAGCAGCTCCACAGCAAAACTGGGAGGCTGCTGAAAGTTTGGCCTGGTTTGTGCTGTTTTCAAATCTGATGCTTTAAACGCAGGGCTAGAGCATCAGCCTGCCCTATGCTTCGTTGAGAGCAATGCAATTAAGGTCCTCTGCACCAGCTGGGGCTCTAGACCCCCCAGTGCCCAGCACTTATCAAATATTGCTCTGAAACATCCCTTCTGCTCTACACAGGGCCATAAAAGAGTGATCAGGATGGAGCAATTTCACAGCCTTAATCCATTTCTTCACTTTTGGCTCCAGTGGGCGGTGAGATACCCATTTTGCAAAAGGAACCATGCCAAGAAAACCTCACTGAGTGGTTTGGTTTGCAAGACTTGAGCCTCAGAGATTTACTTTTTTTTTTCCCCCCTTTCAATATCTATTGCTCAAAAAATGCTTTCTAAAGTATTTTGCAGATCTTACAGTACTTTGCTGGGATGAAGGAAAGCTGACAAACATTATGGCAATAAAGATTATTTTTTCTGCCTGAGTAATAGCAGGCACATGAGATTTATTCAGATAAAAGAGGCCAGCATTAAGAGATGAGCTTAGATTCCAGGATGCTGGTCCAAACCATTGGGAGATCTGGTGAATTCATGGGGGACAGGCATCCCACATCCCCAGCAGGGGATGTCCTGCATTAAAAGCCACATCCCCATACCCTTCCTAGGGTATGCAGGACTAACTGTCCTCCTCAGTCTCACTGGACTGGTGAAATGAAGCAGGTGAGATGAGCAGAGTACTAACCCATGCTCCTCTGTAGGGAAAAAAGTTTTCCAAACTTTGCCATGACTGTTTTTCCCTAGCTGTTCAGCTACTGCGTTAATCCTGTGACTGCTCCTGGGATCTGCTGAAACACACAACTTTTTCATGTAACATCTTTTCAGTATTTCCTTCAAACACCTTCCCTTTTTCCAAAACACACTATGCCCATTTTGCTGCATTTGAAGAGCAAGCGGCAATTAGCTTTCCAGTTCAGAGATGTATTTTTTTTTTAATCCTTAGACTAATCTTTCTAACTGATAAGATTATGGCATTTCTAATGACTTAAGGAGACAAAGACTGTAAAAGCCTTTCCTGAAAACAGAATTGCCTCAGTGCTCTCTAAACATACAAGATAATGAAGCCCTTCAAGTGCCGTGATCAGACTCCTTTAGCAGCACTAATCGGGCTGGTATAACAATCTTGCTTGTCTCTTCCATCCTCACCCAGTTCAGCAAAATGCTCTCTGCAGCATTTACACTTTGTTAATCAGTTGGTATTTAGCAGAAATCTGAGGTCGCTTGTGCTGAGCTGAGCTGTTCTGCCTGCTCACCTACTTTAGTGTCAGGGGATGCAGCAATGCAACTGAAACCTTAGGCAAAACCCAGCGCCGAAGGGGCACGCAGATGGCATGGGCACCTGTTGTGCCTAAAATCAAGCAGGTATTTTGGGAACAGATGCAGCCACCTCGTTACTCTCAGAATTTATTGCTTTTTGAATGAGCCCCTGTCTAATAACAACAGCAGATAAGACTCAGGTGAAGCTTGAATGTGAGACAAGACAGAGTCAGTAATTGTCACAGCACTCTCCAAACTATCAAGCTGCAACAAGGTCTTTTACCATCACATACCAACACACTCTTCATGCCAGTCCCTCTGCTGCCTTCTCCTAGTCTCTCCTCATTCAGGGCGCGTGTTCTCTCCCTTCTCTTGCTTCTTCCCCAGCTGCTGTCTCTTCACTGGCTCTCAACCACTTAACAGAACCAGCCACAGCTGCACCTTATCTACATCAGCCAACCCACTGCCCCTGAAGCCAGCCCACAGTTGTATATTATCAATGCTAATTAACCCAGCTTCATTCCACTACAAGTGATATCAAGCACTGCTATTGTTCGGCAAACATAAAGTCCATCAAGATGCCCTTTGATATTTCCTTGCTCCTTATTCATGCGAGAAAGGAGATGACTCAGCAATGATACTGTGTGTATCGCTATCCCTTCACAGCCACCGGTTTCGACTCAAGCTTTATTTTCCTAAAAGAGAGTTTCATCAAACCACATGTCCTTGTTCATCTCTGCTACCAGACAACCCAAACCTGACCTCAGGTATAAAGCAAACACAGGGGGGAGAAATGCACGCATGAAATTTCATCTTTACATTACAAAGTGTCTCACTGAAGTTTAGCAAATGGTGGTACAGGCATGCAAGAGCAAGGAATATGTGCCAGCTGCTGTTGCTAGCACAGCTGTATGCACATCTGCCCCCAGTCCTGCAGCATCCCCTTCGACCTAGCAGCAACTCCAGGAGCTGCAAGACCTGCTCCTCTCCGCCCCACAAGCACTTCTGCTTTATGAGGTTCCCTTTTTGGCTTCCCCTACCAGCTCCCTGGCCACCCGTTCCTGCTCCCAGCTTTCCTCAGCAAGACAAGCCTCACCTACCTTCCCAGAAACAGCAGCAGTCTGCTCCATGCTTGCTGCCCTACTAAAAGCACATAATTATTTCTAATTTATAGCATTTCTGTACTTCTGGCCATGCTCAGTCTGGGAGATACGTGGAAGGAAACTAAGGCTGGCCTGCTTGTTTGAGGCTCTGGGGAAAGGCTTTTCTGAGGTTGATAAAAACCTCGAATTAAACAAAAAACAAACAAGGAAAAACCAGAATTCCCAGAGAGAAAAAGAAATGTCACTCTTAACAGAAATTATCTGAAATGCTCTGCTGATCAGATTCATTGCTTGTAGAAGAGACAAACCAGTTGCAACGTTTCAAACTACAATACTAACAGAAATGCAAAGAAACAACTTTTCCCCTGCCTCCTTCCCATTCTCCTTGACCTCATTTTAATTGGAAATGGTCCCCACTGAATTGGATCCTGAGAAGCCCAGCACCTACCCTCTGTCCTTGAAGTCATTTTAAGCCAGAACCAATTTCCATATTCACATTTCCAGCCCTGCCTCTTCACAGCAGTGGAGGGTTTAATTTCCCTTTACCCAAAGGCACTTTCTAATAGTTCAAAACTTTCCATATTTCACAGGACAGGGCAGAGAGAGTTAATGGAGCACACAGCCCCAGTGAGGGCCTGGGTACAAACGGGGCTGTGATGGCAGACATGGAACAATATTCCACCTTGATTGCAAACATGATCCATCCTGCGTTTTCTTCTGCCTCCTCTCCTCCATAAACCCCCAGACCTCAGGAGCACATGGTTTGGGGCTGGCAATACCCCCAGCTCCTTCCAGAGGGACCAGCAGCATCACAACAGCCACAGAAGTGAGAGATGGGGAAGGGGCAACAACTCCTTGCAGAAAGGCTCATGCCTCCATAGCAGATATGCTGCATTCCCCTGGCCCTACTTCACTTACACATAGGGACAAGCCTCTCCCAGGGTCCAGAAATGATCTGCAGAGTTTCTTTTAGGAAGGGATTTCAGGAGGGCGGCTTAGGAAGCCTCCAGAAGGAAACAACCTGTACTCTGAAACATGAAATTTGATTAGGCTTATCTTAGTTTACACAGCAAATTGTTGCAGGTGTATCAGTTACCATGTAATTAATACTGTTGTAAAATCAGGTGTAGCCAAGCACTGAGTTGTACAAACAATCTGAGCAGTTGGGACAGATGGACACTAACGGGTATTGGCCTGGGGAGGTTGTTTGCTCTTCCCTGAATCTGGAGGGATCCTAACATCAAGCTGAGACACAGCCAACCCACTTCCCTAGGATATCGCGCAGTCAGAAAGTCTTCCATTGCTCAGCCTGGGAGTAAGATAACAGCTCAAGATAGCTGAGGGTAACTTTTTATCTGTGGCAGGTCATAGCCAGTGAGGAAGGCACCAAGGATGCAAGAGCAGAATGCAGGTTTCCCCCTGCACACAGAAAATCCACACTGGGTCTCAGGAGGGGACCGCTCTCCTCACCGCAGAGCAGCTGTGCAGCCAGAAAAATGCATGAGCACCCCTGCAAGTGACCCAACAGACACATACATACCTGGGCACTGCTTCTCACACCACCCAGGAACACTCGCATCAGTGCTCTGGAAAGCTTCTTCCTCAAGTTCCCCTGCTCCTTGTCTTCCTCCCAGGAATGCCCCGAGGATAAGCGCACCAACAGCCATGTAGCTCTGGGCTGCTGCAGCGGCATGGGCTGGCCAGCTTCCTACAGAGATAACTGTTGTGTATAATATAGAAACTGAGCTGCTTGTTCCAAGCACAACCACTCCGACTGCTTTTTAAAGAAAGGCTTAGCTCGGATGCAAAGTGCTGCAGGAACAAACAGCGCTAATTCCCCCTGCAGCCTCCAAGCCAGTCCCACACCTTGTCCCACTCCTGATCCAATTCCAGGGACTGGGAGTGACCACAAGGCCATCCTGGCACCTTTCAGCAGAGCCGAAATCAGCTCCTGTAAATCCTCACATGCAATTCTGCCTGGAAAGCCTTTGAAGTGGATCACTGCTTAACCCTGCCCTAGCACTGATCATGGGAAACACACAGCGACTTCCCAGTGCCAAGCCTGGGCTGCACCAGTCGGGATCATGCCTGCCTGGGAAGCACAGCTGGTGAGGTCTGAAAGGCGCGGCAGTCATCTAGGAGAGGAGTATGAAGACATCAAGGCACAAAAGAAGAGATTCAGTGCTTAAACATGCCAAAATAATTCAAACCATATGAAGTACATTATGTTCTTCTGCAGTGGTATCAAAGCCACTTGAAGACCATTTGCCGTGTGTTTGTGGGCAACAAGCACCAAATTTCACTCTCTTCTATGCATTCAGCTGAAATGGTACAAGGAAGACATCTTGCCGCTATTCACCACATACATACACCCAGAGAGGCAAATAAAATACCGCAGACAACTAATGAATAATCAATACCAAACCCAAGGAACACACCGGTAAGTCTTTTGAATGAGAAGCCACTGCTGGCACATGGAAGAGCTCATGTTTCAGTGTTAATTGCCAAACGAGCAGCAGATCTACATGACAAGGATGAAGCCCAAATGAACTGCCATGTCTAATGCAAGTCCTCTTCCATTATAGCTTCTTTCTGTTTCTGTGCTAGTTACAGAAACTACAAGCCCAAAATAATGGCAGCAGTGTCTAAATTTAAAAGGGCAAGTTTTACAAAGCCAAAAGCAATTGTTAGTATTGCTGAGAATATGTGACTCCCTTAAAGCACTTACCAAAAACCCCAAAAGTTACAAACCCAGAAAAGCAGCAAGAGTGAAATAATGAAAAAACCCCAACATCCTAGTAAAAACAATATGTGGAAACTGCATGGAAACATGATCTTTCTAAAAGGCACAGAAAAAGAAGACAGAAAAGAAATGGCGCTGAAAAAGAAATGTCCAACATCAGTGACTGATGAGGACCTCTAAAGGAATCCATTAATCCATCTTAACAGCTAACAGAATTAATTGTAAAGTAAGTCACTTTTAAAGCATGCTAGGAATAGAGAATTAGTTAGCTGCTAGATTCACTAATAAGCACCACCAGTATAATTGGAGGCGAATACTGTGCTGCCAATGGAATGCTAAAAGGGTTACCAAGAGGACAAGAAAAATACAAGTCTACAGATTAACCATGTGCACCCCATTGTGCAAAAGCAGGGTCTTTCCCAACAACTTCCTCTATAACCTGCCTTAAAACCCCTTAATGACAGAGCCTTCAGTATTGCCAGGGATCTGCTAAAAGAAAGCATTTAAAAATCAACCGGTGAAACACAGGGAAACTTTGTGTAGTCACAGTATTTTAAGAAAGGATGAAAGGTGAAAGGCAGGAGCAGCAGGCAACCCCTGAGGTCAGCTCCAGCTAGAACAGTGGGACAGAAATTTCAGATAACTACACAAACTGGAGACTAAAAATACAATTCCAATCAGCCAGCTGAGTTTCCTGGAATTAGATCTATTTAAAAGACTTTTTTTGAGCGCTAACAGTGCTGCATGACGCAGGCAACTGCCTCGACACAGCATTTGCCCATATTTCTCCAAAGCACATAATATTTTGAGGATGAATCTCACACCAGGTGTAACCAACTCCACACAAATTAGGTGTGTGCTGATACACTCCCAGCATGGCTGCTGATGGGGTGAGACCAGTGAGGGAAGCCAACAGCCAAGCATGGTCCTCAGGGATTTTTGTTGCTGCTCAGTCTCATCTGTGATTCCTTCTGGGGGATTATATTAGATATAAACCTGTAACACAAAAAAAAGCCAGTAACTAATGGATGGTTGGTTGATGACACAGAGACCCAAATCACCTTGGTGGAGGTCACAGTCCAACAGATCATATTTTTGTGTGGCAAAGTAACAAGGCCAGAAAAAGAGATCTCTGCCCGAGCCAGAAAGGGATTTGGGATGAGTGCGGGGCACCTCTTCTGCATATGCCATCAGAGCAAAAGGAGGTGATCCTTGAAGGCACAACAGGAAACACATCCATTAGAAGCTGGAAAGCAAGCTCACACCAACACATGGCATTATCAAGGTCACAGCTGCATCCAGTCCGGCTCCCAGGCAACACAGTCACACCAGTGAAGTCCCAAGGGTAGCCACAAAAACCACACAAGATGGAGTCTCTCAGCACAAGGTTATAGCATCTTCAGATTCCAGAGAAGCAGGTGAAAAGGTGACCCGATCACTGCGGACAAGGAGCTGGGAGTGACAAGTCACCTTTGTGACAAGGGCACGACAACATCCCCCTGCTGCAAGTCGAAGCCAGGTAAGTTCAACCTTGAAATGAGATAGCATCTCCCCAGATCGAGAGCAATTAAATGTTGGCACAAGGTTTGGGAGCAAGGGGTGGGGAGGGGGAGGCTCACCATTGCTTAGAGCCATTAAAATAAAATTAACAGGCTGGTTTTTAACCCAGCTTTCTGTGTCTGCAGGAGGATGAGCTGCAAACGCTTCCCTGCAGTTACATTTCTGCAACACCTCCCACCTGGGGACATGGAAAGTTTCAGAAGCATTATTTATGCCTCAGAAAAAGGCCTGAGTGGTAGGAGAACAACAGGGTCGTGCTAAAAAAAGGAAAGATCAAGACCAAACAACTAAAACCCAAGGTTTGCAAGCACTGGGTTAGATTAATCTCATTTAAATTTAGTCCTCACTCAGACATCCAAGTCAGAACCAGCACCCTGGAAGGCGTTTGCCTGCTCTGCGCCTGAGATTTACCACAGGGAGAAACAAATCCTGTTCAGGAGGTGCCCACCCCCTCCATTGGGGGGAGGGGGGGGAAGCTCAGACCAGACCCTTTTAGACACCCAATCAAAGGCAAACGAATTGCACCCACCAAAACAGCTTCAACTGCAAGCGAGCTGCCTCTCACCACCTGGAAAATCAAGAGGTCATTTTGGCTGGTAATGCCAATTTTGGTGATTTTGCCTTGCTGAGTTGCGCAGCACCCAGGAGAAGTACCCAGAAGCAGGATGAGAAGCTACTCCAGCACCTGGAAGCAGGTCTTCACATCTCTGGTCTAGATATGAAGAAGAGATAAACAGAGACCATCCACATGAAGCACTTGGCCTGGAGAGCTTGAGGCTGGCCAGGATGCTCGCAGCCTAGCATCCTTCTTTCAGAACACGGGTTATTTGATTGGGATTTCAGACCTTATTGGTCCTCATTGGGAGGCTGGGCTCAGCTTGAGGAGCGAAAGGACCGTGGTGAGCCTGACTTTTCTGTGCTTTGGCTCCAAGGTCAGGCAGAGGCTCATGGTGGTGATTCTCTCAAGCACAAGGGAAATCGATGGTACGTCAGTTATCATTGTCCCTTTACCCTGTCCTCTTTTGAAGAGAGGGAGGATGCTGATGCTCACCTGCTGGGTACAAAATTTATCCTGGAAATATCACATGCAACTCCAGCCCAGGCTCCTGTAATAGCCTCACTATGGTCCTGGTTGCTCTTCCCCTGCAATCCTTCACTCACACATCTCTACAGGACTATTTGTCACCTTCAACCTGATGGACATCTGTCCATCCAAAAAGAGGAAAGTGCACTGCAAATCCAACTCTCAGTTGCATCCCTTGCTCACATCCAAGGTGGTGAAAAAGATGTCACCATCCCCAGGCCTCGTCCTGCAGGAGGCTGGGCTCCTAATGCAGACTGGGAGAGGGAAAAGCACTCTGCATTTCCTGGGAAGTTGCCAACACCAGGTAGGATTAGACGTGCCAAATTAACAGCGAGGAGCAGGCAACACAGAGCTGAACGCAGGGACTGAAACCCCCTCAGCAAGCAGCCAAGCGTACGTCCAAAACCAAGCCAGCTGCTTCCAACTCCAGCAGCGTCACCCCTCCTCCCCCCGGCATACAGAAGAGACACATGTAGCACAAGTACCCAAACACTTCCAGCACCCCAAAAAGGCTGAGCACCCCAAACCCCGGGGGCCCCCTCTCCCCCAACCCACCCCATGTCTGGAGGATGCGGCTGGGTGAAGCGTTGTGCAGGGACAGCCCATCAGAGCTGCGGGGACAGCAGGGTCGGGGCTTTTCCCCCTCCTTTCTGGTACTCACATCTCCGCCTGGGATGCACCTTCCCGAAGCACCGTGCCGCCCGACGCAGCAGCCAAAACCACGTTCGCCACACATGGAGCAGGTTTAACGCCATTAAAGCCTGGCCCATGGCCACCGGCCACTTCCAGCGCCTGGCTCTCAGACCTGACGGTCTGGCTCAGGCGGAGTAAATCCCAGCCGGCGAGCAGAGGCAGCAGCAGGTTTCCCTCCCCCCGCACCGGGAAGGGGCCGGGACACACCAGGGATGCCGGCACCGGCTGGGCTCTGCGCCCATGTAGCCGTGCGAGCCCCTCGGTCCGTGCGTGTGTACCATAAAGCACGGATACACACGTAAAGCGCGTGTAAACCCGGAGAGAGGCAAACGGCTCTGTATCCCCCTACCCTCCGGCGGCGCACCGGCGCTGCCGGCGGCTGCTAGCCCGCCGCTCTGAGGCAACGGGGTCTCAGGGCAGGCCCGGCGCTGGCAGCGGGGCCAGGCCCCGCGAGAGAACGAGGCGGCCCCGCCGGGCGCTGGCAGGGACAGCTCCCCCCGGGCGGGTGCCACGGGCTCCCCACTGCCGATCCCCAGCTCCGGTGCCGCATAGGGCAGAAGCGGGAGCCCGGGCAAGGGGACGCGCTGGCCAAGCCCCGCCGGGGCAGCCGGCCGGTTCCCCCCGCCGAAACTCCTCACTGCCGGCGGGCTCAGCCCGCAGCACCGGCTAGGCACGGGAGAAGCGGGAGCAACACCCAGGTGCAACGGGGACAAGGGGAACGGTGGGGCGCCGCACTTACCAGGGCCGCGCCGCTCCGCCATAGCCCAGCCCGGCGTACCGGCACCGCGCGCCCTCCTCCGCCGCTGACGTCACCCACCAGCCTCAGCCGCCGCGCGGGGGCCACGTACCGGGGGAGGGGCAGGGGCGGGGCCGAGCCCCGGCGGGAGGCCGGCGGGGACCTGGTGTCCCCTCGGTGTCCCCGGCAGGAGCTGCCTCAGGGGACTCAATCCCCCCGGCTACCCCCGTGTTGTCCCGATGCGGAGCCCTGAGGGGATCCGGTCTACGCGGCTACCTCCGCTGTCCCCGGGAGGAACCCCTGGCAGGAGCCGCCTGAGGGGACCCGGTCCCCGCGGCTGCCCCCGCCTGACTCTCAGACCTGAGGGTCTAGCTCAGGTGGAGTAAATCCCAGCCGGCGAGCAGAGGCAGCCCGCCCCGGCGCGGGTTTCCCTCCCCCCGCACCGGGAAGGGGCCGGGACACACCAGGGATGCCGGCACCGGCTGGGCTCTGCGCCCATGTAGCCGTGCGAGCCCCTCGGTCCGTGCGTGTGTACCATAAAGCACGGATACACACGTAAAGCGCGTGTAAACCCGGAGAGAGGCAAACGGCTCTGTGCCCCCCCGCCCCCCCTGTCGTGCGGAATTAAACTCTATAACTTAGGATAGGTTATAAAGCAGGTATGTTTAATTCACCGGCAGGCATCAGGGTGGATAATTTCAAAAGCACCTGCTGCCCCGACTTCTTTGTGCACGTGTGATTTAAAGTATGCATTCATACATATTCAATAGATGCCCGAGAATAGGTCGGGTTAGGATAATTAGTCTACCGAGAAGTCATTAACATGTTTCCTCCCATTTGCGCTTTCTCACTGTCTCCTGGTGGCGGTCGTGGGGGTCGTTGAGGATGAAGGCTTAGCAGTCTCCCTCGCTCTGAATTTTTCACCTTCACTCTTCCCGCAGTCAGTTGTGTCTCGAGTTTCTTCCAAACCAAAAAACAGGACAGATCCAGTTTTCCTATCTCAAGGCACAGATGTTTGCATACCGGTGTCTTCTTATCGGCACACAGAGCATCCCAGGTCCTTATCAGTACAAAGGGCCCCAGGCAGGTCCGGGCCTAATTTACAAAGTTACACAGTGAAGCTCCTCTTTGTACATACAATGAGAGTTTTAATTATTCTAAGTTTTCCGTATCCTATTAATCTAGTTATTTCTAAGCTTTCTATCAGCTACTGATTTACATTCTTGTGGAGCTCATCTACACCTGTACTAACTGTCCCTTTTGAAGTGTTGAGTGGGCTCCTGCCTGTGTTGATGGTTCCTGTTATCTATGCAGCTCCTGCCTGCAGAGTTTTAGGTTTTTCACTGTATTTTCTCGCATCACCCCGGCGGCGCACCGGCGCTGAGGGCGGCTGCCAGCCCGCTGCTCCGAGGCAGAGGGGTCTCGCGCTGGCCCGGCGGTGGCAGCAGGGCCGCTCCGGCCCGGCTCTGCCCACCCCGGCCCGGTTCGGCCCGGCACGCCGGTTCGGTTCGGTTCGGCACGGCACGGCTCGGCGCACCGGCACGGCGCTGACGTCACCCACCAGCCTCAGCCGCCGCGCGGGGGCCACATACCGGGGGAGGGGCAGGGGCGGGGCCGAGCCCCGGCGGGAGGCCGGCGGGGACCTGGTGTCCCCTCGGTGTCCCCGGCAGGAGCCGCCTCAGGGGACCCAGTCCCCCCGGCTTACCCCCGCATTGTCCCGGTGCGGAGCCCTGAGGGGATCCGGTCTACGCGGCTACCTCCGCTGTCCCCGGGAGGAACCCCCGGCAGGAGCCGCCTGGGGGGACCCGGTGCCCCCTCCCGCCACAGTCCCTGTGAGGAGCCATCGAGGGGCGATCCCGCCTGGCTCCCACCTCGCGGCGTCCCTCAGGGTAACCCCTCACCCTGAACCGGGATACAATCCCGGCCGGGCGTCCCGCCCTTGCCCGCGCCCCCGCCCCCGCGGGGATTTACTGGCGTTACTGCGCGACTTTCCAGCCTGTGCCGCGCCAGCAGCCTGCGCCCCCCGCCTGCCCCTCCCCCCCCCCCTCCCCCGGGCCTGCCCCCAGGAGAAACAGGTTTGGGGCAGCGCCCCAAGGGGCGAGGGCTGTTCCAGGCCAGGTAGCCGGGGTCTTTCCACTCCTGGGTAGCACGACCCCGCTGAGCAGCCTCAATGGAAAAAAATACACCCTCTTCTGTATTTACAGTGGGCAAGAACAATTAAAGGAAGCTGCTTCAACTGTGTAAGTGGAGGAAGTGCAATAGTTCGATAGTTATCGATCCCCTCCAGACAAGTGTGTGGCTTTGTTAGAGCTGGAGGAACCGAGCCTCCCTCCTCTTCTGCAGGGGAAAGTGGTGAGAAAAAATAAAAGAGAAAATGATCCAGTAAATTAAACACCCAGGGAATTAGGAGGAAATTAAGGTGTATCATTTTTGGCAGTATAGTAGTCTGTAATGAGCCTGCTCTACTGTGTCACTGTCTGAGATTAAAACAAACGTTCCCAGCTGGTTGCCCCGTGAGCAAGAAGGTGCTGAATTGGTGCTTATACCTGTGAATACAAGGGGGAGAAAGAAAGGGAGAAGAAAGAGGAATAGGAGCATTAACAGTTGTCATTAAAACCTTCCAAGGAAACTGATTTCATGTGCCTCGCGCTACTGCGAGCTTTGCCTTTCAAAGCCAAGCATGGAGGTTATTCCTCTGGTTGACAGGTGACACAGATGACAAACACACCCCTCCGGGGAAGAGCTCAATGGAGGAAAATGGGGCTGTTTGGGCAAAGATGTTCTCCCACGTGCCTGCTGGCTGGTATCTCACGTCAGGGTTTTATTGCAGTGATCTGTGTGGTGATGCCGCAGGCCCAGCATTTTGTGGAGAGGTTTCACCACCAAAGCAGCTGCCGGCTCTGCTCAGCTCCAATGCAAAGTGCCATATAGGAACAGAAAACAAGTTACGATCCTGGCTGTGGGGTGAGGCCAAAGCTGTGGGAGCACACTCTGCATCCGTGCTGACTGGGAGTCATCTGGGGATTTGAGGACTTTTCTTCTGCAGCTTGAACCCTTTGGTTTGTGGCACTGAGTCATTTTGTTTTAAGAAGTAGGCTAGCCTCTTGCAATTAAGCAGCAAGCGTATGCCCATGCACGTACACATTTATACTTTCTTTTAAAAGGGTGGATGCCGGGTTTGGTTGATACAAGTTTGGTTTTGGTGAAAAGGCTGGATATTACTGGGGCTTCAGAAAACCAGGGCAGCGCTCAGCATCTCGTAGGACCTTAGCCGTTGTCCCCAGAGCGGTGCCACGTGAATGACAAACTCTGGCAGTGCTGTGAATGGCATCATGGAGCAGCTGTCGCACCACTACCACCAAACACCACAGCTTGGCAGGATTGGTCCCGAACGCTAAAGATAAAGGGGTCTCCATTCAAAGGAGTGACTGCATGGCAGTAACTCCAGGCAGCTATAGTTGGCTTGTCGTCATCATGAAGCTGCCAAGTGTAATGACTGGAAATACCATATTTATGGTACGTGGTGTTGGTGTGACTCAAACCACATGCCATAAACTGGAGGTTTTGGCACCCATGGGTGTGTAATGGTGCTGTGGCACACACAGAGACAGCAGCTGCTGCTCTCTGGTGTGAGGTGGGTGCAAGGGTGCATGTTTCCAAGCAGGGTGAAGAGAGGCGGGATGATAACATGATAAGCAACTTTAATTAAACACTATGGAGACTGAATAGATAATCATGGGCCTGTGCTGCATCTTCATGTGCAAGGAATTGTGTCTCTTTCTAAGCAGGGAGATGCAAAGCTCTCAAAAACCTGCCTGTTTACATCAATTTCCTGATGATTGGTGAGGAGGAACCCAGCACACTTGATCAAAGCAGGCAGCGCTGTTGCCTGCAGCATGTGCCAATACTGGGAGCTATGATAATCTCTTTTTTTCACGCTGCTGTAATGTGGTTTCTAATCCAGGCTCTCTCCCTTCCCCATGTCAAATAGCCGAAAGCACAGGTAAGGCAAATGCAGAAAGGCACTAGCCCTGCCCAAAACCCGGCAATTTGGCCTTCCCGCTACAGGCTCAGGCTGTCAGATGCCTTCAGGAAGCAGGTGCTTTTCTCTGCTGTCTCCTTTTCCAGTGCTTATTCTCATTGAGAGAGGGGGCATTTTTATTGTCTAATCACAGCATGTAGAGCATTTTATTTGGAGCCTGAAATTCACACCTTCTGCAGGCAAAGCAGCCAAAACCCACAGGGGTGACATGCAGACTGTACCGGGGGACTTACACCCTGTCCAGGTGTAGATTTCACTCCAGTTGCATAATGATGCCGTTACACCCACTGCAAAATGTTTATCTTGCATAATATTATTCTGTCTCCAGTTACAGGGCTTATCCAACATATTTAGGAAATTAAATCATTAGCTGCTGAAATGAACAGGACCCGAGCATCTAGAGCAGGGGTCCTCAAACTTTTTAAGCAGGGGGCCGGCGTGCAGATGAAGTGGCAGGCAGTCATCTGCGGCTGCTTGGTTTCCCCCCCCCCCCAACCCCCGGCGGTGTGTGTGTGTGTGTTCTGTAAATACCGGGGGCCGGATTGAGGACCCTGGGAGGCCGTATCCAGCCTGCGGGCCATAGTTTGAGGACCCCTGATCTAGAGCATGAATGAGTTTCAAAAATCCCCTGCCAGATCTGAACTCGGCAATGTCAGTGAAGTAATGCAAGCCAGCCTGGTGCCATAGTTTCCCGCTGGATATGGTACATTCAGCACATCCTTTTTGACACATGTAATGCTGCCTTTTCCAGCCACATCCCTGATATTTTATCAGCTCTCGGAACAAGGTGCAGAAGGTCGGTAGCTGCCGTGCCTATCGCTGACCTGCAGCAGCACACCCTGGCATGAACCGTTAATGCTTTCACAGGCCCATATGCAACAGGCAGAGAATAAAGACTCTTTTTTGCCAACAAATTCTATAAAATAAAGAACCAATGTAAAAGCAGCCAAATTTCCAGAGATGCCAAGACCAGTTTCTGGGCTTTGGGGGCATTTCAGGACTCATGAAAAAAATATTAAAAAAAAAATCCATCAACACTTTGTAGGTTGCCTTCTCTCCACATAGATGGGGAATACTGTTAGGAACTGCTCTGTGTTACAAGAATTTCACGTCTTTCACGTGCTTGTGGAGAACCACAGGATAATTGATATGAGCAGGGACCTCCTGAGTCACCTAGTCCAGCCCCCCGCCACTTGGAGCGCGTCTCCTCAAATCAGGTTCCTCACAAAGTTTTCCAATTGAGTCCTGACCATCTCCAAGGACGAAAGGTTGTACAGCAGGTGAGGGCAAAGGGGATTTAACAGAACTAGGTTTTGTGTGTGAGGCAGCAAAAAAGAAAACAGCATTTCTTGCCTTGGCAGTCTCCTCTCCAGGCTGCAGGCTGCCTACCCCACACGTACACACCACTCACCAAATTTCAGCTTTCCTCAGCACTTTGAGCTCGCAGCCCAATTCTGTTCCATCAGCTGTATTATTAATCAGCAGGCTGCAAATTATGTTGCTATAACCCATGTACTTTTTGTATTTTGAACTGAAAATAAAATAAATTGGTGCATAGTAAACAAATCCCAGCTTTCCGGGAGAAGAATGCAACTGGTGCAGCAGAGCAAGGGGAGTTTCGGGTGCTATAGAGCCAGAATAGCTGGGAGCCCACAGCGAATGACCTCATCCAGGCTGGACCCCCTTGTCAGCAAATTGAGATAATTGGCGGAGTGCTCATCCAGACAGGCTCCGTACTGGTCCCAGGGTAGAAAATGCACTGGCGAGACCCTCTCCCTCCTGCTTCTCACCCCAGGTCCCACTGGGTCTGCCCAGCCCAGGCGGATGGACCCAAACCCTGGGGATTTCAGCCCAGCTGAGCTGCCACGCGGAACTCCCCAGAGAGCCGGGTACAGCACTTGCCTCAGCCGTCAGCTCAACTCCAAACTGTACTGAGTAGCTCTCTAAACAGAGGCTGAAAAAAGGACAACATATAATATTTAAAAAGCTCTTTGACTTTCCAACCTTTTGTGCGGAAAAAGGACACACAAAAAATACCGAAGGAGGAGAGGCTGATTAATGGTTGGGCCACAGCTCTTCGCCCATGCCCATGTCTCCTATTCAAACCAAGTTGGCCTTCGTAAAGGTCAGTTCATATTTCTAGCACACAGTAGTTGGGCTGGGGAATAACAACAACAACAAAAAACCCATTTAGTAATCCATATGCTTTTTTTCCCCTCCTATTACTACAGTGCATTGTTTGAGTAGCTCTCTGTTGGTGTAAACACTGGTATAGGGCACCGCTTGAGCACGGTCCAGTGGCATTAGCCCTGGCAGCTCCACTGAAATTACTCTGCATTTGCACTGATGCCATCAGGAAAAGATGAATTCCCCAGGGAGGTGTGTGAGAGTAATGTGTGATCAGTTGCCCCGGAGTAGTATTAATGTACAAAAATAAAGTGTGAATTAAAAACAGCAGGACAGGAAAGTGTCAAGGAGTGTCAAGCTGGGGAAATTAAACTACTCTAACTCACCATGTGCGCTATTTGCTCCTCTGTGCACGCTCTGATTTCTCCCCAAAGCATTATAAAATGAATAGATACTTAAATGCTGGTGTCTACAAAGCAGCTGGGCAGGTGAGCCCTGGCTGGTGGAGACAGCGGTGGAGGGAAGCAGCCCTCCGTGCCACTCACCTTGCAGCAGCTGCCTGCACCCATCACATCGCGACGCTTCAACACCGCTGGCGGGGCACAGTGCCCTTCCCCTTCCCGCTATGACCGAGGACACCTAAACCGACCCCAAGTTCCTTGGCACAGGCACCACACCTTCCTCACTCTTCCCTACCTTTAAAACACCAAAGAGAGGTCAAGAATTTGAGTTTCTATCTCTTAGAAGGAACGAGCCACTGCTGCAGCCCTAGCTCGGCTCTATCCTCGTGTAGCAAAGCTGGCTGTGCACAAAGCTGCCTGTGCCCACCTCACCCTGCCCACAGGGGCAGTGAGACCCTGGCTGCAGGCACAGACCACTGCTGGGCACCAGAGCATTGGCCAAGATGCACCAGTGAGCTGTCCACTAAGGAAACAGCTTGTAACAGTCCGCATCTTCGAAACGGGAGTGCTTTGAAGGAGGCAATGTCAGAGTACATAACCCATCAGGTGTGACTCCCAGCTCTCGCCAGCTCCTGTGAGGAATGCAGAATTAAATGGAGGAGGGAGGGCCTGAGATACTTTGGAGCCACACTGAATTCAGGGCTGGATAACACAGCAGAGGACCGTGCAGAGCGGCTGGTTTGAAGCATAACCGAGCAGCTAAGCAGATACGATGCCTGGATGTCGAGCTTCTGAGAGTGAGTCTGTGCAATGAAAATGGTGTCAGCAGCACAACCCATTCACTTTCTATCTATTGCAGACACTTGTTCACCAGTGTGTGACTGCAGAGCCTGTCCCTGCTGCTCTCCCTGCCTGTCCCCACCTCACCACAGCTGCACCCAGGCCTCAGCACCCTCCTTGCATCCTGAAATAACAGTTTATTCACTCCTTCCTCACCTTCCCACATCGAGTCTGATTTAATGCTTGTGTCAGAGCACCCACTCAACCAAACCGGGGCAAGAGCAGCGACTGCTGCCACTCGCCAGCTGCAAGGGATCCCAGCCTGCTCCTTCCATCTCACTGGCAACAAAACTAGTCAAGAGCAAAGCTTTTGATTTCCCAAACTGTCACCAATTTGGCATCAACTTCCTTGAAGGCTTCCCTTTTTTCTTCTGTCTTACTGAACTGACCTAAAACTGCCAAAGAAAAAAGAAGAAGTCTCTCTCGTGTTTTAGGCAGCCACCTTTGTAAATCCTTGGGAACGAGCTTGTCACAATTCCCCGGTGCAGGGGAATGCTATTAAAGCATAGAGTTCTCCGCACACCCACATTTTCCATCATTTTCCACCTCCTGCTATTATTTTTCACATGCGCTATAACCAGCCTTTACAGACCATGAATGTCACACCCGGGAGTGGAGGCACCTGCCAGAATGATGGCAGGAGACCCCCGAGGAGATGGCATGACTCCTAGCTGTGGGGCTCCAAGGATGGCCTCGGAGAGCCCAAATTTTGCCATGGTGCTTCTCAGTTTTTGTCCCACCCCAGAGTCAGTTTGTTGTGAGCAATTAGTGCTGGCGCCAACGTGACGGAGCAGAAGGAGCTCCCGCACACCACAGCATCCCCTCCCTTTCCCTGCCCAGTGTCCTTCCCCTCTTACCTGCTTACCACACAAGCCATTTATCCTGGCATCTCAATCATTAACAAAGGTTCTAATTAAAAGCAGTGTCTCTGCCTGCCCAGAACTCCTGATCTTGTTGGTTTAGCTGTGGCTGTGGAAGCCATGATGGGTGAGGGGAGCCCAGGCACAGTGGGAAGGGACCACGCAGGGTCTATGGTGCTGCAAGGCAATTTTGGATACTGGCACCTGGTTCAGCTGAAGTCCTGATTGCTCTAAGCATTTTGCACCCAGAGCAAAAATCCAGCCACAAGAAGGCAAACCAACACAATTCTTTTAAAACTTCACAAGAAAGCAAACCAACAGAATTATTTTAAAGCTTCACAAGAAAGAAAACCAACAGAACTATTTTAAAACTTGTGGTTTTCTTTCTAAAAGCAGACGCCTTTCCTTTGCGGTGCCTGTCCCCAGCATGCCAAATCCTGATTAAACAGCATCACCTCAAAACTGCCTTCCCCACCCTCTGGGGCAAATCCCTTGGAGTACGTGGATCTAAGCTCAGCTTTAACAAAGGTTTTCTCCCAGGAACAACTCACCTGCTCACCTGGGTATTTAAGTGTTTTACCAGCTCTCAGCATTTGCATTCCTGCTCATTTACAGGACAGAACCTGCAGAAAACAAGCAGTCAGGTTATCTTTCACACAGACCTTCACAAAGCATTGCTCCAAATTACCTGGGAGAAGCAGGGGAAGCAGAAGGGAAATAAAAATGGGAATTAGTCAAGGTCTTCCTATTTATAGATTATTTTACCCATTAATTAAAGCAGAGCAGGCTTCAGAATGGGAACAGTTTCCCTGAAGTCCCAATTAAGTGGGATGGCTTTGCACCAGCCACAGCGGGTATCCAAGGGACTGGGCAAGGACAAAGGACTGATGGATGATAATGAAGGAGCTGTTCAAACTCATGCAAGTAGAGCTCTCAAATGACCTTAAACAGCCTGGTTTAGGAAAGCTGTGCTGTCTGCACCAGGAGATGCTATCTCCCCCAAGGACAACCCAGCTGAGGCATCATCCAGCCCTTTGTGTTTTAGATCTAACATCTTGGGAATATTTCAATGTGAGAAGTAACCAATACCAAGTGCACAGCAAGAGAATTATTATTTTTTCCCTCCAAGACTGGCCATTTCCCTGCATTGTTGTTCTAATTGTAAACAGCACTTTTAAGCTTGAAAAGGTGTTCTGGAAGTGCTGCAAACTGTCCAGCCTCTCAGATCCCATGACGTGCTGAAGCTGGGCAGTATTTAGCTGAGTTAGCCTTTTAATAGCTGGGTCAACTTGAATTTACAGCTCAACCCCAAACAACACTCCAAAGTTCACAATGCGAAGGAGTCAAGGAGCAGATGCTGACAACAACCTCCCTGCAGAGAAGGCTCCTGGCCCAACACAGTTTGGCTGGGAGCAGCGTATGAATGTTGCATGGGGACCACATTTGAGATAATGCCCAAGGTAGTTTGGGAAATCAGCTTTTAATTAATACTACCATGCCTTTTCTAGAGGCTCTTAGCTGGGAGTTCAGCAGGGCAAGGTTGACAGTGGTGCAGAGCTGTTGCCTTCCACGAAAAGCTGAGAAGATGCAAAATACCCCACACATCTGATGTGCTTCTGACAGCAGCACAGCTGTTTGGAGAAAAACAGCTTGTAAGATGCTCATTTAGCCCAATATTGCTTAAACATGCCCTCTGATGGCACCCACATCATCACACACCAGTTGCAATGCTCCAGGTTTCAGCATCGGCCCGCGGGCAGCCCAAAGACAGGATGTGGGAAGCAATGCTGCAGCTTGCTGGCATGTGGCAGCTGGCAGCACCGCGACCTGACAACACAGGCTCTGGGTCATTTTCCATGGGAAAATTTGGCTGCCAATGAGGTGCTAATGATGGCAGAACTGTGAGCTTGCTTGTCCCTGCCAGCTGGGTCTCCTCTGGCCATATGGTGCTGGACCAGTCTGGCAAGCCCTGGCTGTCACTGGAGGTGTCCAGACAGGGCTTGAGCCCCAAAACCAGGCACAGTACATGGGGCAGGGCAGGAGAGCCGGAGGTCCCCAGCTGTCCCCATTGCCTCCTTCCTCCCAGGTCCCTGCAGCTGGATTTTGCCAGAGTTTTTGTCCAAAAGGGACAGGGAGGCAGCTGCTCGCTCCCTCTGCACGTGTCTCCCTGCCGCCTTCTCCCAGTGGGCTCCAGCCACTGCTTTTGTGCCTGGAATTAGCCAGCAAGCCTTGTGTCCTCACTGACCAGGGGGCCATCCTGGGAATGCCACTGCTGTGTGGGACACTGGCAATTGCCACTGGGGACTGTTTCTCCCATCCTCTCCCTTCTTAGGTGGCTGCAGACAAAGATTGCACTGTTCCAGGGTGGAAAGCAGAGCTTAGGGCTCTACCCCTCAGCCTGCGGCTGCCATGTCCATGTTTTTCCTCTTGGTGGTCTCCAAGAAAAGGCAAGGACTATGTGGTTACACCGGAACATCTCTTTGTGACACACACTGTGGCTCATCACCAGGAAAGGGTCTGGATCAGCCAGGGCTGCTGGAGGAAGGAAGCATCAGCCCCAGCTCACATGGCCATGCAGAGCCCTGAAGGCTTTTCCAGTGCAGGCCTGACCTCCCTGGTCCTCCCAAGCCTGCAAGATGGAGAAGATGTTTCCAGCTGAAGAACAAAACCAGAATAACCAGCTGGGCTACCAGTGTCAACCGGTGCCTTCAGACTGAAGACTCCAGCTGCCAGACAGCTTCTATGGAAGCAAGTGGAGCCTGGGCAGGGTCGCAGCAGCAGACAATGCTCAACCTCTGCCAGGTCAGAGGCAAAAACTGCTCTGGGCTGAGTCACGGTGGCCCCGAGGAGGATTCATGTGGCTCCCTTGTACAGTAATTCCCTAACAGATGGCTGGGTAGAAAAAAACCCAACATCCTCCTCTATCAGTGCTGGGTGAAAAAACAACAGTATTACTTATTGTAAAAAATGAGACAATTTTCTAGGGTGATTTCTCTTCTGCAAGGCATGGGGCAAAGCACAGCGGCATGCATGCAGCTTCTCACACCCGGACTCTATCCCAGCTCCAGAAGCAACTCTGGAAGTCCCTCTTGCATTGACCAGCCCTGCTCCTCACACCCACCCAGAGGGCTTTATTCCCCCAGCTGCCTTTTTGCGATGGCTGGTGTGAGCTCAGAGGCCAGGAGTTGGTCTCACTCAAACCCAAGGAAGCTCTGGATCAGCTGCCCCATGCCTCATCTTGGGATGGTCAAGGTGGCCCCAGCTCCATCCACACATCCAGAGGTGCACCTCAGCGGGCTTCTGCAGCCCCACCAGCCCCTAAGCAAAGCACAGCCTTTTTTTGCACAGTATGGACTGAAAACTCCCATCTGAATGACATTCATTGCCGGCATGTGGAGTCAGGCAGCTCACCCTAACACCTGCCTTCCACCCAAGAGCCGGTTGGCATCACCAAGATGTTTTCTGGAAACCTGCTCTGTTGTGGCACAGACATGGGCTGGGGAGGGAGGGCAGGACAGCACAGAAACGGTGATGCTTAAGGTCATGCTACAACAGACTTTCAGACAGGACAACCTGCAGAAGACACAGAAGATGCTGAGCTTCAAACCAATGCTAAGCATTGACCACCAGTGTCAATGACAAGGCATGAGGAGGAGGAAAGTACTGCAAGATTTCAGGGGAGACCTCTAAGATACATGCAACAGATTAATCTGTAATTTGATATTTTCAGCCAGGGAAATTTCATCTCATCATCTGAGGAACTCCACGACCCATTTGTATATTGTTTGTGTGTTTGTGGGTTCTGTACTCCCACCTAACAGCCGAGACAAAAGCTTGGCCGTAGCAAAAGAGAAGAAAAGGCTACAAACACTCCCATGGCAAAGATGACTTGACCAGGCTGAGGAACCATCATTAATCAGGCTAATTCAGGCTAGTGAGCTGTTCAAGTGATATTAGGCCTGGCAAGAACAGCCAGAGCAAAATAATGAAGGCTTTAGAAGAATGAAGAAATACAGGGCAGGTTTCTGATCGCTGATCGCTGCTGTACACACACATACAGAGCCAGAAAACCAGAGGGGCTGAGGGCCTGGAAGCCCAGGACATGCTTTGGAGTCAGAGCATGGAGGATGTGGAAGCCACACCAAGCAATCGTTAGAGATTTGCTTGCCTGCATCTGAGTTCAGAAAATAGGAATAAGTTACGATTCACCATCTCTGAAGCACCTTTGCAAGAAAACCCTCTGCAGCCCCACTGCCACCACCACCCGGGTCCCCTTCCAGGCATCATCCCCCAGACGGGGATGCAGAGAGGAACCAGTGTTTCAGCCTGTTCCCTTGCTGCTTCTGGGGTGAGAAGACGTTTGGTAGAGCTTTTGTATCACCTCAACCAGGGTTAGGTGACAGAGGGTAAAACCAAGAGAAAGCAAAGGATAACAGGTGCTGCTCAAGCCATCATATGGTCCCTCTGTCACCTCCCTCTGTGCTTTGTGCCTCGGAGGGATATTTTGTAGAGCTGGAAAAAATAGGAAATATCTTCCCCAGCCACCAAGGGAAGATAACTGTGTGGACTCCTCATCCTTCACGCAAGGCAGCCCGCCTCCTCCCCACGCTACTGAAAAGCCAGGACTTCAGCTTTCACTGAATGAAAATATCCCAACTGAAGGCAGATGAAGGGAAATATTGAAACCAGCATCAAAAAAGCTGCGCTACCCTCGCAGCAGTGGCAAGGTGAGCAAAGTCTTCAAAAACCTGTATTTTAAACTTGATCTGCTCCAAAAATTGGCTCTACAAAGCCGCACAGCTTTGCAATCCCCACCACCTCTGCACCATCTGCTTCCAGCTTTAAATAAAAGGATGTTTTGCTGTGCTTTCTGATGCTTCTGATACTGTTTAGAAGAGCATCTCTCCTACACTCTCTCTTTCCAGGTGAGCTTTCCAAGGTTAATAAATAATATGGTTACAGGGCTGAAAAAAACCACACAAGGGAGCAAATCTGAAGCATGGGTCAGAGAAACAGGGACACACAATGCTTCCTGTGGGGAAGGACTCCTGCAGCAGCATCTGCATGGGATTTGGAGGCAGGGAGACACAGAGATGGTGAAGTTTCCCATTTGTTCCCTGTTTTCCATTTCTTCCCGGCTTCTGGGCACAGTCACCTCAAAACTGCAGCCAACCATAACCAGAAGTGTCCAAATACAGAGAAAAACCCAGAATCACAGAAAATGCACATCCCATGTACTCAGACAAAGACCAAAATTAAAAGATGCCAACCACTGCTAACCAAACTATGCTGGTGGAAGTGCTACTTTCAGCCTGGTGTCCATCACTGTGAGTTGAGCCTGTAATGTTTGGCCCTACAAATAGTGTCACCAAATCCCATGGAGCAAAGGGGGAAGCGGATTCCTGCCAACATCTGGCAGCAGCATCCCTGGCTGAGGAGATGCAGGGACAGGGAAGGAGAGTGGGACTGGCTCAGAGAAGAGGGTGAAACATGAGGCCAGAGCTTGCACCAAGCAGCCTCCAAGTCCAGGTACAAGGACAAGAGGTTTTTCTCAGCTGTGGCTGGATTTAAGCTGGATATTGGGAGAGATTTCTTTCTGTTAAGTCAGAAAGATCCAGACTTCCCAAGTCAAATAAGCCAAGTGAAGCCAAGTGGGTTTAACATGGAGCTGGGCAAGTCAACAAGCAAAAAGCATTGCTCCTTGGAAAGGGATTTGCAAGGTGAAAGCTTGGGGGAGCACAGGGAAATGGCAGCCAGAAACGAAGCACTTTGTGCTGTGATCTTAACTGTCAGCTGGCAGTGTGGCCTTGGGAACTACTTTAACACCCTGGCAACTCATCTCCTTTTTGTACATAGGGATAATAATACTAACCCATGCTAAGGAACCACTCCAGACATTAACATTAAGACATAATCACACGAGAAGCCCTCCTGGTCTGCATTGCAGCACAAAATATTAATAACTTCAAGACATTTGTGACAGTGCTGAGTATCTCTGAGAGCTCAGCCCATCCCAAAGCAGGAAGAAACCCAGAAGCACATCACTGCAGGTGATGGAGCAGCCAAAGTACCTCAAAACTTCTAAAACCCCTCCAGGAGGGAGGGACAAGCAGCCGTGGGGCCAGGCAAGGGTGGAAGACCCCAAGCCAGGCACCCACCAGCACAGAGCCATCCCTTCAATACTCATACTTTATTAATAAAGCAGGGGTCCCACCACACAGGCTCGGTTGCTCCTCGCATTGTGAGGCTCTTTAAATTTTAATTGGTGAGCATATACATTCATACCCAACTAGCTCCTGCCTGAGAGATGTTGCCATGGCATTTCCCAGCCCCAAAGCACTGGCGTTCTGCTGCCAGATTATTCACACCCGGCACTGCCAAGGGAGAGTCAAGGGTTCATAGCTGGCATGCACCAGCACAGGGAAAAATGGACCGTTTTTACGTTCATTGGGTTTTAAAGAATTCGTGAAATTGCTGCTGTTCTGCCTAATTACCTACTTCATTATCAGCAGGGGAAAGGAATGCTGAAACTCCAGCAATTTCCATATTTCCCCGTTGCTGGGAGGGGAGAAGCGAGGAGCTTGGTGGGGTTGATTCACCAGGAGAGCCCCAGCACCAGGTTTGGGATGCACCCTGCAATGAGACCCTACAGCAACTCAGCTGCAGGATCAGCATTTCCGCAACTGCTCATATATATATATGCATATATTTCCTATACAGCTTCCTCCTGGGAGCCACCTGTGCACGGGGTCCTAGGGCTGTTTCCTGGCAGGGAGCAATCCTGAGTCTTTCTCTCCTTAAGCAACCAAGTGACAACCAGAAGGAAATGCTGCAAAGAATAAAAACAAAAATCAACATATTTCCAGCTTTTAACAGTCAGCACATTATTTAATTAAAACTCTATTAAGATCAGCGTGATTTCTCAGAGGGAAAACATATTTAAATTACTTTGGTGGCTGATGCTCACTGCAGTTATTGTAAGGCAGGGAGATGGCTCTGCCCCAGACACCCACTGCACCCAAGAGTGATGAGAGGAGGAGGATTTTTTATGATAATTCCCCGTGCAGTTAGGTTACAGGGCCACCTTCACTTTTTTGGGTCTTCCCAGGAGGCAGCACAGGCAGATAATTTACAGCCTATTTATTCAGACATGCTTAAATGAGGAGCCTTTGCACCTCGTGGAAGCATTTTGGTGTTTTAAAAGCCTTCTGACTTCTAGGATATTGCAGGAATACATTACTGGGCATTGCTGAAGAGCTAGAAAATGTAATTTTGATTTAAGCTCATATGGAGGCAAATAACTGCATCATCTAGAAGAGCATTTTTCCTTACAAGGCACCTGGAGCTCTGACCAGATAGAGGACACTGTCCCAAATTATGGATTCATTTGAAGGTGAACCTGGTTTATGCACAGCAGGTGTCATCAGGTGTGGAATGTGGGCAAAGTATTATTTCAAAATCAGAAGCTCACATGGCAGCATCAGGGAACAAAGGGTCCCATTAGTATTTTAATTGGATTTATTTCCTTACTTTTCTGCAAGGGTGCAGAATCAGGCCGTCAGACCTTCAATCCGGGCTGCCAAGACGACTGACACAACCACGCTCTTTCCAGATGGAAGCAGACAAGAGACTAGCAATAAACCCGCTCTTAATTAAACATTTGTCTTGCAATTACATACTTCTGAGTAATTATCACCATCAAGAAAAACACCAACTGGATTACACAAAGAGACAGACGGTAAAGGTTAACTGGTCATCTTCTCCCTTTGCAATTATTCCTGAGATCTTGCAGAGGGAAGGGCAGGACATCCGGAGAGCTGCTACCACTACAAGGGAGGATACGAGCTCATTCAAGGAAGAATTAACCTGAACTAGCAGATTTTTCAATTACAGGACTGAGAGGACTGATGATGATTTCTTCCAGGCCTTGGTCCAGGCTCAGTACAACAACATGGCCAACAGCCTCAGTGGTTGTGTGCCATCCCTCCGTAGCACCTTCCTATGTTTTATCGTCCTCGGGCTCCATGAGGGTAAACCCGGACCCACTGTTAAGGACCCACAGATCACTGCAAGGTTTGGGGCTCTGCAAACACCGAGGCTGGAAATCCCCAGGGGTGGCTTCAGGTTATTCTTCTCGTCCCTCCTCCCACCCCATCCCACCTATCCCCACAGCAGGGTCAGCAAAACAGCTTCTCCAAACACAACGTTGCCTTCCCTTGAATCATCTCTTTTTACATTAAGTGACCCCAATTCCTTTATCTTCCCTTACATCAATCCTTTTTAGCCATCCACACTTCCATCTTTTGGCTTCTCTTTAATTTGTTCTAAGACGCAACCAGGACCTCGCAGAGAAAGGATTCAAGCTGGGTCCCCACCCGTAATTAGCAGGTTGACTAACTGCTTTCTGTTTCTAATGCAGAGTTCCCATTTGGTAAACCCAGATTTTATATATATTTATTGGCTTACTTGGCAATAGCCACACGAACTGATTCCTACTTTAATCTGTGCTCCACTGTGATTATCAGGTCTCCTATGACATACTGCTACTGGCCAGCTCCTTCCAGACTGCCCTGGTTTCTCCTCCCCATGGATCTCTCTGATTGGCATCATCCCAGGACATGGCACAAGAAGGTGAGGCAGCGTTAGATGCACGAGCTAGGGAAGCAGGGTTGTCTGCAACTTGGGTTTTAACAAAATTCACCAACCCAGCACACTTTGAACTCCTGGATAATTTATTGTATTCAGCTGTAACTAAGAAGGAAGATGCCCAGAGATGAGGCCTCTCCAGACAAGACCAAGGTGAGATCTAAGCAACGAGAAACTGGACAGAGATTTCACACCCGTATGCTCCCATAGCAAGTATCACACAATCGCAGTAACTCTGCAAGTCTTCCTGACATCCCTGCACAGCTCAGGGCAGAGGTGCTGTGTGTGAAAAATATAGGCATGATTCACGTCAAAATAGAATATGGCGTGATAAGTGTAATTGTTGTACCCTGTGTGAATCTAAAATAATTTGTGACCACTATAACCTGTATCACAATTGTAATGAATGGGCGCATGTAAACAATGTAACCACTTCTTAGAAACTCCGCCTAGAGCTGAGGCAATCGCTACTTAGAAAGTGCACCAAAGAAAGTGCACCAAAGAGACAAAGACCCTGAGATTCTCAAAAGTGCGCCAAAGAAGACCCAATAGGAGGAGAAGGTATACCCTACTAACACAGATGACCCAATGGAGGAAGAGCAGGACGATTATCCAGCGAGAAGAGATTGGTCAAGATGCTGGTATAAAAGACACTGTTTTCAGAACTCTGTGTGATTGTGGTGGAGCTAAGGGAGGCTTTCCGCTCACCCAGCGCTGTTTTTGCTTATTGTTTCTCAGCCTAAATTGATTGAACCCAAATAAAATTGTTTTCATTTATAACATGCGGCACCGCTAAAAGCATCACATAAAAAGCCAAACTATTAAAACAAATGGGAAAATGTGGATTATGAAAAGCAAACATTTGAATAAATCTCAGACACAACAACTGACTTTCAGTCACGCTTATTTGCGGCCGTCTCCCTCAAATGAACCATCCAGAAGCAAGTTGCAGGCCTCTTCCCTGCTCCGAAGGAATCATTTTTCTACTTTGAAAACAAAGGCTGCACAAAAAAGCAACCTGAGTTTGTTCCCAAAGGTTAATCTGATTTGCTGAGCCACAGCTGAATTATTAATGATTAGCGCTGTGGTTTCTATTGAGGTACAAGCAGACAGGTAGCAACCATTAAACCAACAAATCTTTTAAGCCAGCACAGCTCACATCTATGAAGAAGCTCGTCCAACTCCCAGCCTGCTTGGACCACAGGGAAATTTAATTATTTAGGTTTCTCAGCTGCCACATAAATATCAAACATAAAGCATTAGTTCATAATTGAAATGCCGCTGCTCAGCACATGGCAAGAGAAGCTGCATCAGCAGGCATGAGTGAGGTGAGGCTGGCCAGTGCCAAGAGATACGTGGGAACAGGGACTGAGCTTCTTCCCTGAACAAATTCCCACTGCAATCGGTGGGGGAAGAACAGAAAAAAAAAAAAAAAAAAAAAAAAGGCAAACTTCAGAATGGATCAATCCAGAAGGTTTTTACTGAGCATGACACGGCTTTAATATATTGCCAAGAGAGTCCAAACAGCTTGACTCCACAAAGTGATGTAAAGGCCTGGACTTATCATCACTTATTAATCTCACATTGATTAAATAAGAAACACTACTGAACTGGAATAGAAAGAATTTCAAAGCCATTGTGTTGCTGTTCACTGCTCTGATATTCCACTAGTTCATTTGCAATCAGAAAATCCATGAAGAATTGAGGAAATGGGAAAACCAGTTTTCCTAGTGCAATTCTCCTCACGAGGAAGCAGAGGCTACGACCTAACACATCGAAATACAAATACACTTAATTGGTTTCGATCAGGGCTTTCCAAAGTACTTGCTTTTCTTCAGCTTTGAAAGCAACACATGTAGGAATAAACTTGTTCCATGTTTCTGTCTGTACATGTAAAATGCATAGAGTGCTTCTGCCTGTAAACCCCAGCATATTTAAAGTAGTTCCATTTAAACAAGTTTTTCTGCATTTTAATTGCATCCCAATTCCCAGGAAATTCCGTGTGACACAAGTTAGATTAAAAAAATATAAACCCAACCATTTCATAAGAAAGCACCACTTAGTCTTTGTACTTCACCATGGAAGATGGTAAGCCTAATTATGAGGATATTAAGCTTTGTAGCTGCTTAAATACATATTCTCCTGGTTATCACATACATGGGTTCCAAATTTCATGCAACATGCCTTAAGGGGTTTCATTCAGTAAGAATCAAGCACTCAAGGGGAAAACCCACCAACCTATAAATGTAAAACTGGATTACAAATAATGATTTAAATCAAGGTTTCCTGCTTTTCCATGCTGATCCTCAGCACAGGAGTTCCCTTTAGATAGCTGTATGGTTTTATAGCTTGTTTGAAACACAAAACTGTTCCACTCCTCTGATGAGGGCAAGCTCATACACATGCTTGCTTGTATGGGGCAGGGGAAGGTGAGCAGACACTCTTCTGTCAAAGTCCTCAATATCAATTATCTTCTTTATCCAGCATTCCTTTACACAGTTATTTACTGTTCAGTATTAACTCCCTATAAGTGACGATCTAGCATGAATGACACAAATGACACAAAATGCTCGTTTGTGGGCACGTGCTCTCACAGATGGAAATTGCTGCCTCCTGAAATAACACACAGCTAAACACTGAACTAAATACTCATGGGTAAAAGTGCTTTGAGCATTGATTTCAACAAATAATTATTTCCATTAGTGCCTCTTCAAAGAGGAGTTAAGGAGAACAAAAAATACTTTTCTTAACCAACAAAACAGCAAAGCAACAGGAACAAAGAGCATTTGAAAAAGCAACTTTGTTTTGTCTCAACTTTTTAGATCATGTGTGTGTATTTCCTGTCCTCCAAACCCCACCGCCATGCACAGGGCAATAGGATTCAGCATCAAGGCCCAATTTAACAGACATTTCTTTCCGCCTCTGCCCAAGACATTTACCACATCATATCAGATTATCGCAAACATTAAGTCCTATGTTTTGTCTAGATGAGCCTGAGGAGGTAACTTTGCTCATCAAATACTATTCATCAACCGCTTCTCCTGTTCCTTACAGCTCCCGATACATGCAAGGGGTAGAGAGCAACGGGCATGAAAGCACAAACTGAGCCACGTCCTGAGAACAGATTAAGGCTGTGGGAAGACCACGATTCCTTTTTCTTATATCAGGTAATTAAATTGCGTTACCTCAGTTTTATTTCCTTGTTATCAGAGGCTGAACTATCAGAGAAGCTGACATTTGGAAGAGCACAAGTTAGCACTAGAAAGCTGCAAGTTATCTGTATTTTGGAGGAGTATTACATTAAACCATCTGGCAGGACTGTCAGAAGCACCGGTATCTGCTGCTATTGCCAACTGCAGGCTGATGAAAGATACAGGGAGCACTACCCAGAGAAAAATAAGTAAACATAGCGCAGGAGAGAGTAATCTTCTGAAGCAACTCTGGGAGATGGACATTTTGTTCCTGAAACACTCTGGAAACACCAAAAACTCATTCAAGAGAGGAGACAGGAACCCACTGAGCACCTGTGACACCAGGGCATTACGTTGCTTTGGCTTGCAAGTCAGTGGGAACTTTTTGAGGAAGAAAGGTGGAAGGGTACAGTAAGTGACCACAACCCATGGCAAAACATTCTCATGAGAAGTAAAAGAAAACCCATAATGTGAGGAGAGGAGATTAAAACACTGAGCGCATTTGTGAGAATCTGCCCGAGGGAAAATAGTTTCAAAAATTAAAAACTCCATAGTAACAGACTGAAAGCTGTTAACCAACATCTAATTTATCACAAACTTCAATCCCTACAACAAAACATTAAAAGGAATTACAGGCAGGAGGAAAAAAAAAATCCATGCAGCAGCCATGCTTACCCAGACCAAAACAAGTACTAAGAAAAACCACAACGAAACAAAGAAACCCCCACACCATAGTGATGATATCAGAAAAGAAAAAACTTTTTACAAAACTACCAGGACTTGGCTGTGAATAGCCAAAACCAAAGTTATGTTATACTCTATCAGGTTTTGGTTTTTAGTATTTTGTAGAAGACAATCTCTTGGATGCCAGCCTAACCTAAGTGTAAAACCCCCACCTTGCTGGCAACAAGCAGCCATTGGGTCATGGTGAACACAAGCATACTGCATGCTGGCACAAGCACTGCTTGGCCATTTTAGAAGCAGAGGTTAGGCTTTGGCTACAGTTTGCAATTACACCAGCTGTCAGAGGACATGGGTGCTGCGAGCTTGCCTGATTTCTGTTGCTCTTGCTCTACTCCAGCCTTCCAATCTGCTAGTGCAGGTTCTGTGCCCGGCCAGAAGGTCCTGCAGAGCTGCTGCAGCTGCGTGCTTGCTGTCCCTAGTGCTACGCAGCTAACCACAGGGCTTTGATAATCCAAAGACCTGCTCATTTGAACAGCGAGGAATCAAACATTTTGAGAACAGCAAATTTTAAACAATCATTAAGAAAGGGACTCTTCTCTTTCCCTGATTATAATAATAACTGAAACATTAAACACCTGCCCCTTGGTCTCATTTTCCCATCAGTAAGTTCCTTTTTAAGCCTGCCATAACTATCCTGTATACATAGACCTCTTCTTACAGCAAAGTGTTTACTTGGACATGGTTCTTCTGAGCCCATTTGAGGCTCTTTTTGCTTCTTCCCCACACTTTTAAAGCTAAAACCATGTAATCACAAAATAAATTGCAGAGGAAGAAAAGTCAACATGCTGCAAATACTGAAACAGCCCCATGTCCAACAGACGGACCTCCCTGTAGGGGCACGTATGCAACGGGAGCTCCTCCTGGTGCAGGCTGGAGACCTGACGAGTCAGATGATCTGGGAGAGCAGAAGGAAACAGAAGTTGGGCTGCCGGACAGTCTGGAACAAGCCACCTGGAACTGTCAAAACCAAAAATGAAATAAAAGGCAAGCCAGTGCAACTGCTTTATGAGATTTCTTTTTATTAAACAGAAGGTTGCAAGTCCTGAATCTTGAAAGACTCTTAAAGAGTACATGAAGCTGGGCAAAACAAAAGAAACCAAACCAACAACAAAAAAAAGGACCTGATGATCCATGGACCCAAACCTCTACACTTTATTTAATATAAAATAAGCTTTGCAAAAACCCAGATGGACTCATAGAAACTGGTTTTGCACATCCTTCTGCGCTGTGTGTTTATCTGAACATGAAATATATTGCAATACGATGCAGAGTGGAGACCTCAACATCCCAGAGCAGAAGACCAAAAAAAAACCCCAAAAAACAACCACACACAAAAATGGGAATCTAGGATTGTATAGCACTCACCATGATCTCTTTGCTGAGAAAGTTCAAAGTTCATTCAGGGTCTTTTGCTCATTAAATTGTCATCTTAATACTGACAGGGTACAAGAGGAGTTATTTCAGATTAGAAATTAGGACAGCAGCAGATACAGGCTCATGGAGGAAAAAGACTGTAGCTTTTCTTATCAAAACAGTTTTGATTACTTGCAGAGTTGATATTTATCACAGTAATCCTACTCTGGAACTTACTACACTAATAGGTCATTTGAAAGCAACCTTCTATAATAAAAACTGTGGCAAGTTTGACCAGTATTTTCAAAGTGAAAGTAACAGCTTCACTTACAAAATCCCACTGCTCTACTGTCTCAGTCTCACGGGTTGGTCTGAGGGAAAAATCTGGCTTCATGATGAAGTATGAAAACCACATGGTGAACAGAACTACCAATCATCAGTCTGGAAACGTTTAAACCACTTCAGATCTTCCTGTTCAAGTGATGCAGGAAACACCAAAACATACAATTAGGATAAGAACAAAAAGATTAAGAAAAGAAAATCTGGAAATTGGTTTGAGGGATTAAAAGAAAACAATCAAATGCTTCCTTTGAGTAGCTACAGAGCCTTAAGCACAGTCTCCATAAACACAAAGGAACATTATTAACATGCAGAGAATTTAACTTTCAAGTGCTGACCTGAAAATGTGATTAAAACCGCCTGTGACCACAGGTGCACCAATTGCCTATCTGGTTTGCATTTGTAATTTTCCAAAAGACAGTAGTTCCTCTCAAGTTTTCAAAACAAAACTCAAATACTTCAAAGCCATTTGATATCACCACTCCTAATTTAGGATAGATGCCTGAAAATCCCTTCTTGGTCCTCACTCCTGCCTTTTAGAAAATAAGAGAGCTGGATAGAAACACCCACACATAGAATCTCTACAGACAACAAAATCTCTCTGCATCTCAAAATACTTCTGCCTTCTGTATCCTGGGTAAGCAGGGTACGGAAAGCTCCTTAGCAGATGATGTAGCGTACAAGTCTTGCACCACGAGCTTCTTTCACTCTCTGGCAGTGGTGCAGGATATTGAGGATCCTATGGAAGCACTTATCCACTTTCAGTTGAGTAAACTCTTTGATATCAGCCTCCACGATAAAAAATTAACCTGGAAAACAAATAATGACTTTGCTATAGAAATTATTATGTTGTAGGATACACTTAATATTTCACAAGTAACAATATGACCTCTTAACAATGCATACGCTGATGAAAAAAATACAATCAGCAGTAGGACAGCCTCACGCTACCTCAGGAACTTTGTTCTGCTTTCTAAATTTGTCATCAGAAAGAGGAATTACCAGCCTTCCCATTAAGTTCAACTACCCTGCATCATCCACAGGACCCATTCAGCGAGCTCCACCTGTTGTCAGCTGCGTCTACTAACATCTCTCAAACCATCCATGCTCCTCTATCCGGTTGTAAAGTCTGTAGTAGTCAAAAACGCCACCCAGGGCCAGGTACGAGATCTTCCACAGATGTGCAAGAAGATGTGCTTAGTAGAAAGTCAATTAAAGCACACCTTGAAGAGCCTTGATGCCTAACAGTAAAATTTTCTTTGAGGCCTTGCCCATAGGTGCTCTGCTCTTAGTGACCTCCAAAGCACTGATGTGAGCAAAACCGAACAGATGCTCAGGGTCTGCCTAAAGACCATAACACAGCTTTACAAAGAAAGGCACAATGTTTCAGTGTTTCTATCATGGAACACAGCTGAGCAGCAGCATAATTTGCATCCCAAGTAATTGCTTTGCAATATCTGAAATGAGCTGTTGCCTGATGATGTCCTTTCAGCAGGCACTCAAGTTCTGGAATTGGCCCTTTGCAAATAGAAGGACAGAGCCCTGCATACATCAGAGCTATGCAACCCACCATCCCCTTGACTTCCATCAGATTTAAAAAAAAATAATTCTTCATTAATTAAGGAAATACAAGAAAAAGACTAACCACTTGGAACGGCATCCTCCCTGTGTCTCTAAGAAAATGGCATAGGAAGGTTCTGCATCAGAGCTGGCAGCCCATCCCTTCTTGTAGTTGATTAACTACTTCTAACAGGCAATTCTCATTATCAAGTGCTTGTAAGAAACCAAGGCCTTGACTGGAGTTAAAGCATTTAAAATGCCTGCAACAGAACCCCAAGAGAAAGTCCCCACAAGCTAACAGTAGACATGAGGAAGGCAGGCAGGAATTATTCTAAATACTGCATAGCTACATTCACTGTGATTTCACATTCAGTCTTTATACACTGCTCAGATAGGAGATAATTATAGATCTAGTAAAAAGACTGTAGATTTAATGCTTCCTGTAACATGGCATAAGGTTTTAACTATTGAATGATGAATGCTCTGCCACTTATCTAAAGAATGATATACCTATGTTTATCTAAAAGTTGGGAAACATCCAAAGACCCTTATTGTTGACATAAAGGATGTACTAATTGCTAATCCCTTGGATTTTTGTTATCTTTAAGAAGGCCATCTGGTCCTAAGTTCTTGTTGTCTATGCAACATGGAAAAGACAAGGACTTTAAATCATGGTCACTAGTTTAGCAAGGAACAGAGTCTGTGCAGAGACAAAGAGGTAAAAAGTTCAATGGAGGAAGACTCCCGATCTTCATCCTGAAGACCCCCAGATGACCACTCCTCAAGGATATTGCGCAGGTGCGAGATATGTGAATGAGTTCCCGGAATTGTAATGAATATGTAAACGATTTCCCGGAAAATTAATGAATAGACATGAGTAGCCTGTATAAAGAAGGGACTGAAAAGTCCCCCTAGGTGTGCATGACTTTGGTGGAGCGATTCCCCATGCACCCAGCGCTGCCGAATAAAGATATCCTCAGCTCACATATTGGTGACTGATTTTTTAAATCACTATGCATCTGCACAAAACCATAAGAAAGAAAGGCAATTATCTTTAAGGGGAAGAAGTCGAAGGAAATAACATATTCTTCTGTAGTATCATGCTTCCAAGTCTTATGTGCAAGAAGTCACAAGACCAGGGGTGTTCTAGCTTGGAAAAAGAGGATAGCATTCTACGTCCTTTTACCCTTAAAGTAAGGCAGAGGCAGCATCATCAACCAAGTTATTGGAAAGTCCTTCCTGTTTAACTAAGGAGAAAGTAGCTGATGCTAGCTGGAAAGCCGCAGCTGCCAGGAAAGCTTTTATTCATTAAACAGATACAATGGAGCTTTACACAGGCAAATCTGTGGTTTTCTGTAAACATCTCATCTTTAAATTTCACCTTATGAGTGATTTAACAGGACACACACTCCACTATGAAGGAGCATCCAAGGACATAATGGCCATTAGAACTAAGGTCCCAGAGTGCCACTTATAAGTGTAGTCTTCCCCAAAATATTGCGTAGCCAGAGCTGAAGAATTAAGAGATCAGTTTCTCACAGACTGGGCTGTTCTGAGAGCTGGTGACACAGATTCTAGTAGAATCTTCCAGAGACAGCAACTGTCAAAAGCTGGAGGTCTTCCCCTAGATGGGAACTATGCTGGAATCTCAACAGAGCTTTCAACACTGCCAATTCACATACAGATGAGAAGTGGAAAGTTTGTTTACTAGGAAAAGAAAAAAACAGCCTAACTGCTTAAAAATATAACTACAGTTGGATAGAGACCATTTGCAATTTCCAGTAACAGGGCGATACACCTGAATGGTGTTAGGAACTCAGGGATAATCTGCAAACCGATTTCGGTCTGTTATACCTGGGGGAGCACCAGAATATCCTTAACCTGTGCAGAATACCATATCTTCTTATATTTGCCCAGAATTCAGGACAGCAACATTCAGCATAGCAGGATCTTTTTTATGAAAAAACAGCGCTGGAAAAAGGGCAGTGGTTTGGTTGGAAGGAGTAGGTGCAGGCACTAAATAACTAGCTAAACTGAATCACCTTACCACCTGGAAGGTTACCCTGATAAACCCGGCAGCATCTTTTCTCATCTTGAAATCAGAGGAAGAGTTCAGCTGGCAATCAGCCCAGGCTGAGAAACTGTGGGAATCCTAAGCAGACACACACTCACAGTAGAAATTTAAGCAAACAAATCAATGATTACACAACCTCATCCTGAAAAATGCAATGGATAAAGACATTTAATCACTTTGAGCAGGCTAGATAAGAACTGTCTGACAGCCTGCGGGACCTTTTCTTTACTTTCTAGATGATTAGTCACAACAAACAAAAAAAAACCCCTACCACACATACACACACACACTCTCTCTCTCTCAGATGCTGAATGTCCTAGTTTCCTAATCAAGCTTTCCAACATAAACAAGAAAATCAAGACTGTCTCTCAGGTACTTTAAGAAATTAAAAGCCTCAATTTTTCAGACTTTAAAAAAATAATACTTTCTGGTAGAAAATTATCTCTGACTAGTTGTAGCTTTCTCAAGCTGCTAGAATGGCTCCTTCATTGCAGCCAAGGCTGCCATGGATCACAGTGCAGTCTAAGCAGCATTCCAGGCCTAGGAGGGCCCTTACAGTGTTTAGTCTCTCCTCTGTAGCCACAGGTTCCAAGTCCTTACTATCATCCTGAGGACAGGAACAGCTAAACCAAAAAAGAAACTTTAAGTTAAAAATGAAGAAGCAAGTCTTTTAAGAAATCCTAGGTTAATATAAACCACTGTAAGACTGAAGCAAAACTTGTCTAGAGAAAAACCAAACTATCAGAGCTCAAATCAGAAGTCAGTTATGTGAAGTATTCTGGCTGCATGTCTTTAATATGCTAAAGTCCTTCACAACACTGACTTTCATATCACACGTTTACCCCACAGGTTTCAAAACAGTGCCAGGCACGTCCATTGTATCAGAATTGCTTCCCTACAGAACAGCTGCGTTTAGAATCTAGAGTTAGTGATGTTATCACCGCAATATAATATTGAGAGAGTCTTGATCAGCAGCAACAAATCCAAAGGAAGGAAGAAAAAGTCATAATTTGTCATAAGGTGATTTCTGAGTACCCAGTGAATGCTCAGGACAGAACGTTCTTGCATTCTGTTCAGGGCAAAAATTGAGAGGCCAAGGTGTCAGAAAACGTCTCTTTCTGTGAGACAGAAGAAAGTTTGCTCCACATTTTACATCCGAACTTGGAAACATGTGGGTATTCTAAGGACATTGCCAAGCTTGACATGTGCAATACACCCCTCCAGGTATAATTACATACTTGTTCTCAAAAGGAAAGGAATGTCAAAAAGGAGATTTTAGTATTAGAGATTTACTGTGCCACATATCTTTGGAAAAATTAAGCTGTAAGTACAACTTGCTTTTAAATTGAGAGAAAGACATTTTGGTGCATTTTTGCTCCCTCTATGCTTTTAAGAGGAGAAAGCTTCTTAAATTATCAGACAGCCCTGTCTCTTCCACAAACCCACTGCAGCATGACCGATTACCCTAATTTCCCAACTTCAGAACAAATTTTTAATAGCTCATGTCCTTTCTAGCTTAAAAACTGAAACCACAATTTATAGTTTGGTTATCAAACTAGGAGTTTCCAGAACTTATGGCGATTCCAAATTAAATCTTTGTGCACTCACAAGTTTTTGGTACAACAGACCATGAAAGTGACATGTCTTCAGGGAAAACATAAAAAGTATCCAAATCAGTTATGAGAAAACTGTTCAGTCAAAACAATAACCCTTGTTGCTACACTGTATGACTTTATCCAGAAGAAGTGACTGGATCTTATACTGACTACGCAGTTATGTATAGTAAGAAAACATTAAGATATACATAAGATATATTCCTTAAGGCCTAGAATCTGATCTGGAAATTAATTTTATTTTATTTCTCTTCTCCTCCCCTTATATCAAAGGACAACCAGAACTTTCATTGCTCCAGACCGTCAAAATGTTGCTCATCCCCAATAGTGGATAGGAATTCTTTGGGGCCAAATGCAATTTAGACTGTGGCACCCTGTGCTGGGAAGGGAGGGAAAGCCCTGCTAAGTCTAAAGTTTATTATTTTTTTTTCCTGTTCTCTGCCTGAGAATAAGCAATAGCAGGTTTTCTAAAATTTTTCAGGACTGACAGTTTTAAACACTCCCACAGGTTAGACCATTCCACCAACTACCAGAATGCCTGGATAGACTATTTTCTGAGAAAAAGATGCTGTAAGTTACACTACAACATGAAAAGCATGTTCTGTCATTAGTTCATCATTCAGTATTTTCTCCAGTATTTTTATACTTGTGCTGCAATATCCAAGTGTTATGAGCTTGGTACTAACAAAGGGGGGGGGGGGGGGGGGGGAAATACCTTTTGTATCCTTTGTTTCTTCTTCCAGGAACCTATGGTAGAGACTTCTGACTGCTGCATTCATAGATTTCAAAGGCTGATGCAAGATCTTGTACTTGCCCGCCACAGCCTTCTTCATCTCTTGAACAATTGCATTAATCTGATCATATGTTAAACGACCTTTCATATACCTACAAATAGAAATAAAAATCAGTAACCAGAAAGTCACAAAGTTCTGTGTTTATTTTTCTTTCATCAGCCTTAACTGAACATGCTATTCCTAGTTAGAGGCAGTTTCTTCTGCTTTGTGTTAATGAATAAGCGTTCTCGTTAATTTTGTTCATTTCCTTGACTGTATTAATAATCTTGAAGGTAAAAAAGCCATGATAAAACCTAAACCAGAAAGAAGAAACATTAGAAAGCTAAGTTAACAAGTAAAAAATATTCAGTGCTTAAGCTCTAAGGAGCCTTCCAAAATGGAATAAAGGTTGCTTTTATAGCATACCACTTAAACCACAAACACAGAAAAAACAAGCAACTTTGCAACAAACATAGCATGAGCCAAAACTGAAATTAAATGTTTCTGCTTAAGAGGGCAATTTGGTTCATGTGATAACCATAAATAACCTGTGTTTGATCTTACAGCCATTCCTTTGTGTTTTTTTTAAGAAATACCAGTTCTGTGTTGGTTTTTACATGTTATAATGCAGCCTACTGAGCTACACAGACACAGTTCTGCACTACCAACATCCGCTTCTGAACTTCCAGAGCATTTCATAAAACTAGTACTAAAATAATAAGATCTGCTGATAATAGCCTAGAGGTACAGGAAGCACAGAAGATAAAAACAAAGTGATGTGGAAATATTAGAACACTCGAATACTTGCAATAAGACTATTCAGTATTTATAGATGTAAAGGCACGCATTCAAGGAAAAGGAAACATGCTACAAACTGAGAAGCCATTATTTAAAAATGAAATCTGAAACTCATATGCCAAGCAGTAAGCTAAATACAAAATAAAACCCCATAAAACACTTCTGTAAAAGCCAGAGCAACCTCACAACTTGAATTATCCTATGATCTCTGCTCAGCTTCTACAACAAACCAAACGTGGCTGTTTGTGTTTGGTTTGGTATGTTTGCAGATGTGTGGCATTGAGAAAAATGTTATAATTTATTTTAAGAATGAGTGAGGTTCTTTAGGTCAGTGCATCAGGCAGCTAAAAGCTGTAGGACAGTACGACTGAAAAGATCAATGAACAGGAAATTCTTCCCTCATTTTAATCTTAATGGAAAAACTCAATCTTTGTAAAACACACAAAGAATTTAAAGTACAAGTAGCTAATCGATAACAAATTCAATATTCCAAACCAGAATGCGGGTAGGCATTCTACAATTGCCAACTAAAAGCTAAGTGTTTGCTGTAGATTTTAATAATAGCCAGTCCCTGCTGGGGAGACAGTTCTGCACTGGGTGCATAAAACCTCCTGAATTCAAAGTAGTTGCTCTAATTTCAGACTGAATTGCAACTAAGTTATTTGCAGCTGTTTTTCAACTTTATTGATACTTTGATTAATCCAGACTTAAAGTCGGAGGTGCAGCTATTTTTGTAAAAATACTCTTTGCACACATAACATCTTTTCAAATAAAAGCAGCATTACCACCCCTGAAATGCAGCCGCACTCAGCATAAACAAGTAACACAGCCCATAACCACAGAAGGGCTTTGCCTGTATACATTAACTGCTATTTATTGCTCTATTTGCATCCCTTAGCCTAGTTATAAAGTCACAGGGGAACAGGCAGAACTATAAAGATTAAGGCCAAAGGTATAAAATACCTGTATTTATGTTCATATGCTCCCACTATCAATAGACACACAGTGAATATACTTAATAAAGCCAAGAGAACACCTCAGCTCACCCTGGAGCAGGAACAAAGAAGCAGGATTTGGGTGCCTAAACCTAAGAACTGAGTGCTCTTTGAGAGGCCCTCAGGCATCTAAGATGCTCACACAGGGCCAGAAAATGTGCTGGGGTTCACAGAAAATTCAGTAACTAAAGATCTAGCAGCACACACTAAAGCACCTGCAATGGCACCAGACAGTTCTGCTTAGGCGACTGAAACACACCATCAGCAGCCAGGCAGCCAAGCGGTTTTCTGGTTTCGCCAACTGTACCAACTCAATGTTCAGTGACAAGAGTGGGAGTGGGAGCACACGGTAAGCATGGAGACATCGGTGTCACAGACACTTAAATGCAGGCGCCTTAATCCGAAACTAATTTGTCAAGAGCAACTGGATTTTTTCTTTTGTGCTTAACTAAGGGTCATAAAAACTCCAGCTGTTCCAGTCTTTTCATGTTTCTATCCAGCCGTGGCTAGCAAACCCATAAATGCTAACATTTATTTCAGTCCATACCTACACTAACACAAAAATACATGTTGAGAAGTTCTAAATTCATCCATTTAATTTATATTTAGAATAATTTTAAGATCTGCTTCACTACACCAAAAGCAAAAAACATTCAGAACTTTTTTTTCATTTTAAAACAAGTGACCCAATTTATTTTTTTAATCTACAGAAGCCTTTTTCAAAACATTTTTTTCCCATAGGTATGAAAACCAAAGCACAGTGCTGTGTTCTTCAAAGAAAAGAATATCAATATATCACATATATACCACCTGAAAAGATATAAATCTCCTAATGGCCAGCCCCTGCTCCCTCAAAAACACTTAGGCTAAAAGAAACATATATGCCATCTTCTGAGACTTGAGAGTTATAATGAATGTGCAGATTCTAAAATATCTTAAGCAGTAAGAATTTCAGACACAGAATAAAGCAAGCATTTTCCTCTGCCTTGAATTCAATGTTAACTGAGAAATCTACTGTGCAATTTCCTTTCTCTTCCCCCAAAAAGTGCCTTTCTGCAGCAGATGTGAAGGGTAAGATAATCTGCAAGTTTCTTACTGTGCGGAAGTATTTCATTTGATAAAGGTACTCCACATCTGCGCCTTAACACAGCATGTACCTTTGTTAAATACCTGCTGAACAGTTCTAAAACTATGAAGTCACTGAAGACTGTATAAGCCTTTCAGTGCCCTAATGATGTTTGAGGTAGATTCTCCTTTGCGTTCAGCGCAAAGCAGGTGAAAACCACCTAGATTTTTCAGTTGCAGTCTACCACAGCTGTGGGAAGGGAGAGAGGAATGAGACTCTTGGCAGATGCAAAACCCACGTGTCCTGGTTTTGGCTGGGACAGAGTTAATTTTCTTCTTAGCTGCTGCGGTGCTGTGTTTTGGATTTGGTGTGAGAACAATGTTGATAGCACACTGATGTTTTTAGTTGTTGCTGGGTAATGTTTATACTAAGTCAAGGACTTTCAGTTCCTCAGGCCTTGCCAGCAAAAATGCTGGAGGGGTACAAGAAATTGGGAGGGGACACAGCCAGGACAGCTGACCTGTACTAGCCAAAGGGATATTCCATACCATAGGACATCATGCTCAGTATATAAACTGGGTGGAGTTGGCCAGGGCCCACTGATTGCTGCTCAGGGTCTAGCTGGGCATTAGTCAGTGTGTGGTGAGCAACTGTATTGTACATCACTTGGGCTTTTCCTTTGTGTTTTTTGGTTGATTGATTTTGGGTTTTTTCCCTTTGGGTTTTATTCCTCTCTCTTTCTCTCTCCTTTTGATTGCAATTGTTGTTGTTATTATTATTATTAATAAATTTTATTTTATTTCAATTAGTAAGTCATTCTTATCTCAGCCCACAAGATTTACCTTTTTCCCTGATCCTCCACCCCATGCCACTAGGGGAGGTGGAGGGAGCGAGCAAGCGGTAGGTAGGTGCTGGACGGGGTTAAACTAGACCACCATGATACCCAGCTGGTATGGGATTTAGACACATATGTGATACATATGCACAGTTGTACTTTATTAAGACCCTCAGACAGGTTTAGCATAGGCACAGTCCCGTACTACTAGCACAGCTGTGCAGCTCTGGGACCAGAGCTGCGTAAAAATGCACTAGTATCCCTTCTTACTACTGCCAGCAGGTATAAAAGAGATCCCACATCAGAACCAATGCAGACTTGGGGAACCGGGATATGAATCTAACTCTCATTGTTCTAAAAGAATATGTTAGGTGTGCGAAAATTTGGGTCACAAACATTTACTGCTTAGATTTGATTAAACAGTATAGGAAATTGCAAGCTTGGCAGACTCCCCCAGTCTTGTATTATAACCCTGCAAGGCAACAAGAAAAAACCTAGTAGATTAATAATCTATTTAAATTCATGTAAATCTTCCCCCACAGAACAAACATGCTTTTTCCGTCTGAATAAAAAAATATTCCTATAGCTCCACAAGCACACTCCAAGATGCAACCTTTCTATAAACCAGCAACGCAGAGAACAGTATCCATATGGCCTCTGTCTCCATCCTCCCCACCCACAAACAGCAGTGGAAAACCTTCCACTTCCAAGGATAATGAAACACTTCCTTTACACTTCATTACATGGAAGATCATAACTTTAACTGCAAGTTAAAACAACATTTGGCTGGAATGGTCTATGTCTACATTTCTTGCCATAGCAGAGATAAAGATCAAAAATTCCTATGCCCCAAAATTTACCTTTCCAAAATTTTATCAGGAGAGAAGTACCTAAGGAAATAAATCCCCCAAATACTAGAGATGATCTTCAGAATAAAAATACTGGGTACATGCACTTTTAAGAAGTAACCAAAAGAGTCCTTTAGCATTAGCTCAACATTCAGGCTCCTTTGTTTTTTGGGCTGATGTGGATAACTGGCTAGCTGAAAAAGGTCTCATAGACATAGTCCAGCTGGCTGGACAAAAATGCACATCGCTCTCAGCTTATCTGAAGTAAAGCAAAATACACTGTCTTTGGCTGTCCTTGTTACACAATAACAGGAAGATTTTGGTGGGAAAAGAATGTTGCAGGTGGGAACAGAAAACTACAGAAGAGAAACTAGGGGTGGGCTTGGTATTTAGGCAACTAACAATAATGAGCTTAACTTTTGTAATATGTATGAGCTAATTATAACAAGGCATAAAAGGTGACTGTAAGAGACAATAAACGAAGTCTGCTGATCACTCATATTGAGTGACTGTGTCTTCCCTCCGTCGCGACAAATGGCGCCCGAACAGGGACCCTAGAGAGGGCTGAACCTGCGAGCCACGGTTCGACGGAGATTCGGGTACCGGTCCTGAAAGCAGCGCAGGAGGCGGAAGGGCACAGTCCCCGCGCCCGGGAGCACCTACAGAGGGTCCCGCCGGCCACGCGTCGCCGGAGTCTCGCAAAGGCTGCAACAGCGCTGACGAAGGTATGGGGAGACAAGCGACGTACGATTCGCTCATATGCTTTTTAGAAAAGCGGAGCGTTCGGGACATAGATTGTAAAAAGGCATTACCCGGGTTATTAGCGTATGGCATAGCATCAGGGACCCCCGCGGCAGCGGCGAGCGGCGGCGCGCAGCCCGGCAGGCCCCTTCCCGGCCGCGGTTTCTCTCCAAGGCGGCACCCCCCCACACACCCCCCCTCCGATCGGCGCCATGGCGATGCAAGCGGCCAAGCGAGCTGACATCTGGCTGCCCCCAGAGGTCAATCGGGTCCTTTATATTCGGAACCTGCCGTATAAAATCACAGCGGAGGAAATGTATGATATCTTTGGGAAATATGGACCTATTCGACAACTCAGAGTTGGAAACACTCCTGAAACAAGAGGAACAGCTTAAGCTCCTCAAGGAAAAATACGGAATTCATTACAAACCCACCAAAAAAAGTGCTTCAGATGTCCCCTACAAGAAATGGGTTTCTGCCTTGAACTAGCAAACATCTCTGTGCTTAAAGAGAAGCCTTTTTGCCTTGATGGAGATAATTTATGCTGTATTCTGTATTTATGATGTATTCTGAATGTGGAAATTGGTTGGGACTAGGAGGCTGGCTTAAAGGCATTTTGCAAATGGGATTATTATTTTTGATCATTATTGTAATAATAGTTTTTTGATCAAAACCAGCCAAAATTATTTGTAAGCATTAGGCATATCTGGAAGAGAATGCCTTTATTTGAATCAGCAGTTAAGGTGTAGTTTAGTCTGATGCTGTGGTTTTATCTGCTTCTGGTGAATTTTTGAAGTGATGAAATCAGAGATACAAGGTATACTAAGAGTTATGAGGTAATAAGGTAATAATCTAAGTAAGGGTGCTGTCTTTTATATCTACAAGTGCAATATGCTTTTATGTAGCAGAGAGAAACTTTGACAATAATGTTGCTTGAGCGAGATGTGCATGTGACAACTTGGGAAAAGGGATATCACAACTGGAGTGCAACAGTGTTTCTATGTCTGGCAGAGTGAAATCTTTCAAGCCCTGAGTTTAGACAGTCTAAAATAAATTGTTAGTATTCAGAAAACCCATCTTAAGCCTCTTTTGCTTACATAGTGTTATGGAAGTCAACTGCTATTGTAGAGAATTAATGATTTTTTAATACATATTAACAAATACTACTATTTTAACTTGAGGCAGTTGAGTGAGAAATACTCACGTGTAGCATTTGAGGGAATGTCGGCATAAATCGCACTTACAGTAAGACTGCATTTTTAATTACTGTACTCGTTAAGATTCGATGATGCCATAAGGCTAAGGCCTTTTATCACAGATCGGTTCTGAACTAAAAGGTGTGTGCACATGTAGATATGCACATCTGTGTTATTTTCCTTAACTGGCTACAAAATAATATAATTAGGTTGGGGACTAGATCTTGGGAATTTACCTATTATACTTCTGTTTGTTAAGGAAAGTGCATAACATACAGCACCCATGTAGGTGTAAGAAACTATGGACTAGGGTATTGTTTATTAAGATTTATGTTAAGCCCAATGTAAAGATTAGGCAACAAAAGATAAGATAACCGCCAGGTGTCCAGGATGCCACTTGTGAAAGATAAGATAACAGCCAGGTGTCCAGGATGCCGCTTGTGCATATGAATGAAGGGTCAACACCTCCACTACTTCATGAACAGGAAAGTAAAAAAAAGGTATAAAAAGGGACTGTTTGAACTGCTCAGGATGGCAGTTGGCGGAGCGCAGACTCCCCTGTCGTCCAGCGCTGTTTTTGCTCATATTCTACTTGCTATAATTAATAAAAATTTTAATTGGATTATGATCTATTGTGGTCTCAATTTATAACAATTCTGGTGCCGTGACTCGGATTAGGAACGGTGGGCTTTGGTCCTCCGGGGAGGCGCCCCGCGACATTTCGCGGCCCCGCGACCAACAGCTTACTCCAACCTTACCAACGAACCTAAATTCTAGAATAATGAGCAAAGGAGAAACCGGTAAAATCCCATAAAAATTCTGTGCACGGGAGTCCGGACGAAGACGCAGGACGCGTAAGTATATTGCGAATTTGTTCGCGGGTTTGCCGTTCGGGCGGGATTGGGTTTCCTGGAATATAACGAGTGAGAGGTTCGATATACTGAACCAAGCGAGTGCGGACTCTTAAGTACTGCGTCTCCCATCTCCCGCGAGGGACTGGGCCAGGAACAAGGGGAGCGAGTGAGTGTATGTTTGTGGATATTCCAGAAGATGGGGGCGAAGGGCAGCAAGCCTTCGACTCCCATGGGAAGGGTACCCACTGTACCTAAGAATACCCCTCTGGCATATATCTTAGACAATTGGAGATATTTCCCTGGAACTCTAGGGAAAGATAAGCAGAAGATGATAGAATATTGTACTAAGATATGGGGAGGGAAGAAAATTTCTAAAAATGTCTTTTGGCCAGTCTATGGGTCAGAAGAAGATTGGGTAAGACAGCAATTAAACCTCTGGGTTAATAATAAAAAACCCCTTAACCCGGAGGAGAGTCGATATGCGGAAGTGTGGCTAGAAAGACCGGGAGCTAGACTTTACCCACTGAATGAAATAAAAACTAAACAAAAGAAAAAGCAGGAAGAGTTGGACGAAACCCTTCTAACCCCCCCTCCTTACATTCCTCCTTCTGCTCCCGCAGAGGTCCCCAGAGCGCCCACTCCCCCACCAGAGTCGGAACAAGGGTCTCCCCCTCTTCCTAGACGCATAACTAGAAGTCAGAAAGGGGCAGCTCAGATGTACATCCTAAGGGAAATACCCATGGGGGGACCTCAACCTGTGATCGGATATATTTCCGTACCCCTAAACTCGGCTGACCTACGAGATTTTAAAAGAATTGAGATGGGAAACTTAATTGAGGACCCACTCGGAGTGGCAGAAAGATTAAATCAATTTTTTTGGACCAAACCTTTATACTTGGGATGAGATGTAATCTATCCTTGGTCAATTATTTAGTACCGAGGAAAGAGATATGATGACGAGCAGGAATGAGACTGTGGGATGCTCAGCATGCCTAGGAACCCCAAGCAGATATTAAATGGCCACTCCAAAGACCTAATTGGGATAATCAGGATCCAGTGCATAGAACTCATATGCAGGACCTGAGAACTATAGTAATTCAGGGGATTAGGGAAGCAGTACCCCGTGGCCAGAATATCAATAAAGCATTTAATGAAATGCAAAAGAAAGATGAAAGCCCTACTGAGTGGCTGGAACGACTGAGGAAAGCCCTTCAGCTGTACTCTGGGGTAAATCCAGACGACCCTTTAGGGTAAGCGCTCCTAAAAACTCAGTTTGTGGCAAATAGGAGAGTCAGGGGCTCTATATCTTAGGGGACCGGAGTCATCATGAGCCCTTGATAAAATTAAAAATAGGTCCCCATAAACAAGAGTTCACCTTTTTAGTAGACACTGGGGCTGAAAAATCAACTATTAAGCAAATACCTGAGGGATGTAAAGTTTCCCCTGAAAAAGTACAAGTAATTGGGGCAAAAGGAGAACCCTTTAAAGTAAGCAAAATCAAAAATGTGGTATTCGAAACTGAAAATAAATTTGGAATGGGTGAACTCTTGCTCGTCCCTGAAGCAGAATTTAATCTGTTAGGACGAGATTTAATTGTTGAATTGCAATTAGAAATTAAAATAAAAAATCAAGAGCTAACAGTGATATGGAGAAATAGTGTGAAATGGCGACAATGGACATCGATTGTGATTGTATATGTCTGCTCAAGGAATGTGGGTATGGTGACTGGTCATGGGTGCGGTGTCTGGTCACATAGCCACACAGCCTTGAGGAGACGCCTACAGTTTTGAGGAGATGCCTGCCCGTCTTCCTCTAACAAAGGGGCTATTTTAAAAAAGAATGAGAAAAGGATGAGAGACATTCCAATGCTATCTAGAGGGAGGGAGTGCTAAGTCTCCTTGCTGGAGAAGATCGGATGGTCACAAGGACATGAATCACCTACAAACCTGCAAGACCACCACATTCCAGGCAAAGGACTGATAAGCTAATTAACATACAAAGCGGGGTTTAGGTAACAAATATGTGACGTGCGGAATTAGACTCTATAACTCGAAAGTTATAAAGTAGGTATGTTTATTGCGCGCAGATGCACGGGGGATCGCTCCTCCACAAGCGTGCATACCCGAAGTGACGAACCATCTCACATTTATACAATGAACAAATGAATATTCAATTAACGCCTATACATATTCGTTACCTAAACCCCGCTTCGTATGTTAATTAGCTTATCAGTCCGTTTCCTGGAATGTGGTGGTCTTGCAGGTTTGTAGGTGATTCATGTTCTTGTGACCATCCGATCTTCTTCAGGTGATTCATGTCCTTGTGACCACCCGATCTTCTTCAGGTGATTGTGACCACCCAATCTTTTCCAGCAAGGAGACTTAGCACTCCCTCCCTCTAGATAGCATTTGACTGTCTCTCATCTTTTCTTATTCTCTTTTAAATAGCCCCTTTGTTAGAGGAAGAAGGGCAGGCGTCTCCCCTTTGTTAGAGGAAGAGGGGCAGAGGGGCAGGCGTCTCCTCAAAACTGTGGTTGTCATCGCACCCATGACTAGTCACCATACCCACATTCCTTAAACAGACACATACAATCACAATCCATGTCCATTATCCCCATTTCACATTATTTCTCCATATCATATGTATAGGCGTTAATTGAATATTCATTTGTTTTATTGTATAAATGTGAGATGGTTCGTCACTTTGGGCATGCACGCTTGTGGAGGAGCGATCCCCCGTGCATCTGCGCGCAATAAACATACCTACTTTATAACTTTCGAGTTATAGAGTCTAATTCCGCACGTCAGTTTGGCGAGCCAGGCAGGAGGATTTCTGCTCGGCTGAGGGACCAGCTGCGGAGCGGACGCTCCTAGGCGCGCCCCGGGAGATTTCCTCGGAGGAGCCTCCTCTTCTCAGCTGTTCACCCGGGAGCAGAAGAGAAACCCCTGGATCCACGGATAAAACGGTATGTTTAGTAACGGGGCGGCTGGTGAGACGCACGGAGACGTCCGGCGCGCAGCGTAGTCCCCAGGAGGAAAGGTACCTTGGGAGGGGGTTTGCTGACCAAGGGGTGGCCGCTAGCGATCTTGAGGGCAGATCGAGCAAACCCGAGGTTACTGCCATTCCTAAAAGCCCGGAGGCCTCGTGACGGAAAGCGGGGGGCGGGATGGAATAAGGCGGAATCTCACAGGAACAAGAGGGACCTCAGAGCAAAAGTAAAAGGGAAACTTTTGCGTAGGAAAAAGAGGAAGCTAAAAACTTCCTTTAGGTTGTCTTAAGAATTGGGGAATTCCTGGAATGTAACAACTGAAATAGCGCTCTGTGTCTTGTTTGTTCTATGTGTTGTCTTGTTATATGTTCAAAACTCGGAGTTATGAAATGTATGTTGAAAAATATTAACATTCTGGTAATTCGTGGCAAATAGCGGAAAACTTAACACTCTGCTTAAGACCAGGAAAAATTGGTTTTTGTTTGTTGTTTGTTTATTGGCAATTGTTCATTGAAATGCATACTTTGTGAACTGTTAGTGTTCCTAAGAGTTTGTACATAAGTGCACGGTACCGTATAACATACTGCTTGTGTGACTGCGGGCTGCCCGGAGAGTGTGAATGGTGTGATTGAGATGCGCATTTTGATTTTCCGTGTATAGCTTAATTATTTTGACTGAGTGTGAGTGCAAGAGTGCTTGAGACAGGCGTTTGAGTGCAAAACGAGTAAAAAGCTATCCGCGTTTCCAACCTTGGGTGGCTAAGGCGGCCGGAAAAAAAAAGAAAAAACAAAGTAATTAAAATTGCAAAATGGGAAATGGAAGGAGTAAGCCCTGTGAAAAATGGCCCTTGGGTTGTATATTAAAACATTGGAGTGATATTTTAGGACATGGTGGTACCGAAAATAGAAGGAAATTGGTTAAATATTGTAATCAGTGGTGGCCTTTGTATAAATTGGAGAGTGATGCGAAATGGCCTCAGGAGGGAGGAACGTTAGATTATAACACTCTCCTGCAATTAATGTTGTTTCTGAGGACAGAGGGAAAATGGGACGAAGTATCGTATGCAGACATGTTCTTCGTCCTCCGGGACAAACCTGAGTGGCAAAAGGACTGTGGATTAGTACCCCCTCGGGATCCTATGGTACTAGCACTAGAAAGAGTGTGGGATTAACATCACCTGATCTTTGATTGTGGCTCTAGAAAAGGATAGGAAAAAACTGAGACCTAAACTAGAAAGATGTTCTTGTTGAAATTTTTGTGTTAAAAAGTTCAGGTTGCAGTTCCTTCTGTGGAGCAACCAGAATGAAACACGTTGTAAGATATAAAAACTTGTACTGATGTATGTAAAACCTGAGGCGGGTGTGTGTGTGTGTAAGTGTTGGGGTGAGTTTGTACAAACCCCCGCACCCCCTCGAAGGTGCGACTGAATCATGCTGGGATGCATGGCAGGATGTTTGCTGTTTGCCTGCGAAGGCATGATATGTAATAACACAGACTTAAAGCAACAAGTAGCAGATTTGCATTCAGGGTAAGAAAGAGTTAAAACAGAAGTGCTGCTGCAGAGGCAGGCTTGTGTAACCTGCAGAGCAGGAAGAGCATCTCCTGCCCCGAACCCTTCTGCTGGGGAGGAGGAGGGGGTTGCTATTGCTGACGATTGAGCAGAAGGACCTGATAATGTCACCCCAATTGCTGCAGCATTTGCAGTACAACAGGACCGGTAACGGCCCCTCTAGGGCAGGGAATGGGTATGAGGTGGAATTTCAGTGAATACAAAACCAACTTACTTGTTAAACTTCAGTTAAAAATAAATAAATAAATAAATTTGTTACAGTTGTGGGAGCTGCTGGCCACCAGGAAAACATCCTGAAACCTTTAAAGTACAAAGTAAAAAAAAAAAAAAAAAAACAACCAAATAAGAATGCCAAATTCACTAAAATCTTTGTTGGGATGAGATTTATTAGAACATCTAGACGTTTAAAGAAGGGGAAATGAAATTAAAAGTTAAATATGATCAAGTAATTTTAATATTGAGCTTATCTTTAATTCAACAGAAAAGAGGAAAAGAGGACCTCCCTGAAGTAAGAGAAATTTTTAACCAGGTGTATCTGAAAATAAATTCCAGGAAAGGTGAAAAATGCTTTACCTGTTACAGTAAAAATGATAAGGGGGAGGCTTGCCCAGTTCAGATGAAAACAATATCCCTTGGTCAGCAAGGCTGTGGGGATATTGGCAGAAAAAGTGAAATAAAATACACTCTGTAGTAGTTCTACTAATGTAAATCTGTCTTTTGCCATGACAGTGACTTGTTATGGGATGTGCAGATGAAACTCTGCATTGACAACGAAGTACAAGGAATAAGGTTGGTCAGGTGCCTCCTACCATAGTCAAGGGCAAGACTGGGTTGGCCTCTGTGTTTGCCACCAAGAAGAATCTTGAGCTCCGCTGCTGGCTGCAACCCAGTAGGCGTTGAGCGGTGGGAATATATGCCATGCCAGACCTTGATGTGAGGAATGGCCCCCGCTGTTATAAGAGGGTCATCCAGGAAGGAAGAACATAAGGTGGCCCATAGAGGCACTGATTTGGAAATTGGAAACTGCCTGGCCGACCATGAGGCCAGACGAGTAACAGAGGAGGTAGGAAAGGAGGAATTATCCTTAATACCAGACGATAAAATCCAAACTGTAAGTATAGATCAAGAGCCAAACTATTCTAAAGAAAACTTAAAGGTAATTCAGGACATGAATGATAAAATAAAATTAAGTAAGTGGACTTATTTAAGGGATGGTTGTATAGTGGTACCATCCAATTTAATATGGACCACAGCCCTATTATTAATAAGACGCATTGGGGAGCTGATACTTTATATAAAAGTCTAAATCAGAAATTGATAGTGACGTGCGGAATTAGACTCTATAACTCGAAAGTTATAAAGTAGGTATGTTTATTGCGCGCAGATGCACGGGGGATCGCTCCTCCACAAGCGTGCATACCCGAAGTGACGAACCATCTCACATTTATACAATGAACAAATGAATATTCAATTAACGCCTACCCCGCTTCGTATGTTAATTAGCTTATCAGTCCGTTTCCTGGAATGTGGTGGTCCTGCAGGTTTGTAGGTGATTCATGTTCTTGTGACCATCCGATCTTCTTCAGGTGATTCATGTCCTTGTGACCACCCAATCTTCTTCAGGTGATTGTGACCACCCAATCTTTTCCAGCAAGGAGACTTAGCACTCCCTCCCTCTAGATAGCATTTGAATGTCTCTCATCTTTTCTTATTCTCTTTTAAATAGCCCCTTTGTTAGAGGAAGAAGGGCAGGCGTCTCCCCTTTGTTAGAGGAAGAGGGGCAGGAGTCTCCCCGTCTCCCCTTTGTTAGAGGAAGAGGGGCAGGCGTCTCCTCAAAACTGTGGTTGTCACCGCACCCATGACTAGTCACCATACCCACATTCCTTAAGCAGACACATACAATCACAATCCATGTCCATTATCCCCATTTCACATTATTTCTCCATATCAATAGGGCGAAACTTGTATACTGTAATAAAACAGGTGACTCAGCAATGTGAAATGTGTTTACGCAATAATCCCAATACAGCAAATAAAATAAAACTAGGGAACATTAGCAGAGGGAATGTTCTAGGGCAACATTGGCAGATCGATTTCTCGGAACTTCCTTGAAAAGGGGGGTATCGATATTTGTTGGCACTAACAGATACCTTTTCAGGTTGGCCAGAAGCCTTCCCATGCAGAACTGCTTAAGCCCGCGAAGTGACCAAAATACTACTCCAAGAGATAATACCTAGGTTTGGAGTCCCAGCAGTAATGTCCTTGGATAGAGGACCACATTTTGTGTCCAGAATAGTACAACAGATCAGCCACCATCTAGGAATAGATTGGTAATTACATACCCCATACCGACCACAATCGAGTGGCCAGGTGGAAAAGATGAATCATCTAATCAAACAACAGATTGTCAAGTTAGGCCAAGAAACAAATCTAACTTGGCCCCAGTCTTTGCCATTAGCTCTTACACGAATTCAAACTAGACCGAGAGCAAAAGAGGGGCTTAGCCCATTCGAAATTTTATATGGACGACCCTATGGGGTACAAAAGGGGATGTCTTCACAGATTGGTGAAGAAACAATGACTTCCTATATGGTGGCACTAAACAAACAATTAATAAGAATTGAGAAGCATGTGATGGGAACACGCAGTAGGGGTCTGGATGGACCTGTTCACGATATACAACCAGGAGACTATGTATACGTTAAGTGTTTTGCAGATAAAACCCTGGAACCACAGTGGACCGGACCTTTTCAAGTCCTACTCACCACCTACACTGCAATCAAGGTTGAGGGACAGAATTCTTGGATTCACCATACCCGGATTAAGAAAGCCCCTGCAACTTCTTGGAAAGTAACCCCAGATAAAAAAGAACTGAAACTCAAATTTACTCAGACAAATGGGAACAATGTGGGTGGCAATTAAAGCTGCAAAGTGGGAAGCCTATGTAAACAGGCAGAAAGCCCGAAGCAGCCGTTCTCCTGAAGAATTCCCTTGCTGCCGAGAAGATGGTACACCCCGTGGCTCGAAGCAACCGAGTCGACGGGCAAGGCAGAGGAGGAACAAACTGTGGAGAAAAGAACCAGAACAATGGGACACTAAAGCAACAATGGCCGAACTTCCCCAGGACTGGAGTAGTCCAGGACACCATGTCTGAACTCCGGAAAAGGTTAGATCAACGTAAGAAAGATCGTGAGGCGGGCAGGTCATGGTATGAAAACTGGTTTAATATCTCACCTTGGCTAACCACTTTGTTGTCTGCTTTAGCAGGACCACTTATTATGTTGATTCTGGGACTTATATTTGGGCCTTGTATATTACGCTACACTTTATTAGAGAACGGTTTGACATAGCTAAATTGCTTATTTTAACTACGAGGTCTAGGGCAAAATATAAGAGTGTATCTATTAATGAGGATGAAGATTGTTGCGAATGCATTATGCCACGTGAAAACTATGCCTATTGTAATTGTGAGGTATTACCTTGTGAGTGTTATGATAAATGTTGGGATTGTGGAAATAGGTTTCTTCGCAGTGCCGAGAATGAAAGCAGCGTCTAATAAACAATAATAGGATAAAAAAAAAAAAAAAAGGGGGGATTGTAAGAAACTATGGACTAGGGTATTGTTTATTAAGATTTATGTTAAGCCCAATGTAAAGATTAGGCAACAAAAGATAAGATAACAGCCAGGTGTCCAGGATGCCGCTTGTGCATATGAATGAAGGGTCAACACCTCCACTACTTCATGAACAGGAAAGTAAAAAAAAGGTATAAAAAGGGACTGTTTGAACTGCTCAGGATGGCAGTTGGCGGAGCGCAGACTCCCCTGTCGTCCAGCGCTGTTTTTGCTCATATTCTACTTGCTATAATTAATAAAAATTTTAATTGGATTATGATCTATTGTGGTCTCAATTTATAACATAGGCTTGGCTTGTGGCACAGTTGTCAAATTTAGCATAGACATTCAGACAGATAAGCAACGTACTCTTCTTGTGTGTATCACCTACAAGCCATTATGGCTTAGTGTGTAAATCTGTATGTAACTATTGAAAAATCCCCTTATGAATGTATATAGCTTAGAACTAATTTTTTCCCTTTGTTAATTCTTTGATATCAATGAGGTATTCTTCAGGAAATGTATGGACTGGTTGGTTGCCTAAGGGCAGTTGTTATTTGGACAGAAAATTGTTAATGGTCAGGGATTTTCCACTAAAATATTTACAAATATTCCTAGTCAAACATCAGTTTGGTTTCTTTTTGGGTTTTGAGCTTGCATTAGTCCATGTTCAGAACTTTAAAATTACCTTTGAATTTTTTTAACTTTTTATATCACTGGAACAGAAAGAGCATCTAAATTAAAGCTTCAAGCTGCGGCGAATGAAGAGACGGGACGCAGCTTGATGCAAGCAAATGTCAATTTATTGTACAGAAGCACGAGTTTATATACACTTTCAGAAGCTGCGTGTTTTAAACAGATTGGTTCTTGAAGCTAAGCATTGCATACTAGGCAATCCCTGATTGGTGGTTAACTACCAGCAATTAACAGCAAGGTGTTACCTTTGCTTGGCGCCATCCGTCTCCCACTCCCCTGTGCTCTGCAAACACGCCTCATCATGTTAATTGTTGTCTAGACAAGCTCGAGCACATTCCCCTCAGCTAACTGATTGCCATGCGTGGTCCTAGTTTCCAGCCCGCTCCTGCATCTCCCCCTTCCTGTTGCACAAAAGAACCCCTGAAACCGAGCAAAAACAAGGCACATGTAACAGAACAAATAAACCAACTAAGACATATTATCAATGTCAAAATATCCCACTGTCTTTGTTCCGTACAATTTTACAATTTCCCCTTTTTGTTTTTGAACAGCTAGTACCAGGTTTGCCATGTTCTGCAGGGCCCTTGCAAACATGACAGCAACCAAGGCAATAGCAAACAAACAATACTGCCAATTGAGTGAATGGATGCCAAAAAAGGCTGAAATTTTCTCAGATTTTGATAACATGTTGCTGCAATGGGGCGCCTAAAATCCACGCAGCACATACCATCAAAATCCTCACAGCCATGTCCCTGAACCAACAACAAAAAGCAGTGGCAATTTTGACCCACATTCTTCACTGCCTACCAAACAAGGTGATTTAACTCTTTAATGCTTACCCTGCTGTTACTCTGGATAAGAGAAGAACCGCTGCCACACGTTCCCATCATAGCCTCCTACTACATTAGCATCTACAGAAAGACAATTATCGACATTCAAAGTGTAAACAATATCAGCTTCTTTTGGATTAACATTATACATAGATGGAAGGGCACACCAAACAAGAACTGGTTCAGTCAAAAAGTTCGAAACATAGCATGCCTTCTCTGAACATACCTCTGGGGTCATTCCCATCATTCCCTCTCTTTTTTTATGCAAAGAGAAACACTTTTACCATAACAGAGAAGCCCCTATTTACATCTGAGCCAGGACACAAACCGCAGCTGTGTGCGCCACTAAGGCTCAGGGCAGAAATCATTCATGTAGTTACATAGCTATATATCTCTACAAGCGTGCAGACACCTATTAAACACTAAATAACCATGTTCATCTTTCCTATTCTCCTTCACAATACCCAGCTGTTCTCTCATCTCTTGTTAGGTCAAATATTCTCCAGCTTCCTCTCCTATCTCTCTCTTCAGACATTCTCTATCCTCCTCTTTTTTGCTTGTTAATTGCGACAAGGCAAAGGTTGTGTGTAGCTGGGTGACCATGACCTGATTTATGTTACAATCAACTAAATACTGAATACAGGAAAAAAAGGTATGGGAGACATAAGGCAAACATCAATAAGGTGGTTAAAGATAATTATAATAAAACCTGTAATACTTTTGAGTCATGGCCCAAAGTTTCCCAGCCGTGAGAAGAGACCAAAGGCATCCCGCCCCTGGCTCTGTTGCAGATCTTTGTTTTAAAGCTTTTAAGTTTTGTATACTTTTGTAAATTAATTCACAGTGGTCACTCAGATTCACGTAACACATCCTATCAAAGTCTTCACACTTGTGTCCCTGTGCTAATAATAAAAATCAATAGCAACTCGGTTCTGTAGCAACATATGATGGACAGAATCAACATCTGTTAATAAGCCAGAAAAAAAAAATAGTATTTGTAGTATTACTTTGTTTAGCAAGCTAGCAGCCTAATTTACTAAGCAAGTTAAGAGCGTGTACTATTCTTACAGAAGAGATTAGAGAAGCAAAAATGTGTTATGCTGCATTCCAGAACTCAGCCTGAGAATTACAGTCTGCTGTGAGTTCTGCGTTACAATCATTTGACACATGTTGGGGTTGCGATTGTGAAAGTTGCCCGTTTACAATTTTCATTGGCATTATCACAGCTAGTTGTTTTAAAAGCAACCCTTGAGCTTCCTGATGTTCGACTTGTTGCAAAATATTCTGAAGCCAATCAATAGTTAGTATTAAAGTTAGTGACTCTCTAGGACCCTGCAAGACTGTGGCAAGACTCCCGCATCCGGACTGCCTTAATAGCCATCTCATTCATTTGCAAACAGTTGTCCCTGGGATACCTTGCCTGAGTCACAGAATCGGCACAGTTAATTGCTCCAGCCAACTGCTCATAGTTAACAGCAATTCCCCGATTAAGGTTTTCAGTCAAGACCACTACACATAGCTCACAAATATCAAATAACCACATCATATACTGTATCAGTTAGTACCATACAAAGCAATAACTTCCAATCATGCAGTGTGAGTGTATAAGGCTCTGCCATCACTTCAAGAAGGGACATAGCAAATGTATTATGAATCCTCCCTTCCCGCACTGCTTTGCTTAACTCTTCAGCAGCCTCGTATTGCACAGGCTGCCACTCTGCAGGTTGATTTGTCTGACAAAATACTGAACATGCCCTAGCGACTCCCAAAACCCATCACTGAAGTGTTTCCCACTTGCATTCCTGCCACCAATCCCTCAGACCCCCTTTCACCCTCCCCAAAAATACAGTCAATGCATCCAGAGAGACGAGGGGGTGGGGGAAAGGTCTAGCTCCTTTTCCAGATCTATAGGACCTGGATCAAAAGGTTTATCAGTGTCAATGGAATCATTGTCCGAGTTGTCCTGTTCCCGTGCTTGGTCCTGTGTTATTAGGGTCGCTGCAATCAGTGACAGAAGCTTTGGGGGCAGAGGAGGTGTGGACAGAATCGCCATCGCTGACTGTGTCTTGAGAAGAGTCGCGCTGTCGGTGGAATTTACAGCTTCCTCTGGTTTAGCACCGATAGTAGAATTAGTCCACACTTGGCAACGAGGAGTCAGAATTTGCCACCAAGATGTTAAATGCATTCCCGACACGGAGTTCCCAATTGTATGATGCTGCCGCGGAGGGCTGCTGTATGTACACACTTTCATTCTTTCAAAGTCTCTAAAGTTTCTTGGCTGCTCACCTGTCTCGATGAATACAGGTGTTATCCTCGGGGTTTAGGTTGTCCGCCTGGTCCAGACAGCAAGACGATCGTTCAGCCAAGCCGTCTCCTCCGGAACGCAGCCCTCTTCCACGAGCTGTCTTTTTTCCGTCCTTATTCTTCCAAGGCTTCGGAACACCACCATAGGGGTCACCATTTGAGGAGACTGAGGCACGGACTCCCTGATCTGACTAGAAGACCCTTCATGAGTCCATATACGTCTCTTTCTGGGGACGAAGCCTGATTCCCCGTTACGGATTTCCCACAGCTCACCTCTCAACTCCGGAGGGATTTCTGGCCGGCTCCTGCTTCCTTTCAGCAGATCATTCAAAGTTCTGTGGGATTCGCTGCATGTTGCTCAGATAGGCGATTCGAGAGCCCTTCACGTTAGATCCTTAAACGGATCACATCGGGGTCACCAATTTGCGGCGAATGAAGAGACGGGACGCAGCTTGATGCAAGCAAATGTCGATTTATTGTACAGAAGCACGCGTTTTTATACACTTTCAGAAGCTGCGTGTTTTAAACTAATTGGTTCTTGAAGCTAAGCATTGCATACTAGGCAATCCCTGATTGGTGGTTAACTACCAGCAATTAACCACAAGGTGTTACCTTTCCTTGGCGCCATCCTTGGCGCCATCCATCTCCCACTCCCCTGTGCTCTGCAAACATGCCCCATCATGTTAATTGTTGTCTAGACAAGCTCGAGCACATTCCCCTCAGCTAACTGATTGCCATGCGTGGTCCTAGTTTCCAGCCCGCTCCTGCATCAAGCTAACTTTATTTTTCAAGTATTTCAGGAATTATACTTCTGAACTGAGATTTTATAAGTTGGCTGTGTATTTTCCTGTGTTAAAACGCTGTTATTGAAAATGGTCAACCAGGCCTATGTCGCCCAAAATAAAAACGGGGGAATTGTGGATAACTGGCTAGCTGAAAAGGGTCACATAGACATAGTCCAGCTGGCTGGGCAAAAACGCACATCGCTCTCAGCTTATCTGAAGTAGAGCAAAAGTTACACAATAACAGGAAGATTGCGGTGGGAAAAGAATGTTGCAGGTGGGAACAGATAACTACAGAAGAGAAACTAGGGGTGGGCTTGGTATTTAGGCAACTAACCAATAATGAGCTTAACTTTTGTAATATGTATGAGCTAATTATAAGAAGGCATAAAAGGTGACTGTAAGGGACAATAAACGAAGTCTGCTGATCACTCATATTGAGTGACTGTGTCTTCCCTCTGTCGGGACAGGCTGAGCAATTCGGTGGAAGAAAACGGACACTGCTCACCTGAAAATTGTGAAAGCTATAGTAAAGATGATTTGAAAGCCTCAAGTAAAACACGGACTCAAAAAAAAATCTTATTGAAACAAGTGTTGCCAGGGAACACACTGAATCTAGAGTCTTGATAACAATTTAGCCTTAAAGAGAATTTCCTCCTTTTTGCAGAAATGTTTGTCCTTGTCCCCAAAATGCCATTTAAGAAAAGTTATCCCTATATGACAGACTTCAGATGAAGGTATCTATTAATCAGGACCTGATGGTAGGGGGAAAAGACCCATGGCTTTCTATTCCAGAAATTTGGATATTTCAGCTGGAGGCATTTTTTGATTTTAACAAGCCTGATTTCTTTTCCTGTCTCAAAAAAGACTGGTAAGTCAAGACCTTAAGTTTTCAGAAACTAATAGTTGGGTCAAATAAAAACAGTGTTTATCATTATATTGACTTGGCAGTGCTGAGTTAACGGTTGGACTTGATGATCTTAAAGGTCTTTTTCAACCTAATTGATTCCATATTTATTTTTCCTTTTAAGTATAACCAACCATACCTTTCATCTTAGGAGATGATGGCTCTTTTTTAAAAAAATGTCAGTTCTTAAAACAAGAAGAGAACCCATCCATTAGCTAATGTATTTCTGTCCATACAATTAAAATGACTTTTGAGATAAGAGCTTTGGGTTTTCACCAATTAGTTCTGATCTTCCCAACATATACATAAAGAAGAACTTAATTAGCTCTATTAATTTAACTTTCTGGTTTGCCAGTATTGCATATAAAATATTTGAAGTTATTATGCTTCATCCTGTGGAACATTTAAAATTTCAAAACATCTCTGTTAGTCTCAATTCTGCAAGAGCACACTTTCCCAAACCTACATTTGCCACCCAAATTGGCATAACAGGGTCTAAGAAAAGCCACTTACTTACGCAGGAACACTTTCAAATTCTTCCACAGTGATTAAGGGTGCTTTTTTAATAAGTCTTGGCTCTTTTGTAGGTTTCTTTGCATGTTCGGGTTCTACAACTTTTGTTTGTTCTTCACATTTCACAGTTAGCCCAGTGATGCTGTAAAAAGAATGAATATGAAGCGCATAAATAGCAGATAAGTAGTAAGAATACCATTATATTATCAAGTCTGCTTACTCACAGACCTAAGTTCCTACCCATCTGCTAGGCTGGATGAACACAATTCATGATCTTTCCTGAAAGAAAAATAAAGAAAGCCTACTCCATTTCAAATTGCATACTTTAGCTGAATTCATTTCAGCTCTTCATTTCTCTGCTGCAGAGACTGCTAGCAGGTGAATTGGATGCAGTCCAAATGCAGCACAGAGCAGTTAAGAATTCAATGTACCATTACACTTCACAGAACATGAGACCTTGCTTTTTATCAGATGAACCACAGCATGGAGCTGCACCTAACAGGCAGATTTTAAATACTTCACAGCTCTTTGAAGCAAGTTCAAATCTTGGGAAGCCTGACTCATCCATTCATTTTTTGAAGCAAAGAAACTGAACACCATCCAGCAGGCTGGGATTTTTTTATTTTTTTTTTTTTATTTTTTTAGGCTAGAACCCAAAAGCTGAAGAATTTCCTGCTTTGAGTGATTATTAAAGCATTATTTTTTTAAAATCACCCTTCCTCCACCCTCCAGCTCAGAGCCTCAAACCCCGAGTTATTTGCCAGCCACCCAACTAGCTGCTCTCCTACTCATTGGTAGGAGGACAGCAAAGAGGATGCATTTGGACCAAACCCACTGTCAGCTGAATACAAGGACATTATTGGGCTGAGATGTGCAACAGAAATAACTAAAGCAGAACCGAGCCGACCTGTCACAAAGAACTGATCCCCTGCTTTGATCTAATCTTCCCACAAGGAGACATCTTTGTCTGACAGTCATTGATCGGCACAGCAGTGACCCATCTGTTGACCCACTGTGCCATGCCGCAACACAGAGCCCTTCTGAAATCCAGGACACCAACAGTTAAGCTAATTCAGATGTAAACATCTGAAAAAACAAGGTGAGGCCCCATTCAAAACTAATCCTGGCACCCCGGAGCTAGCACTAGTGGCAGGGAATGTCAGCAAAGAGAAGGGAAAGGGAAGGGTGGGAACTTTTGGAGGCAGGTTTGGAATAGAAGGATAAACACAGCGACCAAGGGAGGTGAGTTCACATCTTAAAACTTCACTCCTCCCATACACTCCAGTCTCCTGCCATCCTCCTCACTGCAACAAACTTCTTATCTTTTCTAGATGATTCCTCCCCACAAGGTACTTCTGCTTTAGGATCCCACCCACCACCTTGCCTCTATATTGCTGCTGTGAGATGGTACTTATGCAGTTCACTGCTGAGCTGGACCATGAAAACAAAGAACTGAAGTATTCAAAAATCTGGCTTTGGTGTGGTGAGAAACTGCTCTCTCAATAAACAACTGGAATACTTAAGATACATTGAACTTGCTTTTTATTTCAGTGATATTCCTCTGGTAAATAAGAACACAGGAGAGAAACAACAGCTAAAGCCATGAATTGTTTTATTTGTCTGTGTGGGCATTTTCATTCTGAGATTTGAAGGCCTGTCTCACCAGTCAGTGTTCAAGTGCTTGCTCTGCTTTCTTCATTACTTATCTCATGATAACGACTCAACAGACAATTAGTACTCAGCTCCCCAAGCATTTTGGGATGTAGAGGAACAGAAATGGAGAAGGTCAGTGGAGAAAGGCCTGAGGAAGAGGACTGAAGGACTGCTTACAGTGATACAGATGGATTCTGACCAATTACAGTCTATCTTGCACTCACTCAATCCTCCACTGTACCCACACAGTGAAAACCAAGAAGTGGCAACATGGGAAGAAAGGAAAGAGGGTGCTTTGACAAATAGCATTAACATATAATGTATTATCCCCAGGAAAAACTAACAACACAAACTGAGACTGACAGAACAGCAGTTGTAAGCTGGCAGAGCACAATCTGTAGAAAATTACTAGAAAAACTTGCTTAGTTTTACATATGTGGTTTTGTCTAGAAAGGGAAGGAACAACTAAAGTCGTTATCACAGTTAACTTCTTGATCAAAAGCAGGACAAGATTGGAAGGGAAACTGACATCCCAAAGAATCTTTTTGATATCAGAAGTGACGCAGTCACTAAACAAGCCTCATCTGCATCCAATTTCCAGGAGCTAAGGTAAACTTAAGACAAAGGGTTTTCCTAAATTAAGGAAGTTATAAAAGGCAGAACCCCAGTGACAATTTCTGAAGAACTTCCATTCTTTCACACACACAAAAAAGCCCCAAGTTCTAAATTGAAAAAGAAATTGAAAAGGAATAAGACATCTCTGGACATGTTTTAGGAGGCTGTTTCCTAAACTAGAGGTTCATGTCTAAAGGGTTGCATTCAGAAAAAAGCTATTGCACAAGTCATCTCTTTACCAACTAAGACTAGTCCAAGTTTCCATACAAGCAGTACCTACACAGATCAGAACATTGCTACATGCTATCTAAAATTACAGTTCATTTTTTTCTTCCATACCGCAATTTTACTAGAATATGCCAGTAATGTTTTCAGCCTGAGGCTTGTCTGGCATTAGGAGCAAGACCAGGTAATGCTGATAGATTCAGGGCACATACTGGAAGCACTGAATTCAAATAGACTGATACATTGCCTTCTGGCAAGCTACAAAGGTAGAAACAAGTTTGGGGATCTTCAGATGTTATTCTAAAAGAGACACCCATCTGGCATACACCAACATCACTGAAAAATAAAAAGCAATTCTAACAGGCCCAAGAAAGAGTTGACCACTCTGAGAAACCTAGTCAGTTATGTCTTAGAAGCCTTCTGAATAATAGCTATTGTTTCACATACTTGTGTCTCATTCTCTCACTTGAACTACTTTATTCTGAACAGCTTCTCAGTGCAGCCCTCTCTCAAAGGCAGGTGGATGTCATTGCCAGCTAAAATAAATGGCAGGCTGCTGCAGGGAAATGAGAATAAAATTACCACAATCATAATTCAAATCTCCACAGACAGATGATTTAGAGGAATATTTTTTTAAAATTATATTTGGAAAGGCAATGTTGAACTTTAGTCCTAGTGACCCAGCACTTGGATCACTAACCTACCCTTCAGTCCTTAGGTACTGCAGCTATCAAATCAGCGTGCTTGCAATTCTAAAGCAAGGAATGTTCAGATTTATAGAAGAACAAGCTTTCTACTATATTGTCATATCTGCCACTGGGAACTTCCACCTGAACAACTTAATATTTTATAGGTTTTACCCAAGGGATTTGTTAGGGTGCTATCCCAAGCCTGGTAGTGAACAGTCAGGAGCAAACTCCAGAATCAATACATTTAACAACCTTGGCTCCCAGAAGTTCACAGTTAATATACACTAAAAGGAGTACATCTGTACTGTAATGCTGCAGCTGGACACTGCCAGGAGCAGCCTGCTATGTCCACACTCATGTACCACATACCAGCTCTAAGTCAGTTTAGGCAGATGGGGTGGAATGTTTTCACAGAGGTGCTATGCTTCACTTAGATCTCTCTCAGCTGACTTCTGGAGCTCCTGAAATTAATGTTAAGACTTCATCAGAAATCTGAAACTATTAGTGTCAAGCAAGTAAAATTAGTTTAGTATTAGGGCAATGCTAAAATATTTTCCACCTTGATTAAGAGGTGTTCTTTTCTCTCGCTCCATCATCTTACCTCCCTACCCCCTAATTTCCCAAGAGCAACTAGTAAAAAGCTCAGAAAAACAAAGCTAAGAGTACCCTCAAAGTGTCAGAGAAAACTGAGTGGGTAAGAAGTACACCTTTAATAATATACCCCAGCAGGTCTGGGCAGGGGAATGGCAGTGGTGATGATAAGATACTACAGGAAACTCATCTACATTCCCCAAACAACACTTTCACAAAAGACTTAACACACAAGGCACTGCAAACACACAACTAGAACAGATAAATATTGTAATTAAAGAGTTTTCATAACTATTGCAAAGATGTAAAAATAGAACTGCCCTTTAGATCACAGTATCTATTATGACACAGTCATGCTTTCAATTTATAAACCTTGAAAAATAAAATTTTGACTGATCATCATGCTGGAGAGCTGCTTAATAAACTATCAGTAAGCCTGTTCTAAACCCCAGTTTCTCCTGTTAACCACATACATCCAAACGTATCACTAAGGATCTAGAAAAGATTAGTTACGTCTATGTCCTGCGATACTGTCTGTCTCTGAAGATAATCCTTCAGGGTACGGTTTGCCCTTTCAACAACTGCTTGCCCCGTTGGGGAGTGAGGAATCCCTTTAACGTGTTTAATTCCCCCAGTTGTCATAAACCTAGCGACTCGTTGACTACTATACGCTGGACAATTGTCTGTCTGTATTTCTACAGGTACTCCCACAACAGCAAAACAAGACATTAAGTGTCTCTCCACATGTAATGCCTTTTCACCGGTTTGTGCAATGGCCCATATAAAATGAGAATAGGTGTCAATTGTGACATGCACATACTTAAGCTTCCCAAAGTCAGGTACATGTGTTACATCCATTTGCCAAACCTGAAGTGCCTTCAGACCTTTTGGGTTAGTGCCCACCCCTAAACCAGGTCCATGATGACTACATTGAGGACAGGAGTGGACAATGCCCTTTGCATCTGCTATGAGTATTTGATACTGTCAATGTAAAGACTTTGCATTTTGATGAAACATCTCGTGGCTGTTATGAGCTTCTTCAAACTTATTTGTTGGAGGACTTATTGCGAGACAGCTGACTGCTTCATCAGCTCTAGCATTACCTTCGCCCAACCCAATGGTCCACTGATGACTTCTAATATGCATAATACAAAATTCATGTTTTCTCTGTCGAAGAGTGCTACGCAGTTGTATAAACATTTCACCAAGATGTTGATTCTTTGTCTCTCTCAACAAGGCATCTTCAATGCGCTGTACTACACCAACTACGTACAATGAGTCTGATACTATGTTTACAGGTGTATTGTTCCAGCTTCCCAATGCCCAACACACTGCTTTCAGTTCTAAGGTTTGAAGGTTGTCCCCTGGTTCACCGGTGATCACTTGTTTCTGCCACTGATTATCGGATTGCCAAACACACGCAGCCTTCTTCATCTTTCGTCCTGCATCTGTAAACACCGTTGGCCCTTCAACTGGTCTTTTTGAGCATAACGGTCTCGCAATCCACTGGTAATGTTCTAACATCTTCCAGAGAGGTCCTTTTGGCCGGTTGTTGTGTACAACACCTGTATAGCCCATCAAGGCTTCCTGTATGGCTGTTGAATGTCTCAGGAGCCACTCATAATCATCACCACGGACTGGAATACTGATATCTGCCGGTTCAGTCCCATCAATTTCAACAATCCTGTCTCTTCCTTTTCTCACCAAGGCCTCCACTGCTTCAGGACGACTTAAAATACGATGTCTGGGTTGCGATAGCAAAAACAGCCACTCAAAAACGATCGCCGTATTTTCCCCCTTTTTCTTTTGCCATTGCAAAATAAGGGCAAAAGGTGAAGTGGCAACATTACAAACCAAAAAGGATAACGGATGATTCGCCATTTGGTGACCACACCAGCCAGTCTGAATCTTACGGGACACAACTTCTAGGGCAGCCCACTGTTCTGGTGAACAAGTTCGAGGACTGTTGGCTTTGGTGCCAACTTCCGGTTTGCCCGCTGTCTTATCTAAAAGCTCCGGCACTCTTGAACACGCAGGGGCTGACATACCCTTCATAAGACGAATATGCCCAACTCCGAAAAATGTAGCCGAGAGGGAAGGCTTAGGCGAATCACCCTTCTGCTCTACCGGCTTTTCTACCACATCTCCTCCCAATGCTTCTATAGCTGCTGCCGCTACTTTTTTTTCCGCCTTCATAGTTTCCAGAGTGTTAATTATAGACCGCCAGGTAGCTCCTAACGCTTTAGCTTCTCTTCCTTCTTTACCTCCCTCGATCGTAGTATCCCAGAGGCAATTTCCTACTTCATTCCGTAATACTAAACAATAACGCGGGCTCGGGAATCTTATCCTTTTTTCGTGCCCAGCGAACTAAGGTCTCCACTTCTGTCTCTTTAATGCCCTCCCCTCTCCCAAGGAGGATGCCAGTTAACAGATTAATTGCCGCGTCTAATTCCATCGCAGTCTTCTCAGAGCTCCCCCCTCTCACAGAAAGAATATCAGCGGGGAGCCCTGCCGCACTCGTCACGGTCTTCCGTAGTGCCCCCCCCATCTCTCAGAGAGGAAATCAGCGGGGAGCCCTGCCACAATTTACTTGATGCGGTCTTACCACCGGCGGGGGTGCAATCTGCAGCTCCACACCGAACTCTGGACTCCGCTTTTCGCCTTCCAGGTTCCGCCCGCCTCCGACCTCCAGCTCCCTAATCAGACAACTTCCCTTCGGGTCCGATGCACAGAGACTTCCGCATTTAAGCTAAACTGCATTTAAACAACTAAGTGGGTCCCTGTTTGGGCGCCAGACGAAGAGGGTCCCCCGTGGAGAGTCGGCCAAGTCATGACAATCACACCAATAAGGCTACATGCCGTGCTCACTTTATTAAACAAACAGGTCATATTTATAACTTAAACCAACCACTCACCCGACTTTACACACAGGTAATTGGATAAAAGTCTCTGGTCATGTGGGCGTCCGTGTCGCTGATCGGTGAGCATGCTGCAGGCGCCTGATCAGAGTGTGCCGATGAGAGTGTTAATTTTGCGTTTCCCAGGACTTGCTCTGCACCTGGCTTCTTGTTTGTGCACAGCTTGTTTTCTTTCTCACCCTGCTTGTTCCCAGGACAATTTAACGTTGCTCTGCAGTTTTAACTAACAGGCCTGGGTTGTCCAACCTGGACAATAGCAACATATGTCCTCGGTCCTTTAAAAATCCCTCTACAGCAAATGAAGGAGATGGCTATTAAGGCAGTCCAGATGCGGGAGTCTTGCCACGGTCTTGCAGGGTCCTAAAGAGTCATATACTACCTGTATTGATTGGCTTCAGAATATTTTGCAACAAGTCGAGCATGAGGAAGGTCAAGGGTTGCTTTTAAAACAACTAGCTATGATAATGCCAATGAAAATTGTAAATGGGCAACTTTCACAATTGCAACCCTAACATGTGTCAAATGATTATAACGCAGAACTCACAGCAGACTGTAACTCTCAGGCTGAGTTCTGGAATGCAGCATAACACATTTTTTTTTTTTTTTTGCTTCTCTTATCTCTTCTGTAGAGTAGTACACACTCTTAACTTGCTTAATGATTAATAGGTGTCTGCACGCTTGTAGTGATATATAGCTATGTAACTGCATGAATGATTTCTGCCCTGAGCCTGGTGGTGCATGCAGCTGCGGTTTGTGTCTGGGCTCAGAGATGTAAATATGGGCTTCTCTGTTACAGTAAAGTGTCTCTGATTGCATATTAAAAAAAAAAAAAAAAGGGGGGGGGGGGGCATGAAGGGAATGACCGCAGAGGCACGATTAGAGAAAGCATGTTATGTTTTGAACTTTCTGAAAATCTCTGCCAACCATGCGGTGCCTCCCATTGTGCGACATTTTGTGTCAATTGGTGACAAGCAGCAAAAGCATGAAGGTGTCTTAGTACGCATGAAAGACCCTCGTACCAGGCATTGGTCGGGATCCCACAAATTGTTAACTTGGGGGAGAGGTTATGCTTGTGTTTCTACAGACAAAGGTCTGTGATGGATCCCTGCTCACTGTGTGTGGCCTGAGCTTAGCGTGCTGCCACCAGTCAACCCAACAACTAATGTGTGGCCTCCTTACTGAACCAGTCCTTCTTTGGTGTGCCCTTCTTGACTTGCAGACATTGTTGCAAAAAAATGAATGTATGTGGGGAATGAAGAATCTTACTGAAAGCCTTGATATTTGGGATAATTGGTTGCCTCTGTATAATGTTAACCCACAAGAAGTTGATATTGTTGGCACTTTGAATGTTGATAATTGTCTTTATGTAGATGCTAATGTAGTAGGAGGCTATGATGGGACCATGACACCTGCATAAATCAACACGTGAACATGCTGATAAGCATAATGCGCTTAAACGCAATATAACTTTGGATGAAGCATGTAATGATGTAGTTGATTTATGGAACTGATGGGAACGTATTGCAGAGGTTCTTCTCTTATCCGGAGTAAAAGCAGGGAAACCATTAAAAGTTAAATCACCTTGTTTGTTAGGCAGTCAAGAATGCGAGTCAAATTTGCCAGCATTACATACAAAACAAAGCAACTATTGGGTTTTTGTTGTTGGCTCAAGGACATGGCTGTGTGGATTTGGATGGTATGTGCTGTGTGGGTTTTAGGCGCCCCATTGCAGCAACATGTTATCAAAATCTGAGAAAATGTCAGCCTTTTTGGCATCCATTCACTCAATTGGCAGTATTGTTTGTTTGCTATTGCCTTGGTTGCTGTCATGTTTGCAAGGGCCCTGCAGAACATGGCAAACCTGGTACTAGCTGTTCAAAAACAAAAAGGGGGAACTGTAGAATTGTACAGAACAGAGACAGTGGGTTGTTTTGACATCGATAATGTGCAGTTTTGGCCTTGCTTTGATGATGTGCAGCTGAGATCCTGCAGCAAAGAGTTAAATAGCTTTAAGGGAGTATGAGAAGAAACTAGGATGAGACAGAAACAAAGGAGGAATGTGATCTCACCTCTAGAAGATAAGGAAACAGCATGAACAGTAGAGAATAGCCTATAGTGAACAGCGCTAAGGAAAGTGTATGAATTTGACTGATCACTCAAACTCTATTCATAAGCAGCTTGCTGAGTTGAGAAAAAATGTACAGGCCATAAAGACTGAGAACAGGTTAACGGACTGGCTACAGAGTTTAGGAAGTACTGGATGGTTAAAAGATTTGTTTCTGCACGGGATAATGGTATTAATTGCCATTGTAATCTTTTTAATGATATTGGGCTGTTGTTGCAGAATGGCTGTGTGATCATGGCCATGACTCCCTTAAAGATCTTTGTGAAACAAAGTTAGCGTAAGTTAGCTGAAGCAGGCCTTGCAGCTATGCTGAGGCATGCTGATAAGGAAGCTGAGAAAAACACTGACCTTGTGCCTAATGTTGTAAATAACTTTGAGGAATTCGCGTAGACAAGAGAGGAAAAAAAAATATGTAGCTAGCTATCCGCAGAAACTGCAAGTAGGAGGACGTATGAAAATGTAACCCTTTAGAGCTTAGCCAATCAGCAGATGACTTGTAGGCATAATTAACTGGAACTGTATATAAGACATAATTGCGCCGTAATAAATCGAAGCTTGCTTTATCACTCATATTGAGTTGGCTGCTTGCTTTCCCTCGCTCGTCAAAGTGGTGCCCGAGCAAGGGACCCCTAACCTTGTTCTTCACCGGACAGCGAGGACGGAGAAGCACTGGTAGCAGCGACCAGAGAGCAGAAGATCGGCTGATGCTGGCATCGTACCCGATCCGTGCTTGAGCCCAGGATAATTAAAGAAGGGGTTTGCCGTCCGTGAGCTGCTACCCAAGGGAAAAGGCTGCAACAAAGAGGACTTTAAGGAGTGCACAATGGAAAAAGAGGTAGCGCTAGCACTTTTACAATGCTTTATAGAAAAGCGGGGAGTAGGCCCTTTAAAAGATCTGGCCGGGTTAATTGCATTAGGTAAAGCAAAAGGATATTTTGCAGATCCTGAGTATATGTTTGAAGTAGAAGAATGGCGTAATTATGGGGATTGTTTATGGGATTTAGTAATAGATGATGATAAGGCAGCAAAAAAATTGATGAAATCATGGCATGAAGTTATTAATTGTATAAAAAGATATCAAGCAGAAAAGCGCCTTGCTGCAGCAGTAACAAGCCGACTTGCAAGCGCAGATCCTAATGCAGGAAAAATTATGCCATGTGAAAATTACATTCCAATACCCCCTTTATCACAAACAGTGCTCTCTGTACCACCTATAGAGCCCACTGTACCACCTATAGACCCTTCGTGTCCTCCGCCCCCCCCTCCGGCGAAGTAGCCTCGGGGGGGCCAGAGGGCGGGGACACATCTGACGAAAGTGCTGCTGAGGAAGAAAATAGCAGTGGGCAGTCAATACAAAATTAAAAAAAAAAAAAAAAAAAAAAGGAACAAAAAATACAGTAAACGAACTGGTGCGTTCTACGCACATTAATTGGCAAAAAATAGCACAAGAAGCAGCTGCTCAGGGAATATTTGATATTGCTGAGCAAGTCAACCCCCCACAAGCTTTCCCTGTAACGTATCAGATGAATGCCGCTAACCAAAGACAGGGAACCTGGGAGGCTTTGATTGGAAAATATTAAGTCAGTTACGTAGTACAGTGAATGAGTCAGGCCTCCACAGTGAGCCCACCAGATATACCTAACTTTATGAAAGGGCCGTTATTGTGCCAGTGTATTCTGGAGAATAGTAACAGTTACACCAAAGGCATTTTAGTAACCCTGCCCTTAGATTCTTCTGTAGAAACAATGCTAGAGCGAATGAGTTGGGTGCCAGTAGGTCAGCAAGCCTTGCTAGTGGAAGCAATCCAAGCAGTAGGGAGAGATTTAGTGCAAGCCCAAAGTCAGGCTTTTGCAGCGCTTGCGCCTCTGCGCCCCCCTGGGGCTACCGCGCCCCCAAAGCCAGCGACCACCACGCGCCGAGACTTCCCCTGCTATCGATGCGGGAAGCCAGGACATACCCATGACCGATGTCGACAACGTCAAGTGTGGTGCCAAAATTGTCAGCGAGGGACCCACAGCACCAACGTCTGTCGGCAGACGGGAAACGAGAAACCGAGCGCGAGGAGCCGCAGCGTGTCGACCCCAATCGCGACTCCTGTCACCTTCACGACACCCCCTCCAGGAGACATGACCAACTCTTATCGGCAGACACCGTGTTACAACCCGCCACCCGAAGGAGCCTCGGCCTGGACCTGGCAACAGCAGTAGATACAACATTAATTGACAACCGACCACAAAAAATCGCAACTCGTGTCCGAGGACCTCTGATAATTAATGGACAAAGTTATGGTGCTCTATTATTAGGGTGGTCTTCTGGTAGTTTGAAAGGGCTGTTGTAAAGTGTGTTGCTTATAGTAATAATTGTTATCATTGCACTCGTATGTTTAAGCTGTGCTCTCTCTTGTATTCAAAAATTACTCGAGCATGTAACTGCACAAGTTTTGCTTGCACAAAGAGAAAAAGGGGGAAATGTTGCAGAATGGCTGTGTGATCATGGCCATGACTCCCTTAAAGATCTTTGTGAAACAAAGTTAGCGTAAGTTAGCTGAAGCAGGCCTTGCAGCTATGCTGAGGCATGCTGATAAGGAAGCTGAGAAAAACACTGACCTTGTGCCTAATGTTGTAAATAACTTTGAGGAATTCGCGTAGACAAGAGAGGAAAAAAAAATATGTAGCTAGCTATCCGCAGAAACTGCAAGTAGGAGGACGTATGAAAATGTAACCCTTTAGAGCTTAGCCAATCAGCAGATGACTTGTAGGCATAATTAACTGGAACTGTATATAAGACATAATTGCGCCGTAATAAATCGAAGCTTGCTTTATCACTCATATTGAGTCGGCTGCTTGCTTTCCCTCGCTCGTCGCAGGCTGTGTGTGGAATTGCTTTATGAGAATGATGAACTGAATGATAAAAGGGGTCTGGATCGCTCAAAAACAAAAAGGGGGATTTGTAGGGTGGCTGGAAGACAACAGATGTATTATGAGCAATCCAGACCAAGTAACTGTTGTAATAGCAGGCCAAGCAGGCTGAAGCTGTAACAAGCTGCAGATGTTGTGAAGGACATATGCAAGGCCAAGGGAGACAAAGAAACTGTATTCGCAGAGAGATAAGAGAGTTGGACAGAAAGATGAGAAAAAGCAGGATGCCTGCACAAGGGGGGAGCAGCGTGTGGGCACCACACCAGGACCAATCATAGGGGAGGTGGAAGCGTGTGAACGAGTAGTTTTAACCTATCACCTTGTACATAACAAAGTGTGCGTAGCGTGTGTATTTTTAGCTGGGGGTATAAATTGGTGTGGGTCTATTAATAGCACCTGTAGAGTATAAATTGCTGTGAGTCTATTAATAAAGTGGCACTAGCTTGATCACATTGGTCATATAAGTTGTGTCCGAGCCTTCTGCGTCAACACATATATACATTTTATATAAAATACACATTGTATGTATACATTGTGCATGTATATATAGCTGAGTTCAGGGTTTTTTTTTAACAAATGAAAATATAGGACTTTCTCTTCCGCTCACTAATGGCCAAACCTCCGTCAAATCAGGCTCTCTGTGATTCCTTAGGCTTCACAAGGAGTCAGTGTTAGACCAGGTATAGAATTTGGCACCCTAAGCCAAAATCCTTTGAGTAGTTCTGAGCTGGGAGCCTCCATCCCATCACACACCTCCAGACTTGCTTATTATTTGGAGACTTTTTAAACTTTTATGTTGCCTTTCAGAGAACAATGCGAGGAGCTTCATGTACATTGGATAACGAATCATCAGAAGGAATTGTGTGCAGACCAGCTGGCCCAGCTAGCTCTGGAGGAGGAACTGAAAAAGCAACAGAAGAAGAAGATGTTTCCAGAGCTTTGGAAAGAGGATAGGTTGGCTAAGGAAAAGCAAGAGGTGGTGAATATGCAGAAGTCAGCAGAAGAGAATCAGGAAATCCTGAATGTGCTCAGTGCCCAGGTAGCAGTGCTCAGTGCTCACAAAGAGGAGGCGAAGCAGCTGAAGGAGGAAGAGGCTCGATTGCTGGTAATTTCCATATAATTTGCAATTTGGCATTGTGTATAAGGCCCTCCTAATGATAGGTTTACTAGATATTTAGATTAATCCATACCTTATTTGTATCTTCACCGATTCCATTAGTATCTGAGACTGCCCTATTATGCTAAGCCTCTTTTCCAGAGCTGTGGCAAATGCATTCCTGTTTACAGAGGGAAATACATCTTTTGAAACTTCGCATTGTAAAGGATTTTGGCATTCAAGGCCTCTCAGAGCTTTTGTGGGAAATGGAAATGTTTTTAAGCTTTTGCCAGATATTTTTGCAGTTTTCTGATTTCCAGTTTCCTGTGGGATAGCTAGTCTTGTGTCCCAGCTGTAATGCATAACACTAGATCTCAGATCATGATATATATGTTTAATCATCACAGTAAGTGCACCCCAGAAGGGAAGGTGAGCCAGGAGCCAAAGGTGACAGCAAGGCAGGCGGGTATGCTGTCCTCTCCAACAAGAGTCCCACAATACCCGAAGGAATGGAGCAGAGCAGGTCTGCTGACAGTAACCAGGGTTGTCATCTAACAGTCCAAACTGCTCGGCAGGTCTGTAGCGATGAAATCCAAGATGAAGGCAGCAAGTCAAGTCAGCAGGTTTGAAGCAGGATCGAACTTAGGCACAGGGATAACTACAGCGTAGGTTACGCAGGCAGCGCCAAAGGCGAGAACCTGAGCTTAACTGCAGCTCCCAAGCGACTCCTCTCAGCCCTTTCTCATACTGCTCTTTCCCAGCTCACTGATCCAGGGGTGATGTCAGGGCTGGCTGTGAGCACAGGCAGCCAAGCCGCTGCAGAGAGGTTGCAGAGCCTGTTGGTACACTCAGGACCCTGACACATACATGAGGAGACATATTGATATGAAAAATCCCGACTGCTTATGCTCCAGCTGACTGAATTTCAGAATCTACTTTTTCTTTTTTTTTTAAAAAAACAAATTAGCAAGCAGTGCCTAAGTTTTCTCACCTATCGGTGCTGGCTACTGTTGAGCATCACATCGCAGGAGGCATTTGGCTACCTTGTCCCAACTGTTTGGCTACTACCCTATTTTTTTCCTCAGCTCTCCCCAGTCTAGACTTGCTGTAGTGGTGCTGGCTTTTGAACCAGGCTTGCTAGTTCACAGTATTCTGTGTTGACTTTGTGAGTTATGGGAGACTAGTTCAGACTTGGTCTTTGTTTTACGGCTATTTACATGTAGTTGACTGATCACTCAGGGTACTCTGTCAGGCACTGGAAGCTGATGTTGGCAAGATATATAATTCACTACTTTTTAAAAATAATGACAGTAATGAATCTTAAAGCTTTGAAAATCCTGGCTGTAAAACAGTAGAGTCCTTATTTCAAGCTAGGCTGTAATGTTTCACTTATTTAAAAACATGCAGAATAATATTATTTTCTTGTAACAACTTTTAAGGCACTGTCAAACCTCCCAGGCAAAGATGACTTCTACGTAACTGGCCTTTTCAGAAAAAATGCTATTAGAATAGAAGACTTTGTAGCTTCCCCTGAAGACAGTTGCCTTGGGCACTGTCAAGAGGATACATTTCTGGTGAAGTGGATTAGTCTCTGAAAAAAAAGCCTTCTTCAAAGGGTCTGTAAAGGAGAGTTTCTGTGTTAAAAATGGGATGTAATCCGTTTTCAGCAGAAGAGAGATGTGACAGATGGTCCCATTACAAGTTTCTCAGTGTGGTGTTGGTAGCCTCTAACGATCAGGGGTCGCTAAGTTTCTCTGTGTGTAGTAATTTCTTCTGGTTGTTGCAATGGACACAGATTATGTTGTGAAGTGAAACTCGCACCTTTTCCATGATAGACTATATATGTGTATCAGGATATCTCAGGCTGGATGACAAAACAGACAGCAATTTTTGCATTAGCTACATTACCTACATAGCTGCCTTCCTCCCCCTCTGTCTTTTCTCTCCATTAAAAAATTGTGATTTATTGAGAAGGTAATTGAAATTGTGTTATTCTGGCTGTAGTCTCACAAATGTTAGATGGGTTTCTGCCACTGGACTTTGGTCCTGGCTTGAAGATGGATGGTTGTTAACAATTTCTTTGTACATTTACAATGTTGTGTTACCCCATCGTATAAACTTTCATAGAATAAGCACCATGGATCCCATCCTTGGCTACTCTCATACAACTTCACTGATGTCAGAATTCAGCCTGAGACATGTGCCAACTTGGCCAGTAGACTGCTGTTTCCACTTTCAGTCTTTACTGTTCAGAGTTTTTTGGATTACTTATTCTGTGGCTCAGATAATATAGGCTGAGTTTCAAAGCTGTTTTACCAGCTTCTGAAAGTGAATTTGACTATTCAGGCAGATAGCAAAGTCAGCTTTGGCTTTGAAATGCAGCAAGAATCAGAGAGTGCTTTATGTCCAGCATAACAATTTGTTCCTTAGGAAGTGCAGCTTGTACTTCCATATGGGAAAGATGAGACATGCTGTGTATGACAAACCTGCTGATGCATTTTAGAAGATTTACATTACAAAAGAGACATTTAATTTAAAAACAGGTTGACAAAAAACTGTGTACCTTCAAGACTGCTGAAGCATTTGTTTCTAAGACCTGTAGATAAGTTAATGATGGTTACATACTGTTTTATGACTATGTTTGAGTGCATTTGTACTTCTAAATGCAAATGCAGGATGTTCAGGAATTATGCTAAGTTACTTTATTGATGCTATTTTGGGTTTATTTTTTCAACTAAATAATCTTGAATACACATATACTTGTTTGATCTTGAATACACATTTGCTATTTTTCATTTGTTTTTTCTTAAGAACTCAGCGTTACTGTCCATTTTTCTGTTCTTTCCAATATGAAGTAGAATGGTTTGAAGCCATGGAAATTCAGTAACTGCCCATCAAAATATAAGGATCCAATTACTTACTTTGTGCAATCTCATGTCCAGTAGAGACGCAGTGCTCTGAACATCCAGAACAGATGCGGGACAGATAATATAAGCAGAAACAGGAGGAACACATGGCTCTGTTAGTGGTTATGGCTTTGCGTGAAGCCTTGGAGCACTGAGGGGCTGGAGCATGTCCAGAGCTGGGCAGGGGGCTGGGGAAGGGGCTGGAGCACAAGTCCTGTGGGGAGTGGCTGGGGGAACTGGGGAGGGTCAGCCTGGAGAGGAGGGGGCTGAGGGGAGACCTTCTGGCTCCCTACAACCCCCTGACAGAGGCTGGAGAGAGGGGGGTTTGGCTCTTCTCCCAGGGAACAAGCGACAGGAGAGAGGGAACGGCCTCACGTTGTGCCGGGGGAGGTTTAGGTTGGGAATGAGGGAAAATCCCGTCATGGAAAGGGTGGCCAAGGCCTGGCACAGGCTGCCCAGGGAGGTGGTGGAGTCACCAGCCCTGGAGGGATTTCAAAGACATGTAGATGTGGCGCTCAGGGCCATGGGTTAGCGGTGGGCTTGGTGGTGCTGGGTTAACGGTTGGGCTCGATGATCTCAAAGGTCTTTTCAAACGTAAGTGATTCTATATGTGCTGCAGTGATACTGATTTCTCTAAACAGATGACTGCCTGCTTGAAGTATTTGGAGAACACCAGGCATTCCAGTGTTTTGGTATTGAAGTGCATGTGATAATTAAAGAGAAAAATCCTGAGTTCTAATGAATGATATGCTAAAATGTTCATGCTTTCTAATGGATGATGCTAATTCTCTAATGTCAGCCAGAAAGGCTTTAAATATTTATCTTCGCTTTTCAGTGTTCCAATCAAACTAGTTCTAGCCATCACTTAGGTATGCAATGATTTTACAAACTGGTTATTTTTACCGTTGTAGGAAGAACAGCAGCAACTGCTTAAGATAGGAAATGAACGATGGAGAAACTACAGAAACAGAAGGAATGCAAGGATACATTGCTCAGTGCAGCACAAGACAAGAAGAATCATCTTAATGAAGAAAAACAAGGTGAACTTGCCCTAGAGTTGAAGATCCTAGAAAAATCTCTTCAGGAACCCCAGGAGGATGCTGAGGAAAAAACAAAAAGAAAAGTAAGCGCTAAAGGTGTTCATTGTGAAGTTGTGGGGCAGCACCTCATCTAGACTAATTTTGTGGCCCTTAGTGAACTTCACAGTATAAATGAGATCAGACACAAGCCCTTTTCTCTAAAGAAGTTGCTGCTTTTGTTGCATGGCCTGTTGCCTCTCCTCCTGCCAGCTCTCTGCTTCTCAGAAGCAACCCATTTTCTGTTAAAACCACAGTGAGTGCTAGACAAAAGAAGGGGGCTCTCAGGAAATGCTGGAATCTTGTCCCTCCGTGCTGATTTCATTGTGTATAAATCACCTGAGCTTTTTCATCCTTATACTGTATGGTTGTAATGGAGGTTAGAAAAATATTTTTTGTCATGGATCTGATTTATTAAATATTCATAACTGCAGAGGAAAGTAAATATTTAACTTCAAATTCATTAATACTAATAAATAGTTTTAAATATTTAATAGCTGTATATATAGATGCAAAAACTCACGTTAAGTATCTTGCAGATGCCATGAAATGATGGATGTGTGTCTCACTTGCTAAATTTAAAACAAATTGATTGTCCAACTTCAGGGTGAAAACAGGTCTCAGGGTAACTTTGAGACAGAGCAGGGAGCTGCATTCATTACTCTGCTCAAGGTATTTGGAAGCTCATGCAGTTTAGGGAAGTTGTATAAACTCACTGTTAGACCTTGGCACAAATTTAGAGGAGATGATATTTATTCTTATATTTATTGGATCCAAAGGCTTCTAATGCAGGCGATGGCGAGTAGCCTGCGATACCGAAAAATCGGAGACAGAACTCTCTAATACCCGGTTTGGAGTGTTAGAAGGCAGGCATGCTTTATTTTTGGTGCTGGATGCACGGGGGATAAGTTCTGACCAATGTGCATACCAACTTTGTTCACTGTTTGTCTTTATATGTCCAATCTATGCATATTAATGACATTTCTGAGAAACTATTAGCATATTCATTACAGTTCCAAGAACTACTTATCATATTTACACATTTACTATGCATGTGTGGTCTAATGGGTCAGGGGTCCTCTGGTGGTCGATTGGAACATCTTCATCCTCTTCATCATCTTCCTCTTCTTTTCATGACCTTCTCTTCTTCTGGCCCTGTTTCAGCACTCTTGGCTCGTGTCTTGGTTTTGGATCGGTTCTTATCTACTTAGTAGCTAAGCTATACAATGCAGCATTCTACTAGTAGCTAAATTACATAATACAGCCTCGCACAGCTTGGCAATGTCATGGATACATTAGTTGCAATGCTTACAGTTAAGCACACCTGTAAAATTCCCCTGGTTATCACCTGGTTAGCTGTGAAAAGTTTGTAAACTCTGTGTTGTAGGCAGCTGAGCTGCTATGAGGGAAAGGGTCACTCTCTGTTTGTTCTGCTCTTACGCTGTTGTCTAGGCACTGCCAACTGGCCAGGAAGAAGATTCTGCACAGCTCTTTCCCATGACAGGGTTTGGAATGGAGCTCTAGGCTCCCAGTTCCCATGTTGGCCCCAGACTACCACTTCTCATCATGTTTTGAAAGGCTTTGTTGAACTAATTAACTCAGAGCTGCAAATGTCTGTGTTTGCAGCAAGAGCTGTTGAAGGAGCAGCAGACTTACCTGGCACACCTAGCTCAACAGCTGGAGGAGGAGAAACAGTGAGAAAAGGAGGTGGACAAGCTCCTCGATGAAGAGTTGGCAAAGGTTTGGGCCAAGAAGGCTGAACAAATGTGATTAGAAAAGGAGGATAGAAAGCAGCTACTGAAAGATGTCCTGAATACAAGACAACTGCAGTTTGAGAAGTGCAAGTAGTAACAGCTCGCTGTCTGTGCACCAAACTTACTGCGTGAATGCAAGCCGTGGCAAAGGCAGATAGGGTACGACACATGGCTTTTGGGAAGACCATCTGGCCCAGCATGCACAGGCTGTATGGTTGAGTGGACAACAATGCTACCGTCTCTGAATCTGCATCTGAAACTTTACTCCTACGGGCATTCCTTACGCTAATTTCCTATTGCTATTACCAGAGCAAAGCTTAGTAAAGTAAGGCTTGCATGAGGAATCAGTCATTATTATTAATTATTGTTATTAATAAGTTCTGAATATATTTTTTATTCAAGTGGATGAAAAACAAGCTGAGAATACACTTGTTTGTGTGCCTCTTCAGAAGCAACAAAACTCAGGCTTGCTGTTTAGGCTACTTGGCTTGAATTCACTTTGCTGTTCCTTGAAACTTAGCAGTGCTGTTACCTTCTGAAAGCGATTTTTTTGGGTTTTTTTGGGTTTTTTTGCAGTGCAGAGAAATGCAAAGGAGCAGCAAGAACTTGCTCAAGAGAGGAAGTTATTACCTGAAGCAATCGCAGAACTCAAGCATATAGAAAAAGAAAGACATGCAAGGTATTTTTCTTTCATTTTGTTGCAGCTCAATCTTTTAAGCTTCTGGGTAGGCTAATTCTCATTTTCAGATAAGTCTTAAGAGCACTGGGTGGACTTTCTTCTTTTCAGAGAGCCTCTGCCACCATGCAGCCTCTCAGCTCTGAACTGCTCAATAGCAGCCCTATTATATTGCAATTGGTATTAAATCACTAATTCTGATCTCATTGTACAAATAATGATGTTTCATTATATATCCTTGTTTTGGGCTTTTGAGACCATCGTGCGACTTACATATATGTTATTAAATACACCCCCTCATATTCCAAGCTGTTATTATGAATGGCAGAGGTTTGGGGAGGAGGGTTAATGAAAGGTTAGTTTGTTACTTACCTAGGAGAACAAGTGTGTTCAGGCTTATTGCTGAACTCCACCCACACACATGCCCTAAACAATCGTATAGGCAGCCACCAAAACACCAGGCTGCTGTGTGTAACCCAGCTGCATGGGATTCTGCTTATCTCACAGCTGAGGGTGAGAATATAGTTATACGCAGTAGCTGAAATGTTCCTCTGGGTGTCATGCAAAGCTTAGGGCAAAGGGCCTTAGTTCACTTATTCCATTTCCCTTTTGTACTCCTGCCCTTGCTCCACACTTGTCTGTGGGAGGTAACCGGGTAGCTCATTCCAGAGCCAGTATCTGTTGTGTTCTCTGATGGCTGCGTTGGTAACAATCTCCTGGCTACGGCAGAAATCTCACCCTTCAGAAGGAAACATGCCGGGCTTCATTTTGGATATGCTTCACTCAGCAAAGGTGGTGTTCAGTGGTGTTGGTGTTTGTGGTTCAACGCGTTGCATTAGTGCACAAGTCTTGACTTGCTGGCATTTTAAGTGTCTGTGTGAGTCTGTGTGACTCCTGCTCTAGAAGTGCCTGAACACGTAGGTAGATTTCCACTGCTTCTCCAGAGGGTGGTCAAAGTAATATATGAGTCTCGAGGTAGAAGGAAGAATGATTACTTCTGACAGCCATTTCCCTAGATTATTAGTACAAAGCCGCAGCAGGAGCCTGCACCCTGCCTCCCCTGTTGGCAGTAACTTGTAATCTTCAGAATGAGGGAGTGGGGAGTGGAGATGGGGTCTAAGGCTGCAGCAGCAATGAGCATGAGCTGGGAAAGGACTCAGGCCTGACGCTCTCATTCTCTGTCCTCTCACTGCCACTGTGAGGGGCAGTGAAGCAGTGAAGGGCATGCTGATTGCAAGGAGTTGTTCTTACTCTTTTTTTTTTATTTTTTATTTTTTTTAAGCACTGATTTTGCAATCTGCTCTATCGGATACAACAGAATGCAATTAATTCTCTAAAGATTGTTTAGGTTAGCATGTAGCATTTGGTTAACAGAGTGGTAGTTATTCTTAACACCTAAAAGGAGTTTTGAATGGTTCTTTATTCTATGGTTGAATGCTAACAGATTAAATAATAATAAATAAAAAGTTGTTTATTTTTTTACCTACACTTCATAAATAATCTATTTGCATGCTGTTTCCAGAAAAGTAAAGGAAGCAAAAGAATACTAAGAACAACTCATGGCTCAAATTGCCTATTGACAACAGGCCCGTGATGCTGAGGAAGAAGAGAAGCAGCAAGAATATGAATTGGGTCTATCAGCAGAGAGAGCTTACCAAGAAAGGATACAGGACATTCTGTCAAGGCCTTGTGAGAAACTAGTGAACACCCATCCTTTGAGAAGAAAACTAACGTCTAACTCTCAATATCAGTTACTATGATATTTTAGCTCACTCAGTTGCCTTTAAAAACGTTTTCTAAGGATGTTTATAATTGACTCGAGTTAGTGCTTCTCCACTGTGACGCTCAAAATATTTAACTGGAAAATACAAGAATTATTATTTTAAAAGTTATTTTTTCCCATGGATTTTTTTGACAAAATGACTGGTCCAAATCAAAGCACTTAATCTTTTCATACAAGAATACTGTATGTTCTCTGCAGTATAACAGTGTATTATTATGACACGAACGATATGTAGGCTTTCTTTAAAATCTGGACAAAGAAAATTTGTAGAAGAGTTTCAGCAAACTTTTATTAAAATGCCTTTCCATCTGCAAATATTTGCAGAATTTTTTTTGCATTTAGACAAAAAGTACTTGGTGATTTATCTTAATCTTCCTTGTTAAAGGAAAAACAATGAATTCTTCTAATATGGCATGGGCAGTAAAGAGCTGATACTGCTTTGCATATATTCTGATAGCTGTTGAATGATCTGTGGAATATCAGAGTCTCAAAACTAGTCTGAGACCTCTGCTTGGACAGAATTAATTGTGCAGGACTGAAGCTATCATTTTCTTGCAAAAAGGGGTATTATTTATCATTTTGATGGCAACTCTGCTTCTTTGGATTGCCACTAATGCCACACTCTGAACACACAGAATGGGGCAGGTGGAGCACCAACATTTTACAATGGAGCAACACAAAAAATGGCCAAATGTTAACAAGAAGGTCTCAGAAGGGTTTTGCCAGTGGGGAGGAGGGACACCTCCTCAACAACCTCTTGGCTCCCCATATTACTGGTCAGATTGTCCTTTATGCAGGAGGAGCAGTGGGTGGCACAAGGAGGACAGGTGGGAGCAATTCAGCTTCTCCTCATAGCATTGCCCTCGACCAGCTCCCTGGTATGTATTTCATTAGTTTCTCCTCTGTCCTTTTCAGAGGAGGGAAGTGAAGAATCAATTTCTTTATGTCCTTTCTTGCTCACAGACTTTGTGGCATTTGGAAATGTTTTTTTTTTTAATCTTCTTTGTTGCATTTTCCCATTTGAGCCTTTGCTGCTGCTTATCTGCAGATGTTTCCCTCTCCTCCTTCAGCTTCCACCATCTTTCCTCCAGCCCCTGCTTTTCCACTCTTTTCCTCCAACTTCTATCCCTCACTAAGAAACCTCCTCCTACCATCTTTCTCCTCCCTCCCTTTCTTTTTTCTGTGTTTGGCTCCCTGTTGGCAAGTACCAGGACTCTTGTGTGTGTGAATATGAATGGGTGCACAGAGAAGCTGATACGTGGCCAAGATTGGAGGCCAGGAGCCTCAGCTCCCAGACCTCTTGGAGCAAATCAGGAATAAACTGCCTGCACAGTCACCTCATCTTGTTTTAAAGCAGAAAAGAAGTTGACAAATGCTTTTTGTCTGTGGAGAAAGCCCTACAGCTGTTTGCAAAAGGCCAGGTAGAGGTGTATTAATCTGAAACAGTATCAGTGATCTTAGCAGAGCAGCCCAGCTAATTATGGGTGTAAACGGTGGAAGAACCTGGCTCAGAGAAGTTGTCCTGCTGAGGGGCAAAGGAGTGTGGTGGGGTTTTATCCTTGCTTACAGACAAAACTTCTCTGAGAGCCACTTTCTGAGATAGCAGATGAGGAGACAAGTTCACCACCTGCTACCATCCAGACAGGTGACTAGACAGAGCAGAGCCTCTTCATGTCTAGTTCCTTCAACTTGAATCCAAACAGGATCTGTCTCCTACAGACACAGAGAAAGGAAACATTCATCAATGTGAAAATGCTGCAAAGCAGGAGAGGTGGCTCGTTAGTCGGGATGTCTGGTCCTTGCACAGTGCTTTTCAGCAGCCGTCTCCAAAGCTGTACAGAGGACTTCAGAGCTGCTCCTCTTATTTTGCAAGTGGGAAAAGGCCATCCCAGATAATGGAAATAGTTTAATCAGTCTGGAGAGCTCTGGTAGTCATAGGTCTCTGCTCTCACTGCTGGGTCAAATTGGCAGAATGATTAAGAGCTTAATTTCCTGGTCTGCCACAGACTCCTGGTGTGGCCCTGTGCAAGCAATGCAGATTTTTCTTTACTACTGTGACCTGTCTTTGAAAAATGAACATAATAGCACATTCAGAATTTCAGGATTAATTAAAGCACGTTATTAAAGGCTGTGATACTGTCATTGGGTACACCCAATATGAGAGGCAAAAAATGCCACTTTGGTGAGCTAGGTGAATTTGAGCCATCCAGAACCATAATAAATCCTTCTTTAATAAAATAATAACTCAGACAAGGTGGTCAGAGCTACAAGCATTTATAAAGTGTCTGAGCTCCTGCTCCTGGAGGCAAAACTCCTCTGCAATGAACATGAAGTCTGCACAAAAATAAAAAGATCAGACTGGGAGAGGTTTGCCTTCAGCAGAAATTAATTCCCATGGGATAATGGGCAACCAAACTTGAAATCTGTGGTTGGTGAACACATTGTTGGGGCTGACCCCTTTGCTGCTGAGTGTTCTGTAGACCTCAGGTTGGCTGAGAAGAACAGTTAAGACTCATACCAGGCTGCTGAGTGGCTGGGTGGGTCAGCAGACTCCTCTTGCTGCCCCTAACAGTTGAATGAGCGACGTGGTAAGAATGATTTTGTGTATCAAGACTGAAGAATTTCCTTAATCCTATTGATGTCCATCTTCTTCCAGTTCCTTTAATGTCCTCACAGCAAACTGGGCAAATAGAGTGCTGAGTAGCATGTTTCAAAGTGTGGTTGTGCCTTTGCCTCCCTCCTACCAACTCTCATGTTAGATTTGTGACTTACAGAACCAGCAAAATGGATCTGAAACTGCAGCTTACAGGTCCTGAGAACCCCAGGAGTGTTAGCTACTACTCATATGTATGGTATTTTACACCAAGTGAGCAATCCTGGAGCCAAATTTCTACTAAATGGAGAGCACAGGGACACTGCTGGTAAGTGAAGCAGCCTGGTCCATAGCTAGGTGACCTCTCCCTGCACCAGGGCTGTGAGCAACCCAGAGATGAAACCACTGTCATTTAAAAAACAGGCAGTTACAGCCTCTTAACTTATACAGGTACTAGAGCTTTGAAAAATATTCTTTCCTTTGTTTGTTTTTTTTTTTAATTACATTTTGCACGTTGACAGAGGAAGAGTGGAGGTGTGGAGCATGTGGGTGACTTGCCTGTGGCAGGGCTGGGAGAATGCCAGTCCCTGATCGCATCATCCCAGACCCACTCTACTGTTTAAAACCTTGGTGCTTGCCAAGGCTATAAGACTTTTCTGCACCCACCTGTCTGCTCACAAGGGCTTTTATATTGAGGTTTTTGGCCATGCATGAGGCATTGAGCTGGGAAGCAGTTCCTGGTGCCCTGTGGTATGACGCTAGCTTAGTCTCTGCTCCCTGGAGCTGGGCTGCAGGCTCCCAGGGCTGTGGGAGCACCTTCAGGGCTGGAGGCTCACTGCAAAGCTACATCTAGCTTTGGATAGAATCAGTTTTATTTGCAGGAAAATCTATCTTTGTTAATTATTCATTGTTTTAAAACCTCAATTAATTTTATCATTATTTTAATACAGGTAGGAACACTTGCTGCAGAAACAGCCAGTGCAACCATGCCCAGGGTACAGTGACACTTACAGCCCCAGCCAGACCCAAAGATCATGCCCAGACACGTAGGATGTGGTGACTTCTGCACAACCCGGGAGGAAGGAAGTCTGGATTTGAGGTCTTTGGGATGCCTGTGCATGCAAAAATTCAGGACCTGGAGTTGTGTTTAGTAACAGTCAACTCTGTCCTAATGACATTTGGAGCTGTCTGAATTGATGTTCTGTATTTTTACATTACTTGCTACTGTGCCCTGCACAGGGGGTACCATATACAAGAGACATCCAGTGAAAGCACAAACCTTTCCCTGAAAACCTTAATGTACACACAGAGAGTTTAAAGTACTTTGAACTGTGCAAATATTGCCCCTAATTTTGAGGAATAAGGTTGACTCAGCTCTCATTTTACCCCTGGCCATGCACACTCTCAGCAAGAGATCCTCATGCAAAGTACTTCTGTGGAGGATTTTGGGATGGGGTTGTCAGTGTTAATGTACTGCTTGTGCATTGAAATTCAATGCTGTAACTGTAGTTTGGGGGTCAGGGGATTTCACTGCAGAAATGCTGGTTCTTCCTGCCCATCTGAATTCAACAGCAAACTGGCTCCTCTACCTAAACAAAACCCCAGAGCTGATGTGGAATGATGGGGTGCCTGTTGCAGAGCAGATAACTACACTCCTAACCTCCAGTGTCAGCACTGTTCTCACCTCACTGGGCCCTCCAGAGTCCCTTACCACTCTGTGCCATCACCTGTACATCTGTCTGTCTGTCCCTGGGGTATCCATATGTCATGGCAACACAAGGACAAGCCTGGAGGAACACATGCATCTCCCACACCTGTCCTGTACTTGCAAGGAAGCCACTGGCTCTGCTTAGAAGAGAAAAAAGTCGTGGTATTTGGTTCATTTTCACCTCTAAGTGCCTTTGACATGAATGCAAGAGGTGGTACTGTAAAATGCTATTTAAGAGCCAGTGCTCGTTAAATATGATCAACACAAGTTTTGATTCCCAAATGAAAAGAAGCTTCTCTGTCCTGAAGGAGACAATTTCCAGCAACTCAGCACTTAGGATACACTTCAGGAGAGGTCCTGGGAGAAGCAGGGGGCCTGGATGAGGAGAGGCTGGCTGGAAGAGGAGCCTGGAGAAGGAAGAATCCGGATGCAGCAGAGGCAATAAGCAGGGTGGTTTGGCCTGAAGATGATGGAGAAACAGCATGGACAGTAGATGAACTGTTGGAACCTTGTGGGGGATTGATGGCTGTGCTGGGGCAAGGTGTGGGAGCTACTTATTGAAGTCAGTCTGGGATGGGGTGGTAAAAGTCTTGTTGCAGCTTGATAGTTTTGATAGTGCTGTGACAGCTATGTTTGTTTCTAGCTTGCACAACTCTGTCAATACAGAAGTGTGTTAGAACCTGCTGTCCATTGGGGCTTTGTGGGTGTTCTTGTGGTCAGGCTAAATTCAAACTATGGTACTTAAAGCATTTTTAATCTTCAGATTGCTCTATGAACACTAATCCTCCAAGCATCCTGAAACAAGTAGGTTAAGTATGATTTTCATTGTGGAGAGACTTGTTCCATGATGCAGAGAATTAGTGTTGGATCTGGGATTAGAGCTGGCATGACCCCTGGTAATTAATTATTCACTGGGTTTGGCTCTGCCTTTGTTTGCTTCGGGTATTTTTCCCTCTCAGATGAGCCATGTTTTTAGTGCAGCTGGTTTTGCTCTTGCTGCTGAGAGGAAGATGAAGTTGTGCCATGGTTTGCTTAAGCTGCTGGTGCCAGTAATCTTTTTTTTTTTTTTTTTTTTTTAAGAGATGACTATGAACACAAGTTCTGGGTCCCTTCTTGTGCTTTAGATTACTGCTTTAAAGAAAACTGACTTTGGAAAAAATCTGACTTTGATTTAGATCTGGAGAACATTTGGGATATATTTGTCTTCAAATACTCCTGCTTTCAGGCAGTGTTGGTGAAGGCTAGGGATCTTGGATGTATACATGTGTGCTGAGATGTCCCCGTTTCTTCCTGATAGATGGAGGGGTGGTGGGAATCATTGCTATCCTTGCGTTCAACCCCTTTGCTGTTGCTGTGACTTGACCATCCCCTTTTCTGTACTGAGGAGTTTCCAGGGATTTTCAGCCCTGACTTAATCGGGTAAATTAATGGGAAATAGTGTATTACAGTGACTAATGATGTTTCCAGGCTGAGAACCATGTATGGAAACACTGAGCAGTGTCTCACCTCTGATTTGTCTGATGCAACCAGAAGGGGGGCAGCTCTTAGTACAGTTGGAGAGCTGTGTCTACCTGGGTGGGCTTGAAGTTTGGACTTTATACACACCTTTCCTAGGCTGTTTGGAGGCACCTCCGAGGGTAGCAGTATTCTTTGCATTGCTGCAGATGAAGGATTGACTGCTTAAGCAAGCAGAGAAATAAATTTCCTCCATGTAAAGGCTGGTAATTAGCAGCTAGTCCTAATTAGCGCAGGTATGTGTTTGAAGTGTCCTTTCTCTTCATAGACAGCTGTCTTTATTGCCCCAGGCAGCACCTTTAGATGTTTTCTTAATAAGAAAAACTGTTATCTACTAGACTTTCATACTAAATAGACATGTTTTACACTGAGGGTGATGAGACACTGGCACAGGTTGCCCAGAGAGGTCCATGATGCCCCATCCAAGGCCAAGTTGGATGGGGCTCTGAGCAACCTGATCCAGTTGAAGATGTCCCTGCCCATGGCAGGGGGTTGGACTAGATGGTCTTTAAAGGTCCCTTCCAACCCAAACTACTCGATGGTTCTATGATTTTTTTTCACATATCATGAAAATTCCCATCACTGTCTTGTTTTGCTGGGCTGAGTGCCTTGCCCATCTCTTGCTGTGTGTGTGGCTAAAAGTGAGAATCTTGATGGGTATTGCTCATAATGTGACAAATGTCTGCAAAAAAAAGTCATTCACCTGCATAGTAGCTTTGAAGGTGCTCTTGCCCCTTGCATTGAAGAAATAAACTTGGGCTTCTGTGCTTTGATTTTTAAGCATCTCTGATGGATGGAGGCTGTAGTTCAGACTATGGTTTTGGTTTTCCAGGCTGTGGGTCATCTTGGAAAGCTGTTCTAAGTGAAGAAACGAAAGTACTGCAAACTTGTGGGGTGAAGGTTGGGGAATTGCATCTTTAAGTGCCTCCTACCTAGTTTTGAGCTGCAGCAGTGGCATGTGGTGGGAAAAGCGCTTTCAGCCATCATTGAAACCTAATCCCCATTGCACACCTTGCACTGCTGGATGAGTGTGAGCATGTTGTGTGCCAGCATGTGTGCGTCGTGAGGGCTGTTTGCCAAGGGGAGCAGAGCACTGATGGATGTTGCAGCAGCATGACAAGCCATGGTGGCAGCCCTGATGTGCACAGGGGCCATATAAACCCCAGGACTAGATGCGACGACATCCCTGTGCTGCAGCTGAACTGGTATTCACCCATAGCATTTCATTTCATCCAGGCTTTATTTCCATAACAACTTTATTCTGTGGTGATGCTGTCAAAATTAGCTATATTTCAAGCAGCCGTGTTGCATACTGCTCCTGCACAATGGTCAACCATTTCAGTATCTTTTATTCCATGCTGAATGCAAACAGGTCCTGCCTGGTTTTAACCTTTTTTGCTCACTGAGCAGACTGTTTGCTACCAACAGCTCCATGCGGTTCATCTATCTTTCCCTGCTGGCACCAGCAGCTGGTTAACTTGTACAGGGAAAGGGAAAGTCTCTGTAGCCTTTATTCCGGAAGTAGGAAACAAAATGTTTGAATGTGCATTTTCCACCAAAAAAAAACCAACAGAAGAGACATGTTACTGGAAATGCAGGAGCTTGAGTGGCCTTGTTGTCTTGCTTGGAAGACAGCAGCTTTTTTTATTTATTTTGTTTTATTCTATTAACACAATAGAACTCCAGAAGTTTTCTTGTGCCATGGAGAACCTACCTGACCCATTTCATGTAGCAGCACATCAGCCATTAGGGCAAATTCTTGAGAAACTTTGTGAAAACGTGACCTGGCAGAGCAGCTGCAATAGCAGTAAGTGGTGCTGGCTGTGATTTATATCACTGGGTTCAGTGTCTTCTGGAGAATGATGGTACTTTTTAAAAGAGACAAGCCAGAGGGAGGTATAAACCACTCAAGATGCCAGATAAAAGGCAGTTTGTGATGGGACCTGAAACCTGCGGAGGCTGTGAGTCTGGAGAGCTCCTTGGATGGGCTCCTCCAGCCAGGCACACCCCAGTAGCTGATGTGGAGAAGTTATGAAAGAGGTCAACATTGGTAATGTGAGGTCTTAATTATGAATCTTAGATAGAAAAAAAGACAGGTTACAAGATATTACCTTGTAGCAGTGCTGACTGGATGCCAGGTAATGCTTAGTTCCTCTTTTTTGATCTCTGTTGGCTTTGTTCAACTGGAAAGTCTCTCCCAGGCTGGTGTAGTTTTCATTTTCTGGCTTAAAGAAAAAAGTGGTAGGGAAATGTTTTCTGAAATGTGCCACTTGGACAGTACCTGTCATGCTGAGAAGGGTAAGAAGCAATAATTGTCAAGTAACTTTTAGGCAAGTGTAGCTCTGAGCCAAGCTACCTTTGCATTTGGAGAGTTCCTTTTGCTGGGCCAGTGCTTGCTGGCAGAGGTCTTGGTTGTCACATCTTTATTCTGCTTTTCCCTCACCTCTGATGAAGGATAGTCTATTTATCTGTGCTTGCAACTGTCGGTGGTTCTGCCAGTGAGACCAACATTGAAGCCAAAGTCCTTGCATCAAGCCCAATTATGGAGGTAAAAGCTACGTCATTTCCTTTTTCCTGCTTGCAGTGATCACTGTGTCTCTCCAGAAGTCACAAAAACAGTGAGAGCTGTAGGGGCTTGTGAGCCAGACCTGATTTGCAGCCTTACAGCAGCCCTGAGATGGAATGAAAATGTGGAAATACACTGGTAGCCTCCATTTAGCTCCACCCCAATTGCTCCTCTATTTGATGGTCTTAAAACTGAGCCTGTCCATCCCCAGCACGGCTCCAGGAGCTGGGCTTTGAGCGAGCTCCAGAGTGGAGAGCCCAGGTGGTGCTGCCGGCACCATTAGTGTTTTATCATCTTCCTTGTCCTTTTGCCACCACATGGTACCTCTTAATCTTCTGTAATTATACAGATATGAAATAGAAAAGAAAGGGATTAATCTGAGATATTTTAACAGTTTTATTTTTGTTAATTTTTTGTTGCTATCCATCATATGGGGGAATAACAAGTCCCATTATAGGGAGATCCCTGGTCTGAAGGAAAATTCCTTTTGTAAATATAAAAGAAAGGGAAAAAGCAGCTCTATTTCATTGCACTGTGAACAGATGGTGAAAATAAATTTTGGAGTGCCTAAATCCCATTTTTCCACTTTCCAAACAGATTTTGGAGTGCTTTCATTTGCACAATATCCAAGTCAGCATGAAGACAAGATTTGGGCTTTTCCAAAGTCTGTTAAGCATTTCAGACCTGTGTGACTAGCAGCGCTGCTGTAGCGGAGTGTAACATTGTCCTGTGCTTAATCTTAGGCTTGGCTTAACGTGCAGGGAGGCTTCCTCAGTGCCTTGTGGCCAAATTGTCCAGTAGACATGGAGGTGGTGGCTGATCCACGATGAAAACCCAGCCTGAGAGGCAGCATGCATGGTCTAGCGTTGGGCTGCCTGATGTGGGGTACAAGCTGGAATGGTAAAAAAGTGATAGTGCAGATGAGCAGTAAGAAAAGCCATACAGGTGTACGGCTAGTAGAGAACAAGGGCACTTGATCTGCTGCAGTGTGGGCTTTACACTATTCTACTACTTTCCTCTCCCATCTCCTGTGCCTTTGTGAAATGTAGCTGCAATACCTGGGAACACTTAAAAGCATCCTAGAAAAAATTCATAGCGCACGCTATTTTTCTGTACGACCCCATAATTTTATTGCTCTAATTTTCTTGCCTGTGTTCAGTTCTGGATGTAATTTCCAAGTGCTGGGGCCAGGGAGCCTGCTTGTCTTTATTGGAAATTGATGAGAATGTTGCCCACACAAAAACCATGAAAGAGAACTGCCTGGTTTGCAAAAAACCCCGGAAGTTAAAGTGTGAAGATGGAGTAGAGCAGGTGTGTGTGTCATGAAAGAGTCCTTAGCACTGAGGTGCGCTGTGTTTGCATGGGGTGCATGTCCCTGCTGGGAGATGGGGCAGGTATCTTTGCTTTATAGACATGGAATTGAAGCACACAAGATGATGATATTCTGGATGATCAATTCGGCATGGAAGATACCTAGTTGCAGTGTTTATTGTAGCAGTTCGTGAACCTCTTTATTTTCTGGGGAATTGGCATTGGGCTCTGGGCAGAAATGAAGTGTGTGTGTGTGCTCTGCCTTGCTGCTTTTATGTATGGTCTGGGGTGCGTGCTGGAGGGTTGGAGGTGGGAATTGGGGACTGTGAGTCTGGAAGCACTGTAAGTGATGGGGAAGGGTGAGCTGCACTAAAGGGATAAATAAATGGCCTCTGGGGGAAGGAGGTGCATTAGCTAGCAGAGGAGTTGGGCTGGTGGTGGATGGATAGGGCAGGGAGCAGGCAGGGCTTGCTCTGGGTGTGATGCTTTGATAGAGAGGTGGAGCTGCCAAGGGGGCAAGCAGCAAAGAGCAGCTTGGTATGTGCAACAACCTTGGTGTAGACAGTGCCATGCTGCACAGAGTAATTCCCTGGGGAGGTGGAGTGTCCACTACATGCAACTTGAGGTATTGGGTCCTACAATCAAAAGTTTTGGATGATGTCAATGAGATGTTGTAGGTAATACTGTGATTCTTGCGAAGTGTGCATGCTTGCTGTGTTCCCCAAGAACTGTGCTGTAGGTAGAGATGGTCTGCAAGGATAGACTGGGAAAGGCAGCCAGCCTCTGAGAGGTGACCAAGGGCTCTTTCCTGTACATGTCCATTCCCTTCCATCATTTCTCCTGTGCCTGCTTGAGGCTCATCATCTCAGGACAGGGGAATGGTGGTAGAAAATAAGGCTAGTGTAGCTATAAAGGATAATATTGTCTTTCTCTGGCCTCCTTGCATCACCACAGGTTGCTCCTCTGGCTGTTTGATGGTTTCCCACGTTTGCAGTGCTGCACCCCGATGTTTGCACGTGGGCTGGTTTCTTTCCTCTCCCTTCTGCCACTGTGTGGCAGCATTACCTGCCCATGAGGTGACAGGTAGGTGCTGGAGAGCCGCAGAGGGGCTCTGGCCCCATCACTAAATCCATGGACCAAAGCCCAAGCATCTGGAGACAGATTGCAGCTGGTTCCCTCCTTCTGGCAGGGCTTCATTACCCATGTCCCCTCCAGGAAAGCTGCCAGTGTTGACTGTGAGCAAAGGTGGGGGCATTCTAAAAGAGAAAACAGGAGTACTGTGGCTGTTGGGATGTAGATGATCCAGTTGCTGTACAGATTCTCATTGCTGTTTATATATGTTTTTCTTCCATAAAAATCCTGGAGACACCACGTTTTCAGTGAAGAGTCCTCCCCAAAGTCATGTTGTTGCTCAGCCTTCTGCACCTGGGAAGGGGTTTTCCTCAAATCCTTCCATGACTGTTTATATAATACTGATTACAGATTTAAATATTTTAATTTTTTTTAAAAAAACCTTTAAAATTAAACATTAAAGTTTGTTTTATGCAGGCAATTGGAAATGCTAAAACAACGAGGAATGACAACAGCGGTCGCTTTGGGAAATACATTCAGATTGGCTTTGATAAGAGATACCACATCATTGGTGCCAACATGAGGACATATCTGTTGGAAAAATCACGAGTTGTATTCCAGGTGAGGAATTGTGCTTTTTTCCTTCTTTTCTTTAATTTGGGTGCTGTACTCCAGGAATTTTGCGGTCAGGGTCTTCTCCATGGATAAATTACTTCAAAAGTAGCTTTTCTGGTGGACATGGCTTCCAGAGATCTTTCAGGCTGTTTTTTGCAGTTGTTCTTGATGATCCCAACCCAATGACCTCATTCTGGAGGAATATGTATCTGAGAGACTTGTTGGCCTCTGGTTGTTCTCTCCATCTGCCTGAGGCTGGAGCCCCGATGAGGGACTGCTGTTCCTGGCCTGGCTGCTCAGCCCAGATGGAAAGCTTTTCTCTGGGCAGCTGCTGAGATCTTCACTGAACCTCATAAAAAGCCAGGAAGAATAAATTGCAGGCAACAGTCTTCAGTTTTGAAGATGGAGGAGAGGCAGGAAAAGGGCTGAGGAGGCTGATGTCTCTTCTGCGGCATATCTTGGGGATTTCTTGTACATAGGGTCCGTAGGGCTCAGGACATGCTCTCCTGGTTTGTGCTTGAGATCTAGCTCAAAAGAACCTGCAAAAATTTTGTTCTTGCACAAAAAAAAAGCAAACAACCCAACTACAAAAATCCTAAAAACAAACAACGCTGGGAAGCCACAAGTATAGACCACTTCTTTTTACATTACTGTCGGTTTGCAGTGCAGTGCTTGCTAGCAAACTTAGCCCAGTTATCCCAGAGAGCGATAAGGCGTGGAAGGTATTATTTCCTTTGCAAGATGGGCAGTGTACATTGATCAGGGCAAAGCTTGGCACCTCTGTTCTCCCAGGTGGCTAGAGGTCCCAGTCATCTTGGTGGCACTGAGGGAGTCTTGATGGCGGGACACAGGGGATGGGGTCAGGGTGGCCTCAGGCTCATCTGGCACTGGGCTGAGGGTGGGAGCACTGCTGTAACTTCTTTGTGCTTCTGGTAACTGTTTTTTCCTATAGGCAGAGGATGAGCGCAACTACCACATCTTCTATCAACTTTGTGCCTCAGCAAGTCTTCCAGAATTCAAAGACCTTGGACTAAGTAAGTACTTCTACCTCCCTGTGCACCAGCAGCTGTTCCTAGCTGTGATGGCAACAGGAAATCTTGGTGGGGTTGGAAATGCAGGTCAGTGATGAGGTCATGTGTGCCTGTTCAGTGGGAGGAGGTAAAAGGAGATGTGTTTGAAGGGCTGCTTCTCCCCAGTGGTGCACAGGTTTGCTTGTGCCATCTTTGGCAATGTGGCACCTTGGATGAGACACCAGCCCTCATCACCTCCATTGTGAACTGTTGCTGGAGGTTAGCCATGGTGGGAGAAGGGAAGAAACCTGTGTGTTTTGTAGAAGCTAACTGCAGTGAAACCATGTGTTGTGGTACGTGCCAGCTAATGCAGGGAGACCATGTGTTAATATTGTACGAAACTTACATAAAGATGTGTATTTTAAATCAAGTGTAAGTATGGTTGATCTGGCCAGAGTCTTGGCAGGAGCAGTTGTGTCCTTTGAATCAGTTGTTTTTTTCAGTGGCTAATTCCTGGGTTGTATCCAGAGTTGGGTTTTTTCACCAGGCTTTGCAGCAAAATCTGTAAGACATCTGATTAAGAGGGTTTGTACTTGCAGCAGGGGATGCAGAGACGTTTTGTAATGAATTTCTTTATCTTCAATATCTGCTGTTGCTTAAAAGGAGAAGTAAGGCTTAAAACATGCTTTTTAAGCATTTAAAACAGTGAGCAATGCAGGTTGTGATCCCAATGCAGAGCATCTTGCCGCTGCAATCTCACAGAGGTTTCCATCATGGCTATAGAGGAGTGGCTGTTCAAGAGAGGCTTTCAGTGTGAGTAATTCTGGGCTTGTCTTAGATTTTTGGGTTGTCATAGGCATGTTGGTCACGCTTACTGAGAACCAGTGCTGAAATGGAAGCATTCCTGTTGTTAGCAGTAAACCTCAGTGTATTACCAAACTGCAGTCCATACTCTCCCCAGTGACACCTGACCAGATAATCACATCCATGAGTTTGCTAAGGCATAATGTAACCTCTGAGACTGTCTAGATGTAAACCTTAATGTCTGTCCCAGGACACTGGGGTGGAGGTGAAGGTTTTGTGTGATTCACTGGGCACTACCCATAGTGTGAAACCTGGCTCGTGATGGACCTGAGGCTCCTTTCAGTCTGTAAGGGTCCCAAAATTACAATCTTCTGACAGTGGCTTCCCAGCTACAGTCAAAGAGCCCGTGTTTGGTCCTCTTGCATGCTTGTATGACCCCAGAGCACATCTTTTGGGCACTTTCAAGAGTTTCTGCTATGGGGTTATGTGCTTTATTTTTGCAAAGATACTCTGAGTAATGATGTCTGCTGGCATCTTAAAATTCAGGCACAAATTATTTCAACCCAGTCTGGCAGATGAGCTGATGTGGCAGAGCTCTAGCTGTGCAACCAACTTTCTCTTGGGAACATGTGGATCAGAGGAAATATCAGTCTTGTTCAACACTGCTCTCTAAAAGCATCATCTGTATTTGAGGTGACTGTAATAGTGAAGGCTGAGAGCTCTCTGCACTCCTGGTGCATCACCCAGGACATGTTTATGCTGTTGTGACTGATTCTCAACTTCAGTGTCTCAAGGAAGAATGTGTAATGGCAACAGCTGGCGGCATAGGAGGTGATGGGTACCAGGGCTGTTAGCCCACAAGGAAGCCTTCTTAGGTCATTTCTAATCAAAATTTGATGTTGTCGGTGCATGTCAGTCTGCAGCTGTACTTTTCTGTAGTGCCTGTGCATTTGCTGTGTCGCACTCAACCCACTGCTTGTGCGTTCAGGTAAAATGCAACAAGGGAAAAGTCATGCTCTCCAAAATGTAAGGTGTGTGTCTCTAGTGTTTCCTGCACTGTCACCTTGCAATAGCTTTAAAAATATCTCCCTGAAGTCTTTTCGTAGCTGGCAGATGCGGTGCTGCTCATGTGCTCAGTGGGGATGTGGGCACCATGAGCTGTGTTTGTTGGGGCTCTGCCTTGACCTGTTGAATTACTAGTGCTGTGAGTGCAGATGTGCATAATTCACTTACTTTCCTTTCTTTTGAGGGATCTTTTTCATTGCCAACTTCGTGTCAGATTTACTAGCCTGTATCTTGAGATGATCAGTCAAACTTATTTTGTCAAGTGAGGTGTACCTTACCTGTCAACCTTGTCTTTCCAAGACTTATACAAAACAAGAGGTGTCCTGATGTGGAAATCCACTTTTTGTTACACAGAGGGGAGGGTGTCTATTTTACCATGTAAAAGTAGGAGCTGTTGCTTCTCCCTTAGGTCTTGTGCATACAAAGAATTGTTGTTAGTTTCTTTCATATTGCAAAATACTGGAAAACAGTCTCTAAAATTATGTGAACCCAGCAGAGCAAACCAGTAAGTGTTGGCTCTTCAGAGTGATCCAAAAGGGTTGATTTTAAACTAGAAAGTAAATACTTAAGATGTGGGAGTCTGTGCAACGCAGTGCCTTTCAAAGTGTGCTAACTTAATGATGCCTGGGCAGCGGCGCAAAGCAGGAATACATTTTATTTGCTTGCAGTGAATCAAAGGGTTTCTGTGGTTGTTAAAATCATTGCACACACATTGAAATATAAATATTGGAGTCAGGGATGACTTGAGGCAAAAACGGATCCCAATGTGGATGATCAAAATTGGAGGCTGATGTCCTGGTCCCATCAACCACCTTGCATGTGCAGCTTTAAGTGGATATAAATCCTGTGATCTCTTCTTGTATCTGTGTTTGCAATGCCTCTTGGTTTCCATAGGTTTTAGCTTTATGTCATCCTGAAATAACTTTGCTAAAGCACGGATGCTTAAATGGAGCGATACTGCATTCCCTTTGCTCCCCAGGTTTAAAGTGGTAGGTGGGAAACGTGTTAAAATGTCTGAACTGGTCATGAGTATGTAAAACAGGATAAAACCCCCTGAAAGTAATAACCTCAGTATCTGAAATAGCCTGTGCCCATACAATGAAGTAGTTTTTTGAATCCCAAATATATTGTAGCTCTGCCCTGGTTGAGCTTCCTTTGCATGGGGAAGGGGTTTCATCACTGCAAGAAGTAGCTAACAGTCACTTATCAAGGTTATACTTCATTTCTAAGTAAACTGTGGTTCAAAGGAAACAAGTGCCCTTGGGGAAAGGCAGGATGGGGGGACAGGGTGTTACCGAAATCTTGGAATGAAGAACTTATCGACACCAATGTGATGTAGATAAGCAGACACTTCTTTATTGACGGCCGGGTGCGTGAGCGAGTCCTCTCACGATCAACGCACACCAGGTCCCAAAATCAGATTCCATATATAGAACTTATTCATACATATTCATTAATTATTCATGCAAAATCATAACATTTCCCGTAAATCATTTACATACTCTCCTCCTATATCTGATTATGCACAGTAAAGCTTAGAAAGGTCTAGAAATGGGTCTAGGGTACGATTTGGGTAGGTGGTATATGAGTCGGTGGTCGCGATCTCCCCCTGCCAGAATTACCTTTTACTAAAGTTCACGGTTTCTTGGCAGGCACCTACAAGCTGTTCCAGTCGACTCTCCCCAGTTCCCATTAATCTCATATTCTGACATTTCAATACACCTCTGCGTACAGAAGACTGGTTAAATACAATGGAACCTTTCAACCCTAGAGTTATTACAATAGTTCCAGGCCCTTCTTCTAGCCTTGGTACAAGACGTACAAAAGATTCCATAACAACTCTTATTGCGTAGCTGCAAGTTTCCTATAAAATTTTTTTCCCTTATCCTTCTATATTTTAATTCTATTAAATGATTTTATAAAATCAATTAATTAATCAAATAAAATAAATCAATTTTAACTTATTGACTAATCGGTAACATTTTCCCCCTTTGAAAGTGTTGAAAATCATTATTTCAATACTTTCACATTATTCATATATCTTTTGTTTCAACATATTTGGGTAATGGATCATGTCTTGGTGAAATAGTTGGTACTTCTCTCATAATCGTACGACTCGCTGCAATTCTATTGATAAACTGTTTCTTCAGACATGCATATACTAGCATGCTCATCAAAAAGACAACTAGTAACAGAAACAAAGTCTTAATTATAGATTGTATCCAAGAGCTCAAATTCCATCCCAGTTTGTTAAAAATTTTCCCAAGCCAATCTTCTGACATATCCTTTTGAATTGTTTCAGTTTCTTTTTCAATTTTTCCCAATAGGTCTAGATCATGTTCCACATCCTGAGTGATATTTGGAATGTGGATGCAACAGTGGTCCAATTTATCCTTGAGATATCCACATACTCCATGTTCTTTAAGTAGGAGCATATCTAGTGCCATTCTATTTTGTAAAGTCATTCTGGAAGTTGCCTGTAGTTGTATATTCAATTCCTTAAACCCCTTCTTGGTAACGTTTGCTAATTTTTCCACTTGACCAGTTAAATGATAGAGCCATGCTCTGTTTCTATATGAAGCTATAGGATTTAAAAGTGATTCCAGTGCCCAGCCAATTTTCACTCCTGTAGATGGTTCATTCCAAATATCATCATTTATCCCTGATCTCTTTATTCGTTTCAATTCTAAATTCTCTAAGGATCCTTTAAATGATGATTTCTTTCAAATTGGACACAATGTTGGCATGCCTAAAGTAATTTGTTTCACCTTACCATCTAATGGTAAATGTGTGGTCCAGGTTCCATCACTTAATGCCCAAACTAAATGTCCTGGACTTCAAATAGTAGTTTTACTACAACTAAACAAAGTTCCTTTCCTAACTGTAAAAGTGCTGGTTAAATTGAGAGTGTTCTTAAGACCTCGAAAAAAACAACCATATTTCAAAACAGCGGCCAACGGAGGAATTCTTTGAATTACTAAGTCTGCATTACTACAATCATACACTTTTTCACATTTCCACCATGGCACTATTTTATTTTCCTTCTCTCCCGATGTAGTTGACCTATCATCTACCCAGGGTAATACTGAAAAAAACCTTTCCATCCCAGGTAAAACACCAAGAAGTTCTTGCCATATACTGAAAATGAGAAAATATGGACATAGACCATATAGAGTCCCACTGGTCTACTAATTGGGTGCTCTGGCCAGTTTCGTTACACTTCCATTCCATAACACTTTTGCTCACGTTGATTTTAAATTGTTCATCATAAGAACACCATCCCACAGTCTTAAATCTCCCTATTTTGGTAAAAACACGATTTAACAATTTTTCACAATCCGCCAGACTACCTGGAGTTTTCCACTGTTTTCTAGTGACTTTCACTTGCTCATACCATTGAGTCACTGGCCTCTGTTCACAATAATTGGTTTCATTTTTATGTTCCAGATTAGTCAGATTCATAGTTAAAATTCCCCATGGAATAGATTCACCTACTGCCCTCGGTATTGGCAAACAAGCAGTGATCTGCGTGACGTTTTGTAAATTGGCAAATTCTTTAATCAATCCTACCATCAAATTTTTCTCAGCCATTTGTTTGGGAATGTCAATCACTTGTTCTGTTTCTATTTGTCTTTTGTTCCTGTCCACCAAGTCAGCCCATGATCCCACCAACACTACCAACAAAAAAAAATTCCAAAAACCAATCATAACCTGATATGCAAAATTAGACATGTTTCAAAGTCAATTTTTAAGTCTCTGGGTCACGATTCACAATCTTCCACGGAGTAGATGCTTTCTTCATGGTGCTTTCTTCACTCGAGTATAATGTATCCAAGCATCCGATTCTGCAATTTTGATAGCTGTAAAAGTGGTTAACAGTATCTGGAAAGGTCCTCTCCAGTGCTCCTGCAAAGGTTCGGAGGTCCAAGTCTTCACATAGACATAGTCTCCTGGTTGGAAATCATGCACTGAATTTTCCAGGGGTAAAGGTCTATTTCAAATTACTACACTCCAAATCACAGCCAAAGTATTCCTTAGAAAAAGCAAATAGTTATACACATCTTGTTTTCCTTTTACATGTATGTTTAGATTTGGTTCTAGAGACTCATATGGTTTTCCATATAATAATTCATAAGGACTGACTGAGGTTCCACTCTTTGGCTGTACCCTGATTCATAATAATGCCAATGAAAGTGCCTGAGGCCACTTTAGACTGGTTTCTTGACAAATTTTACTTATTTGTCGTTTCAAAGTTTGATTCATCCTCTCCACTTTTCCACTAAATTGTGGCCTCCAAGACGCATGCAAATCCCAATTAATACCCAATACTTTGCTAACACTTTGGACTACTTCAGCAACAAAGTGTGGACCTCTGTCAGAGGATTTCCAATAGGAACTCCAAATCTCGGAATTATTTCTTGTAATAACCACTTCACCACCTCTTTTTGCTTGTGTGGTGCGACAGGGAAGGGCTTCTGGCCATCCTGTAAAAGTATCAACCCTTACCAGGATGTACCGGTACCCATTTTGTCTAGGTAACTCTGAAAAATCTACTTGCCAATAATCTCCAGGTTCTGTACCAGACTTCAGCCTACCCATTTGAACCTTTTTCTTAATCACTGGTTTATTTTTCAAACATACTTCACACTTTGCAGTTACCATTTTAGCTATTCCTAACATCTTAACTGATATTACTTGCTTTCGTAAAAATGTTACTAAGGCTTCTGCCCCCCAATGACATTCTTGGTGTCTCATTTGAATTATCTCTCTCATCAAAAGAGGTGGAATTACTACTTGCCCGTTAGGAGTTATCCACCATCCAGCTAAGTTTTTCTTAGCATTTAATAACTGACCCAATTTGTCATCTTCCTCTGAATATCTCGGTTTTTCCCTGGGAAGGGTTACTGTTTTAGAAGGAATTATTGCCATTTGCAATGCTTGTTTCTTTGCTACCTTTATTTTTTTGCTGTTTTATCAGCTAAATTATTCCCAGCTATTATTTTTGTATTCCCAATCTGGTGTGCCTTACAGTGCATGATTGCTACTTGATCTGGCTTTTGAACTGCTTGCAATAATTGTAAAATTTCTGTTTGATGCTTAATGTTTGATCCTTGAGAGGACAATAACCCCCTCTCTTTCCACAAAGCTCCATGGACATGCACTACCCCAAAGGCATATTTTGAATCAGTCCAGATATTTACTCTCTTGTCTTTGCTTATCTCTAAGGCTCGAATTAAAGCGATGAGTTCTGCCTTTTGGGCTGATGTGGTACTCGCCAATGCTCCTGCTTCTATAACTGTAGTCTCTGTTGTTACCGCATATCCGGCGTATCGGACTCCTTGTTCCATAAAGCTGCTTCCATCAGTATACAATTCCCAGTCTGGTCGCTCCAATGGCACATCCTTCAGATCTTCACGACTGGAATAAACATACTCGATGGCAGCCAAGCAATCATGTTCCAGTCGTCCTTCTTCCTGTACGGAACTTAAAAACACTGCAGGATTTACCAGGTTAGTTGTCTTTAGAATCACATCATCTTGTTCAGTCAATACTATCTGGTATTTCATCATTAGGCTGGGGGACAGCCAGTGTCCCCCCTTCTGTTCTAGGACAGTTATCACCATGTGTGGAACATAGACTGTTATTGTTCTTCCCAAAGTCAATTTCCGAGCTTCTTGTATGAGCATCACTGTTGCGGCCACTGCTCGAAGGCAGTTTGGCCACCCTTTACTCACTGTGTCCAGTTGTTTAGAGAAATATCTGACTGGTCGTTTCCAGCTTCCTATCCTCTGGGTTAACACGCCCAGTGCAAGGTGTTGTCTTTCATGTACAAACAGCTGGAAATCTTTGGTTAGATCTGGCAGTCCCAAGGCAGGTGCAGACATTAAGGCACGTTTCAACTCTACAAAAGCCTTTTGTTGTTGTGGGCCCCATACAAAGGGAGAGTTCTTTTGGGCCTCATACAGCGGTTTAGCTATTAGCCCATAGTTCATGATCCAAAGGCGACACCACCCAGTCATTCCCAAAAATGCTCTGAGTTCATGAATATTTCTCGGCTCAGGTATACTACAAATAGCTTCTTTGTGATTTTTTTCCTAATTGTCGTTGTCCTTTTAAATCTCAAAGCCGAGATATATCACAGTCTGGCAGGCTATTTGGGCTTTCTTCCTGGATACCTTATACCCATTTAGTCCCAGGAAATTCAAAAGGTCAATAGTCACCTGTATACAAATAAATCTTTCTTCTGTAGCAATCAATATATCATCCACATATTGTAAAAATAAATGTCCAGGTCTTGGTTTGTCCTGTTTCCAGATTTCAAATTCCTTTGCTAAATGATTTCCAAAAATAGTTGGACTGTTTTTAAATCCTTGGGGTAATCTAGTCCATGTCAGCTGCATCTTTTGCCCGGTTTGAGGATTTTCCCATTCAAAAGCAAACAGTTTTCTGGTTTCCTTTTCCAAAGGTATACAAAAGAAAGCATCTTTTAAATCAAGCACTGTAAACCACTGATAAGTCTCCCTCAATGCTGTTAACAGTGTATAAGGGTTTGCTACTACAGGATAAATATCCTTAACTATTTGATTTACTGCTCTCAAGTCTTGTACCAGTCTATATTCACCCGAAGGCTTTCTGACTGGTAAAATAGGAGTATTATACTCAGATTCACATTCTTCCAAAATTTTATACTCCAAAAATTTATCAATCAATTTCTTCAATTCCTGTCTCACTTCTGGTTTGATTGGATATTGTTTAATTCTCACTGTTCCTGCGCCTTCCTTCAAATCTATTTTAACAGGTTCTGCTAGTTTCAATTTACCAGGAATATTTGTTTCCCATATTGTAGGGATCACTGCCAAATCCACCTCCGGTGGAATTTCTTGTTCCTTTACCTTTTCTTGTATCATCAGGATTTCTCCCGTTTTTGACTCAGGTATCTTCAAAAAGAATTCTCCTTCATCAAAAACAATCTGTGCATTTAATTTGGATAAGAAATCTCTTCCTAAGAAGGGTATCGGACATTCTGGTACATACAAAAAATCATGTGTAATTATCTTATTTCCAAATTTCAAATCCAGGGGTTGCAGGAATGGCCTGTTTTTGTTCCAGTTTTTCCTTTACAGGTATTTAATAAAAAAATGTTGCTCCTGTATCCACTCCCAACCTCACAATTTAAACAACATTTTTTTTTCCCACTTTCTTATTATCAAAAGTTATAGCCATTACCAAATTATCTCTAATAGTTAGCTTACATTCATCCTGCCAATCCTTTCTTTGTCTTAAGCAAAAAAACAAGTCCACATCTGGCATTTTATTCCATTTCCCTTCTCTTTTACAATACAGCATTAACTGCAAAATAGTGTTATAATTCTGTGTCCCATTCGTGGGCCACTTTTCCTGATCATCCAATATATACAAAGGCCACCAATTATTACAATACTCAATCATCTGACTCTTTTGCAGATCATCCTGTAAATTTCCCCAATGTGCCAATAAACATCCCAACAAAGAATTTTTCAGGATTTTGTCATTTACAGCAAGATTACTCATGCTTTTACTTTTAAACAACCGAGTTAACTTAGTTGCCATGGTGTAATTACTCACAGTACAATACACAATTATTCAACTCTGTCACTCCGATCGGCGGATCCACACTCCACACTCACTTTCGTTCTCAATTATACGTCTCACCCTTACAGCCACACTCACACTTTCCCACAGTTACTTTAAACAAACATATAACACAATATTATACCTCTTAATTTTCTTCTCAATACACAAACTCACAAAACAACAAAGAACACCAAAAACTTCTTCTAACTTCTTGTTAGAGGCACTACCTTAGAGAACACTATAGCATATAGATTCTCTTGTCTACACTTTTGTCCAACCCTGCAATAGCTTTCGCTTATGTCTTACGGGCAGACTCCTAGTCCTACCCTGCGCAGCTCTTTCACCGCGTCTGACAGGTAGACTTACTCAGTGGGACTCCAACCCACTGGTGGGACTCTATCCCACTCTTTCCCATACAATTATTACAGTGCACTTACTTACTACAATTAAAAAAAGAAGTGTCTTACCCAAAAATCCAGGGAACGTCGCGAAGAGCCTTATGGATCGGGGATCGATGGGTGTCCCCGAGAAATCCTCGGTGCCAGCCGGAACCGATCAGGTCCCCGACTCCTCCGGTCTCCTTCAGCGAGGTCCCATCTGGGTCGCCAAAACTGTTACCGAAATCTCGGAATGAAGAACTTATCGACACCAATGTGATGTAGATAAGCAGACACTTCTTTATTGACGGCCGGGTGCGTGAGCGAGTCCTCTCACGATCAACGCACACCAGGTCCCAAAATCAGATTCCATATATAGAACTTATTCATACATATTCATTAATTATTCATGCATAATCATAACATTTCCCGTAAATCATTTACATACTCTCCTCCTATATCCGATTATGCGCAGTAAAGCTTAGAAAGGTCTAGAAATGGGTCTGGGGTACGATTTGGGTAGGTGGTATATGAGTCGGTGGTCGCGATCTCCCCCTGCCGGAATTACCTTTTACTAAAGTTCACAGTTTCTTGGCAGGCACCTACAAGCTGTTCCAGTCGACTCTCCCCAGTTCCCATTAATCTCATATTCTGACATTTCAATACACCTCTGCGTACAGAAGACTGGTTAAATACAATGGAACCTTTCAACCCTAGAGTTATTACAATAGTTCCAGGCCCTTCTTCTAGCCTTGGTACAAGACGTACAAAAGATTCCATAACAACTCTTATTGCGTAGCTGCAAGTTTCCTATAAAATTTTTTTCCTTATCCTTCTATATTTTAATTCTATTAAATGATTTTATAAAATCAATTAATTAATCAAAAAAAATCAATCAATTTTAACTTATTAACAAATCTGTAACACCCTCTCACCTAAGTGTGAACACTAAAGATAGTTGGTGCCAGGTTGGATGGGGCTTGAAGCATCCTGGTCTAGTGAAAGGTGTTCCTGCCCACGGTAGGGCCTAAAGCTAGGCCCTTTAGGCCACTTACTATGCTTTTTGGATGAGCAGATGCCTGTTGGGACTTCAGTGTTCTTTGAGGCTTATTGCTATCCAAGAGATGTTTTTACATTTGTGCTCAACTTTGTAAGAGTTATGCAAGCTGTTCTGCAGGCTTCGTTTCCACTTATTGCAGGTCTCCAGAAGTGGAAGTGAGGGTGACAAGTGGGTCTTGAGGGACAGCGGCGTTAGGAGCTGGGAGCCTGTATGCTAATGTTGCAAGTGACACTCAGTGAGAGGTCTGGTGAAAACAATGTGGCAAAGGATTTTTACTTATTAAAAACTGTGTTGTACAAAATCTGTTTTAAATCTTGTAGACAAGGATTTTAGTACTTGCATCGGGGACAGGGAATACTTTTTAACAACCCTTAAAATGGCACTTGTTTTAGTATTCAAGTAATTTATGCTGTGTGTCCACTGTGTTAGTCCTTACTTCTAGTTAATGCAAAATCCCAGGGTGGGGAGGAGAAGGAAAAAACATGGATGCAGCAAAGACAGAGAAATGTAAAGCATAAAGGTTTTTATAAATCTTCCTAGTACCACAAAGTTTCTCTATCAAATCATACTTGATGCTTTAGGCATCAAAGGAAAACATGCTGCAGCCAGCTCCTTCCAGCTGCCTTGCTGTGCCTGGGCAGTGACACATCCACCCAGAGTGGATTGTTTGTGGGTTACACTTCTCAGAAGACTTGACTGTGGTACCAGTGTCTGGCTCAGGTTTTCTCCATGCAGGGAGGACATGTCTGAGTTGTGGATTCAGCTCAGCATCCTTGCAACAGCCAGCTCTCTGCAAGCCTGTCACTTTTGGTATGATTTCAGTTCAACTGGATTTCTTCTGTAACACTGGCTTACAGAAAGGATTTCCCTTTATGCTGCTGGTTATATTGCGCCAAGCTCAACCTGGGTTGGGAAATTCAGTGCTGGTCTTGTAAAACGGCTTCCACTTGCCTCTGATTACAACAGAAGATTAAACCATACGGCAACAGGAAACACAAAACTCTTGTAACTGCATGAAGAAAAGCAAAACCAAGTACAAGCCACCAGGAAATGTAAAAAAGAGACGAATTTGCAGCTGAACAGCATCCCCAGAAGGTGCAGGAGGACTGGGCAGTGGTGCCACGCAGCTGGTGCAACTGAGGTCAGGCTGTTGGAGCTGGGTTTAAGCAGTCCGGCAGCATGCTCTGTCATTTGGGATGTGTGCATACCTCGCCTCCCTGCGGCATCATCTGCAGCCTCCGAACGAGATTGGCTGTGGCAGAGTCAGCCCATATCTTACTAGAAGGAAACTTGAGACCCGCAAAGCCCATATGTCAAATGCTGCTTAGTCAGACCAATAGCAGCAGTCACCAGCAGTCAGTCCGGGCTCTTTCCACGTTTCATCGGGGAGAGTGTTCTGTGTCTAAGCTTTGTTTCTTAATGTAACATGTTAAAAAAAAAAAAAAATTGTGGGGAGCTGGCAGCGTGCGTGGAAAGCCAGCATCTACCATGTAAAAAACAAAAACAAAAACAAAAAAAACCCCACACCCAGCAGATGAGCTTTTCCCCTCCCTGCTCCTGCTCTGTTCCCCATGCACCTTCCCCTGACAGCTGCATGCTAAATATGCAACTGATCAAGGACAAAGCCTGTCCAGCAATAAAAATAGGGTACCTTTGCAGGACTTCTCCTTCCCAGGCAGTAACCCTGCAGCCCCCCTTAGGTCTCTAAATGTGTCCTGGTCGTGCTTGCTAATCCAGGAAGGTTTTTCTGGCAGCTGGGGGCTTGCATTGCTGCTTGCACATTCCCCTACACACTCCTATGCTACTGCACCATACCTCTGGGGTGATGTTAGTGGGACACCCTTTGCCTCAGGCACCCAACTAAAAGCATGGGGGTGTTGTGGGGTGCTGCTGTTGGGAGGAGAAGCTGGCATGATCTGTTCTTTCCTGGTTTTGTGCGTGCATGCTCACATTTGCTTGCTTGCATGCATGGTTGTTGCAGTGCAACGAAACACGCTCTCAGGCTGGAGGTCACAGGCAAACTTAAACTTTTTTTTTTTCCCCCCTGGATTTGATTATAGCTCCTGCATTTGAACTTCAGAGATGCTCATTTGAATGCTTTTCAGAGCATGCCTTTGCAGAGCAATGCTGCTCTGATAGGGGGTCAGCAGTATCAAACCGTAAAAATATCCCAAACAATTAACCACAGCAGAGGGGTTGAGAGGGCAAGTGCCTTGCTTGCTTCCATGTTTGCCTTCCCTTTTGAACCAAAGCAAATGGACACTAGCGTGCTCTCACGGAGGATGCTGGGGGTGCTGCTAGTTAGCACAGCAGGTTGCTCAGGGTGTCTGCCACAGCACCTCCGAGTCATTCTGACCTCTCCAAACCTCTGGGCAGCAGCAGCAGAGGGCTGAAACATCCTTTCAGAATTACAGCCATGATTTTTCCAGGGATTCTCGTGTGCTTTGGATTTGGGCCACACATTGAGGAATTGTGCTGAGAGTGGGATACCTCTGATTTAGTTTCAGCCCCCTATTTAAATTTGGCACTCTGAGTGTTTTCTACAGCCTCTGGGGAGATAGCAAGGGAGACCTGCACATAGCAGATATTTTAATCTGTGTTTAAAAAGAGGCCAAGATGACCATCAGCCATTTAATTTTTAGACTGCTTATGTTAGGGGAAATTAATCTCTTCCTTTGCATCTGCCATTTGCAGAATATAGATGCTAATGTCTCCTAAATACCTTCAGCAGCTTCTCTCTCCTTTGCAGGGGTGGGAACGCAGGGCGAGCTGCGCATTTTGGAAATGTGACATTCTAGAGTTAAAAATGAGCTTTCTGGAGGTTTTTCTGATATCATGTCTCACTTCTGCAGAGCTGTATGTTCCAGGATTTTTTTCTTTTTCTACATATTATTCCAAGGGGGTTAGTTTACTGTAAGCTCTTGGGTTTTTTTTCTAAAACCTTGTAAATGTGGAATATCAACTCTTAACTCAGCAATCATAGGGCGTCTCCCATTTAATAATGTCTGGCTTGCTTAAAGAAGAATGGGTGCAGATGTTCGTAGACTCCAGTAAGTGTTTCCAAGGATAATGTCTCCCTGTAACTGTGGCCTCCCATTAGAAAGCAGTTGGAAAGGGATAGATGTTCAAGCAGAGCTGATACCTGCTCTAATGAGAGCAGCGACAGGCGCTGGAGTCAGTGAATAGGAGCAGATGGCAAAAATCCATGTATTTTGGCATTTGAGCATCTGTGTCATTCGATTATAACAACTCACCTTCCTTACTATTACTTTGGCCACTTTCTCTACCCAGCCGTCTCCTTGGAGAATCCTCAAAGACTTCCACTGGACAGAAGAACAGCAGTGAGCAATGCATTGTCTACAAATTCAGGGCTAATCAACACATTCCTCTGGAAAATCTCATATTAAAAGATAGAGATAATTTGTGTACCAACTCCGTCCCTGGAATGCTGAAATTTTGGGGCTGCATCATGAAATCCCAGCAAGTTTATCAGCTTAAGCCAGCAGTGAGCATGGTATTTGTAATTAGCCTCCAGCTCTAAGAGTAGTTGGGATATTTTCCTGCCCTGCAGTGTTGTTGTTGCCTTCAGTGACTGTTTATTAAAAAAAAAAAATGGCAATGATTGGTGAAATGTAAGGGAGCTTTTACGCAGAAAATAGTGTTGCAACTGGCAATGTAAATAACATGCCATGTTTCTGGAAGTTCAAGTACAAACTGCTTGCACAGAGCTGCCAAATGATATGTGAAGTCTCCTTGCTTCAGGAAATCAAGAGGAAATAAAAATATTTCTGATTTATTGAAAGAAAAAATAATTGTGATAGAGGTTGCAAAAAATATTCAGCTCCATAGTCTTTAAAAATGAGGCATTTTATATCTGTTGTGAATGCAACTTCATCTATGTACTTAACTTTTTTAGTATAGAAATACCTTCAGCGTCTCTTCATGGACATGACAGATCTGTTGGCCCAAACGCTTAGCAGCAGGTTCAGAAATATGGACCAAGCTTTGCAAACGGGATTACACCTCCCCCCCCCCAAAAAAAAAAGCTTGTAAGTTCTTAAATAAGTAACAAGATATTTTTTTTAAAGCATTTAGTAGCTCTAATAAATACCACATTTAATACTGTGAGGTGTTCTTTGAAATAATTTATATACGAGTAGTTACAAAGGTGTGTGGCCTCTAGTAACTGGTAGATGTGACTACCTGAGTGTACTGGGATTCATTTATTCAAGGCAAGGTTTTCCAAATATTTTCTGAAATCTGATTATTTCTGTTGATAGTAAAATAATTGATCTTGAAGAAATTCTGAAATAATTTAAATTTTTTAAAATTATTTTTAAAATATTGTTCTTGTACTGGCTTCTTGGAGGATGGAAACAATTATTTTTTATTAAAACAATACAAATACAAGCTCTTTGATGCTGTGATCCCAGAAAACATCCAGGGGCAACTACCCTGATGGCTTATGGTTTGTGTCTTTTGAATAAGGGTTTTGCATATAGCAAACTTAGCTTCTACCAAGACAGGAAACACCAGGGAGTGTTCAGCATGAATAAATGGGAATGTGTGAAGGAAAAATAAGTTGTTCCTTTTCCATTGGTGCTCTAACATGAAATCTGCAAGTTTCTTGGCATTGCTGCCAGCCAGCGCTTGTCTCTGTGGTTTGACTTCATCTGATGTCTCTGCTACCCAAGGTGTGGAGTGTAATGTTGATGGGAAAGGGAGAAACTTGTGAGGCTTTGAATGGTGCTAGTGGGGGAAGAGTGATAAAGTCAGAGATAGTACTAAGAAATTAGATTTTAAATTGGGAGGGAGAACAGAGGAAAATGGAGCTCTGCTTACTGACACCCAAGGATGGTTGAGTTGCACCTAAGAGCAAGAAGCTGAGTAACTGGGCTTGTGGCATTCTCAGGGATGAGCTTGTGGAGATGAAAGAGGCAGTGATGAAGGAAGAGGAGGGAAGGCAAATGTCTCAAATAGAAGCAAAGTGGAGAAGTGGTGCCTGCATTTCAGTATTGAGTCCCCTTGCTAGGATCATCACAACTGTTAGTCTGAAAAGGAAAAATCTCCAGCAGCTCAGTGAGGTGAGGGGGAGAGGGGCTGGGAGATGCTGAATGCAAAAGTGGGGTGGGTAGCCTTTCATTTATGTATTGCAGAGGTGCAGTATGTAAAGAAAAAAGCTTGAGTCAGCAACTTTATCACAGATACTTTCATAACGCTGGTATGAAGAAGAGTCTTGCAGTAGAGTCTAGAATACATACAAAAATGCAGAGCTGATCCCAGATGCCTTGCGCTCAGGTATGTGTCACTAGAGCTGTATGTTTGTGTGAAGGAAAGGATTAGAGACTTACAGTCAGAGGGAAATGATATAAAGACCCACAGCAGCATTGCGCTCATTACCCTGCTCCCATCTCACTGGGATGTGAGTGTGCTGACAGTGACAACTAAGGAACTGAGGTAAAAGCTGAGCCTAAACCAGATTCCCCAACTAAACCAAATTCAAATGGGAGATAAATAGGTAGGTAGTTTGAGTGCCAATCCCTGAAACTCGGTCTGGAAACTGAGTCATTCTGGGCTCTTTCCTGTTCGCTCATTAACAGGAATAATCCCATGGATGGGTTTTCATTGCTGCCTCTGGCAAGGTATGAACCGCAAATGAGCCTGTGAATAATAAAGAAATGAAAATTAGCACCAATTCCTCCCTGCATGTACAGTTACACATTGCAGTTGTATCTTCGAAGTAAGAAGTTGCTGCTTGTACTGAGACACATTCTTTTTCTAATACTATCCAAATTTCAGCACATGGGCTTGCTCAAACATTGGGGCAGAGCTGAATGTCATTATTAGTTTCAGAAAGTGCTTTGAGACCGCCAAAACCAGGGCTGCAATAGCGGCGTGGTTACAGCTTTTTTCATTTTGGATTGGGATCTAAACTGTTTAATTCCTGCTGTCTCTAACCCATCACATAAAATGTGCATCAGGTTCTTGGAAGTGGGCTCTATTCATGCAGGGAAGTAGGAGATAAGTATGTAAATATATCTGTAATGTAGGAAATATTATGTAAAAATACCTGAACTAGGGGAATCTTGTGGCTAACTGAGAGTAGCCCCCGTCTGTGTTGGGCTGTAATCTCATATCCCTGCATTTATGGACCTATCCAGCTCTCTCCTAGCAGTATTTAGGGGCTAACTCTTTTTGGATCTACTAACCGCTCTTAAGATATGTTTGGTCTTGCCAAAATCTTTTTAGGGCTTGATCGTATCGCAGGATGGCAGGGTCTGTGAAGCAAAGCCTCGGCATGGGCTACGACTTGCACCCATCATACTTTACACCAGTTGAACCTGCTTGTGCACCCTCCTCCCCGGGGCCAGTCGGGGACCGGCAGAGGCATATTCCCACATAAGGCTGGATCGTTGTTGCAATGGAGGAGCTCCAGGCTACGTCAGGAATCCTCCTCTTTGGTGGCTGAAAATACTGAGGTTACTTTCTCGATGACAGCTGATTTCCTAGTTCAAATTTAGGGATTGAGATCACTGTGGGCAATGGGTGGATTATTTTTTTTAATGCAGCTGCAGGGGAAAAGGCTGTGCTCTGCATTTTCCCTAGAGAACTTTACTTTGAAGAGATGTTTTTAAATAACATGGGTTTTATTCTGGACTCCACCAAAACTATTAGTCCTCTGGTATTAATAAGTGTTGATAAGATGAGGAACCCCAAGGGAGAGATCAGTCAGCACTCTGAGATTTCTGTGATTCACTTGCCATCGATTGATACCTTCCTGTTAATGAGCATTGCAACTTACAGATCTGAGGGCAAAGCTCTGCCCAGAAACATTGTACAGCCTCCATCCTTGGAGACTTCTGTGGCTCAGCTGGATAAAGCCCTGAGCAACCTGGTGTGACTTTGTAGCTGGCCTTGGGTTGGGCAGGGGTTTGGGCTGGAGACATGAGACCCGCTCCAACCTGCATCATCCTAGGAGCCTAATGTGGAGGTTGCTAGACGAGCTTGATAATTAGCTCTGGGTCTTCCCCTGGTGAACAGCTGCTCATCTAAAGTGTGTATGGTTTGGAAACTAGCTTCCTATTTCTTGTATGTCATCCAAAAGAGGAAAAACCCACGTTACTGTGAGTGTTGCAACTAGTAAACCCAGTTTCCTGTGGTATTGTCTTGAGGTTGATTGATTTTGGTGTTTAAGAAAGTATGAACTCTGATGGAAAGCTTTCTGATGGTCAAGGCATTTTAAGGGGTCTCTAGCATGTGTGGTTTTCCAATATTTAATAGAATATGGACCCACAGATTGACTCTTACTCTGAGTGGATACACTTAGAGGCTTGCTCTTTCTCTGTCCCCCCCCCCCCAAAAAAAAAACCAAAAAACAAACAAACCAACCCACCAACTTTCAGAAACCTTGTAGAAAAACTAATTCTTTCAGGTGGCTCTTTCTTTGTCCAGTTTGTCTAAAGACTTGCCAACAGGAGGCATGGTGGAGGGAGAGGGATCCTAAACTGCTCGTCTACATTCACAAGGAAAGCAGAGACAAACCCCAGATTTTTGGGGCCCTCTTATGTCCTTTGTTTAGGATATAATGGACACCGATCTCTTTGAAAGTGTGACCTTTATTCAGGTTTGCATGTGAGCACTGATATCTGCAAATATCTGGTGTTGTATTTCTTTTGGTCAAGAAAACAAGTCATAATATGGCCTGTGCCTGTACAAAAGTGGGATGGACCTTTTTGATCAAGGACATCAAAAAAAAAGCAAAGTGCTTTGTATGAGGCTCTGGGTGCCCTTTAGCCTCTGATCCTCTCCCTGCCTCGCCCCCCCCCCATCTCCTCTTCCTTTTTTCTTTTCTTTGCTTTCTTTGTTGCATTTTAGTCCTAATTTTTGCTACTAAAAGCAAAAAAAAATAGCATTGTACAGTGCAACAGGGGCCACATAGAACAAAATCCCACCTTGCTTTTCCTTTTGGTGGCTCCACTCAACAGCTTTCTGCCATGGGGTAGCGTTGCAATAGGCTCTTAGTCACTGAAACACCGTGACATGAAAGCCTGTGGGCTGTCTTGGAGTTCCCTTGGTGCATGTAGGAAAGAATTCTGTGTCCCTCAGTCAAACTTGGAGTTTTGTGTTTACTAACTAGGTTGACCAAAACATGGTACAAGTCCTGGGCATCAAGCAACAGTTCTGTGAATGGGGGTCAAAATGCCCTGCTCCAGGGTCCATGAAGCCCCAGCATGAACCCAACGATAGCAATCAGTGTCTATAAAGAGTATTTTACCATTGACAGAGGCACTCTGACCCTTTTCTCCCATCTCAGGCACCAGGAGGTATCTAAACATCACCTTAGTGCCCCAAAGCATGATGAGATAACGAAGTTCTTTGAAGTAGTGATATGATCTGCAAGTAACTACTGCCTTCTTATGAAGGTTTCCAATCCATTGTCATCCAGGGTGGCTAGTGTCACCATGCTAAAGGTGAAGGACAAAAGAATATCAAGAAAACAAGGGCAAGGAGCAAGAAGATTTGTTAGGGGCTGGAGGTACTGCCAGCTAGCACCATGGGGTGTCATGCCCTGTTTGAGATCCCTAAGCCAGCTGAGTGACAGTAATCTGGCAGCAAGAAGAGATGGCATGAAACCCCCGTACTTCCTAGAGAGGATAAAGGGCATTCTTGCCCTGCAAAATATCGCAGTCAGGTTTCTCTGCTGGGAGGGCTGGGATGGAGGAATGTGGATAACTGACTAGCTGAAAAGGGTCACATAGACATAGTCCAGCTGGCTGGACAAAAATGCACATTGCTCTCAGCTTATCTGAAGTAAAGCAAAAATAACTGTCTTTGGCTGTCCTTGTTACACAATAACAGGAAGATTTTGGTGGGAAAAGAATGTTGCAGGTGGGAACCGATAACTACAGAAGAGAAACTAGGGGCGGGCTTGGTATTTAGGCAACTAACCAATAATGAGCTTAACTTTTGTAATATGTATGAGCTAATTATAAGAAGGCATAAAAGGTGACTGTAAGGGACAATAAACGAAGTCTGCTGATCACTCATATTGAGCGACTGTGTCTTCCCTCCGTCGCAACAAATGGCGCCCGAACAGGGACCCTAGAGAGGGCTGAACCTGCGAGCCACGGTTCGACGGAGATTCGGGTACCGGTCCTGAAAGCAGCGCAGGAGGCGGAAGGGCACAGTCCCCGCGCCCGGGAGCACCTACAGAGGGTCCCGCCGGCCACGCGTCGCCGGAGTCTCGCAAAGGCTGCAACAGCGCTGACGAAGGTATGGAGAGACAAGCGACGTACGATTCGCTCATATGCTTTTTAGAAAAGCGGAGCGTTCGGGACATAGATTGTAAAAAGGCATTACCCGGGTTATTAGCGTATGGGATAGCATCCGGGTCCCCCGCGGCAGCGGCGAGCGGCGGCGCGCAGCCCGGCAGGCCCCTTCCCGGCCGCGGTTTCTCTCCAAGGCGGCACCCCCCGCCTCCGATCGGCGCCATGGCGATGCAAGCGGCCAAGCGAGCTGACATCTGGCTGCCCCCAGAGGTCAATCGGATCCTTTATATTCGGAACCTGCCGTATAAAATCACAGCGGAGGAAATGTATGATATCTTTGGGAAATACGGACCTATTCGACAAATCAGAGTTGGAGACACTCCTGAAACAAGAGGAACAGCTTAAGCTTCTCAAGGAAAAATACGGAATTGATTACAAACCCACCAACCCCGCCCCCCCCCCCCCCCAACAAAAAAAAAAAAAAAAAAAAAAAGTGCTTCAGATGTCACCTACAAGAAATGGGTTTCTGCCTTGAACTAGCAAACATCTCTGTGTTTAAAAAGAAGCCTTTTTGCCTTGATGGAGATAATTTATTCTGTATTCTGTATTTATGCTGTATTCTGAATGTGGAAATTGGTTGGGACTAGGAGGCTGGCTTAAAGGCATTTTGCAAACGGGATTATTATTTTTGATCATTATTGTAATAATAGTTTTTTGATCAAAACCAGCCAAAATTATTTGTAAGCATTAGGCATATGTGGAAGAGAATGCCTTTATTTGAATCAGCAGTTAAGGTGTAGTTTAGTCTGAGGCTGTGGTTTTATCTGCTTCTGGTGAATTTTTGAAGTGATGAAATCAGAGATACAAGGTATACTAAGAGTTATGAGGTAATAAGGTAATAATCTAAGTAAGGGTGCTGTCTTTTATATCTACAAGTGCAATATGCTTTTATGTAGCAGAGAGAAACTTTGACAATAATGTTGCTTGAGCGAGATGTGCATGTGACAACTTGGGAAAAGGGATATCACAACTGGAGTGCAACAGTGTTTCTACGTCTGGCAGAGTGAAATCTTTCAAGACCTGAGTTTAGACAGTCTAAAATAAATTGTTAGTATTCAGAAAACCCATCTTAAGCCTCTTTTGCTTACATAGTGTTATGGAAGTCAACTGCTATTGTAGAGAATTAATGATTTTTTAATACATATTAACGAATACTACTATTTTACCTTGAGGCAGTTGAGTGAGAAATACTCACGTGTAGCATTTGAGGGAATGTCAGCATAAATCGCACTTACAGTAAGACTGCATTTTTAATTACTGTACTCGTTAAGATTCGATGATGCCATAAGGCTAAGGCCTTATATCACAGATCGGTTCTGAACTAAAAGGTGTGTGCACATGTAGATATGCACATTTGTGTTATTTTCCTTAATTGGCTACAAAATAATATAATTAGGTTGGGGACTAGATCTTGGGAATTTGTCTATTATACTTCTGTTTGTTAAGGAACGTGCATAACACACAGCACCCATGTAGGCTTGGCTTGTGGCACAGTTGTCAAATTTAGCATAGACATTCAGACAGATAAGCAACGTACTCTTCTTGTGTGTATCACCTACAAGCCATTATGGCTTAGTGTGTAAATCTGTATGTAACTATTGAAAAATCCCCTTATGAATGTATATAGCTTAGAACTAATTTTTTCCCTTTGTTAATTCTTTGATATCAATGAGGAATTCTTCAGAAAATGTATGGACTGGTTGGTTGCATAAGGGCAGTTGTTATTTGGACAGAAAATTGTTAATGGTCAGGGACTTTCCACTAAAATATTTGCAAATATTCCTAGTCAAACATCAGTTTGGTTTCTTTTCGGGTTTTGAGCTTGCATTAGTCCATGTTCAGAACTTTAAAATTACCTTTGAATTTTTTAAACTTTTTATATCACTGGAACAGAAAGAGCATCTAAATTAAAGCTTCAAGCTAACTTTATTTTTCAAGTATTTCAGGAATTATACTTCTGAACTGAGATTTTATAAGTTGGCTGTGTATTTTCCTGTGTTAAAACGCTGTTATTGAAAATGGTCAACCAAGCCTATGTCGCCCAAAATAAAAACGGGGGAATTGTGGATAACTGACTAGCTGAAAAGGGTCACATAGACATAGTCCAGCTGGCTGGACAAAAATGCACATTGCTCTCAGCTTATCTGAAGTAAAGCAAAATACACTGTCTTTGGCTGTCCTTGTTACACAATAACAGGAAGATTGCGGTGGGAAAAGAATGTTGCAGGTGGGAACAGATAACTACAGAAGAGAAACTAGGGGCGGGCTTGGTATTTAGGCAACTAACCAATAATGAGCTTAACTTTTGTAATATGTATGAGCTAATTATAACAAGGCATAAAAGGTGACTGTAAGGGACAATAAACGAAGTCTGCTGATCACTCATATTGAGCGACTGTGTCTTCCCTCCGTCGCAACAGAGGAATGCAGCTTGTGTTTCCCACAGAAATGTGGGCTTGGTTACGCTCTGGCTTCTGCCACTCAAGGAAGGTCCATATCTGCTGATGGGTATAAGAGTTTGAACAGTAACCTGCCCCATTTACATATATTAAAATAAGTATTTTAACCAAGAATGCTGTGTTCTGGCTAATTCTCCATTCAGTGTCCTGGTCAGCTCTGAAATGCCATCAAGAAGATTGGCCTCGCCAGGGAGCAGTCACAACTACAAAGAAACAGAGGCAAGGGAGAAGGAGCAAGCGTGACAGGATTTTTCTGAGTGCTGCAGATCAATGGATTGGTCCTTCTGTGCTTCTCACGCTCTTTGTGTGGCATTCCAGAGAGAAATATGGTGCAGGAGGGTGGTGTGAGTCGGACGAGATGGCCTGAAACAGCAGTGGTGCGAGCAATACTCCTGCGGTTGTGCTCCACCTCCTGCAAACCAGCAGAGAAAGCTCTCAGTGAAGCAAAAAAAGCCACATTTAATAAGGGCAATTGTTATAATTATGTTGCAATGATACCTGGCACTCATATGTGCTATTAGTTTCACTGAAAGACTTCAAAGCTCTACAAGATAAGTGCTGCTGGGTTCTGGTAGCAGGTGGGGAAACTGAGGCACGCAGCTTTGGTCCTCACTCAAGGTGAAGAGATGTCTCAACGCTGGAGATGGAGAAAGATCTTTCTGCTTTTGTGCTAGGCAGTACTAGAGAGCAGCCCAGGCATGGAGAAAGCCAAAGCAGTGTCCAGCTCCACAGTGTGACCCACCACAAAGCTCACGTGCCTAAGATGAGATTTAGGTGGAGTTCAGACCTGAACTTTAAAATTTTAACCCCCTCCCCACCTGCTGCCTAGTGCTGTCCTCTGGGTCCTTGCTGTCCATCTCACCTCACTCCAGGCAGGTTCCCTGCTCAAGTGCACAGGGATTCCTGGAGCCCCATCAGAGTATTCTACATGCAGGCCATGACAAAGCTCTGTCTCCAGACTGGGTCTGCAGGAAGCTTTTTTGTGCCTCGCAGCAAGCCCAGGCTGAGATCTGAGGGCCTCCGAGCTAAACCCAGTGTAATTCTTGCTTCTTCCTGGGCTGAACTCACACTTGAGCTGGATTTTTCCCTTGGTTTTACAGGTTTGCTTGAATTTTATTGCAAAGATAATGAGTGGAAAAAAGCAGTCACCGAGGTCTCTTGGAGCAGGTGGTGGCTCTCCAAAGAGACCAGGAATTGGCCGCACCTGCAGAGCAAATAAACATATGGGTCAAATAACAAGGGTGCAGGTGATGTGGGAGATAAGAGATGCCAGATGGGCCCTTTTACCTGGGGTGGGTTTGGCTCTTCCAGCCTGAATCCCATCAAAGTTTGCTAAGGTTTTTCCTAGGAAAATGGATAACAGATCTGAGTCAAGAGGGAAACCTCAGGCCAGACAGCGTTGGTCCTAAGCTTCTGAGCTGGAAGACCTATACCTGCTGCTGTCCTGACAAAGAAACCATCTGTATGTCTTCCTGCTGGCCTGATCGCTGCTTCTAAATTGGATCCTGGTGCATGGAAAAACTTGTCATCTAATAAAGCAGCTGGCTGAATTGGCAGGCTACAGCGGGGAGTGGTGTCCAGTGTGTATCATGTTTTGGCATGTCCATCTCTGTTTCTAGCCAACTTGGAAGATTTTCCAAGATACTAACTCTTTATGGTGATGTACGGAATTAAACTCTATAACTCGAAAGTTATAAAGTAGGTATGTTTATTGCGCACAGATGCACGGGGGATCGCGTGCATGCCCGAAGTGATGAACCATCTCACATTTATACAATAAAACAAATGAATATTCAATTAACGCCTATACATATTTGTTACCTAAACCCGCTTACTCTCGCTTCGTATGTTAATTAGCATATCAGTCCTTTGCCTGGAATGTGGTGGTCTTGCAGGTTTGTAGGTGATTCATGTCCTTGTGACCATCCGATCTTCTCCAGCAAGGAGACTTAGCACTCCCTCCCTCTAGATAACATTGGAATGTCTCTCATCCTTTTCTCATTCTTTTTTAAATAGCCCCTTTGTTAGAGGAAGAAGGGCAGGCGTCTCCTCAAAACTGTGTGCCTATGTGACCAGACACCGCACCCATGACCAGTCACCATACCCACATTCCTTGAGCAGACATATACAATCACAGTCGGTGTCCATTGTCCCTGTTTCACACTATTTCTCACACTATTTCTCCATATCAATCCCCCCTTTTCGATCAAACTAAGTAAATTCTTTTACTTAAGCAGCCTTCCCGAATGATATAAAGCATCATACATAAATGTTACCCTTTTAAACATTCTCCAAACCCACAAATATAACATAATGGTTAGTATTAAGGAAATTCCTAAACTGATCAATAAGATCACAATGGGGTGTACCATAGTGTTAAGAATTCCTGTTGCAGAATGTGACCAGCCAAAGAGAGTATCCCACCAATTATGGTTTCCATCCTGTTCTACCTTTTTTAAAACTTTCTTGATCCCCTCTACATCATGATGGATCATAAGAAGAGTTTCGTGTCCCTTTTCTTTGGTTTCTTCCAGTATACGTTGTAAATCTGCATGTTTTAATAGTTCTTTTATACTACTTATATTTAGTCCTATGAGGGTAGGAATTATCATCTGTGATAGGGTAAAGTTGGATTTTAAGAATTGATGAGACACTACTGGGGCTGAGTAACTAAAATCGCATCCTGTGATAGTAGTAAAATTACAAATAAAGTAATTTGAATATTGTGCAGTCTCCTTTACCTCCCCATCTACGGTTATTGTGTTACACTTAGTTCTCAAACACGCACATCCCTTCCCTGCATATATAATTACTGTTTTCAAGTTTGCATTTGGTCGGGCCTCGAAATGACATATTTTCTGATCTGTATCTAAACAAGTATCCTGAGCCATTATGGTATTGCTTTCACAGAGGAAGCCCTGCTGTTCTCGCATAATACAAGATTCTAAATCTACTGTTTGCCCCTTGTTGCCTGTCTTTCTGGCCCATGTTCTATGTTCAAAAGGGTATAGGAGCACCCCATTATGGTTAATTCCAAGGGCTACAATGGGGTGTATGGTAATTATTACTGCATTATGTATGGTTAATACAAAAGCTGTGATTGTGTGTGAGTTGGGGTCATAGGTAAAGTTCACCATATTCCACCATGACTGGAGTTTTCTTTCTACCTCCGTAGCATTGTCCCAAACCATCTTTCGAATTTCCATAGGAAATATGCCTTCCTCTCCTTCTCTTATTATGGATGCAGCTATTGATTGCATCCACATTTGGGCTTGGATACAACTTAGAGCCAGGGCGATGTCATCCTGTAAACCACCTAACGCCTTAGTGATGAGTTGATGATCTTCCATGTTTATTTGTTCCCACCTGGGGAGTACCTTCGATATTAACCATTGGTGTGCCTTTTTCTATGTTCTTCCCGGACTACTGACCATACCAAGTAGGAAGGAATCACTATTCTCCCATGTGAGATTATAGCCCACCCTTCCTCATTATATGATCCCTTTAGGTCAGAAATCAGTTTGCGATCTTCTTTAGTATAGTCTGGTTTACCTTCTAGAGATATTTGTCCATCGGGTATTAGCGCACCCTCTACCTTGATTGCTTTTCTGGCTGCCTGTTTTGCTTCCCTGTCCGCCAGTTCATTTCCTCTTTCCAATTCTGTGCTCACTTTCTGGTGTGCCTTAATGTGCATAATTGCCACCCTTTCAGGAAGCTGGACCACATTTAGGAGTTTCAAAATTTCTTCCGCATGTTTGATGATTTTTCCTTGGGAGTTTAACAGTCCCCTTTCTTTCCATATTGCTCCATGACCATGTACCACTCCAAAGGCATATTTAGAATCAGTCCAAATATTTATAGGTTTTCCCCGAGCTCTCTCCAGAGCTCGAGTAAGGGCTATGATTTCAGCCTTCTGTGCCGAAGTGTCAGCCGGTAGCGGCCCCGATTCTATCACTTCTTCAGAGGTTGTAACAGCATATCCAGAATGTCGCTTTCCATTCAGCATATAGCTGCTCCCATCCATGAACCAATGTTCAGCTCCATTAATAGGAACATCCTTGAGATCTGTCCGACTAGAATAAGTGGCTTCGATTGTTTCTAGACAGTCATGATCGACTGATTCTCCAATATTCCCATTAAGAAATGAGGCCGGATTGACGATGTTTGTAGTCACGATCTCAACATCATCTTGTTCCACCATTATGGCCTGGTATTTTAGGAATCTCTGTGGGGAGAGCCAATGCCCCCCTTTTGTTTCAAGGACTGCAGACACTGTGTGGGATACTAAGACAGTCATTTTCTGGCCCAGGGTAAACTTCTGGGCCTCCTGGATGTTTAGGATGACGGCTGCTACTGCTCTCAGGCAACCAGGCCATCCTTTTGCAGTGGCATCCAGCTGTTTAGAGAAGTATGCCACTGCCCGTCTGTATGGTCCCAAATCTTGTGCCAGTATTCCTAATGCCATTCCCTGTTTCTCATGGGAAAATAGGAAAAATGGCTTACTCACATCAGGAAGTCCTAGTGCTGGTGCCGACATCAAGGCTTTCTTCAGTTCATGGAAAGCTCTGTCTGATTCAGCATCCCACTGAAGATCCTTCTGATTAGCTGCTATCAGGGAATATAATGGTTTAACAAGCAAGCCATAATTACATATCCAAAGCTGGCACCATCCTGTCATTCCCAGAAATGTCTGTAGTTCCTTTACAGTTCGTGATCGGGGGGCTTGGCATATGGCTTCTTTTCGGGCCTTCCCCAGGACCCGTTGTCCGGCACTGATCTCGTACCCTAGGTATGTGACCTGTTGTAACACCACCTGTGCCTTCTTCTTAGAAACTCGATATCCTTGTAGTCCCAGAAAGTTCAGCAGACTCACAGTCCAAATAATACAAGATTCTTTGGTTCTGGTTGCAATAAGAAGATCGTCTACATATTGTAACACTTTCCCTTCTCCTGACGGTGGTTCCCATAACTCCAAATCCTTTGCTAATTGGTTTCCAAAAATTGTGGGGCTATTTTTAAACCCCTGTGGCAACACCGTCCATGTGAGCTGGGTCTTTCGACCGCTTCTGGGATTTTCCCATTCAAAAGCAAAAATTCTTTGCCTGGCTTCATGGAGAGGGAGGCAAAAGAAGGCATCTTTTAAGTCTAAAACTGTGAACCAAGCTAGGTCAGGTGTCAGGGTGGTTAGTAAGGTATAGGGGTTAGCTACTACAGGATACAGATCCTCTGTTATTTTGTTAATGGCCCTTAAATCTTGAACTATCCTATAAGACCCATCAGGTTTTTTAACTGGGAGGATAGGTGTGTTAAATTCTGACTCACATTCTTTTAGTAGTTTCAGTTCTATGAATCACTCTATGTTTGGACAAATTCCTTCCCTATCTTCCCTTTTCAGTAGGTATTGTTTAATTCTTACCGCACTCTGTCCTTCCTTCAATTTTACTATTACGGGTGATGCATTCTTGGCACGTCCCGGTATGTCAATTGCCCATACTCCGGGATATACCTGATCAATAATTCTGGTATCAATTTCCCTTTTTATAGGAGTATTGGCCAGAGATAGGCTCATAACCTGTATGTATTGATGATTATTTACCTCCAGAGTAACTTCCCCTTTTTTAAATTTGATTGTTGCCTCCAATTGTTCTAATAAGTCCCTACCAAGAAGGGCCTTTGGGGAATTTGGCATAAATAGGAATTTATGGATCCCCATCTGTTTTCCCAACTTATATTTTAAAGGTTTACAAAAATAAGCCTTTTCAGTTTGGCCAGTTGCACCTTTTACTGAAACATAATCATTTCCCAAAGGCATTAAAGCCTGGTTCAAAACCGAATAGGTGGCTCCTGTGTCTATTAAAAATTCCACCTCCTCCTGTTCTTCTCCTAATTTTAATTTTATTAATGGGTCGGCTAGTCAATTTTCTTCTTCCATGTGAGCTATTGTTTTCCCTTGATTATTGCGCCATTTAGTGTTTTCTTGATGTCTGCGTTCAGGGCATTTGTTTTTCCAGTGTCCTGTCCTTTTGCATATTGCACACTGATTCCTACCCAGGGGTGTCAGCCCACGCCTTGATTTAACTCTAGATTTTTGATTCTCATTTTCTCTTACTACTGCTAATATTTTCTTTTGGTCCTGCTTGTAACCTTCTTCTCGATTACTAAATATTCTCCATGCTTCCTCTACTAATTTTTCCAAGTCTCTATTCTCAGGAGGTCTCAATTTTTGCAACTTGCGCCTAATATCCCCCTGTGATTGTCCTAAAAAGAGGGATATTAGTTGCTGTGCGCCTACCTCCGAATTTGGGTCCAGAGACGTGTGCCGGCGCATTGCATCTCTTATTCTGTCTAAGAATTCTAAAGGTGTTTCAGAAGGACCCTGTCTGACCTCATATAACGCTGCCCAATTTATTGTTCTAGGAATTGCTTTCTCCATTCCTCTGAATATCCATTCCTGGTATGCTTGTAATCTTCCCATTTCAGCGGCTCGGTTTGGGTCCCATTCCGGGTCCAACAAAGGAAACCATTCTCTATAATTATCTCCCTTTATATTATAATGTTCCTTTGCGAGATCCCCCGCTGTTTTTATAACTAATTGTTTTTCAGTTTCAGTCAAACAATCTAATAATAATTGTATATCACTCCAGTCAGGATTGTGCTGTTTTATTAGAAATTTAAAATTCTGTGCCGTCTTTATCGGATCATTACGGTATTCTCGGGCAGCCTCTTTCCATTCTCTCAGATCAGCGCCCGTGAACGGAACTTTTATTTTCATTGTTCCTCCGTCCGGATTTACGGCTTCTCGGAGGGGTGCCTGTAAAATAGACTTCTGTCTGGTGCGTGAAGACACCGGACTATTTGGAGCCGTAATGGCAGTTTTTGTGTTTCCTTGTGTGGCAGCGGGTGTTTGGCTTTCTTTATAAATAACTTGTGGAATTTCTTCCTCTTGTTCGCCTGGGGGTGGACTGGGAGCCCCGGCCGAACCTTGTCTCTCCACTCTATAAGGTGGATTAAATAAATCATTTAATTCGGGCTCTTGTTCTCCGTTTAATTTGATACACCTTTGTCCAATACTACATGCTGAGCAACATCTTTTCAACTTTCCTTTACGTTCCCTCCTGTCCTCTCTTTCTAGTGCTAGTACCATAGGATCCCGAGGGGGTACTAAGCCGCAGTCCTTTTGCCACTCAGGTTTGTCTCGGAGGACGAAGAACATGTCTGCATATGATACTTCGTCCCATTTTCCCTCTGTCCTCAGAAACAACATTAATTGCAGGAGAGTGTTATAATCTAACGTTCCTCCCTCCTGAGGCCATTTCGCATCACTCTCCAATTTATACAAAGGCCACCACTGATTACAATATTTAACCAATTTCCTTCTATTTTCGGTACCACCATGTCCTAAAATATCACTCCAATGTTTTAATATACAACCCAAAGGCGATTTTTCACAGGGCTTACTCCTTCCATTTCCCATTTTGCAATTTTAATTACTTTGTTTTTCTCCGGCCGCCTTAGCCACCCAAGGTCGGAAACGCGGATAGAGCTTTTTACTCGTTTTGCACTCAAACGCCTGTCTCAAGCACTCTTGCACTCACACTCAGTCAAAATAATTAAGCTATACACGGAAAATCAAAATGCGCATCTCAATCACACCATTCACACTCTCCGGGCAGCCCGCAGTCACACAAGCAGTATGTTATACGGTACCGTGCACTTATGTACAAACTCTTAGGAACACTAACAGTTCACAAAGTATGCATTTCAATGAACAATTGCCAAAGAGCAAACAATAAACAAAAACCAATTTTTCCTGGTCTTAAGCAGAGTGTTAAGTTTTCCGCTATTTGCCACGAATTACCAGAATATTAATATTTTTCAACATACATTTCATAACTCCGAGTTTTGAACATGTAACAAGACAACACATAGAACAAACAAGACACAGAGCACTATTTCAGTTGTTACATTCCAGGAATTCCCCAATTCTTAAGACAACCTAAAGGAAGTTTTTAGCTTCCTCTTTTTCCTACGCAAAAGTTTCCCTTTTACTTTTGCTGTGAGGTCCCTCTTGTTCCCGTGAGATTCCGCCTTATTCCGTCCCGTCCCCCGCTTTCCATCACGTCCCCCGCTTTCCATCACGAGGCCTCCGGGCTTTTAGGAATGGCAGTAACCTCGGGTTTGCTCGATCTGCCCTCAAGATCGCTAGCAGCCACCCCTTGGTCAGCAAACCCCCTCCCAAGGTACCTTTCCTCCTGGGGACTACGCTGCGCGCCGGACGTCTCCGTGCGTCTCACCAGCCGCCCCGTTACTAAACATACCGTTTTATCCGTGGATCCAGGGGTTTCTCTCCTGCTCCCGGGTGAACAGCTGAGAAGAGGAGGCTCCTCCGAGGAAATCTCCCGGGGCGCGCCTAGGAGCGTCCGCTCCGCAGCTGGTCCCTCAGCCGAGCAGAAATCCTCCTGCCTGGCTCTCCAAAAAGACGTGCGGAATTAGACTCTGTAACTCGAAAGTTATAAAGTAGGTATGTTTATTGCGCGCAGATGCACGGGGGATCGCTCCTCCACAAGCGTGCATACCCGAAGTGACGAACCATCTCACATTTATACAATGAACAAATGAATATTCAATTAACGCCTATACATATTCGTTACCTAAACCCCGCTTTGTATGTTAATTAGCTTATCAGTCCTTTGCCTGGAATGTGGTGGTCTTGCAGGTTTGTAGGTGATTCATGTCCTTGTGACCATCCAATCTTCTCCAGCAAGGAGACTTAGCACTCCCTCCCTCTAGATAGCATTTGAACGTCTCTCATCTTTTCTCATTCTCTTTTAAATAGCCCCTTTGTTAGAGAAAGAAGGGCAGGCGTCTCCCCGTCTCCCCTTTGTTAGAGGAGGAGGGACAGGCGTCTCCTCAAAACTGTAGTTGTCACCGCACCCATGACTAGTCACCATACCCACATTCCTTAAGCAGACACATACAATCACAATCCATGTCCATTATCCCCATTTCACACTATTTCTCCATATCACTAGGAATTCCCCAATTCTTAAGACAACCTAAAGGAAGTTTTTAGCTTCCCAGATCTTTATGAATTATTTAAGATTTTGTTACTCCCATGTTTTCTTTTTTTTTTTTTTTTTTTCCCGACACAAAAGTTTCCCTTTTACTTTTGCTATGAGGTCCCTCTTGTTACTGTGATATTCCGCCTTATTCCGTCCCGCCCCCCGCTTTCCGTCACGAGGCCTCCGGGCTTTTAGGAATGGCAGTAACCTCGGGTTTGCTCGATCTGCCCTCAAGATCGCTAGCGGCCACCCCTTGGTCAGCAAACCCCCTCCCAAGGTACCTTTCCTCCTGGGGACTACGCTGCGCGCCGGACGTCTCCGTGCGTCTCACCAGCCGCCCCGTTACTAAACATACCGTTTTATCCGTGGATCCAGGGGTTTCTCTTCTGCTCCCGGGTGAAGAGCTGAGAAGAGGAGGCTCCTCCGAGGAAATCTCCCGGGGCGCGCCTAGGAGAGTCCGCTCCGCAGCTGGTCCCTCAGCCGAGCAGAAATCCTCCTGCCTGGCTCTCCAAAATGACGTGCGGAATTAGACTCTGTAACTCAAAAGTTATAAAGTAGGTATGTTTATTGCGCGCAGATGCACGGGGGATGGCTCCTCCACAAGCGTGCACGCCCGAAGTGACGAACCATCTCACATTTATACAATAAAACAAATGAATATTCAATTAACGCCTATACATATTTGTTACCTAAACCCCGCTTACTCTCGCTTTGTATGTTAATTAGCTTATCAGTCCTTTGCCTGGAATGTGGTGGTCTTGCAGGTTTGTAGGTGATTCATGTCCTTGTGACCATCCGATCTTCTCCAGCAAGGAGACTTAGCACTCCCTCTAGATAGCATTTGGAATGTCTCTCATCCTTTTCTCATTCTTTTTATAAATAGCCCCTTTGTTAGAGGAAGAAGGGTAGGTGTCTCCTCAAAGCTGTGTGGCTATGTGACCAGACACCACACCCATGACCAGTCACCATACCCACATTCCTTGAGCAGATGTATACAATCACAATCGATGTCCATTGTCCCTATTTCACACTATTTCTCCATATCAATGGAAAAAAAACCAAACACCCCCAAAACAAAAACAAACCCACCCAAAACAATGGCTCTATCACAGCACATGGAGATCGCAGCTTTTTATTGTGTCCTGTTCTGCAGAGAAACCAGTACTGCAGAGAATCAATTTATGAACATGTTTACTTCTTGCTTGTCTGCTTTGTTGTGAATTTTCTAAGGCGGCACTTTACCTGGTGTATATGCGTTACTGAAATGAGTTGGTCCAAGTTTTGGGGCCGATTTCTGTTCCACTGGAATGGTAACCTGGAAGGTTACCTGAAGAGCAGCCCTGGTCCTGTTGGGAGATACTCCATATAGTGCTACAAAAGCAGATATATAAACAAATACGTACGAAGGAGATACTCCTGTAGGCTCATGTACGTGGTGAACTTGAAAAACAGATGCTTATTTAGGAGATCAAATCTATTTGTCTCTATATGCCCCCCTCTCTGTTAATAGAATTTCCTTCTTAAGCAGCTGAGCCCATCACCTGTGTTCAGGGTCTGAATTTGACACCTCTGCCAAGTTTGACGTTTCCTGACTCTTTGTCACCAGTAAATTTCTCTTTTCTGTTTTTCTGGGCTAGGAGAGATGTGTGATGATATTCATGAGTGTCTAATCCGCTCCGTGGCTTATGTGTGCAAAACACTGCCCACGAGTCTGATCTCGGATCGCCTGTCCATCCGCAGCTCCGGGAGAGGCAGAAGAACAGGAACTTGAGAGATCTTTGTACAGTGCAGCAATTCAGTAAGTTTTAATATTGCAGGAACCCCAGCTCACTTAAAATTGCCAGTGCTGAACTGTACAGCATCTGACGTGCGGAATTAGACTCTATAACTCGAAAGTTATAAAGTAGGTATGTTTATTGCGCACAGATGCACGGGGGATCGCTCCTCCACAAGCGTGCATACCCGAAGTGACGAACCATCTCACATTTATACAATGAACAAATGAATATTCAATTAACGCCTATACATATTTGTTACCTAAACCCCGCTTCGTATGTTAATTAGCTTATCAGTCCGTTTCCTGGAATGTGGTGGTCTTGCAGGTTTGTAGGTGATTCATGTTCTTGTGACCATCCGATCTTCTTCAGGTGATTCATGTCCTTGTGACCACCCGATCTTCTTCAGGTGATTGTGACCACCCAATCTTTTCCAGCAAGGAGACTTAGCACTCCCTCCCTCTAGATAGCATTTGAATGTCTCTCATCTTTTCTTATTCTCTTTTAAATAGCCCCTTTGTTAGAGGAAGAAGGGCAGGCGTCTCCCCTTTGTTAGAGGAAGAGGGGCAGGAGTCTCCCCGTCTCCCCGTCTCCCCTTTGTTAGAGGAAGAGGGGCAGGCGTCTCCTCAAAACTGTGGTTGTCACCGCACCCATGACTAGTCACCATACCCACATTCCTTAAGCAGACACATACAATCACAATCCATGTCCATTATCCCCATTTCACATTATTTCTCCATATCAATCCCCCCTTTTCGATCAAACTAAGTAAATTCTTTTACTTAAGCAGCCTTCCCGAATGATATAAAGCATCATACATAAATGTTACCCTTTTAAACATTCTCCAAACCCACAAATATAACATAATGGTTAGTATTAAGGAAATTCCTAAACTGATCAATAAGATCACAATGGGGTGTACCATAGTGTTAAGAATTCCTGTTGCAGAATGTGACCAGCCAAAGAGAGTATCCCACCAATTATGGTTTCCATCCTGTTCTACCTTTTTTAAAACTTTCTTGATCCCCTCTACATCATGATGGATCATAAGAAGAGTTTCATGTCCCTTTTCTTTGGTTTCTTCCAGTATACGTTGTAAATCTGCATGTTTTAATAGTTCTTTTATACTGCTTATATTTAGTCCTATGGGGGTAGGAATTATTATCTGTGATAGGGTAAAACTGGATTTTAAGAATTGATGAGACACTACTGGGGCTGAGTAACTAAAATCGCATCCTGTGATAGTAGTAAAATTACAAATACAATAATTTGAATACTGTGCAGTCTCTTTTACCTCCCCATCTATGGTTATTGTGTTACACTTAGTTCTCAAACACGCACATCCCTTCCCTGCATATATAATTACTGTTTTCAAGTTTGCATTTGGTCGGGCCTCGAAATGACATATTTTCTGATCTGTATCTAAACAAGTATCCTGAGCCATTATAGTATTGCTTTCACAGAGGAAGCCCTGCTGTTCTCGCATAATACAAGATTCTAAATCTACTGTTTGCCCCTTGTTGCCTGTCTTTCTGGCCCATGTTCTATGTTCAAAAGGGTATAGGAGCACCCCATTATGGTTAATTCCAAGGGCTACAATGGGGTGTATGGTAATTATTACTGCATTATGTATGGTTAATACAAAAGCTGTGATTGTGTGTGAGTTGGGGTCATAGGTAAAGTTCACCATATTCCACCATGACTGGAGTTTTCTTTCTACCTCCGTAGCACTGTCCCAAACCATCTTTCGAATTTCTGTAGGAAATATGCCTTCCTCTCCTTCTCTTATTATGGATGCAGCTATTGATTGCATCCACATTTGGGCTTGGATGCAACTTAGAGCCAGGGCGACGTCATCCTGTAAACCACCTAATGCCTTAGTGATGAGTTGATGATCTTCCATGTTTATTTGTTCCCACCTGGGGAGTACCTTCGATATCAACCATTGATGTGCCCCTAATGCCAATAATGAAGATTTTAGTGGTTGTTGTAGTTTTGATAGATCGGCCGTGGTGGCGGCTAGTTTATTCATTATCACCTCTGAGTCTATGGAATTTAATACTCAGAGTCCTGTTCCCAACATTCCAGTTACATCTCTCACTATTCTGTTTCGATAAATACTTCCCCTTTTTCTTAACCAAGTTGTCCATCCCTCATAAGAGGTTCGTAAGAAGGGGGAACAGGATGGCTTAACATCAGAAACATTGACTTGTATTTTTAACTCTATTCTTTTGAGAGACCATTCTGGGTTAAACAACATTTGTTGCTGACCTGTATTTCTGATTACATATGGTCCAATTGTATAAATCTTTGGATCTGGTTTAGTTAATTTAAGATCAAGTGTTAATGGGGTTGTTGTAACTGTGGTGGTGGTAGGAACAGTGGTTAGCATGATTGTTATTTTGATCTTATAAGTCAGAGCTGTTCTTGGGGATTCCTTTCCTAGGCATATTATAAAGATGGGCTCGGTTAAGGTAAAATTGTGCCAACATTCCCGTGAATTAAAGCACACGGTTGTATTTAGAAGGGTAAATTCCTTATCTACCTTTCTGACATTAATCTGGGTGTCTCCCGAAATCTTGGTGTTATCCTTTTCATTATATGTTTGACATCCTACTTTTATCTTATCTCCTAATTTTCCCCATAATCGGTCGACTTTGTGTACATCCTCCCGATCCCATTGATTCCTTTGGTACACCTCATTTTCAGAAAAAACCACCATAGCTAGTTTCGTCTTTGAGTCCACCTTTCCCATTATTCCAGTGTGTTTTTTCTGAGCATGATTCCAAGGCCAATTATCAGGCTCTTGGTTGTAGGCAAGAGAGAGGGTACAAAAAAACACAAATGGTTTAAACCCACTATTGATCATTTTAAGAATCTAAACGTTAAAATCTGTTTTGATCAAAAATATCTTTGTTTGAGTTGGGGCTTACTAATAACAAGTTGGGCGAGCCTGGCCACTGGCTCAGTCCCCGACTCTTGTTCTATATTGTTTGTTGTGGTGCCCTTCCCATATGGTGGATCCGCAACTGCTCAGGTTCACTTACTTGCCACCCACATTGTTCCCATTTGTCCGAGTAAATTTGAGTTTCAGTTCTTTTTTATCTGGGGTTACTTTCCAAGAAGTTGCAGGGGCTTTCTTAATCCGGGTATGGTGAATTCAAGAATTCTGTCCCTCAACCTTGATTGCAGTGTAGGTGGTGAGTAGGACTTGAAAAGGTCCGGTCCACTGTGGTTCCAGGGTTTTATCTGCAAAACACTTAACGTATACATAGTCTCCTGGTTGTATATCGTGAACAGGTCCATCCAGACCCCTACTGCGTGTTCCCATCATATGCTTCTCAATTCTTATTAATTGTTTGTTTAGTGCCACCATATAGGAAGTCATTGTTTCTTCACCAATCTGTGAAGACATCCCCTTTTGTACCCCATAGAGTCGTCCATATAAAATTTCAAATGGGCTAAGCCCCTCTTTTGCTCTCGGCCTAGTTCGAATTCGTGTAAGAGCTAATGGCAAAGACTGGGGCCAAGTTAGATTTGTTTCTTGGCCTAACTTGACAATCTGTTGTTTGATTAGATGATTCATCTTTTCCATCTGGCCACTCAATTGTGGTCGGTATGAGGTATGTAATTGCCAATCTATTCCTAGATGGTGGCTGATCTGTTGCACTATTCTGGACACAAAATGTGGTCCTCTATCCGAGGACATTACCGCTGGGACTCCAAGCCTAGGTATTATCTCTTGGAGTAGTATTTTGGTCACTTCACGGGCTTAAGCAGTTCTGCATGGGAAGGCTTCTGGCCAACCTGAAAAGGTATCCATTAGTACCAATATCGATACCCCCCTTTTCTAGGAAGTTCTGAGAAATCGATCTGCCAATGTTGCCCTAGAACATTCCCTCTGCTAATGTTCCCTAGTTTTATTTTATTTGCTGTATTGGGATTATTGCGTAAACACATTTCACATTGCTGAGTCACCTGTTTTATTACAGTATACAAGTTTCACCCTTTCAATTTCTGATTTAGACTTTTATATAAAGTATCAGCTCCCCAATGCGTCTTATTAATAATAGGGCTGTGGTCCATATTAAATTGGATGGTACCACTATACAACCATCCCTTAAATAAGTCCACTTACTTAATTTTATTTTATAATTCATGTCCTGAATTACCTTTAAGTTTTCTTTAGAATAGTTTGGCTCTCGATCTGTACTTACAGTTTGGATTTTATCATCTGGTATTAAGGATAATTCCTCTTTTCCTACCTCCTCTGTTACTCGTCTGGCCTCATGGTCGGCCAGGCGGTTTCCAATTTCCAAATCAGTGCCTCAGAGGGGGCCATTCCTCACATCAAGGTCTGGCATGGCATTTGTTCCCACCGCTCAACGCCTGCTGGGTTGCAGCCAACAGCGGAGCTCAAGATTCTTCTTGGTGGCAAACACAGAGGCCAACCCAGTCTTGCCCTTGACTATGGTAGGAGGCACCTGACCAACCTTATTCCTTGTACTTCGTTGTCAATGCAGAGTTTCATCTGCACATCCCATAACAAGTCACTGTCATGGCAAAAGACAGATTTACATTAGTAGAACTACTACAGAGTGTATTTTATTTTACTTTTTCTGCCAATATCCCCACAGCCTTGCTGACCAAGGGATATTGTTTTCATCTGAACTGGGCAAGCCTCCCCCTTATCATTTTTACTGTAACAGGTAAAGCATTTTTCACCTTTCCTGGAATTTATTTTCAGATACACCTGGTTAAAAATTTCTCTTACTTCAGGGAGGTCCTCTTTTCCTCTTTTCTGTTGAATTAAAGATAAGCTCAATATTAAAATTACTTGATCATATTTAACTTTTAATTTCATTTCCCCTTCTTTAAACGTCTAGATGTTCTAATAGATCTCATCCCAACAAAGATTTTAGTGAATTTGGCATTCTTATTTGTTTTTTTTTTTTTTTTAGTTTGTACTTTAAAGGTTTCAGGATGTTTTCCTGGTGGCCAGCAGCTCCCACAACTGTAACAATTTTTTTATTTTTATTTTTTTTTTTTTTTACTGAAGTTTAACAAGTAAGTTGGTTTTGTATTCACTAAAATTCCACCTCATACCCATTCCCTGCCCTAGAAGGGCCGTTACCGGTCCTGTTGTACTGCAAATGCTGCAGCAATTGGGGTGACATTGTCAGGTCCTTCTGCTCAATTGTCAGCAAGAGCAACCCCTCCTCCTCACCAGCAGAAGGGTTCGGGGCAGGAGATGCTGTTCCTGCTCTGCAGGTTACACAAGCCTGCCTCTGCAGCAGCACTTCTGTTTTAACTCTTTCTTACCCTGAATGCAAATCTGCTACTTGTTGCTTTAAGTCTGTGTTCTTACACATCATGCCTTTGCAGGCAAACAGAAAACATCCTGCCATGCATTCCAGCATGATTCAGTCGCACCTTCGAGGGGGTACAGGGGTTTGTACAAACTCACCCCAATACTTCAACACTTTCACAGGGTCTTTGATTCTTCACACACACACGCATGCCTCAGGTTTTACATACATCAGTACAAGTTTTTATATCTTACAACGTGTTTCATTCTGGTTGCTCACACGCCTCAGGTTTTACATACATTAGTACAAGTTTTTATATCTTACAACGTGTTTCATTCTGGTTGCTCCACAGAAGGAACCGCAACCTGAGCTTTTTAACACAAAAATTTCAACAAGAACATCCTTTTCTAGAGCCACAATCAAAGATCAGGTGATGTTAATCCCGCACTCTTTCTAGTGCTAGTACCATAGGATCCCGAGGGGGTACTAATCCACAGTCCTTTTGCCACTCAGGTTTGTCCTGGAGGACAAAGAACATGTCTGCATATAATACTTCATCCCATTTTCCCTCTGTCCTCAGAAACAACATTAATTGCAGGAGAGTGTTATAATCTAACGTTCCTCCCTCCTGAGGCCATTTCGCATCGCTCTCCAATTTATACAAAGGCCACCACTGATTACAATATTTAACCAATTTCCTTCTATTTTCGGTACCACCCTGTCCTACGATATCACTCCAATGTTTTAATATACAACCCAAAGGCGATTTTTCACAGGGCTTACTCCTTCCATTTCCCATTTTGCAATTTTAATTACTTTGTTTTTTCTTTTTTTTTCCGGCCGCCTTAGCCACCCAAGGTTGGAAACGCGGATAGAGCTTTTTACTCGTTTTGCACTCAAACGCCTGTCTCAAGCACTCTTGCACTCACACTTAGTCAAAATAATTAAGCTATACACGGAAAATCAAAATGCGCATCTCAATCACACCATTCACACTCTCCGGGCAGCCCGCAGTCACACAAGCAGTATGTTATACGGTACCGTGCACTTATGTACAAACTCTTAGGAACACTAACAGTTCACAAAGTATGCATTTCAATGAACAATTGCCAATAAACAAACAACAAACAAAACCCAATTTTTCCTGGTCTTAAGCAGAGTGTTAAGTTTTCCGCTATTTGCCACAAATTACCAGAATGTTAATAATTTTCAACATACATTTCATAACTCCGAGTTTTGAACATATAACAAGACAACACATAGAACAAACAAGACACAGAGCGCTATTTCAGTTGTTACATTCCAGGAATTCCCCAATTCTTAAGACAACCTAAAGGAAGTTTTTAGCTTCCTCTTTTTCCTACGCAAAAGTTTCCCTTTTACTTTTGCTGTGAGGTCCCTCTTGTTCCTGTGAGACTCCGCCTTATTCCGTCCCGCCCCCCGCTTTCCGTCACGAGGCCTCCGGGCTTTTAGGAATGGCAGTAACCTCGGGTTTGCTCGATCTGCCCTCAAGATCGCTAGCGGCCACCCCTTGGTCAGCAAACCCCCTCCCAAGGTACCTTTCCTCCTGGGGACTACGCTGCGCGCCGGACGTCTCCGTGCGTCTCACCAGCCGCCCCGTTACTAAACATACCGTTTTATCCGTGGATCCAGGGGTTTCTCTCCTGCTCCCGGGTGAACAGCTGAGAAGAGGAGGCTCCTCCGAGGAAATCTCCCGGGGCGCGCCTAGGAGCGTCCGCTCCGCAGCTGGTCCCTCAGCCGAGCAGAAATCCTCCTGCCTGGCTCGCCAAACTGACGTGCGGAATTAGACTCTATAACTCGAAAGTTATAAAGTAGGTATGTTTATTGCGCGCAGATGCACGGGGGATCGCTCCTCCACAAGCGTGCATGCCCGAAGTGACGAACCATCTCACATTTATACAATGAACAAATGAATATTCAATTAACGCCTATACATATTCGTTACCTAAACCCCGCTTCGTATGTTAATTAGCTTATCAGTCCGTTTCCTGGAATGTGGTGGTCTTGCAGGTTTGTAGGTGATTCATGTTCTTGTGACCATCCGATCTTCTTCAGGTGATTCATGTCCTTGTGACCACCCGATCTTCTTCAGGTGATTGTGACCACCCAATCTTTTCCAGCAAGGAGACTTAGCACTCCCTCCCTCTAGATAGCATTTGAATGTCTCTCATCTTTTCTTATTCTCTTTTAAATAGCCCCTTTGTTAGAGGAAGAAGGGCAGGCGTCTCCCCTTTGTTAGAGGAAGAGGGGCAGGCGTCTCCTCAAAACTGTGGTTGTCACCGCACCCATGACTAGTCACCATACCCACATTCCTTAAGCAGACACATACAATCACAATCCATGTCCATTATCCCCATTTCACATTATTTCTCCATATCACATCCATATGTATCAGCTTTCATCTTATGAATCGCTTGCAAAGCCCATGTTTGACTCTAGAAATGTTTCTAAAATTCATTCATCTCTAGCTGAACTGCATTTATCTCCAGGTCAGACACCAGCTCCTAAGTGGGATCTGATACTGATTCAAAACAGATTTAGGCTTTTCATCAAAATCCTTTTCTTTAAGTGCACTGTGCAAATCCGGATGTTTAATACATTTGACGAGAAAAAGAACTTTTTTTTTTTCTTCAGTCTTTCAGATCATCTTACTCTGTAAAACATGTTGGCTACAAAAGTAGAAAGTGTGTCTGTACAAAAGGGAATTTCTGCGAGGGTTTCTGCTGCAGAGGTCAGCACGTATTGTCAGGCTGCTCGAGGATGAATGAATGAGTATACAATCATGTGATACCAGTATCTGGGGTTACTTGGAGTCAGTGAACTTCAATTGCAGCATAGGTAACACCTGAGGCCCTGTCTTCCAATAGGAAAAGGACTTTTACGGGGTGAAATCAGAAGTTTGTCGGCCAATGAACACTTGCTTTGGGGAGTGACTCATACTCATAGTTTCAAGTTTGTGGTCTGGCAGATCCTGAGAGATTATTAAACCCACATAAAAGACCATTATTAATACAGTTTCTTTAGTTCTGTACCCATGTTAGTTTGTGCAGATGGGGCAGGTGAAGAACTATAGAGGGGAAAAAAATAATTCCTAAGCCATGCTGGAAACATGAGTCACTGCTGTCCTGGGTGAAATACATTCCTGTAAATGCTCTGTGGAAGCCACATACCTCCTGGCACTCTTATCACAAAATTCCTATCTGGGACAAAGACAGAAATTTTACTAATTGCAAAGTAATTGGCCCAGAGGATTTTTAGCTGTGTCATTTATCCGAGGTTGCTTTGAAGAAGGCTTCCACCTCCTGCTCCAGGCTGCTGCCTGGTGTCCTGCCCACTGCCACCAGCCCTGCCCGCTGCCCCCAGCAGTGCTGCCTGGCTGGGACAGTGAGCCCAGCAACCCATCACTGTTCGGCACTGGGATAAAACAGAGGGGCAGGTCAGCCCTGAAAGCTTAGCCAGGGTTTTCCTGGAACAGTACCCACCTCCGTGCAGCCCCCTGACAAGGTGCTTGCTGTCTCTCCCTTTCCACCACCAGGACCAATTCACAGATGTATGTGTTACCAAAATCTCAGAATGAAGAACTTATCGACACCAATGTAATGTAGATAAGCAGACACTTCTTTATTGACGGCCGGGTGCGTGAGCGAGTCCTCTCACAATCAACGCACACCAAGTCTCAAAATCAGACACCATATATAGAACTTATTCATACATATTCATTGCGTATTCATGCATAACCATGATATTCCCCATAAATCATTAACATATTCTCCTCCTATATCCGATTCTGCGCAGTAGAGCTTAGAAAGGTCTAGAAATGGGTCTGGGGTACGATTTGGGTAGGTGGTATATGAGTCGGTGGTCGCGATCTCCCCCTGCCGGAATTACCTTTTACTAAAGTTCACGGTTTCTTGGCAGGTACCTACAAGCTGTTCCAATCGACTCTCCCCAGTTTCCATTCATCTCATATTCTGACATTTCAATACACCTTCTACATACAGAAGACTGGTCAAATACAAAGAAACCTTTCAAACCCTAAAATTATTACCTAAGTTTTAACGATGGTTCTAGCCATGGTACGGGATGTACAGAGGATCTCATAGCAGCTTTTACTGTGCAACTATAAGTTTCATTAAAATATATTTCTTATCCTTCTATATTTCTATTCTATAAAATAATTTTATAAAATCAAATAATCAATCAAATAAAGTCAATCAATCTTAACTTATTAGCAAATCGATAACATATGTTGTCCTTGTCTTAGGTTGGAATAATTTGTCTTGATTTTTGACATTGAGATGATTTCTTAATGTTTCTGTCCCTGGAAGTCTTCTGTTAGAGACAATGTTTCTCATTATCGCCTATGACATTACCAAGTCTGGGAAATATTTCCGGTTTATGTTACTCTCTGTGTTCCTTTTGGTGTGCATGAGACATCCCAGAACCAAAGATGATGGGATCCCTGTTAATCCACAGGAAAAAGATATCATAGGGTACAGGTGCTGCAGCCCCATCTGTGGGTACCCCCCACCAAAATGCCATCAAACCTTCATCCCCCTTGGACAGCAAGCTTGGGGATGCCTGAGGGCGCCTGTCCCTGAAGCCCATACTCTGCCACCCTCCTGACCTACAGACCTCATTACAGGAGAGAAACGGGTACAATTCTGACACACCTTTGCTACTGCAAAAGTTCAAGTGTAATGACGGGGAGGATGGGACGAGGGGAAAATTACGGAGCAGAAACCTCCTGACATCAGATCCAAAGTGGCTTAATGGGGAAGGAAAAGGAGAAGAGGGACCTATACGGTGTTCAGTTGAAGCAGGTGACTGGTGGGGATGGGAGCTGCCTCCCTTTTCTTGGGAAAACTGCTTGAGACAATTTCCCAACAGAATTTGATCAAAGCCCTTTCAGGGAGTGAAAGCATTTAGCAAGGCTCATTCCGGTCCCACTGTGTGTTTAGAGGCTGCAACGCAGATCTGATCAACAGCTCCTGGTTAGGTCTCCACATGGACTCTTCTCCATCTAATGAAGATTCCCAGAAGACAGGAGATTTCTGTGGTCCTAATATGCTCCTGTTAAAGAGCTGTGAGTAGGACAGTGATTTTTCTCTTCCATAGCCTTTGACCTTCTCACAACTCTTGCCTTCACCTGAGAGCAGCCCTGAGGAGTAGGACTTCAGGGTGTTGGTGGATGAGAAGCTCAACATGACCCAGCAATGTGCGCTCACAACCCAGAAAGCCAACCGTATCCTGGGCTGCATCAAAGGCAAAGGAAAAGGATTTCTTTATCAGCTCGCTCCATGGGCTGTTCCACCAGGACAGTTGTTTGACCAGTGACTGGATCAGATCCTGGCTGAGGTCACGCTATACCTACCTGCTCACACCCTGTGATTTTCTGCCTAGATAAATAATCCCACACCAGCTTCAGGAAGGGCAGTTCCAGAGTGAACTAAATGTTTCTACAAGCAAACACTGTTCTAGTATTTTTGGAATGAGATTTTTTAAAAAATAATTAAATTTGCTGTTCCTCAGGACCCCATCCGCCTCTCCTCTGCAGCTGTGCCAGGCTGGATGTTATCCTGAGATTTACCAACACTGAACTAAGTCATTTTCCATCAAATATATATGTCGGGAAGGCTGTTGTCATCCCTTTGGCTTCCCGCTGAAGAAACAAAGTGCAGCTGGTCTCAGCCATACCTACTGGCTCATTCACATTTTTAGGGCTTTTCATATGGAAAGGAGATAGAAAATAATTTTCTCAGATCTGCCTTAAAGGGAGAGCTGGTAGCAATGATTACTCATGGCTCTGCTCAAAGAACGGTACAATCCTGTTCATCCCATGTCCAAGAGGAGCTCTGAGCTGGTATCTTTCAAGGTACATGATCTCCTCCCTGGGCTGGGGGTCTCCTGGACAAATAGCTTCTTGGATAGGGCCAAATTGGTTGATGTAGCTCAGCATCAAAGCACACGGTGCAGCCATCTCCATTGTGTACTGCACAGGTGGAGAAAGTGCTCTCTAATTATGGATTGTGAATAATAAGAGCAAGATTTGGGCTGAGCTTGTTCTGTTCTGAAGGTATTGCTGCAGCTGGGGCAGCTTTGGTTTGTGTGCTGAGGAGAGGTGAAATGGGACTCAAGTCTTGACAGCTTCCCTGGATGGCTGGGGGAGCTGGGAGCACATATCTGGACGTGGTTCAGCCAGCAGATGTAGTAATCTCCTCATCGTTACCTCTTCCTGTTATTTATCACTCTCTAGCTGTTGCATGTGTTTCATGTTTGCTGGTAAAGGCTTGGAGGAGGAACTCAAAGGACCTGACTTTTATTTACAGAGTTGGCGAGAAGGAGCCTGGGTGGGAAACAACAACCGGGAACATTTCTGTCAGGATCTGTCTGATGAAACCCTTGTCCTATGGTCCATGAACAAATAACTCCCTGTGGCCAAAACCCACCATGTGTGTGTGCTGCCTGCCTTCAAGGGTGACCCAAGAGGTGGTTGCTGCCCCATCCCCGGCAACATCCAAGGCCAGGTTGGACTGGGCTCTGAGCAATCTAACCCAGTTGAAGATGTCCCTGCTCATGGCAGGGGTTGGACTAGATGGCCTTTGAAGGTCCCTTCCAACCTAAGCCATTCCATGATTCTATAAACAAAGGTGGCTGTTGAGGCACCCCGCTGTGTCCTGCGGGGTGGGAAGGGTCCCTGTGAGACTATGAACCAGACTTGCCACTTGAGAGCCAGGAACTGCCCAGCCTCAAGCTGGGATGAGCCATGTTTTACCTGATGGGTTGTTGCTGTTTGCATGAGATGGGTGTTATGGGAATGCACCAGCCTGTAAAAGCACCAGGTGTTGTTAAAGCGTCCCACCCTGCAAGCTGGGAAGGGTTGGTGGGGTCCCCACTCCCTCTCCAGATCTTTGACTGGAGAAAGGCAAGCCTATCATCTCACAAGTATTTAAAAGAAAACACAATTATGGAGGCTTTCCCTAAGTAAATTCTACAAATTTGGGGGTTGTTTTTTTTTTTTCCCGGCAAATTTACACTTTTGACGGACAGACAGAAATTTCTACAGAGAAATTTGCAGGGTTTCATCTTCTGAGAAAGTTTCAGAGCACTTTCTCAAGGGGGATTTTTGCAGAATTAATTCAGCGGATATGCTCATGCTACACAGTGACAGAAGAAGCTTTCATCATGGGCTGAGACACTTCTCATTTCCTCAAAATGTTAGCTGGGGAATGTGGTTTGCTGCCATCAGCTGCTACTCTTCGAAGAAACCCCCCAGAGCAATGTCATATCAATAAAACATAAAAAAATTACTGCTGAGCCCTCATCCTATGTCTGTATTGCGTGCTGTAAGTCTGGGAGGTATGACTTTGGGGAGAATCAAATATATTGATCTTGCATGTGAGTGTTTAGAAAACATGTTTTTTAAAAAAATCTATTAATGTCAGTTAATTTTGCTGATTGAAGCTTATTATTACCTGGGTTTAGTTTTGTCATTTTGAAGAAAATCCGCATCCTCAGTCATGATTTTCCCCCTTTATTTCTTTCCCCTCAAACCAATCTGTATAGATGGACCACATCCCTAGGTAGATGCTTTGTGCTTTTCACCTGTAGCTGATTCCTAAGGTAGATGCTATAATTGGACAATAACGGAATTGTCCTTTCTAATGATCTACCTTGAAATTATTTCATTGTCTAATTAGCATCTCTGTAGCCTAATCTTCAAATAACAAGCATCAGGAGCTAATATTTTTGCTAAAATAGACACTTTGCAACTTTTTTTTTCCCAAAAAAAAATTGGAAAATGGATCTATTTTAATACTTTATAGAGGCAGAACCATTCCTGGTTGCTGGTGCTATTAGTTTCTCCTTTTTGTACTGATCAGCTTTAGACTTAAAAAGAAACCAATCCCAAAACAGAAACTGAAAAGAAGTTCTGTTGATCCCAGTTTGTTGGCCAGTTATTTCCTGGGGAAGTAACTGTTGTGTGATAGAGTTCAAAAGAGAAACTGAAAAATTTACTTCTAGATAGTTCCTTCTATTTTTATATGATTCTATTACAGAAAAATCAGTAGAAGTAGGAATACAGTTAGGAAGAAGAGAGTTCACTGTAGCAGTGCTTGGAGATCTTGGACATGACCAGGAGCCCGTTTCCAGAAATGAAGGTGTCACCTGAAAGAATCCCTCCTCACCTCTGTCTTAGGGAGGCATAGGAATTCAGTGTCAGCTTTAGCCCTGGCTCTCTCACTTACTGTATTGATGAAACATTAACCACTTCCCTGTCTCTTCTTCCCAATGCAGAAAATTGCTTGAAATCACAGTGGCTTGTCTGAAATCCTGTATTTGGTAACGTTTGCTTACCTTTTCATTTTTGAGCTGCTTGACTATTGTTTTTCCAGCATCCACAAGAAACAGGTTTTGGTTTTATGTTGGCAACAGCTAAATTTTTCCTGTAAGCACAGCAGAAGCCCAGGAGCTAAGATTTTAAAGAAACCACTAAACACCATGAACCTCAGGGGATGGTGTGAGTGAGGAAGAGTGAGTGAGGCAGCTCTGATTTAGTTTATTATCCCATCATGAAAGGTACCAGTCAGCTTTGGACATGCAAGGCTCAGCTCGTCTGTAATTCCACCGCTTGGCTGTGCCTTTAGTTTATAAAGAAGATGTACAATGGAAACTGCTCTTTGGTGCCTGCTAAATGATTGCAAAGATTGGTTGGGCATGCTTCTAGCTCTGCGAAGAGATATGATAGCGCTGATGATTTTTAGTGCATGAAACTATAACATGTGGTTTCCACATGGAACCAAAAGCTTGTGCTAACATCCTTCCCAGGAGGGGAAAACTTCAGCCCCATGCAGAGCAGCTATTCCGTGTTCTTATACCACCTTTGTTCAACAAATACAGAAGTGTTTTGGTTTTAAATAAATTTTATTAATTTCTAAAGTGCCCCCAGGCTATTATTTAGCTGTAATTTGACTTCCAGAGAATATTGACAAGGTTAACAGGTAAAATAACTATTCACCCAGTCAAGACTCAAGGAATAATTTTATTCTCTTACAACTCACCGATTCTTGCAGCCTCAGCCCAACTGTTGAAAAAGGAGATAGCAAGGGATGAAGATATCTGATGGGAGGTGACTTATTGCTGATGAAGCTCTGCAGAACGTGGAGCAATTTGGAAATAGACTATTGACATCTCTGTATGCTCAGCCCCCTTTTTGTGCTCTTGAGCCCAGTTGGTAAAGAGAAGTTATGAGGCATAGGTTGCTGCCCTGAGCTGTAGTCATTGAAGACTAAGGGGTGTTTCTGGGCAGGAAATCAGGAATAGACCCATCAGGTGACTTCCTAAGAGTGTGCTGATTCACAAAGCTGCACTGGAAAACGCAGTGTTTTTTTTAAATTAGGGGGTTATGTGCAAAGTGGTCCATTGTGGCTTAGTGGAGCTGAAAGGCCTTTTGTGTGGTAGATGGCTCATGTCAAGACAGATGGCAGTGGGGGAGCTAAAACAAATATAGCGTTTAAAAGCTGAAGAACACTTCTGAACAGCATCACCGGGTGCCACACAACATAGGCTGTTACTTGACTTAGGCACAGCCATTGCAGTGAGGCACTTGGGCCAAGGAACATGTTATGATGTAGGTGAGTGATGTTGACGTTCCTGCTGAGTAATACGCAGATACTGGGTGGAAAGCACTGCACATTTCTTAGGGACCATGAATTCACTCATGCGATCGACTGCCTTGCTACAGGTTAGAGACCTTTCTTGAGTTTTTGGTCACTGGAGACACCTTTTTCCCTCCCACACCTGACCATCAACAGCTTATGACCCAAGTAATGTCTGACCTCAGTGCCCATCAGAGCAGTGCTTTGGGGGGGTCACACTGGGGGATCGTGTCCCTGTGTCCCAGCTTGAAGAGTCACCAGCCCCAGGGAAGGAGAATATCTTGTTGTGTCTCGGCTCACACTCACCCAGCTGTGCCACTAGACAAGACAGACAGGTGAAAGCGTACATGAGGCTTAAAAACATAGATGTGGAGTAAAGAAACAAAGATAAAAGAAGATAAAACAAGAAAATAGCTTCTTAAGGTTATACTTAATTACAGAGATGGTGCTTAGCTGACTCAGCACTTTGGCTGGCACATGTTCTTTCTCCTGCAAAGAAGCTGGAATCACCCTCTCTTTCTTCCAGTAACTAAGACAGATCCCGCATCTTTGTTTCCTCTGGAAGAGGAGAAGGTCCAGAGGAAAATCTGTGACCCTTCCAGTTAGCAAGCCCAAACTCAAGTACCCCTAGCTGTTTGTTCAGGAAAGCTCCACACCTTGTTCTCTGTGACTGGGCAGTGGGACAGTGCGTGGACTTGGGAGGAGGGAAGTCCTGTCCTTCTGAAACTTTCTGTGAACGTTTACATCTTAGTTAGCTCATCGCTGTCCTCTGGCTGCTTTCTTCCTGTTCAGCTGTCTAAATATCAGTAAAACTCTTTCTAACTTGAGAAAATCCTGACTTCTGTAGCTGAGTTTATAACTTTTTTTGCCTAGAAGCACTATACGACAAAGTGGGTATTTTGGGGGGGTCTATGCGAGGTACTCAAGGGAAGGAAACGTGCTGCCAATGGGCATTGCCGTACATGAGGCCAAACCTTCCGTGGGAAAGTCAAAGGCCCAGGAAATAATAAGAGGTGAAAATGCTGGCTGTAGGGTTCAGACCCATTAAGTTAAAAATTAACAGGTATGTGAAAACCTCAGCCCACATCTGTGGTTCATAAGTGAAGGTTTACAGTTGAACAAATTACTGCTGGAGTCTATTGACTTGTGGAATTCGTTGGGCTTCTGGTAGGTCTTTTAAAGGCTGAGTTTTGCTTTTCAGCACTTCTCCACATTATGTGAGACAAGTAACAACATCAGCGTTCTATGGAAATCCAGTCTTGTCCTCTCTTGACATCTTCATGGCTTGCAAAATATACGGTGCAGCCAGCCAGATAGCTAAGGCATGCACTGTGAGTGTAAACTCCTTTTATTAAAGATTAATGAGGTTTAAGATGTAAAACAAGTGCTGGTTATGCGGGTAAATAGCAGCACTGAAATAGAAGTGCCTAGGATTGCCTCCTGATAATTACTGTGTGCATCTGCTTGTATTTACTTTGCATCCAAAAGCAAGCGAGCACTTGGTGGCTGCGTGCTAAACACCACGTATTCCCAGGAGATGGCCGCTCAGCTGTCAGGTGGAGATGCTATGAAAAAATATGAGCTTGTTTATAAGGCCTCATTTAAAGTTTTGCCAGCGGAGTAAATGAAGACAGGATGTCCTCAGAAGTCTTGACGCAGCCATCTCCAAGGGATGTGCCTTTGGGATGGCTGAACTGAAAGCCTCAGTGCTCAAAGAGGCAGTGATTTGGGGAGGACTGCGCCACTAGAACTGATTTTTTCCAGATGAGAGGGAGTGTTTCATTCTTCCAACTTTTCGGTCGTTAATCTGAAGAGGAACTTTTTTTGTACAACCTGAATTTCTAGGGAATTCCCAAAAGCATTTCAGTTTTCTGGAATCTGCTCAGCACCCAAAGCCATTCTCATGTGCCTAGCTGCCTTCATGCTTTGCCTCCCAACATCATCTACATAAGAGTAAAATTAGCAGCTTGAGTAATTATGAATAAGTCACATTAGACAAAGAAGCCTTTAGGCTGAATGTAGGAAGCCAAAATGTCTGGCATCACAAACCTTCAACGCACCAAATGGCAGGGAAGGGATCCTTTTTCTCTCTTTTGGAGTTTCCCAGAAATGCCAAGGGGTGTAGGAACCCAAATCCCATTGATGCTTAGCGGGAGGCTGTTGTAGACATGGGGGATGCTCGACATGACAATAGTCAGGGTGCCCACACTGTGCTCTTTGGTGTGGCTCAGCTCTGTAGACCTCTTCTCTGTAGGGTGGCCATGAGCAGTGCCCAGCTGTCAGCACCGCTACACATCTGCATCCCCCAGGGTACTCTGCCACCGACGCAACGCCGCGGTGCCGAACATCACCGAGCTGTTCCTGAGAGCAAGGGGCTGGTCTCGGGCCCTTCTCAATTCTGCTCGAGGGCTGGGCCAGCAAAGCTGCACCTGATGGAAAAGAAAAGAAGATGGGAGTTTGGGTTGGTGTTTTCCAGATTGAAGGGCGTACCAGGCACATCTAATGAGGAGAGCGGGTGCTGCTGAGCTGAGTCCAGGATAACAGCTGATGCTAGTAAAAATAATGATTGTTTTTACTAGGAAAAAACTACTCACTGACAGCAGAAGAGTTTTGAGTAGAAACTTCAAGGCCTGTCTAAAAAAATCTTAAAAGGACAGTTTGTAAAGAGCTGGTGGTGTTGTCTCTAAGGCCTGATGAAAAGAAAATAATCTGTTTCAATTGTTGCATATATTTGCACACTTACTTGCAGAAAAAGCAGCTTGCTTTTGTTTAAAAATATTAAAATACATGTAAAAAACATTAGTCTTATAGACAATTTTTCAAAGGGTACCACCACCATCCCCCCAGGTGTAACCATACCTGTGCCATGGTGAACTCCTGTGCTGAAAACCCTCAAGTAATGGAGCTAATCTGTTTTTTTAGGGCTTGAGTTAAGAACTGGAGGGTCACTTCTGAAATGCAAAACCCAGAGATCACATCAGGACATACAGGCTAGCCTGTACAGAATCATTGTCAGGAGTCCTGGCAGAGCCAGATGGATATGAGCATGCGTCTGACCGTCAGATTTTAATTGCAGCCAAAGATAGTCTTGGGTTTTTGTGGGGTTTTGGGGTTTTGGTTTTTTTTTTGTTTGGGTTTTTTTGTTTTTTTTTTTTTTTTGTTCCATGCCATAAAAAGAATTAAGTGCTTCTCCCATCATTTATGTATGGAAAAGGTCTGGTTCTGAAATTGTGCACTTCCCACTTGGAAACAGATGACTGTTTTACAGCTCGCTGGTTTTCAGTATTACTCCCCCAAAACGTGTCATGAGATAATACATTTCAAGAGTGTGATTTCTTTTTTTCCTGTACTGCAAGACCTATTTGCTTTTTTTTTTTTTTTTATTCTGGCCTCTGATCATTTCCTGGTCCCTCAAAGCCTTTTCTGTTACTGTTTGGTATCATTTTCTCTGCTTCTCTTTTACTTCAGCTGTCATATTTCCTTGGGATTTCGGTCAGCCTGGACAGCTACAACATGTAGAGGCCAGAATAAAAGTTTTGTTTGGCAGAGGTGTTGAATAGCTTCTCGGTGAGCACAGTTTACTGTACACAAAGACATCAGGGAGGAGAAATTTCCTTCTATCTTTCTCTTTTTTCTAATTCAGCCTCTTCCTTCTTTAGATCTGGTATCCCACTACTGCTGCTTGATGTTTATTTGCTTAAAGATTCGTTTTGCCATCTCTAATCCGGTGATTCTTCCAACCTTTCCTGGGATTGCTTCCTAACAAAAGGGGGGTTGAAACGTTTTTTCTGAGTTTTTTTTAATTGCTGCTAAAAAAGTGGAGGGGGTCACAGTCTTTCATCCCTGTTGCTTCATTTTTAACAGCTAATTTGAGCCGCTATCACAGGGCAGGGAGTTCCCCAGGTGTGCTTCACGTATGAAATCACTGCCAAACCCTTTGACTCACTTTCATTATGCTCTTCAATATTCCCACTTGATCACTGTGGATTTTGCTCACCTCAGTACCAGCTTCATAAAACTACCAAAAATCTCTTCTTGTAATATTTTGGCTTCTTAACAGGTAGTCGTTTGTCTGCTATAACTCCTTTGGTATATTTTACATTGTTTTCCCTGCAAAGACAATTTTAAGAAAAGTTGCAGTATTGCAGATACTGAAAGGTCATGGGAACCTCCTGCTAAGATTAGTCCAACTTTTTCCTATAAATAGTTGTAAGTGGTGTTAGCATTTTAAAAGGAGTACAGTGTGAGCATTAAAAGACTTTTTTTCCCCAAGTACACATTGAAAAGCACTTTTATCCCATGTCTAGGGCTGGGCGCTAACTGGAGCTCTATCACTATGGGCTGATGTTTTCTATTCAGGGGCTCACAGAGAATGCATTGTTCAAAAGAGAGCCAAGCTGCAGAGGTTGGAACAATTTCATAAGCACAAAATTATTGCAAGGTGTCTATGAGGAGCCTTCAGACAGAAGGGAAACCCTACAATGCGGGCTGTTAAGCAAATGAGCTTTACACTGTACAGCCCTTAAGAATGGAAAAAATAACAAAAATAAAAGAAAACACCCAAGTTGACGCTTCCCTTCACTTTGCTCAGTTTATTATCACTAGGAGCCAGCCAGAAAACATCATGTTGTACACAGAACAAATAGATTGTCCTGGATTTCTCCAAGGATCTACTAAGAAGCAGATACCTCCCAGCACAGAGCATCCCTCCCCAGCGTGGTGGCTAGTAGCAGCTGGCCGTGGTGTTGACACTGTAAGGACACAGACACATGTTTTTCTAAACCCTGAGAGATGTAACTCTAATTTGAGCCCCCTACCCAAATAGATTTAATTTCTCAAATGGCTGCTTCTTTTTCTTTTTGCAGCATCTGGAGTCTTTACAGAGGGAGGGTTGTAGGCTGGGAGCTTTGAGGAGTGGCTGGAGACCACCTTTTTAGAAACATCATGGAATATCCTTGGCGCAGAGACTCCCTGCTGATCAACCTGAGCCCTGCTGAGCAGATTATTTTGGTTAAGTGCATTTCTACCAATATTGAAGGCTAAATGTGTTGCTTGGCAGCTTTTCTGCTCCCTCTAGGTCTTCATTGAATTGCCCAGGTTGCAGGCTTCTCTCACGCTTGCTCATCCCTTAGCAAGAGGAGGAAAAATCAACTTGGAAGGACACTGACTTCTGCAGGGGAAGGATTAAAACATCAGGCAACTACTGAAAACTCTTCTGTACCGTGACGACAAATATCCTGACGCAACTGGAGAAAGACAAAGCTGTGCCCAAGGTAAAATCAGCACAGGCTAGCACAGCAGAAAGAACAAGATGTCCTTTTGGAGGTGTTTTTTTTCTCTCTGAAAAGGACAGCCCATGCTTCAGAGAATCCTTCTTGTATTGCTTATGAAGTAGTGCTTCCCACTGGAAAGCTGATTCATGGTGCCAAAGGCTTCTTAAGCAAAGGGAAATTATCCAGTTCCTCCTTGTTTTCCCATTATTCACAATAACTTTGTGTATTTGGCTGAAGCACACTGTTGAGAAAGGTGGTGTCTGGAGCTGAAGATACTAAGAAATGCAGATTTTTTATCTCCCATGATGGTTGCCCCATGCGGCTAATCCAACCCTCTGAAAAAAAGGCACTTTATTCTTCATTTGCAGTTGTCTGCTTCCAGCTGCTGGGGGTCCATTAGTACCCATTTATATTCTTTCCTAATCCAGGCTCTCATATGCATTGATCAAAATACCCTTCAACCCTCCTTTTGCTAAACCAGAGAGGAGGGTGCCCTTGAACCCCAAGATAGAGGGAATCTGCTGCAAGACCTCCCAGTGGGCAAGGATCCCAGCCTGCAGATGCCCATAGCTCAGTGCAATATCTAAAAATCTCACCAGCTCAGGTGCCAATGTAAAATAACCCCTTTCCTTAGCTAGCTGGTCAGCGTGGCGCCAACCTATTAGCTTAGAAGGCATGTACTGCTATCCTGCTTCGACTCTGAGCCATCCTGACCGCAGGCAGCTCAGGGGAGGCCCTCATCCCGTGCTCCCCAAGCTGTGGGACTGGGACGGCAGCTGTAGGGATAGTTTGGGTCTGTCTGTGCCTGTGCATTTTGCTGGGGAGTCCCCCGTGCTTCAGTGCCCACATGATCAGGAGCCAGGTATGTCCCAGCCCTTCTGCCCCCCAGCCAGAGCTGTGGACCCCCCCCAAGGTGGATGAATAAGCAGCTGCATTTGATTTCTGTCCTTCCTTTTGGGGCAAAGACCTGAAAATATTTCTACTACCTTAAAATAATTTGTCTAATCCTTTTTTTTCCCCTTTGGCATTGCTACCAGCTTTTTCAGTATCTTTGCAGATGCATCTGCAATGCATCATCAATGCGGTATCATTGCATCTTCACCAGCTGAAACCTTCCAGGACACATTTCCCACCATGCAGATAACAACTACAACTGCAGCTTTCTGTACAGCTCAGTGAAAATGGGATTTGTCTGAATATGTTTGGCTGGCTGAAGGATCCCTGTCATTCTGTGCAACTGCCCTGGCCTCAACGATAGCTGCCATCCTGCTAATGCCAATATTACCCGCAGATTTTATCAGCAGTGTCATGTAGGTGTATTTCAGGATCATTGATTAAAAAGGTCAATTAGCATTGCAATATTTCCCACCTAAAAAAAATAATAATCAGAGTCGATTTCAAATTGTTGAGATTCCAAAGCTGTGAGAGTCTTTAAAAGGAGTGGAGAGATGATGCTGCATAAAGGAAATTGCTCCTTGAGTGGAAATTTTTATAATTTCTGCCCACCCTGATTCTACAGGTATATTCTCTCCCATCGCAGTACCTGTGGGGTAGTCATAGCTGGGGGTGATGATGTTTTGGTTGTAGCATTTTCTTTTGTGTAGGAATTATTTTTTTCTTTCTGGGAAAAACGTGCCAGCCTCTGTAAGTGCTCCTCAGTGGGAATTCAACAGCCTTGTTGGTTTTGAGAGCATGTCAAAGGGTGAGAACAGACAAACTCATGCCGTAACACAAATACAAAAACTCTGGGAAATTCAAGGGCAGGTAGATCTGAGGTCCTGCCCAGGGTCCATTCCTACATGGAAACAGTCCATCCAAGGCACTGCCACTGCTTCTCTTTGGAAACCCTTCTGCTTTGTCACCCCAAAGTGTGTGTGCAGGGCTTGGGTGCTCTCGTGGGGTGGGGGTTGTGCTGTCAGCAGTAATATTGTCCACTCTGGGAGTCCAGTGTTGACAGTGGGATATCTTTTAGCTGAGGCTGATATGAAGTAACAAACAAAAGCAAATGTTTTATTTACATTTAATATACACCCTCAGTGAAACTGCTGTGGGGCGTGTGACTGCTTAAAACTTACAGCCTGAATTTCACTCTTAATTAATTTCATGCAAAGAAATTAGGAAAGCATTTGCAATATGATGCATGCGGCAAAACCACAGCCCACAACAGAGTGAATATCGAGTAGTATTCTGCAATGCTGACTTTTTATTCCCCCTTCACTTTAGACAGTGGACGGTATATGGAATTTTCTGTCTCATCAGGAACCACTGATGAAACACCACTGGAACTGATCTGGAACATTTCTTCGAAGTATTTCTTCAACAGGCACCAACAGGTTAAATAAATTCATTTGTAATCAACAAAACTTGTACAGCAGAATCAATGAGCAATCTGATTTGGGCTTAAGCTTTTATGCAGTTCCTTTTTGAGAATGGTGAGAGGACAAGATCATTCCTGTGGGAAGCATAGTGGATGGGATGGAATGAGATGAACTGGAACTCTCTTTATATGGAGGGTAGGATACAGAAATTGTTTGATTATTTTTTCTAAGGAGGGATTTTGCTGTTGTTCTGCTTAATTTTCTTTACTTGCATAGGATGGATGAGAGAACTGTGGTAAAATTAAGAGATTTTTCTGGCCATGGTGGCAAATTGACAGCTCTTGATCAAGAGGCTGATGTTATAAATCAATGGTCATACTTAATCTGTTAAAGTTATCATAGGACAATCTCACTTGAGCATCTACTCAGTGTTATAAACGACCAGAATCCAATTTTATGGAAAGCATTATTTGGGTTCAATCAATTTAGGCTGAGAAGCAATAAGCAAAGCAGCGCTGGATGCGCGGAGAGCCTCCCTTAGTTCCACCACACGCACACAGAGTTCTAAAAGCAGTGTCTTTTATACTCTTGCACCAGCGTCTTGACCAATCCCTTTTCGCCAGATAGTCGTCCTGCTCTTCTTCCATTGGGTCATTTGAGTTGCTGGGGTACGCCTCCTCCTTCTATTGGGTCTTTTAAAAGTCTCGAGGTCTTTGCCTCTTGGCGTACTTTTCTCTTATTGGATCTTTTGAAAGTCTCATGGTCTCATCTTTCTGCGGGCTTTTCTAAGCAGCGATTATATCAGCTCTAGGCGGGGTTTCTAAGAAGCAGTTACGTTGTTCCAAGTGAGAAGCACACTCGTCTATATTTTATTCTTACATATTCTCAATTTGATTCAAACATTCATCACAATTGCAATATAGGTTATAGTGATCACAAATTATTTTAGATCCACACAGGGTACAACAATTACACTTATCAAACCATATTCTACTTTGACACGAATCATGCCTATGTTTTCCACATCAGTGCCTTAGAGAAATGTATAAAAAGCAGGGTAGGAAAAAGCCAGCTCCAAGACACAAGCATGGCCCAGCTTCTGGAAACAGCAGCCCCCCCCAAATTGTTCCTGGTCTTTGCTGGCAGCTTGGGTATTTTGGGAGCTACAAATCCTGACAAGCCCTGCAACAGTGGTGCAAATCCTGGTTTGGTTGTGGGGCGCCTGGATTGTTACATTCCTGGTGTGGCTGTGGGCCTTCGGGTTAACAGTGCAACCTTTTGTTTCAGCCTGGCTTTTGCAATCTAAAGTGGTGTTCCCCAGATACTAAAGCTACATTTGCTTTTCATGAGGCTTAAAGGAGCAAACAGGGTCCTCACAGCTCCCATGTGGCTCTGCAACATTGTTCCTGAAACGTGCTGTGCTGAACCCAGGGCTTCGTTTCAGTCCTGAGGAGTCTAGCAAATGCCAAGTGGCCATCAATGGCTTTGGCATAGCCAAAGGATGAGAAATAAGCTGGTCCTCACCAAATAAAAAAGTCAGCTAGCAGAGAGTTTGGCTTTTTACTTCTCCCAAATACATCCTGTTATTTTATTCAGTCTAAATATTACATGATTGAATACTTTGAGGACTCCCAGGCTGCAGAGGCTGGGTCTGCATTTGCAAGGTCAGGGCACTTCTTCAGTGCACCCTCCAGTTGGGTTTGAGCTGGATGGCATCAGGCTTGTGCGCCCAGAGCCTGATCCCTCTTGGGAACCAAACCAAGGGAGCAGGGGCCTTTCAGAGACTGACTCCAAAAGCATGTTCCCGAGTCAAAACAAAGCTCTGATGTGGACCAAGGGCCAAGCTCTGATTTATAGATGCAGATCAAACGTGGGTGCTCTGGTTGCCCCCAGGTACTCATCCTCCCCCTCACTCAGGATCCCCATCTCTGCTGCATGGGTGGTTAAGCTCCCACAGAGCAGCTGCTGAACAGCTGCAGGTTACACTTCGCGTATGAAAGAAACCCCAAATCTGTGTGAAATTTCCAGTGGTTTAACAGCTGTTGCTTGAGCCAGGCTGTCTGTGTCACATATATGGGGACACCAGAGGGGAAAAAGGCAGGACAGACAGCTGGGAGCAGTAATTTCCCCAGCTGTTTAGTTTTAATCTGCTTTTGCTCATGTCAGAGCCTTTTGAGTGAAAATTTGAGAATAGAGAAGTCTTTGGATTTATTTTCCTCCCTTTTCTCACCCCCTACCCCAGGACTGCAGTGGGTCTAGTGTGAGCCAAGCTCTGTCATGAAGGGATTTATTCCTAGGGAGACTTTTTGGTGGGATTCTTTGCAATTTATTTTAAATGTCTGAGCAAGTGAAATGCTCATTCTTGTGAGTGGAGAGTAGCAGCATCCAGCAGTGGTCAGTTCAGCTGAATTAGCTATTGGTTTTAGAGAAAGACAACTTGCTTTCTGCACATGGGAGTCTTCTCTGACTCTGAAGTTACTTTTTTTGTCTGCAGTGCTGGGGGTAGATCCCCGTACGTGATGGATCTTCTGGGAAGGGGAAGGTGTTCTGGAGCGATGAGAAACTTTTGAAGGAGGAGTGCCACTAAAAATCAGGAAATTAGTTGTATACTTTGAAAAACCCATGCGGAGCAATTTGCCAAGGGATCTGGAGGGTGTTTAAAATATCTACATATTTATAGGCTGTGGTGTGACCAACTGACTAACCTTGTTTGCCTGTGGAGAGGGAAGGTTTATAGCAGGGAAAAGTCTGGGCCACCAGAAGGGCTTCATTTACCTCAGTCAACAATAAAATGGGGGATAAAATCTGTGGTATACCTGGGATTTATTCTGAAAACACCTGGTGCAAACACTTGTTTTTGTTTCCCAACATTTTGCACTCTCTCTGCATTTATAAAAATGACCCATTAATTCTTAACCAAAACCAGTTCCTAATTCTGTTTTTTTAACTGAGATTGTCTTTATGCCAGGAATCCCTTATTTCCTTTTAAATGTGAGTTCAAGTTAACTGAAAAGTGATGTGATTTTTAGCTGTGGGAAGTACTGCTGTCAGCAGGGGTGATGCTGCAGAGTTAAAGTCCACATAGCACGCGCTGGTATCTTCCCAACACCCCTCGGCTGTATTTTGGCTGGTATTTCCCTGCTTCATTGCTTGCCCGCTGAGTCTCCTGTAATGCAGCATCAGTCTCTGTTCAGCTAATAACTACATCGAGGAATTATGTCTGGCTGGAGCAGGGGCTCCTGCAGCGAGGCAGTGGACAGGTCACTTCTCTCTTGGGCTTGGTTGCTCAGGTTGAAATTGTAACTTAAGGTGCAGTTTGAGTGCAAGATCAAAATGGCTTGGGTCTTAGTCTCCCAAAAAACCTCGCCCATGCAGGGTGCCATTCCCATACCCCAAACTTCCCTGCACATCTTATGGATCCACAGGGATGGGACATCAGGAAGGGAGAGAGATGGAGAGGCAGAGGGGAGATCTTGAGCTGAAAATATGTCATGCAGGGGGAAGCCCTGCATCTCCTGTGGCTTCCCCAGCAGCTTTAGTAACCCCCAAATGCTCCACGAGTGGCACAAACTGAATTTTTCTGTTTGTGGCTGCGAGCTGTGGGGCTCATGCCCAAGGATGGCTGGAGGGGACCAGGACAGCTGGAGGCCCCCAAACTGGTGGGAGCTGGGCTTGTCCTCAGCAGCTGTTGCGATGAGAACATGGACATGCTCCTCGTGGAAGGGAGAACAGAAAACAGGGCTGGTCCTGCCAGGTTGGGGCAGAGCTGGGTGGGCACCTGCTTTTACCTTCCCCAGCCCCTGCAAGGACTCTAGCACGCCAAAAAACCTCTCCTTGGCACAAGAACGTAGAAAAGAAGTGCCCCAAGTTGTCCCCTGCTTCCATGGCACGGTCACCCACACTGTCCCACTGGGGAGCTCCAGGGGTGCAGGACACCCCATCTCTGAGATGGGTCCCATCCAGAGACATGAGGTGTGATGCCACCAGGGATGGCAGAGGACAAGGCAAGGTGACAGCACAGTGTGCTCACCCTTTCCCTGTGGCTGGGTTATCTCTGCCCTGGCACTGAGGCTGGACGCTGCCAGAAAATTCAAAGCAGAAAATGCCAGGGCTGGATGGGCAATGGTTTGGTTTTGTTGTCTTGTTTTAAACAGCCCCTGTGAACAACTGTTGTGTGCGAGGAGTGGGAAGGGGGGGTTGCTATGGCAAAATGGGATTTACTGGCAATGAATAGCTTTCTTTTTCTCCCCTGAAATGAATGGGTTGCTAAGACCTCCCTGCATATGAAGATTGTAGGTGCTACACTCAGTGGAAGAGACAGCAAACAATATCCCCCCCAGCTTTACGTTATCCACAGGCCTCTTAATACAACTCAATGTTATTACACACAAAAAATGTGATCTCAAGTGTAGATTGAGAGAGACAAAATGTTCCCAGTGGGATCTATCCGTGTCTCTTCCCCAGTCCCCTCTAACAACAGGGATTAGCGGCAATGTTTGCACTGACTGGAACTAGGACATAAAGACCATGGTTCATTTCTTCCCATTCAGCTAATTCTTTACATTGCAGACACTACAGGATCCATTTATGGTTTGTTGTGTGGGATTTTTTTCTTTTGTGAAAGTAGGTTGGGGTGGGAGGGGGTGAGAGGGAGAAATCTGCTGAGGAAACTGTTGGCATCTCCAAAGAAAAGTATCTTTTTAAACCTTAGCCTGCAGCCCACAGCCCTCCTCTGCCAGGGATGAAAGAAGCTGCAGTCCCCATCTGATGTAGCGGCATTCACAGGCAAAGGTCGCTTTTAGATGAAGCCCATGATATATTTGACAACAATGGCAACTTTCAAGAAATAAAGTGATTTAAGCTGGCAGATTTGGCTTCCCATATCAAGCTGTGGGGTTATTTTTCAGCAAATGGGGGTGCTTGCTCTCAGCTACCCCTTGTTCCTGACACGTACCCACCTCTAAAGCAAACTACAGCACCAACTATAGGTATGGGGTTTTTTTTCTGGGAGAGCTTTGGGAAGCAGGATTTGACCATGTGGGAAGGGTTTGGCCAGTCCCCCAGGGGTACGTATTTTTGCCAGCCATGTGATCCCTAATACACACCAGTTGTCAATGTTCATGTTTTTCTCCCATTTGGAAGAAAACTTCTCAGCAACTGAAAACATGGTTGTGGTACACAGGATTTGTGCAGAGGGGCTGGAAGATGCTTTTGGTTCTGGGCAGCACAGTCACACTGAGACCTCAGCTTTTCAGGGGAAGGGTCAGTGAGGCACTGGCATCTGGAGCATCTTTGTGCAGATGCTGAATTCGCTCCATTCCTCTTCTGGAGCATGGAGATGAGAGAAAAGATGGTTAATATTGCCAAAATGGCTTCTGGTTGACCCAGAAACATGTTTTATCTGCTCCAAAGCCAGGCATCAATCTTGCCTTAACAGACAAGTCCTTCTGACTCAGTGGGTTCAGGGGAGGTTATATGGCGAAAATGAAGAATTATGAGATGAGGGAAGATCTCATCAATCTTTCCGAGGTGCAGGGCAGGCAGGGCTGTGTGTCACAGTCCTTACTAGGACATGGTGACCCATCTCTGCCTCATGGTCTCTCATTCCTCACTGCTGAAGGCAAATACTGCAGAAACAAGAGCCACTGAGGAGACACGAGGGCTTCAAAATGTTGCTTGGGGTGGTTTATTTGCTTATTTAGTCACAAACTTCCAACCTCAGAGAGGAAAAGTGAGAATGGGGACACACTTCTTGGCTGAAATTTGGTCGTTGCAGTTACAGGCCATAATTGATGCGAGGATTAACCTGGATTTGTGCACAGATGAGACAGGAAAAATTACTAAAATTGCAGTGTGCATCTCAGGTGACCCTAAATAACGTGCCCCAACTGTGCGTGATGATACATCTGCTACCTCTCACCTCTGCTCTTGGCACTGGGAGAGAGAGCAGGTGAATCCATGCTATCCTTCAGGGGAGCACCAGCTTGCCAAGGACTTCAGCACACGCTTTGGAGGATGATAGCACATGCGCTCAAAGTGGAGGATGATGACCAAGTATGTTTTTCTGCAGTGCTAAGAAATATCCTAGGAATGGGCAAGTGCTGATGTGTGTTACATATTCCTGGGCTCCTTCCAGCAAAGGGAAAGCACGAATGGTACTTTGGAGGAGGTCACCTTTGTGCCATCTCAACTCTTCTCACAAAGGATGTCTTTTGGTCCAACCTCCCAGGCTGTTGAGACCTATAGACAACGCATGTTCCCTGTTGGTTTGTAGAGGAAAAAATAACAGGACTGTCACAGGGTCCCACCTGAAATCTGCTCCTCGCCTTCACGTGTGCCAAACTGAAAAAGGAGAGGGTACCAATGGAAAGCAGAAAATAGCTGAGGATAAGGTTGGAGAAGTGTGGTGGAGGCTGAGAAGGTAGGGTTTCCTGTGGTGGGCCTGATCCAGCACCCTGGTGAGCTTTCCATCCCGGGAAATTACCAAGGACACATTGTGTAGAATTCGGGCCCACATTGTCAGTGCCCAAATGTAGATGTGCACTAGTGCCTCCATGTGTGGTCTGTGCCCGAATTCCCATCTGCTGGCAGAGATCTAACCCCTGAGGTCAAGCTGCTAGAGCACGACCCATGGCTGCTTTAGGTGAGCAAAGTGCTCTCCAGCCTTCATCACCTGCAACGGTCACAGCTCAGATGACTGGTTGGGGCTCAGATATTTAGCACGCAGACAGACACCTCAGTTCAGGTGTCTTTCATCTTGGGTTGAACCTTGTTGCTACTCACACTGACACCTTTTGTTCTGCTGACCGTTATTCACCAAAAACACACTGGACACTTGAGCTGCTCATCCCAGGAATAGTTACAGGGACTGCTCACCAAAGCCACACCGAGTTAATATAGTGACTCTCCTGATGAGTTTTCCTTCGAGGGAGGGATGTGGGTTTGGTAGGTCAAAGGATGCTATTTTTCAAAATAAAGGTATATTGGAGATTTTGGAGAACATGTGCTCATACTGACATATCCACCTGATGTTAATTAACAAGGACAGGGGAAATACATTGTCAGAATCAGTGCTGTGTGTTAGCTCAGCCCTCACAGTCCTGTGCAGGTTGAATGATTTATATCTTTAAACCTAAAGAATTTGGAAACAGACATGTATTTTCTTCCTATGGGATTACCACCAGCTCCATTTGTTATAGCTTTTTTAAATTCTGAAACAAAGATGGGTTTAGTTCATTGCCATCAAATGCGAGTGACACTCTGACTTTGCAAAAATGCAACATACTTCTAAAATCAGTGTCATCCTGTTTCACCTTCTTCCCAGTCACTTTGTGCAAGCCAAGAGATCAAACCTTTGTGCTTCTCCAGAACAGAAATCATTCATATTTGAATTAATTTAAAGGGAGGTCAGGGTGTATGCACACTTACACAGTAAGTGTGCATGGATTTATGTTTAAAAATCAAGTGGGAAGAAGAGCATACTTTGATATTAAGAAATGTTCTGAACCTTCAAGTGCTCTTCACAGATGCACTGAAGATCAAAAACCTCTTAGATCTGTTGCAAAAAAAAAAAAAAAGCAGTGAACTTCAGACTGTGTTGTATAAGGAAAAAAGTTAAATATGCAGCACACAAGGTAACTTTTTTTACTTATTTCACGTCATTGTGAGACTTTACGTGGGGCAGAGCTGAAGCATGGCTTTACATACTACCTGTTCTGTTTTTTGGCTGGAGGGATAGATTAAAAAAATCCATTGTACCCTGTTTTCAGTTTTTTATGGAGAATTTTTTTTTTAATGAACATCACCTAATAACCACAGGAAGCCAGCTAACAATTAGTTCCAAGCAGGTTACTTCAGTTATCAATTAACTTGGAGGAGTTTTTGCTTTCACCTAGAAGCTAAATCTCCTCATCATCCAATGTATGGAATGACAAAGCTGCTGCAGGTGCCTGCAAGAACTTGGAGCCATTAATTACCCATGTATTTCTTCCTATGAGCAGGGGAAACACCGATTGCTGGAACTCTCTTAACTAACACAAATCTGGATGGTCTCAGCAGCCCATAAATCACTGCTGGTTCCTACATCCAGAGCTACATAGAGCTACCAGGAAAGTCAGTTTTATCTTTGTATAAAGTATATACACCCCTCGCCCTTCTGTGCAGCCTGCCTGCAGGTGTCCTTCACCACTGAGAACATCTTTGGCATTAGCACCAGGAGATGCAACTCATCTGTAAGGAGAAATTCTGGTGGGTTGTTTCTGACCACATCTGCAAATAATTAACAAAAGTCTGCCGAGTGAGGAGTGTGTCTCTGTCAGTGGGGGATGTCTAGCTTTAGTTTCATACATCCACATGCAACCACAAAGCTCAGAAACAAAACCTTGCTGAAGATGTGGCCAGTCCACCCCACCCTTGCACACAGGAACATCACTGAGCTCACCCAGGTCAGAGCCATGTGCTCATCCCAAGTTCAGGTACACAAGTGGAAAATGGGAGGTGAAGATAACCCTGTAGTAAAACTAATGCCCAAATTCAACAACTTTGCATTGGTTCCTGCACAGGTGGTTTCTCAGGAGGCCTTGGCCACAAGGACAGGTGTCCTTGATGCTGGCAGAGAGTGCAGTCACCCCTGCTGCTAATTACCCCATCAGCTGGGAGGGGGATAAGTTAGGTCAACCTCCCTTTGCTGACTTTGTAAGGAGCTAGGTAGGGAGGCTAGAGTAGCGCTGGGATAGTAGGAGAAAGATAATGGTGTAGTAATGTCCTTGTGTAATGGCTTGGAGGATGGTCCCTTGATTTTATTTCTAGCTGAGTCATTGGCTTCCAAAAAAGATAAGTGTTTTATTTCTATTGATTCTCTTCCTGAGAGCTTGCTGTGGCTGGTGGAGGGTTGTAATTTTGAAGGAGCAGAGAGGAGGGTGCGCTGGTGCGGGTGGATGTGCAAGCAGCCGTGGAGATGTCTGCCCATTTAGCTGTGGTGGAGTGTTCCATTTCCTGTGTGTTAGCATGCTGTTGGATATGTGCAAAACAACTGCTGTTTGCATGTCCTCTTGCTTATGTTTCAGGCTACTGAAATTTCCTAGAACTGGGGGGGTTATCTGCTAGCCTGAGCGCATGAGGAGAGGGTGTTGGTCATGATGGATGGACTGTACGAACCCTAAAGGAGCTGAGAGGAGAAGCACGATGACGTGGTGTGTTCTTGGCTTCAGGGTTGGTTTTGCAGCAGCATTTGCTACATCCAGGACTTAAGAGATATGTGATCATGGGAAAACATAGGTGAAATGTGTTGCTGCACTTGGAGAAGAGCCCCTGCTCCTGGGGCCAGTGCTGCAGAGCTGAAAACAGGTGGTTAACGAAGTCTTACAAATAAAGTACTATCTGTCCTGCCCCGATTGTTCAGTAGGAGTTCCACCACTGTTTTGGGCTGATGCTGGCTCATGTCCTTAGAGCCTGTGGAGGACAGGAGTGTGTTCATTCCCCCCCATCATCTGTCAAACTCTTCCCTAAACACCTTCTCACGTTGCAGTGACATCATGATGAGCTGTAAGTGACTTTCTTCCCTAAACATTTAGAGATAAACTTAGTTCTCCTTGCTAATGAAAGCTTCTTTTTACAAGCTCTGTGACTGAACCCTGGAGGTCAGTACTGAAGAGTGGATTTTTGTTGTTTCCTGGGAAGCTTGTTAATTTATAGTACAAGATTTCTTTTGCAAAGACAAGAATGTTCACATTGTATAAATCTTTGGGAAGTTACTGGTTGCTGTAAGTGCTGATAGAGCCATGTTACACTAGCTTACATTCTGCAGATGGCTGATTTATGGTGGTGGCAAGTTTGGTGGGGTGGTTTTTCCCCTTCTAGATGCAAGATAATTTCCTGAGCAAGGCTGAGTATGTGTTGCATGTATCCTGCAAGAAATAAGTTTTAAAGAGGATTCCAAAATGAGAGAATCAAATACCCTACCTGTATGCAGCTGGTACAAAGTCATGTTTGCAGTGAGCAGGAGCTCTCCCTAGGCTGTGGATGAGATGAAGATGCTGGGGAGGGAGGGCAACTCCCTCCCAGTTCCTGCTGAGCAAAGGATCAGCATCACAGAAACACTTCACCAAAAAATGATGGGCTTAAAGGGCCTTAAACAATTATTTTTCTCCTAACAAAAAGCTGTTGCTGTGGAGGTAGAGGTATACATGCAGCACTGAATGAGAAAAGCTGCTGATGCTTGGTCTGTAAAGGTCTTATGAACAACCATTGTAGTTCCTTGTAGCAGTATGCAGCTGAATGCACTTGAGAATACTTTTATTTATCTGTCTATACTGTTGTTCAGCAACAGTAAACACTGTCTCTCTTCTTTGCTAAAATATGGCTCAGCCATGTTTATATCCATAATAACATAGCCATTTCTGGCACAAATGTTTCATGGAAACTTCATTTGCTTGAACTGCTGCAAGAGGATGAAAAGGATTTGAGGATACACCTGACGGTTGAGCTGTCTTGCCCTCAAAACACCTGGTGATGCAATGAGGAGGGGTGTCCCAGGGAGCTGCAGGTGTCCCATCTGTTGGGGTCACCCTTGTTGCTTTGTGAGCAGCCACCACATGGATGTAGGATACAGAGGGAGTTTAATAGTTTCACCTTGTGCTCAGGACCTGCCAGGAGCACTTACCTCTGTGGCTTGATGGAGGATTGCAGCAGCTGGGGTGGGAACAAGAGTTGGGGCCAAAGTTTTGATGCCACCTCCCACAAAATCCTCTCCCCCCCCCCCCCAAAAAAAAAACAAAAACAAAACAACCAAAAAACACACACAAAAAAAAACCCAAACCAAAAAAACCCAAAAAAACCCACAAAACCACCAAAACCAAACAAACAACAAAAACCCCTCCAACAGAAACAGCTCATGTTTTCCTACAGTGGATCACTAAGCACGGCTTTTCAGTTCTGTTCTGTGGTTTCCTTTTCTGCTCCTTGCCTCCCCCCTTTCTAGGTGTATCATCAGATGGACTAGCTGGATTTAAATGTCCACTGGGCTGAGATTGCTAATAATGAGTCGGTGGCACTTCTCTGGCTGTGTGCAGGCTGCTGCATGTCTTTAAGCAGAAACTCTGTAGGTATTTTCAGCTTAATTTAAGGAACTGAAGTGTAAAAAGCTCTTTGTCACTGTCAGAAAACAACAACAAGAACACCCGAGAGGTAGAAAGGAGAAAGAAAATGAGGGTTTTTTTTATTTCACAGAAAGACATTTGGGGAAATGTAAGAACAACAACAAAAATTTGACTGCAAGTTAAAAACTCCCCAGAACAGGCTCCTCTTAAGATTCTTCCTCTCCATTCAAAATGTGGTTTTAACCAAAAAAAGCCCTACAAATCTCCACCAGTGGCAGGGGAGAATATTCCTGGCCAGCTCTGCCCAGCAGCTTTTCTGTAATATGCGTTATTTTGGCTTCTCTTGGGTATGACCTGCAGTACACAGGGACCACTGTCTGTAAACAGTTGATACTGGGACTGAAGCCAGTAAAAACCGAAAGATTGTTGCTTAGTCTGCAGCTTTGAGCTGTAGTACTGCTGATATGCCCTGCTGGAAAACACAGGGAGAACCCCAAAGTTCATGGCCACCTTTACTTAAAAGCAAACAAAGAAAACCTCAAACCAACAAGAACAAAACCCAAACAACAAAACCTTTCCCTGCGTGCAGCTGATGAGGCTTGCCACTTCACTTGTAGTTGTATGATGCTAAAAGATGTACTGGTGATGTGACCAGTGTAGGAACTGCACTGACAGTTGTTTCAGGAATATCCTGGAAATTAAATACTCTGACAAGACTAAAATCTTCCAATGTTGAGTGGGGAAACAAAGGAGGCTATGGAAAATGCAAACATTAATGTAGATAAAAGTGATTCCTTGGAGAAGACACATCTGGAAATAATAGCTTCACAGCTGACTCCCCTTATGTGGTTGTGGAGAACATCCCTGTCAGCAGCAGAGCTGGAGGGGCTCTTCAGGAGCGTCCATCCCTCCCTAAGAAAAAGGATAAACATGACATAAATAATCTTCTAAAGTGCCAGTTATCTCCACTGGCTGTAAGAAACCTCTGGCTGGGACTTGAAGGTCAAACTTTTAGCAGCCTGAGGGCATGCAGGAGCATTGTGCACTTGGGCTGGGTGTTCCAGCTGGCTCTTCTCTCTGTGCTTCTCTAGGTCTGTGGAGATACCTTCATTCTCCTTGACTTGATCACACACTGGGTGGATGCAGATCCTTCTCCTTTAACGGGCTCTGCCCAGCCAGCATTTGTTGCCTGGATACTTTTGTGGCTCAGATTCCAAGCCTTTTGTCTGCCCCAAATCATATTGTTCTCTTATTCATGCCCTCTTGCTCATCGGAGACATCCTGGTCGGGTCTTGGCAGCTCATCTTGTGGGCACTATGACTCGCTTGGTGTTTTCTGTGTTAACTCCTGTAGCCCAGTGGCTGGAAGCGTTTGGCCAGTTGGAGCAGGGTGGCGTGGGCTCAGTGTGCTTTATGGATGATCCTGCAAGTGATATACGGTGTCAGACCTATAGGGTGGGAGTCATTGGAGTCTGTGAATTGTTAGGTGTGCTGGGAAGATGGGGAGAGGGCAGTTGAATTTTACTCTGTGAGTATGAGTTATTAAATAATCTTCCTGCCACGACTAGGAACTGAATCTGGATAAAGCCTGTTAATTCAGTTTTTGCAAGCATTGGAAGAACAGGTCCCTGAATGCCTTCCAGCCATTTATCCCGAGTAGTCTCTGGCTTCTCCCTGAAAATGTTTCTGTGGTGTTTCACACCTTACTGTATTGTGAAGCATCTCCTCCTCCGCACCGAGATGCACTCGGAGGTCTCCTCCGTGAGCAGGAGCCTTGACTCGCTCAGCTGTGCAGCCAGTCTCTGTATCATCTTTTTCTCTTCCAGACACTGTAATTATGTTAATGACTGGTCAGCCTGGAGCCATGTCAGCTGAATGTTGGTGCCCTGTAGTTACAGCAAAAGATGGCTGTGCTGGTTGCGGTGGGAGCAGAGGACATTACTTTCTGACTCAGCCCTGGTCAGGAAATCGCTGGGACACTTTCATCGTGGAACAATTTTTATCAAAGCATGATAGTAACCTGTAATCTACCTTATGTGGCTAACTGAGTAACTTGATTAAATAGTCCTGAAGTTCCTCCTGCTGTTTTGGCTGGAATATTGGATTTTCCTGCCCCCTGTTAAACAGGTGCTTTTTATCATCTGGAAATAGCTGTGTTTCAGCACCGGGATCAAGTGGATTTCATGGAGGGGCTGAGAATCGCTTTCAAGCTTGGCTCATGTGACATGAAAAGCCAGCTCTATGCTTAAGAAGCACTAATATTATTAAAACACACTTCAAGGTGAGCCCTCTGACAGAAAAATACCACTCCATCACAAATGCAAGAGAAGGGTGGGGATTTTCTTTTTCAGTTTTGGATGGGTTTTGAAGTCTTTTGTTATTGCTCCAAACCATGGCGCATTTAGTCTGACCCACAGTAATAAAAAATAGATTATCTCATGGATGGAGCAGGACGGTAAGCTCCTAACTGCTTTTTGCTGATAACTGAGAACAAACACCCTTTTGCATCTTGGTGTGTTGGAGGAACAGGCTGCACTCCCTCCCTCCTTCACTCTGGATCAAGTCAAAGCAAGAATCTTGGCAGTGTGTGTTTTTTTTTTAAAAAAAAAAAAAAAAAGAATGGGATGCTAGGAGGTTTTTTGCTTTGGTTTTGGGTTGATTTATGACTCCACCTGCAAAATATTCTCAGACTGACATAATTTTTTTCTTTTCCCCAGCATTATCCTGATACAGTGGAATAGAACACGATTCCCAAAAAAGCAGGAGGTGTGGCATGCTCACCCTTCCTTCCCTTTTTTTTTGTGGAGAAAAAAGGGGGAAAGTGAAAGTCTATTCAGGATAAAGATAGCCTCTTATAGCATGAGCATACTCTGTGGTGCCAGGAAAGAGGATCTTAAATAAGACACTTAATTTTTCATTCACCCCTTATCACCTTTTTTCCTTTGCATTGCTGTGGTGGCATCCCTGGAATCAGCCCCAAGGAGTGCATTGCTCCCAATGTTACATGGGCTCGTGGTACCTCTCTCTTGACAACATGCAATAATAGCAACAAATCCTTCATCTCCTATGCATCACACCAGCATGTTCAAATGATTTAATTAACTATAAAGCTAATAAATTTTTATGGAAATCAATCTGAAGACATTCTGAGGTATTTTATCTGGTGCTGCAGTTCCCCAAACACGCCTTCCCACATTCTGTAATCATGGTCTCTGAAAGAACCCTGGAGACTACAGAAACTGGGCACATGCATAAAACAAATGGAAGCAGGGAATTCTCTCTTCCTCTCTCAGCTGCTGAGATTTTTTCCTTTCTCCCAACTGTGTTACTCTCCAGAAAACTAAAATGCTTCTTGAAGCTGATGTCAGTTGAAGTGTATTTTGTAGAACAATCTAAAATTGGCTATAAACAGCTGCTATGTGGATGCAGTAGTATATTTTCTAATGTAACTTGGTTGCCCAAAGGCTGATATATTGAACACAATTAACCCAACGAGCAAATAATTTTATAAGTAAACCTACATACCCCTGTGCCTTCCATTGTTTTGAACACTTTAGATTTTTGTGACTCAAGCAATAGACTTAAACAAATTTGCTCTTAAGACATTTTATGCTGTAAGAGATGCTGTTGCTACGCTCTCTGTGTTTAAGTGAGTATGTGAGCACGCTGTAACAGAGGCATCCATGTGTGGAGATCCACTATAAATAAGGGGCTAAATGCACTGAGGGACATGGGGGAAGGAGGACCAGGGAGCCACCTCCCCTCCTCCCCACATATGGGGAAAGGTTGGACCCTCAGGAGAGAGCTGAGGGGATAGGGGAGTGCTGGAGTTTGGCCCTTATGAGATGGAGAAGTATTTCTTTTTATTTTGGGAGGTAGAACTAAGGCAGGGTGGTAAGGGGGACTTTTTATGTATGAAAAAGGAGCAAAGCAAGGTCTGGCTCAGATTTAGTAGTCCAATGGAGAGACTGCTCACCTGAGATCCCAAAGCACTGAGCTGCAATGTCTTCTTCAAGCTGTATACAGCTATTTATATAAATGAGAGCTATTTCAACAGGAGGTACTGCCTGAGGGCAGGGGACCCAAACTCAAACCTAAGAAAGGATTTGAGCGGGGTGCTCCCTCACCCCACTGAAAACATTCTAGTGTCTGAGTCAAAAGGGATATCCCTGCCTTGACTGGGATCTCCTTTGGGAGCTTGGAGGCATGTTCTGCAGTAGCTTGGCTGGGGCTTGGGGAGTTTCTGCAAGAGTGTCCTGAAGGGGTATGTGTACCTGTGGGTGCAAACCTTGCTGAGCCCAGCCTTGGGTGGTGGGAGCCCAGCCAGGCTCAGTCCTATTCATGCTGCCCTTGGGAACGTGGTGTGAACTATCCTCCCTGTGATGCCTGAATCATGTTTGGGATCATGTTAGCTTGGGCAGGGGGATGCTAGTAAATATGCAAACAGTTCAGTAGTACAGATACTGTTGGTTTGGTCCTTGAACTTAGCTCCTGGCTGTTTTATTTAAGAGTATGTAGATACAGCTTTTGTGGCTCTTGTTCTGTGGGCACCATCTATTTACTGGGACACGGGGTGTTGGGGTCTGCAGCGGGTCTGCAGACAAGTTAGTTGACTTCAAAGACTTATCCGTGTACCTTTAAGACAGCCACAAATTGTCAGGTATGTAAGCAGGGTGTGAAGAACCGGAACTTAGAACCGCAGCATACGGGCACCTACAGCAACAGCAAATAGCAAGCAAGAAGAAGGACACAAAACCCTATCAGGGTCTAACACCTGCACTGTCTAAGATATATAAATAGTTTGTATAAACAATAAAGGCCATTTTGCTGGAACCCAGCCACGCAGACATAGTGTTTCTTTTAAGTCCGCCTCGACTTGCGTCACCACATTTGGTGACCCTGATGTGCCGATGTGATCCCAGTAAAGGGTATCAAGAAGAGACCCTGAGACTGTGCCGATGTGACCCCGGTAAGGGGTGTCAGGAGCAGATCCCGAGACTGTGACCAGCGGGTTGCTGGGGAGGCGGAGCCTGGTGAAGCGGAGTAGTGCAGACACCGGTAAGGTGAGCTACCAGGGACAGCATGGGGAGTAAGTTATGTAAAGAAGATACCATGGTGCTATCAATGTGGAAATTAGTATTAGAGAAGCATGGAATTACTTTAGATGGGCTTCGGTTAAAAAATATATTATTGTGGGCCAAAACCCATGGAGTGGAAATCTCCCCCGCGACTGCTCTTAGTGTGTCGACCTGGGACAATTTAGGATCAACACTGTCAGAAGCTCTAGAGAAAGGGGACAAAGAGGCGTTGGAGATTTTGCTTATCTGGGGACTGCTTAGACATGTTGTAGGGGGCTTCAAAAATCCGCAAGATGCAAATGGGGGCTTGCCAAATCAGCAAACTGCGACTGGGGGCTTGCCAAATCAGCAAAATGCGAGTGGAGACTTGCAGAGTCCGCAAGATGCGAGTGGGAGCTTCAAAAGTCAGCAAAATGCAAATGAGGGTACATCGTTCAAACCTCCCCTGTATCCCCCTCCAGAATACAGACAAGAGGATGAGGGGGTGGGGGAGGGGGAGAGTCCGTGTCCCTTACCAGACGCCACTCCCCAATGCCCCGAATCCCCTAAATCTGCCCAACTGCATCGACTTATACTCGATACCGATTCCGAGGACGACAAGCAGAAACCTCGTCGGACCGATCCCAGCCCCCCTGACTCCCCCCAACAATGGGGCACTGAGGAGCTGGGAGCCCTGAATTCAGAGCCCACCTGTACCCCATTGCCTCCCTGGTAGGTACAGGCAGGCAAAGTGTGTCTTTTGGGGGTAGGGAGGGGGACATGGGTACCCTGCAGATCTCAAAGGCTCTTTCTTTGTCCTTCCTTGAGTTCTTTAAGCCCAGCAAGCTTATTTTCTTGCAAAGGCTTTATTTTTTCTTTTGAAAACAAATATTTACTTCTATTAAAATCCCTTTCAGACTACAGATAACATTTCTCCACTTGTGATGCTGCACTTGGCATCAAAACAGCATAAAAAGTCAGTTCTCCCAAATTTTGGGGGAAGGAGGGTTTATCTCCCAGTTAAGCTAACAGCTGTCTCAGTCATTGAGTACAATAGGAGCACGGCAGAGTTGTCCTTTTGCGTGATATCCTGGTGAAAGTCACTTGAAGCAGGCAGGCTTGTTTTCATTTCCCAAAATGAAGAGAATTCAGGCTTATATCCTGCATCAGGTTGTTTTGTCTGAGCTCGGCAGTTCAGACTCAGCAGGCTTCTTGGAAGGATGGCAGCTATGGGAGCAGATCCAAGGCCAGTTTAAGTTACATATTGAATATTTAGATAATTGTAATGAAAAAGTACTTGCTAGCATTGATTTCCAACCCCCCCCCACCCCCCCCCCCAGAGCTGAAGGGAGCAGAGCAACTGAGATAAAACTCATTGAAATGTTGCTTGCCCCTTGGGGCCCAACTCTGCTCTCCGGTAGGCAAAAGAGCGATTAACATATTTTATTGTTTCTATTTCCCTGCTTTGCATTGGTCTTCCCAGCATAAGGGAGAGTGTTGGAAAGGAGATGTGTTCCCACTGAAAAGGCCTTTTTAAGTCTCCGATTTGGCACTTTTACATAGGATTTCCACCTGTATAAACAGGGAGGCAGCAGCTGTTAACAGTGGGGAAGGAGGCTGGAAGGGCAGGGTGTGCAGCAAACAGCTGGTATTTACATTGCCTCCCTCCAGTTTGCAACTGCTGCATTTAATAAGCTGAGTGCTTATGTTATCGCCACAAATGGATGCGCTCAGGCACAGCAGATGCTCCGGGAAAGTATAAAACAAAGGGCAAGGCCATAGTGATATTTTTACAGCTATGCCCTCCTGTAGGCTGCACCGTTGGGAGTTCTTGAGCCAGAGAGGTGATACCTGCAGCTTGGGTAGACCTTGCTGCTTTGAAAGCATCTAATCCTGCTTCCAGCCTCTTGCCACTGAGACCCATGTTGCTGCGTTGATGGCTTTTCCTAGCTTCATGAGGCAACGGATGAAAAAAAACTTTCCTGATGGCTTTTTTTGGAAGTTTCTACCTGGTGATTTAATTTGTTGCCCTCCTGTACTTGCATTAAATGTGTTTAAGTAAGCCTGTGTTAAATGCAGGGAAAGCAATTAACTTTGGGAATTGCTTATCCATGAAGAACTCTGTTGCTAATTCGTGCTGCTGCATTTAATTCCTCTGGAATTTTTTAATGGGGTGAAGGTGAAAGCCAAAATGATGGTATTCAGGATTTTTGCTGCACAACTGGTTGACTTGTGTTGGATTTGAAGTTGGTTCTCCAGCAGAGTATTTCTTAAGACATGTGTTTTCTGAAGCCCTGAGTTCTTAAATTCCTGTATATAATTGTAGTGTTGCCAGGTCATGGGTTTCTTTCATAACTCTTGTAATTTGCTGTGATGCTTTTCTAAAGCCTGATTTCTTGTGTTTGTGAGAAACTCAGCTTTCATTAAGTAAATAAACAAAGCTCTGGGCCATCCTGACTGTAAGGGGGATAAATAAAAAAAATAATCTTGAAAAACATGACTGGAGTATAACCCGACAGTGTGGGTGGCTCCTCTGCCCCAGGAAGGAAGTGGCATCCCCAGGTTTGCAGAGATGTTGTGCATTACTGGAAGGGGAAGCTGGACCCATCATTCAGATGCTGGGGACTGCTCTCTGCAAATAATAAATTGGGTTTTCTGGATTGCCTTGAGGTGTGACAGCTTCCAGGGGAGAGATGGCTCCTTGGGTCTCCTCTAAAGAGGACTCTTCTATGATCTCCCTGGCAGAACTCTCCATAGGGATTGAGGGAGGTATGGCTCAGCTGTCAGCTGGGGGAACATGCAGAATGTACCCATAGCCCATGGAGGGAGAAGCTGTTGGCTTGGTGATGTCCGTTCTAGTGTCTATCTGGCAGCTGATGGGCAGGAGACATTCCATGCGTTGAAACACTGATACCTTAGAGCCAGAACTTCCTGAGTTTTATCTACATTGGTGGCTGCAAAGGTGTAATGGAGATGTAGGAAGGGCAGAGATCTTGGCAGTCTCCCAACCTCCCTGGTCCTTGTAGGATCCAGATGCAAGGATCCTCGTAGGATTCAGCAATTGATCAAAATTCTTGCATTGCTTCATTGTAGTGGTCATGCTCTAGGGAAAACTCTGGTCATGTGAAGCCTGGTAACTCCTTAGGAACTGAGAGGGGCTTGGAGCTATTCCTCACCCCAATCCTTTTACCTGCAAGTATCAGTGGTGTTAATTCACAAAATACATGGGAAATCTGTTGTTACTCATAGCTAGAGCATGATGGATTGTGAAGTCCTGCCAAACATAGGTGTGTGCAGTCTGGCAATGAATCTCTGTGGTGCAAAAAGGAATGTGCAAGATTTTCCAGGGAATGTTTGGGGATTGTTCAGGCAGGAGGCTTGACTGAGGCTGTGAACACCTGAGGTCCTGTTCCATCCATTCAGAACAAGTTGTTCCAACCTCACAGTCTTGGAGAAGTATTTCACCAAATTCCTTCTTCAGCTGAACTCACCCCCTACAGTGAGCCTTTTATCCTGGATAAATGGGAACCGAATCTCTGTATTATGCCTGAATTTAGAAATCGAATAAAGGAAAGTACTGACTTGGTCCCTGTCTGACTACCTTGGCACTTCTACTCTAAAATAGTTCTGGACTTGATTAATTTTTGTCTTGAACAAGAAAACTTCTCTACTTTAACATTATGAATACTTATTTTTTTGGTATTGTTTGGAGGCCCTTTCAGAATTGGAAATTTATTGCACTCGATGCTGTGCAAACACATTGGGAAGTGTTGCCTTTGAAGAACTGATTTAGAGATCCAGATTTGGCACAAATAGTGTTAGAGGTGACTAAAATGGTCTGATTATACTTGGGGAAATGCCTACCTATGGCAAATGGATGGACACATGTCGCGACGGAGGGAAGACACAGTCACTCAATATGAGTGATCAGCAGACTTCGTTTATTGTCCCTTACAGTCACCTTTTATGCCTTCTTATAATTAGCTCATACATATTACAAAAGTTAAGCTCATTATTGGTTAGTTGCCTAAATACCAAGCCCGCCCCTAGTTTCTCTTCTGCAGTTATCTGTTCCCACCTGCAACATTCTTTTCCCACCAAAATCTTCCTGTTATTGTGTAACAAGGACAGCCAAAGACAGTGTATTTTGCTTTATTTCAGATAAGCTGAGAGCGATGTGCATTTTTGTTCAGCCAGCTGGACTATGTCTATATGACCCTTTTCAGCGAGCCAGTTATCCACAATTCCCCCGTTTTTATTTTGGGCGACATAGGCCTGGTTGACCATTTTCAATAACAGCGTTTTAACACAGGAAAATACACAGCCAACTTATAAAATCTCAGTTCAGAAGTATAATTCCTGAAATACTTGAAAAATAAAGTTAGCTTGAAGCTTTAATTTAGATGCTCTTTCTGTTCCAGTAATATAAAAAGTTTTAAAAATTCAAAGGTAATTTTAAAGTTCTGAACATGGACTAATGCAAGCTCAAAACCCGAAAAGAAACCAAACTGATGTTTGACTAGGAATATTTGCAAATATTTAAGTGGAAAATCCCTGACCATTAACAATTTTCTGTCCAAATAACAACTGCCCTTATGCAACCAACCAGTCCATACATTTTCTGAAGAATACCTCATTGATATCAAAGAATTAACAAAGGGGAAAAATTAGTTCTAAGCTATATACATTCATAAGGGGATTTTTCAATAGTTACATACAGATTTACACACTAAGCCATGATGGCTTGTAGGTGATACACACAAGAAGAGTACGTTGCTTATCTGTCTGAATGTCTATGCTAAATTTGACAACTATGCCACAAGCCAAGCCTACATGGGTGCTGTGTGTTATGCACTTTCCTTAACAAACAGAAGTATAATAGACAAATTCCCAAGATCTAGTCCCCAACCTAATTATATTATTTTGTAGCCAATTAAGGAAAATAACACAAATGTGCATATCTACATGTGCACACACCTTTTAGTTCAGAACCAATCTGTGATAAAAGGCCTTAGCCTTATGGCATCATCGAATCTTAACGAGTACAGTAATTAAAAATGCAGTCTTACTGTAAGTGCGATTTATGCTGACATTCCCTCAAATGCTACACGTGAGTATTTCTCACTCAACTGCCTCAAGTTAAAATAGTAGTATTTGTTAATATGTATTAAAAAATCATTAATTCTCTACAATAGCAGTTGACTTCCATAACACTATGTAAGCAAAAGAGGCTTAAGATGGGTTTTCTGAATACTAACAATTTATTTTAGACTGTCTAAACTCAGGTCTTGAAAGATTTCACTCTGCCAGACATAGAAACACTGTTGCACTCCAGTTGTGATATCCCTTTCCCCAAGTTGTCACATGCACATCTCGCTCAAGCAACATTATTGTCAAAGTTTCTCTCTGCTACATAAAAGCATGTTGCACTTGTAGATATAAAAGACAGCACCCTTACTTAGATTATTACCTTATTACCTCATAATTCTTAGTATACCTTGTATCTCTGATTTCATCACTTCAAAAATTCACCAGAAGCAGATAAAACCACAGCATCAGACTAAACTACACCTTAACTGCTGATTCAAATAAAGGCATTCTCTTCCAGATATGCCTAATGCTTACAAATAATTTTGGCTGGTTTTGATCAAAAAACTATTATTACAATAATGATCAAAAATAATAATCCCGTTTGCAAAATGCCTTTAAGCCAGCCTCCTAGTCCCAACCAATTTCCACATTCAGAATACATCATAAATACAGAATACAGCATAAATTATCTCCATCAAGGCAAAAAGGCTTCTCTTTAAGCACAGAGATGTTTGCTAGTTCAAGGCAGAAACCCATTTCTTGTAGGGGACATCTGAAGCACTTTTTTTTTTTTTTTTTTGTGGGTTTGTAATGAATTCCGTATTTTTCCTTGAGGAGCTTAAGCTGTTCCTCTTGTTTCAGGAGTGTTTCCAACTCTGAGTTGTCGAATAGGTGCGTATTTCCCAAAAATATCATACATTTCCTCCGCTGTGATTTTATACGGCAGGTTCCGAATATAAAGGATCCGATTGACCTCTGGGGGCAGCCAGATGTCAGCTCGCTTGGCCGCTTGCATCGCCATGGCGCCGATCGGAGGCGGGGGGTGCCGCCTTGGAGAGAAACCGCGGCCGGGAAGGGGCCTGCCGGGCTGCGCGCCGCCGCTCGCCGCTGCCGCGGGGGTCCCGGACGCTATGCCATACGCTAATAACCCGGGTAATTCCTTTTTACAATCTATGTCCCGAACGCTCCGCTTTTCTAAAAAGCATATGAGCGAATCGTACGTCGCTTGTCTCTCCATACCTTCGTCAGCGCTGTTGCAGCCTTTGCGAGACTCCGGCGACGCGTGGCCGGCGGGACCCTCTGTAGGTGCTCCCGGGCGCGGGGACTGTGCCCTTCCGCCTCCTGCGCTGCTTTCAGGACCGGTACCCGAATCTCCGTCGAACCGTGGCTCGCAGGTTCAGCCCTCTCTAGGGTCCCTGTTCGGGCGCCATTTGTCGCGACGGAGGGAAGACACAGTCACTCAATATGAGTGATCAGCAGACTTCGTTTATTGTCCCTTACAGTCACCTTTTATGCCTTGTTATAATTAGCTCATACATATTACAAAAGTTAAGCTCATTATTGGTTAGTTGCCTAAATACCAAGCCCGCCCCTAGTTTCTCTTCTGTAGTTATCTGTTCCCACCTGCAACATTCTTTTCCCACCGCAATCTTCCTGTTATTGTGTAACAAGGACAGCCAAAGACAGTGTATTTTGCTTTACTTCAGATAAGCTGAGAGCAATGTGCATTTTTGTTCAGCCAGCTGGACTATGTCTATATGACCCTTTTCAGCTAGCCAGTTACCCACAGACACATCCGTCACATGCCTGTTGACTTGGTGTTCCATTTGGTCAAATGACTGCTGCGATGGAAATGTGACCCTCTAGCTCCATGTGGGCCATCGTGTCCTCTTGCGGGACACCTGCCAAATGCACGTATACCCATTCTGGCTGATTTAGAGGATGAAGGTTGAGGAAGTGTTTTTAAGTTAAAGTTTTAGGCCTTGAAGTGATTAAAAACAACAAATAATTGCTATGTTTCTGTTGGCATGAAACTGGTACTGTGTTGGGGATGGAGGAGGATGAGCAGCGATTCTCCATTTCTTCTGTTCTTTGATCCCAGCTTTACTGCATTTCTGAGGATTATGCTTTGGGCAAATACAAGCTTTTGGCCCCCAAGCCAATTGGCAAATTGTATTGGCAAATACAAGGGTGACTCAATGGATGGAGTCTTCCAGAGCAGCCTCCAAACTGTGTGCAGTTCAGCCTCATGTTTGGATGTCATCCACTGTAGAAGTAAGAGCCACCCACAGAGATCTGGTCTAATTTTAAACTTTCCAGGAGCGTTCAGAGGATTTGATGGAGATTCTCGGTTGGGGGTTGAAGTAGATGGATAGAATATACACGAGCTCCATGGCCGGATAAATAGGATCCTAGCAGGGAAGGCCCATCAGGACATAAACACATATGCTCCTTAACAATTAGATATTCACTGAGGCTATTTATGTCTGATTGCTTATGCAATCCCTAAAACACTCCGAAAAAGCAAAGGCTGTGAAGCAGAGTAAAGCAGAGATGCCTGGTTAACCTGCCTCAAAATAACCTGCAGTCATCCCAGAAAGCCAAGGAGAAGTTGATGAGTGGAAAGAGGCTTTTGGGGACCATGTGACAGAAGCTGGATGGAGAAAGATCTGATGCAGTGAGTTTCTCTAGGTTTCCCATAAGCAGAAGTTAGCATTCCTGTTTATGTACTTCATGCACATGCATTAAACCTGTAACTCATCTTAAATTAAACTTTTGGCATGGAGGAATGAGTGTCTTGACTGTTTCTAGACTGTCAAAAGTTAGTTCCTCAGGGTTGAGCTGTCTTTGTTATTGCCTAGAGAGGACTTGATGGTCAGAGTCCTGCTGGGCCAAGTCCCCCATACACCAAAAAGAGAGTCTCTGTCCCAAAGGACTTGCAGTCTGAATACAAGAAAAAGAAAACTGACAGATTGGGAGTGTCAAAAAAGTGAAGATTCACCTGTAGGCATGGCAATAGCGAGCAGCTCACATTTGCCACCTGCTAAGTTCCCCTTAGCAAAGGTTTCTGCTCATCAAAGGTACCTGAAATATTTTTATCAACTCAAAGTATTCTTCCTACTTCCTCTCACGCAGTCATTATGATTTTATCTTTTTTATTTTTTTCTCCCCATCACTTTTGCTGAATTTTGTCTCCTGTTGTTTCAATGTTCGGTATTTTGATTGTTCCCCTGTAGAGGAATGAAGCTGGGTTAATAACATCGATAACATACAGCTGTGGGCTGGCTTCAGGGCCAGTGGGTTGGCTGATGTGGATAAGGTGCAGCTGTGGCTGGTTCTGTTAAGTAGTTAATAGCTCTAAGGACAGTATGGAAGAGGAGCAGCTAATGAAGAGAGACCTGGAAGAAGCAGAGGGAGGAGAGAGAGTGTGTGCCCTGGATGTAGGAGAGACAAGGAGAAGGATACAGCAGAGGCAAGAAGCAGGGTAGCCTGGCCTGAAGAGGCTGAAGAAACAGCATGGACAGTAGATGAACTGTTGGAACCTTGTGGGGGATTGGTGGCTGTGCTGGGGCAAGGCCTGCAAACTACTTATTGAAGTCAACCTGGGATGGGATGATAAAAGCCTTGTTGCAGCTTGATAGTGCTGTGATATTCCCCCTTATCTCCCCAGCCCATGTTATTGTATCTCTTTTCCCAAGACTTTCTGAGTACCCAGATTCCAGCTGCTTAAACTCCCAAGGTGGCTGGATGAAAAGGCTAGCTCCTGCCACTAATTCCCCGGAGTATGGTGTAACTGGAGTCCCCAGCACAGATTCTGGATAGCAAATTCTTTGGGGTGCTGTTGCCGGACTTGTGCAGAGTCCGGCTCAGCACAGCAAGCCTTTTTGCTGACCTATAAGTAATGGCAATGTGCCTGCTGGATAACAACTGCGTCAACAGAGGAAGATGTGAATATCCCAGTTGGCGTTTACTGAGCCCTTGAAACTGTACAGAGACTTTATTTTGCTTATATTGCATATTTTGCTTTGTTTGGCCCATTCCAAGCCAAATTGGAGACCACTAGTGTTATGGGGAGTGAGGCTGGTCTCTCGCTCAGTGCTGCAGGCTCACAATATTTGGAGTGCTCTGATGCTAAGCCAGCCCTTGTGCTGCAGTTGCTCTGGGGTGCATTCAGGCAACTTTTTTTAGATGCTGAGGATATATAACAAGGGCCAAGACTTAGAAAACACTCACGTTGCGTTTAGGCAGTCAGATAAATCCAAGGAACTCCTTTTAGAGCATATCAGTTGCAGGATCTGGTGCTCCACTGTATGGGAAGGGTACTGGTTTCACCAGGGTTATGGCTCTTGTTACCTTGCCCTAACCAGTGCAGCACTAACATGAGAGAAGCCAGCTAGATACAGGAAACCTGTGCCTTTATGCCAGAAGGAACAGGTGGATATTCAACAACCAGACTCCCTCAAACATGTGTAACTGATAATAGTCCAAATTAATGTTCCAGATAGAAAGTACATGAGCAAACAGAGCATTTTATTAATTTTTTTTTTTAAGCTCAGGAGAATGGTCTCCGTGCATCAGTGTGCTGCTGGCCAGGCTCTGGGACTGGATGTATCAGGTTTCTGCCTGTGTATTTGCACGTAGTTTTAGATTTGGGAGGAAAAGCCTTTCCTCCTATGACACAGTCCTGGCCTGTGCTGGGTTTTTAGCTGCCTGAGTACTGGAAGTTGAAACAGATTTTAAAATGTGTAGGTCCTGTTTAGAGTGCTAAGGAAAGGTGACTTCAGTTTTGGTCCTTGCAGCCAGTTTTTGTATGTCCCTTGCAATTTTTGTATTCTCTTCAAGATCCAGGGCCTTACTTTGGTGTCTTGATTAACTTTCTTTGAGCCAAATCTGATATCAGTGGTTGCTTTTCCATGTGCCTGGGCATCAGATGAATTGGTGACTCTTCTTTCCTGGGATCTATTTCTTATTTCAGTCATTTTTCGTCCCAAACAACTGCTTTGTATTTACATGTATTGAGTGTTCACCCTGTTGAACTGACCTTCTCAGCTGTTTGATCGTGCTTATTTACATCATGAGGAAAACTGGTGTGAGGACAGATCTGAGTCAGCATAAATATATTTAGGAAGCTGATAATGCTTTATTTTGAAACCCTCTCACTCCCTCCCCTGTTACATTCCCTGTTGAGGTTTCTCATGTGTGTCACCACATCCAGCTTCTGCCCTTGTCCTTGATCAACCTCTTGTTCCCGGTAATCTCTGGGCCGCCTCTCCCTGGGTCTGTTTAATTGCTCTATTTTATCATTTTTCTCTCTGCTCGGCTGAGGCTGGTGGTATTTCTGAACTGACTCAAACCACCTTGTTTCCTGCCATGTGCTTGTTTCTTTCTGTGTTTATTTTTTTGACATCTGAATCTGTCCTAGTCTTTCTTGGCTATCTTTTTTGGCAGGGGGTTTAACCTTCTTTAGACTTGCCTCTTCTGCTCCACCTCTGCTTCTCCAAGCCTTGCTCTTATCTCCACAAAGTGAATGTGGCCACCAGTGCCAGCTCGATGAGCTGCTCAGGTTCTAATAAAGTTGTTCTTTTTCTCCTTTTTGTCTGCTGCTTAGTGTGTTTTGGTGCGCTGTGGTTGCCACAAACAGTATTACCTTTAAAACTGAACTAAACATCCCTGGCAAGATTTAAAAGACGTGTAAATGCAGCGCTCAAGGCCATGGTTGGCAGTGCTGCGTTAATGGTTGGACTTGATGATCTTAAAGGTCTTTTCCAACCTAAATGATTCTGTGGTTAGAGGAGCTTGAAGTGTTACTGTAGGTGCCTTCTGGGTGGGGAGCCAAAATCTCTGTCCTTGCCCAGGTGACACCATGGGGGCAGCCGTGCATTGGTGAGAGGTGGTTGCTCAAAAACTGAACTGTCAAGTCCTTGGAAGGGGAAAATGTTTAACCACCATCTTCTCTGTCAGTGCAAAATGTTTCTTTTCAGTAGGAAGTCTGCATTTTTTAAACATGGAAATTACAAGCCTAAAAATACAAGGTTAATCTCCCATTCTCAGCTGCTTTTCAGTTGCTGTCCCTGCTTTTCCACTGAACCTGGATGGGTTCCTTCTCATATCTCAAACTAAATCATTAGTAGCTGGTTCCTCTAGTAGGACTGGTGGTTGTTTTGGGTTTTGTTTGGTTTTGTTGGGTTTTTTTAAGATTTTGTAAAACCTTTCAGGAAGATAGCTGGGGATCTGGACAATACCCTGTAGATCTGAAACTGGTTTTGTGACAAACCCTCACGCATTCATGGTAAACCTTTTATTATATCTTCACAAGCTTTTGGTGCATCGTGTGGATAAATACAGTGACTAGGAATTTGGGCATGCAAGTTGCTGAGATACTGAAGTTGATATTCCTCTGCTCACAAAAACTATGCAGCGTTGACTGTAGCTAAAATCTCTTTAGAGAGGACATCTTATATTGCATGTGTGCTATAATTGCAGAACATGAATATTGTGGCAGCCACCTATAGTGTAGATTGCATCTAAGATTGCAAGCCTAAGGACAGTGATCTTCCCAATACCTGCTCCAGCTTTCAGAACTGGTTAACAAGAAGGATTTTACAGTTGCTCCTGGAGTAGGAACTCTGTGGTGCAGGCACTTAACTTTTTAACTTTCTGAAAGTACTTACTACCTAATAAGTGGAGAGTAAGTGAGTACAAGTCCCACTTCAGTTGTTATTTGGTCAATGTGACTTTCTGGTTAAATAAGTAGAAGAAATTCTTTACTCTTGCATGCATGTCACATGCTTTTTGTCTTAATTGCACTTGGGGCAGCCAAACAGAAATTGAGAAACTGGGACTGTGTTTTGTACAGCACAGCCTTAGCTAATGCTAAAAGATCAAGGTCAAACCTGAGAACTTTGTGCTGGCTGAGGAGCAACCGATCCTCTGGTGGCATGTAGCATAACCTTCCTCTTCCAGCAGCACACAAGCCAGAGGAGGCTCACACCCAGCTGCCCATACTTAAAGATGAGCAGGTTCCTATAGAAATAGTATATTTATTTTTGACAGAGTGGTATCTTAAAAAATTATTAAGGAGGACCACTTCTACCCAGAGTGACAAAACATTTCAAGAAAGTCTTCAGCTCCTCAGAGTGTCAATTGTAGAGGATATGACCAGGCTCTGGGGGTGGGAAGTCCGCAGGAGCTAGCAGTCCCTTGCAGACCTGCAGCCACCATCTTTCTGTGCAGCCTCTGAAAATGAGAGATGGCTTCTGGGGCTTGTCCTCAGAGCCGTTGGTGAATGTGGAGCCACCAATGTGTGCCAAGTCTGGTGGTAAATAAAACTGAACTGCCCCTCTGTTAAGCCATGCATCAAGTAAACCTCCTGGGAATGGGATCAGTGACTTGCTTCAAATGCAAATGACTTGTTCATCCCCGGCAGAGGCATTGGTGGTGTGTGCACATAAACCCTTCTTCCAACCCTGAAAACCAGACAAGACTTAAATAAGTACCTAATTGGACTTTGACCCCTGGCTGCTATGGGCCGTGTGTGATTGTGGATGTGTCAGTGTCCATGTGTTTTGCCCTCCTTGGCTGGATTCTTCCCTTGGGTAGCTGCTACTGTCTAAATGGTGTGGCTCTGTCCGTCACGGTCTGCTGCCTCTTGGCTGGGTTCCACCTGGCAGCCTTCTGGCTAAGCCCTTCAAACAAAATAGTTCCTCTGTGGGGTCTATCTTACTTTCTCCAGGGCTGGGAGCAGCCAGAGAGGAGCCAGGGGACCCCAATGCTACAGCAGCAGTGGGAGAGGTTTGCATCATCACCCACCGTGTGTCATGGGCACAGGTCTATCTTGTTCCAGTTCTCTGCCCCCAGCACAGTCCTTGTCTTGAGAAAAAGACGTTTGAAGCTTTAGGAAATCCCACAGGGGGTGTTTTGGAGAAGAAATTCCTTAATTCATCTAGGCAGAGAAAGAACTTGGTCTGGGGAAGGTGGTACTGGTGTTGGGCTTCTCTTATTTTTTGGTTTTGTTTTTTTTAATGTAAGAATCCCTCAGTATGCCCAACTTCTGTATTTTGTCTAAAAACTCAGGGAGATCTGGGGAAAGAAAACTTCTGGCCCGAGAGTTCCTCCTGGTATCCATCAGTGAATGCACTGGGGAGATCTCTGAAAGAATAGCACTGTCTCTGCCCCTCCAGGTGAAAGCTTTAGCAAATGCTCAACCTCTGCAGACCCCGACATGTCAGACCCACCAGAAACCTGGTTGCCAGCAGAGTGGCATGAAGAAGCTGAGTTTATTGCTCCAGCTCCGCAAGTGAGCACCAACGTGCCATCAGGACGCCGAGCCTTCAGCTTGCCTGGTGCTTCACACTGGAAGGAGGTTTTCCTAATAACTTCTAAAAGACTTTAGTGTTTCAGGGGTGTTGTGTGTTATGTTAGTGTTATATGGGATCTTCATTCATGGATGGACCTCAAAGTCTTGAGCCTGCCTGGAGGGCATGGGAAGGGAGGTAATTAACCTGTGCTTGTGTGCATAGGGATCTAGCAGGTACCATAGGGGACTGGGAGCTATTGATGGGGTTTGTGACCTGGCTGATTTGCCTCACTTTCTTATACCTTAATTTCCCTTCCTACACTTTGTATTGCTGCTTTATGCAATGTGACCCCTGGGGAAGTGCCTTTCTTAGTGGATACCTGTATAGCACCTGGAAAAATGGGATTTCAATCTATTTTGAGACCTCCAAGATCTATTATCTTTCCCACACCAATTAAATCCCCTGGAAGTAATTCTGCTCTATTATGCAAGGTGACCTACCACCATCTCTTTATCTTCTCTTTACTCTGAGCAGCAGGAACAGAGAAAACAAATAAGCCCTGCCAGAGCCAAAATGGGCTTCATATGGAGTTAATTCTTGTTTTGCCATTGTACACACTGCAGTGATTTTTGCCCTCCTTTAATTTGCCTCTCTCCTGACCAGCATGGGCTTGCACAGATGTAGCTGAAAGTGGAATGAGGCCCCTGGACCATAAATGCTTCAGCCACGATTAAAGGTACTCCATAAATGCAGAGTATGTTGTTGTAAGGTGTTTCCAGATGAGAGAAAAATGGATTATTCTTCAACTTTGTCAAGAAAAATATCATATTGCAGAGCCAGGCTCTGGAAATGTGGTTTGAAACAAAACAAACCTGGTTTATGAGAGACAAAATGAGATTGTCTTGTTCTCCTTGGTAGCAAATAGGGTTCAGGTGCTACAGTGTCTGACACTATTTCTTGTCTTTTTACCAGGTAGCAGTGATAATTTTACTAGCTAATTCAGTGTTTGTTCTTCCCCCTGTTTAAAATATGGGGAAAACCCCAACAAATTCCAAGAAGTCAGCTATTACATCCTGACGTGAGGTGTTTAAGTTGATCTAAAATTTCACCTTAGACATTTAAGTTGGAGCTAAAATTTTGCTGTCTTAAGAGCTGAAGAGTTGACTGTGATTTTTATTCTTTTTAAAGGAAAAAGGGATAAAGACCTCAATATAGAGACTGCAGAAGAGTTGTTGGGGTAACTGGTTTTTTTTATCACTGTCTATATCAATAGCTAAATGGATATTTCAGCTCCACAGGATCTTGATAATTTAGACAAGGGGCATGTATGTACCTCTTCCCTGTTCTACTGTGCTGGGGGCTGAGCACATGTGGCCATGCAGCCACATGCTCCAAAACTCATCCCGAAGTGTGCTTCTGGTTTTTATTCTTCTAGCCTGCTTTCCATACCTGTCAGTGAGGTCTAAGGGCCAAAAAGTGAGAATATGTACTTCTTGCAGTAGTGGTTGGTTGGTTGGGGAGCTCCCTCAGGTTTTTATGTTCTGACCCACATGTGGAGAACCCTGGCCAAGGGCAGAACCCCTTCATGGTGGGAGGATGACAAGCACGTGGTAGGAGGCACTCCCCACCTTGTGAGGCTCTTGGAACTCCAAGCACCTTTTAATAACCTAAACTTGTTGATTTTCACGTCAAAGGTAGGGCTTAGAGCGGTGTGAGGTCTGCTCTAGTGTCCTCTCACTTTACTTGGGCCAGCTTTTCCAGGAGGTACAAGGAAGGAGGTCAAGGAAGGGTTGACACAACCCAGGCCCTGTGCAGCAGATGAGCGTAGACTTGAGAAGAGGATTTATCTACAGATCTAGAGATCTGGTATGTTCCAAGATTGAAATTCCTGCGTATGTAGAAACTCATGTACTAAACATGTTTTTCTTGACTCCTGACAAGTGAAAGCATCAACCACAAAGTCCATAAAATGCCAAGTTCTGGCAGGAGCACTTGCAAACATGCTGGAGAACTAGTCTGGGGCTTTGGGTTTAGGTATGGTGTGGTCTCCTCTGCCCCAGGCAAGGGCTTTTTTTGCAGGGAGTAGTGCCATCTTCGACTTGGTTTCTGGGTGTTTTGAAGAATAAGGGACATGGTAACAGCAGGTGGTGAATACAAAGGGGAGCTCATTAAGGGATGGGCAGGGGGGGCCACATTCTCTGCATGGCTAGGTGCATCCTTTGAAGGCAGCCCTTCAGAGGAGCCCACTGCTCCTGCCTGCTTCCTTTGGCACCTGAACACCTTAGAAGTACTCAGTTGGGTTATTTTAGCATGCTGAACTGGACAATAAAGGCCAATATAGATAAGACCAGAAGTGTTGTCATAGGCAAAGTGCTTTATCTGTGGTCTTAGTGCACAAATTCTTCTTTCAGACTCTTCCCCCCCCCCCCCCAGCCCGGTGTGTGTCTGACATCTCTGGACTTTCTGTGTGATTTGAAAGTGGCTGAGCTTTCTCTTCTTCCCTGCCTCACTTATTTTGTGATGCCAGCTATACTTGGATAGAAATGCCACTGGTCTGTTCCTAGTCACAGTCTGCCACTGCTTTGGCTTGCAATCTAACAGCAAATGGCCCCTCCAATGTGATGCCCCCAGCCTGAACACCCCCAACCTGGAGGTGCTTAGGGAACGCATCCCTTGGCTGTTACCCCAGAGGTCTGGTCGTGGGTGAGCAGAGCGAGTTGGTTTTACTCCGGTAATTGGTGGGAGGTTGCCCTGCAACTTTACGGGATAAATAAGGGTCCTCAGCAGCAACGTGGTATTTCTGTGTGCTCCCTTGAGGGTGCAAGCAACGTGCTAGGGACCAGATTGTTCCCAGGAGCTGGGAATTCAAAGCTACCCCTTGGTGACCCAACATCAGGGACTATTTCTTCTGCAGCCTTCAGTGAGGTAGGAGCTCTGCTAACATTCTCCTACTGCTGAAAAAGGCTGGAGTTGCCAAAATAAGCATGTCCTTTTTTCACTCTTGGTCAATGCTGGGGCCCTTGACATCACACATAGAGTCGAGAGGGACTGTGTCTTTCTGCTTATTCTAACCTGTGCCTACAGAAAGCTGCGTGCAGCATTGCCACATGGCTAGCTGGGGTCAGACTTGGCACGTCGTGCGATGTCCCTTGGGAGCCTTCATATGCTCTGCAACATCATTCTGCGTTTGTGGTGGATCTGCAGTAGAATGGTCTGAAGTCATCAGGCTTTCAGCTCAAAGAGAGAAACCACAAGCTTAAGATGGGGCCAGCACAAATGTTTGTCTTTTAAAATAGATTTCACCCTTGAAAAAATCACCTTCAACCAGGCTTTCCCACCTCTCAAGCCTCAACAAGTAGCTCGTGTCCACACCTGAAGCAGTTCCACCTAGAATCGTGGATGGTCAGCGCAGTGAGAGCAGCGACTTATGGGCATGCAGTTGAGGGATTTCAGGGCTCAGGACCTGAATACCTGGATAGGCTTCCAGCATCCTGCAGGAACAGGGACCAGCAACCTCCCTAAGCTGGCCTGGGCAGTGTGCCAAGGCTTTTATAGCATATTTGGTATGTCTGGGCTAGTCTGTGACCTTAAGGTTGTCCTTAAGTAGCAGTGTTGATGACCAAGTTTGGATCTACTTTGCTGTTCTGTGCTATAACCAGAGACCCTTTTTGTGGTCAGCCAGCCAGTCAAAATATTACAACTGTGATTGCTTCAGTGTCATCTCCAGAGACTCCGGGTCATCAGCAGGAGCCCAGTAGTCAGGAAGGAGATGCTTGGTGTGTATTTTGCAGTAGGTCAGCTCTAATTGCAATGGATACAGAGACTATCTTCAGTTTAACAAGCACTGTAGATTATTATCTTTTTGTTGGCTCCTGTGACTTTCCCTGAACCTTCTGTCATGGTGGATCTGTTCACAGCAAAATTCAAGTTTACCGCTCCTAAAGTCTGCAGCCTGCTGGGCCCCAATTGCTCTGTGTCAACAATTATATATATATATATATGGTTTTTTTTTTCCCCAGAAGCAGGATGAAAAAGCCACATCAGTACATGCCTGAGCTCAGACTCAGACCTTTGCTTTGTTTATTGAGCACAGTCATATTAAGGCCATGGGATGGGATGTTCTGGGCAGAGCAGTGCAGGTAAGTTGGCACAAACAGCCTCCTAGCTTGTTGGAGCAACAAAATGCTGTTGAAGCTGTGTAAGGAGGTAACTCAGCAGGATTAAAAACCCAGATTTTTCTTCATTCTTAAATAAAAAGCTTTTTTAATGGAAGTTTAAAAGCTGATTCAGCAAAACTGGGGGAAAACAACACAGCAGGAATTGAAAAAAAACAAACAACTGTTTGTCAGCCACAGAGAATAACAATGTGCATCTTTGTTTGAAGTGTGGATTATGCAGGAATAAAATAATAAATAAAAGGGCTGCTGAATGGGGCTGACATGGTGTGCCTTCTGAAGGATACTGAATTAATAAGAGGAATAAATCATCCTTGGTTTACAAACAAATGCACTTGCTTGTGTGCCCGTCTCCCAAGGTATAAATCAGCCCGGGCTTGCCCCGACAGTGAGCAGCTGGTTCAGTCCTCTGGGCCAGGTCTGGAGCTGGTGTAAAGCAGGTGGCTTTATCCTGATTAAAAAAAAAATAAAATCCAATTGAGTGAGCAGAGAGCAAATCTCCACTGTTGTACAACCACTGCAGATTCCCCCCCCCCAAGCATGGCAAGGAGCCTGTCTGGGGGAGGACACAGTCCTTCAACTGGAATTCCCAAACTGCAAATTTAGGTAAGGGCTGGATATGATCACCATCTGATGGTACCTTAGAAGCACAGGGGAGGAGAGCTCTCATCCCTTATATCCTTCCTAAGTTGCTGATGTGACAGCCGAGCACAGGAACAAGCACTGCAACCCCAGCGTATCTTGCAGACTTCCCAGGAAAGTTTGCTCTTGCTGGGAGTAGCTGCTTCTTCCAGATGCTCAAGGCAGGATCCATAAAGATATCAAGGAGGGAGCCTTTGACATTTAGGATGTGCTGTTTGGCTCCTACAGCATCTTCCAGCAAGGGGGGGCTGATGATTGGCAAGCCTACTTGTCTTCTGGTGGCTTCCACCACGGCTGAGGGCACCGTGCCTGCTCCTGGAGGGTACTTCCACACCACCTAGAAGGTGTTTATTGTGTTGGTGTTACAAAGTGGCCAACATGGCCAGCAGCAGCATGGCCCAGCTGAGAGGGGTGGCAATGTGTGTGTGCCTTCCACCTCTCTGTAGAAATTCAGTAGGGTTTTGCAATGATAAAATGCAGGTGAGGAGAAGCTCCTAGTAGTGCTTCTCCAGAGAAGTCCTACAAGAGGATGCAGGTTGAGAAGACTGAGCTCCAAGTGCTTTTGCATAAGCAGAGCTAAGGATTGCATCTCTTCCAGCCTTGCCAGCACCCAGAGGGTTATGGCAGGGAGCAGATGGTGGCCTGGCTGGAGCAAGCTCTCCTCTGTCACTGTTTACAGCCAAACCTTATAAAATCACTTCCCTGATCTCGCCCACTTTGATGTGTGGCTCTGGAGGTGCAGGGACATAGGAATGCTCTCCACTCACTAAGGTAATGTCAATGCTCATCTTACCCTGGGTGATACTGGGGCCACAAGTGGGGTTTCTGCTCCAGTGTGGGAGCAGCTCATCCTCAGGCACTTCAGTGCTTGCTCTGGATGCTCTTCTATGCCTGGCTATTCCTCAGCTAAGGAGGGGAAGGGGTGCTCAAAGTCTTCCAGGAGTTACATCTGGGGGGCTGAGCACATGAGGAGATGATGAAGAGGAGCTCAGGATGTTGGATGAGCTTTGGAGAGAGTTGCAATGTGGGTTGTCCTCGGTCAAGCTCTGTGCTGTGGTGCCACAGCAGTGGTGGTGGGAAGAACCTCCCGGGTAATGATGTGTCAGTGGATGGGTTGGGAGTGGTGAGGTTGGGCTGGGTGGATGGAGCATAGCTTCATGGTGGAGAGGAGTTAATAGTATGCGAAATACAGAAGGTGAAAGGAAAAGACTGAGAAAGAGGTGGGCTTGGACCTGGGGGTCGGAGGGGGATCTGTCTCTAGCCACAGCACTGCTGGTGGGATTGCACCAGCAGCCACAGCGGGTTTTAATTCTCCAGATAATACTTGGGCACAGATTATTGAGCCTTTGGAGGACAAGCACGGGCTCATGGTTCCTCCAAATGTAGGCAGGGGTGGAAGGGGCTGATTCTTCTAAGGCTTGGCAGAAAAATCAATGAGGAACACCGATATGGATCTACTGGGGAGAGGCAGTGGCTGGTGAGTGGGAGATAACCCCAGCATGCGGCTGCAGAAACATGGGTGCAGGTTGACTTTCATAAGCTGCAAGGTGAGAGGAGTTGTGATAATGCAGAATTAACTAAAAATTTTTTCTGGATGGTTTCTGGAAAGATGAACATCAGAGTTTGGCTTTGGCTGCAGTGGCCTGTACAGAATGTAATTTGAATTAAGTCTTCATCAAAACATTTTGTTGTTGGTTTTTTTGTTTTGTTTTTTTTTAAACATGCTATTTTAGTGTAAGTGGAAGAGTGGAAAAAATTTTCTGGTTGCTTTCCACTGTCCAAGTTATTTCCAGTATTAGTGATTATCTTAAAGAGATAGTATCTTTTTAGATATCATAAGTCTACTTGATTTTGTTCTTGCCTTCCTCCACTACTTAATAACTTGTAATAGGACTAGAAGAAAAGGAAATACTGGTGGGTTTGTCTGGTTTGGGTTTTTTTTTAACTCTTCCTTTTTTTTTTATTTTTCCTTAATCATTTGACAGCATTTCATTTATATAATCAGGTTTATTGCTTCTCCCACGTAGCTGGCAAGTTTTCTCCACTTGTTTCTCATGGTCTTCCAGTTGGGAAGGGGCAGCAACTTTAAAAAAAATGCTAAAATCCTATTACAGAGCAGCAAAATCTAATTGAGGATCTTTGGAACAAACTGCAAAACTGGAGCTTCTTTTGGCTCATCTTTGTGAAGATGCACTGGATGCAGAGTTCATCGTGTCCTGTTAAGTAGCTGTTGGCCAGAACGCAGAATCTGCCTAGGTCAGGGCTTTGATGTTGTTACTGGAGCTGGCTTGGAGGCAGCATGTGGCTTGGACTTTAGACAGGAATTTAGGTCGGTAACTGAGGATGATGGGAAGAAGAAACAGGACAAAAATTTGTATGAGGTTTAATTTTTCTAAATTTACACCTTCTTTAACTAGTCTTGCAAAGTGCAGAGCATGCTCCTCACCTAGGCATTTCAGCAACAGCTTCTGTCCCCTTCCTTGACCCGCATCTCTCTGTAGGTTAAAACCCACCGAACCTCTCCTGAAATCCAAGGAACAATTCCTGCAAATTTCAAAGGGAGCCCATCTGGAGGACTTGTGCACGTGCCTAGCTGTGCTTGGTCTGCATGTCCTGCTGAGCAGTGCCCTGGCCGGTGAACCTGAACTCATGTGGAAGAGGTGGGTCAGAGCTCTTGGGACAAGGGCTCTGGAGTGACCGCCTTCACGGCCAGGAGGAAGCTTTGCAGACACAACTCGCAGCAGAGCTGATGTGCCCCTGTTTTTGCAGCTTTGGCTTTGCTTACGGAAATCATTAAGGCAAGTATGTAGTGTAGAAATGTGCTGCTGCTCTCCTGAGAACCGACGTTCTACCAGAACAGCCGTTATGAGTGTCCTTCTCTCCCTTTTAAGTCTCAGTTTCTTTTACCTTCTGGTGCATTATATGGGGATGGGGGTGCAGACCCTTAGATCAGGCTGAACTAGTAGAAGAAAGCTTTGGTAAGTGAAGGAAACTATTTCTGTATGTGAAAACTGCTCAGAAGAGAAGACCTGGTGTGCATGCTGTACAGTTATCCAAGGTCAAGGCATCTGGGGTTTATCACTGACTTGTGGAGTACTCTTAAGGCAAAGCTGTTAATCCTGTTGTGCTAGCGGTTGATTTTTATTATGTTGGAATTCAGTTATTCATGTGTTAACGTGTCGAGGATGGCAGTCTCTCCTTTCTGTGATCAGGCGAGGTATGCGGCTCTCGCTGCCAGGCTTTCTTGCTTTGTGCTGTGATGTTTTGCACAGCGGTGCAGGCTAGCGATGACCATCATGTGGATTTGTGTTCCTCAGCAATTAAGTCAGCGCTAATAAACTCTTTGTATAGCGAGCAGCAAGCTTTCTGAATAACCTTAGTTGTCTATAAACCAGGCAGATCCACCATTCTGAAATTTAGAGAAAAATTTCAAGCTCTTTATTATCCAACTGATATTTTGAGACCTGTCATTAGAAGTTCCCTCCATTGCAATGCATGAATAATATAGAATCCAGATTTTCCATGGGTGTTTCTTTAATGGCCTATTCAAAGAACCGACAGACTTGGTTGTTTCACAGAGATCTGCAGAGTGAGGATCTTCTCGTTAACATCTGCAGATTTTATGGCATGGGAGTGAAGATTGTTTCAGTGTACTTGCTTTGCTCCAGCTAAGCTGAACATGGCCTTTCTCTTCATAATTTGGTAGGACACATCTGTTTTCAGCCAAAAACAGGATATGGAAAGCCATATGGAAAGGAGGAAAAAAACCCAGCCAGATTTGCCTTAAAGTTTGGTCCAAGTCTTGTGTCATTTCTTGCTTTGTCTGAGCTGGTTTGCCTGTTTGCAGTAATTAGGACAGCTGGCTAGGAGAGGTGGAACAGCATTGCCTGGAAAGCCTTGTTTTATTGGTCCCTCTTCCTCATTTTTCAATCTTATTACAAGTCAGGTCAGAAGAAGAGGAGATTAAGTATTTGCACTCCGTGTCTTCTTTATACGGTTTGCCATAAACATCCTAAAGCTTTGTGAAACAGCTGCAAAACAACTAGAACAGAAAGGACAGAGACAGGAAAAACCAGTAACGGAGCACCAAAGAGTGATCAGATTTTTTGTTTTTAAACTTGGGTCAGCTCTGGGTCAAGCAGCTTTACCCATCCCTCTGGGCACTGTGAGGTCTCCCAGTACCTTTGCTTGGATTTGTAAAAGTTGCCAGGTTCTTTGTGTCTGCTGCTGGGCTGGACGGGATTGCCGGGAAGGCAATGAGCTGTATAATTTATGTTGGAATGTCAGCATCTGAACAGGTGTAAAATTATGACTCCTTATCGTGGGCCGAGGAGTGAGATCTTGGGTTTCTTGGACAGTCGTGGTCATCTTTTGGCAAGGCTGCTTTTGGAGACCACAGAAAAGCTTTACCTGGGGGAGCGGGGCTGCCTCATTCTTTCAGCACAAGGCACCAGCAAAGAATGTGTTGTCCTTGTTCCTGCAAGGATTGGCTGATCTTTCTCTTCCTTAACACAGCTGTTGTGTTGGATTTATCCCACCCAGGGTTTTGTAGCTTGGGAACTGTGTGTGAGACGGCCAGCACCTCCTGTGCCTGTCTTACAGCACCGGCCAAAGGGGTGGTGTGACACTGGGAGATGGGGGAGAAGCAAACTCTGAACAGACTTTGTGTTCAGCTTCCCTTCCAAAGCGGGAATGCAGGGGTCTACTGGGTTGAAACATCCCGACTGCTGCTGCTTGCTAGAGCGGGTGCCTGCACTTGGATGCCAGAGCTGGGGCAGCCCCGGCTGGTGGAGGGGCGAGGGGGGCTATAGAGCATTCCCCGTGCGGGATGCATTGTTCCTCCAGAGAGACAGCCTGACCTTTGGTGGGACCCAACTCACAGGGCTGAATGGAGTGGCTGTGAAAAAGCGATTCCCAAATAAACCTGGGGGAGTGGGAGGGATGCCAGGCTGACAGTGGTCAGCCCCACAGTGGGTCCAGCTGGCAGCCTCAGCCCTGCCTGGCACAGGTTTGAGATGTGCCTGCTGGGATGATCTGAAATTTGTTACAGACTTAAAAGGGGAGCATGTGGGGTTTTTTTGTTTGTTTGTTTTCAGTTCTGTGGGTTTGGTTGTGCATTAGCTGAGGGAAGCTGTGCAGGGATGTGTGTTGATGAGCAGCAGGAGCAATGCATTTGGGAGCCTGCATCTGTTGCATGACGGGCCAGGTACCTGGAGGGGGGTGCCCATGGATGCAAAAGAGCTGCAGCCTGTTCCTCCTCTCTTGTTAGCTTATATACTTTACCCTTTTCCTTGTAGAGAGCAGCTGGATGTGAACAAGGCCTGCCCCACTTGTCCTTGTGGGGGAATCACCCTGCAAGGGGCACCAGCCCTTGTGCTGCAGCTGTATCTGAGAGGTAGCATGCACAAAAATGAGTCCCAGATGTCTGGAATCACATCTGGTATTAGTGTCCTTCTTTGCACAAGGTGGAAGGTAGCCCCATGGGAACACATTGGGGGGAAAAAAACCAAACCTCCAGCTCTGGGGTGTAGAATAATTGGGAGCCCTACAAGCATCAAACAGCCTCCCCATAGCTCAGCCAAACCTGCAAAGGTGGTTTCCCTTGTAGCCAGCCATCGCTGGGCTTTTCATAGGAAAAAGTTAACTAAGTGATTTCATGTAAAGCTGCCACAGCTCAGAGGTATTTACTTTGTTTGCAAAGTAATTCTGTTGCTACTGGATTTGTGCCAGGCATAGGCAGGGCGCAATGAGAGGTTTCCTTAAATTTGATGGTGCGGCTGCTGGAAAAACTTGGTTCATGGTCAGATTTGGGTAAGTTTGCTTAAAAGGGTTCACCAATGAGGTAGCCGTGAAATTCAGGCAAAGGTGAAGCATTTCGGGGGGGGGGGGGGGGAAGACATTTGATGGAGGAAAAAAGCATTAATGCAGGAAATCAATGGAGAAGAGGGAGTTTGTCCTAACTTGTCCTGGTGTGGCAGCAGTGGTCATTCCAGAGTTCACGGTATTCACTGCAGTAGCCACAGACAGTAAATAACACAAAATGTTGCTTTCTCCCAGCTAAAAGCAGTAGTGGCATTGCTGTGGCTGGAAAAAAAACCCAAAACAAAACAACACCCAGGGTGGGAAGAGAAGGTTAATGGTTTTGGTAGTCTCACCTGCTGGATGTGTCTTATAGCCATTGTGGGGAGGGGGTGGACAGAAAACCCCTCTACTGCTACCTAAATGGGGAATTTTTATTTTGTACATTCACTTGGTAAAAAGAAAAAAAGCAGTCTGGCACTGTTGAAAACATGTCCTCCCTGCTCAGCTAAAGTAGAAGTAAACCTGTCATGTTTTATGATGGGCAACACAGGAGTGGATAGAGTGACTTTGCTCCATTCCTGAAGGTACTAGGGGCATGGGTGGAGGGAACAAGCCCACCACAGTAGTGCAGCCTGAAGAGGACCTGGAAGGAAGGTGCTGCATAAAGGCACCTGCTTGCCAGTGCCCACCTGGCCGCTTCATTGCCTTAGTGTCCTCATCCTGCTGGTCTCAGTGACCTGCAGGAGAGGGACAAGGTGGCCATCTACTGTTGTCCTGGCAAGGCACATCAAAGATTATAGTAGATCAGTAACAAGACTTCACTGATTTTTACTGAAGCCCTTTTTTTTTTTTTCTTAAGTCTTATACTGTTACTCAAAACCAAAATGTTTAAAACTTTACATATGTACAAAATCCACAATATACACACAGGGCTTTGAAACCACTCTTAAGTATGGCACAGTGACAAGTCACAGATACATACTAAAGGCTTCAGTTATTAAAGCCTTTGCATAAAACCATGGGGGGGGAAGTCTCCAACTGTGCTTTCTTTGGTTGGATTGAAGCTCTACAAAAACTCAGAGCATTGCAGGTCTCAAAAGGACTTGCTAAGTCTTCAGAACTCTGTGCACCACCTGTCAATGCCTTTTTTGGGATTGCCTTTCTGCATGCCAAAAGTTCAAAAGAGTTGTTACACCAAGTCTCCTTCCAAAAAAGAAAAAAAAATATTCTAGTTCACCTCTAACAAGGTCCACTCTGCTGTAGCAAACAGGACAGCTGTAGAGTCTGTCAAACTGGGCAAAGCCATTTTGCCTGGCACCAGGAATCAACCTGGGATGTTGGGGCAGTGAGGTCAGGGTGTCATCTGTTTGGCTCAGTGAAATTCTTTACACATAAATAAGGTCTTAATTATGCACTGGTACTACAGCAGCAGCTGAACAGAGGTGAATGCATTCTCAGTAGTTAAAAAGGCCTGGTGCAGAGCTCTCCTGAGGCAGTGTGGTTCACTACCTTCCTCTTCCCCTGCAGTCAGTGGAAGGGCAGTGGCTGTTTGCCTCTTACGATGAGACCAACACATGGGATGGGGCAGCCTCACTGCAGGCACTGACCAGGGAGCAAGCTGCCATCTCCACCGTGCTCTGCCCCAGGTCCAGGGAGGACTGAGTACTACCTTCTTATAAGGTAACATAGTGAGACTTCAGTATCAGCCAGACACAGAACAGATTATTTTTAAGGCAAGCAAAGGACAACTTGAAGTTAAGTGGCATTGTGCTTATTCCCACCCCTCCCCTGAACAACCCCACATGCTTGACCTGTGCTGGTCTCATCTTCCTACAGCCCATAGTGCTATCACACCCATGGTAACTCCTAAACTAGATGCCAGTTTGTTCTTGGCAAGTCTGTTGCCAACAGCCTGATGGGCAGTTAGCATGGTTATCTTCTCAACTCCACTGGCAGGTAGACCAGAAGATCATTGCTGAGATCTAGATCTGTGAAGATCTCGTCCATAGTCCTGATTAATGGGAGCAGGACAAGAAACACAGCATGCAACAGGTCAAAGTAAGGTTAAATGCACAAACCAGGCTCCTTGGGGAAGGGAGAATGTAGTTTTAGTTACTCTAGGTCTAGGACCACAGTCCATCAATTGCTCCTCAGTTTCTTGTATCTGATCCAAGATGTTTTGTCCTGAAGAGCCAGTTGCTTTAAGTGCTACTGAGCTGGATTTTTGCCAAAGCATCTTGCCATCTGTGTGGTCTTCATGTATCTAGGTTGCTCAGTTGTGAGTCTTCAGAGAATTCTTCAGAGCAAATTTGAGATGGACCTGGGAAAAGCAGAGAGGGGGAAAAATAATCTAGTTAAATGCAGAAGATGAGTAATAAAGAATTCCTAAGAAACTCTCTGGGACACTAAGAACAGGTTTAGACAGTACAGGTTGGTATTTTATTTTGTCAAAGCAGCACTTTGCCCAGTAGCTACTAGATGAGAGCCTGAAGCAGGCATTATGCATGCAAGCAGGCTGCAAACAGAAACTACAGGTCTTTATGCTAGACTCTGCCTGTTCAGATCCATTCAGGGTGGACAGATGTTAGTAGACTCAATCTCCAAGTAGGGAACTGTAACCTTCCAGGGACTTGGCAGGAACGGAGAGCTGAGCAGCAAGTAATTGCTTGTGCTCTCTGGGAGGAAGGACAGTTTCCTAGAAACCAGAGTGTGTTGGAGCTCAGCTCTGCTCCTCTGCCTCATGCAAAAGCTGTACTACTGTGAGTAAGCAGGAAGAACACATCTGCCAGCAATTCTGTTTTATGGGGGTTACAGAGTAGCATATCAAAACAGCCTTTTTATTGTACCTGCAGGAATGTTGACTTGATCTTTCAAGCCTTGTGGCAGAGCAACAAGTTTTTGCACAGGGTTTTCATTCACAGAATTGTTTGCTACTGTTTGTAGCACAGCTTGCTGGTTTCTGCCAAGCCTGGAACAGTATCAGCTCGCATTTCTGAGTCTCAGCTCTGCAGCCCAAGAGGGTTGTGCAAAGCATGACTTCCACAGGGCTTTGCTAGCCCTAACAAGCACTTCCTCTCCAGATTAGAGGTGACAAAGCTTTAAGTTTACAAACTGAAATTTAAGAGAGGTCAGAAGGCTGGGCTCCATCTGAAGGAGACTATAATTTAGTCAAACGAACAGGGGTTCATTCAAAAGATGACTAGAGGCAGTCTGAAGCAATCAAACTGTCACTGCTGGGACCTGACTTACTGGAAGTCATCTCTGAGGACTGATCCTCAGCATCTGGAAAGTCCCCCCAGAGGTTAAGCAGGGCTGAGATGCTCTGGCAACAGCTGAGTTTGCTCTCTCCTGATCCAGAAGAGATTAGCACAGCCAAAGATGAAGTGTCAAGAGTCAGTCCTGTAACACCACGGCAAGTCCTCAGTGGTGCCTTACTCATGCAGTTTGAGCTCAAATTTTAATCAAGGCATTTCTTGGCAGCTCAAGGTCTCCTACCAGGCTGAAACGGTCTTTAAGGCAACCCCCTGCACTCCTAGCTTTCCCCTCTTTTACAGGGCAGTTAATAGATGCCTCTAATTAGCTCTCCTCTATTGCACAGATCTTGGGTATTGGTAGCACCCACCATGACAGCAAGCAGACAGGCTCTTTAGGCCCAAGGACTGTGTTACATTCTTACTACCAAGTTGGTGTAAAGGTACAAGATGACAAACCAAGATCAGAAATGATGATAACATCACCTAGTTAGTGATAGTTAAGGGGCATATGTGAAAATTCAGTCTAATAGCTGGGGATCTAGAGTAGAATTATTCTTTTTTTGAAAGAAAGAGAGGTTCCAGGAGTCTAAAGGAAAAAAAGAAAAGCTCCACTCATCCCAGCACAGCCACATGCATCAGACAGGATTTCTCTTTGCTGACTTTTCCCTACCTTTTTCGCCATTCCTCTGTGCACTTCACAAACCAGAGCTCTTTGCCAGGAGTTATACTGGTTAGCTGGGAAACCTCCACACAGAAAGCAAACCTAGGGGGAGGAATGAGAAGTCAAGAGGAGGTGCCTGTTGTCTCAGTGATTAACAAATAACATGTGAGATGGATTGCAGCTAATTCTAGGACAAGTTCTTTGATTTGACATCCCTCCTGTGGAGCATCTTGATATGCCATTAGCCTGTTGAATGGCAGTTTCATTTCCTGCTTTAATATTTTATTTGGGGACCCTTGCTTCTACTATCCCTATGTTTCATAGATTGTAGAAACCAGGATGCACAATACCTTAGAGATGATAGGTGATGCTTATTTAAAGCTCTGAGAAATGTGGGAAATTGTCAACATCAACTGTTGTTCTTTGACAGATCTGGGTTATGTTCAGAACAAGATTAAAACAAGATTTGGGAGTGCAGTACTACGTGCTTGGCACCTTTACCTCTTGTTGGTTGCTCAGGTAGCTTTCCAGTTAGAGATCTCAGAGGAGCACTACAGTGTTTAAGGAATTGGTGCCACCCTGTTACCGGTTGCAGTTTTAGGTCTAGCTGGTTGTGCCAAATCAGCACATTATGGCTGTAAATAGCCATACTTCTCTATGCTTCAGTATTTTTGGTGCAGTCAGTACTTTAACCCTTCAGGTGTGACCTAAACCATCTTGCAGTAGGCTAATTTAGTCCCCAAGGGCAGAAAAGACAGTGTCACAGTATTTAAATAAAGCAAAAGAATGCCCCAGATCTGACCTGCAGTGCCTGGTTTTGCTTAAAGCCTAGTTCACAACCTCACACTGGCATGTAACCCGCTCTGCTACACCATGGGGGAGCATTAGCTGGCAACACTAAAACCAAAAGACAGCTCAGGATACCAACTAAGTTCAAAACCCCAGCTTCATTTGCTAGATTCTGAATATTTCTCCTTTTGATTGAAGTTTTGAGCCAGCTCACATGCAGTCTAATGCAATTATTACCTCTGTTGCGTTTCCCCAGATTTCACGCGTATACGTCTGATATGCAGTTCCTGGGAAGACTTGGCAGGCCAATACCAGTAGCTCTTCAGCTCCTTCCATAGATCGTACCATGAATGAGATGTTCCCTCCCAGGTGAGCTTTATTTTTAGCAGTTCACCTATTTCTTCAGTATAGACCAGGAAGGTGTTAGTAGCGTTTAGGCCAATTTGATCAAGCCTGAAAGACAAGTAGAGACTCAGCATTTCTTTGCTATAGAAGCATGCCAGATGCTCATTCATGCCATGCGAGAAGTTAAACAGAGCCCTCGGAAGCTTATCAAGTGTTCCACATCCAACTCACCAGTTAATTACTGATTACACTAAAGAAAGTGAGCTTAGATAGCTGGTTCAACACAATGCATCATGTATTTGGCTCAGCCATCCTTCTATAGCTTAGGGAGGAATGACATGCCTTGTGTTTTTTCTGGTAGAAGTTAAAGGAGGTCAACAATACCTCCAGAGAGATGGGTGCTTTCAGACTACATCCCAATGGTAGAGAGGAAAAGCAAAACAAAGTACTTCAACAATGAGCTGTGAAGGCTAATATGTAGAAGACCGGGCACATCAAATTGCTTTCTCAGCAATAAATTATAATTAAATTACTGGATGAAAAGTTTATTGAATGGTGATGAAGTGAGGCTGCTAGGCTTGGGCACAATGCTAATGTAACCAGAGGAAAAAGAATGATGCCACCTTATCTAGTCCAGTGGCCTTCTTAGGTACATACAACAGGCCAGGCAACTTACATTTCTAAAGAAACAGGCTTAGAGTCTCCATTGGTGCCATGAAGGGTGACTGAGAAAGTGGGATCAGTCTCTCCCAAGCTCATGTAGCTGAATATGTGCATTTTCATCTGATAATGGTAGACTGGAGAGAAAGAGGGAGAGCATAGATGGAACCAACTTTGTTGGGAGACAACATTGCTCAGCATCACTCTGTGAAACAGTGTTGTCTAGCAAAGGCTAGACCCTTCTTTATTGAGACATCATTGATCGCTTTTTCCTGCCCTTACTGATTACACAGTTGACATTTACACAACTACAGCAGGTCCACTCTGTAATGGAGGGGTGGAGGAGGGAGTTTAGTAGGAGGGCTCCTCAAACCTACTGTTCCAAGGTTGAGGTGGTCTGGCAGGTATGACATGTGAACTGCAGTCCTGCTCAAAAGGCTGCGTGTCCTTATGGCCCAAGCCCTGTTGATCCCACACGGATGAAGTAGCACAGTAATGCCACAGGACAGCAATGCAGCCAGCTAACAGTGAAAGACTAACGCCTGGTGCTGCGCTGCTTTGAGGTGGTGCTACTCTTCCACCTCTACATCTTTCCTGACATTGACTTTGGGAGCCTGCTCCTAGATGAGACTATGTTCTTTCTAAAGGGGAAAACATACCTTTGAACGGCATGTCAGCTCTTGTTTTTAGGTACATCTTGCTGGTTTTTTTGTTCCATGTCTTCCTGGTGTTGTAGCCAATGCTGTTGCAGTGGTTCTTCCGGCAGCTCAGGCAGATGCCCTTCTTGAAGCGACTGGAATCAGCACATTGAAATGCAAAGCTCTGTTTGTCTTGGTTCACGAGAGAGTCCACAAAGAGGTGCACAGACCGCTCATGCTCACATTTAACAACTTCACCAATTGCTAGAGAAGCAGAGTTGCAAGGGATACATTTTGTTTAAGCATTTGTCACCCTGGCAGTTGGTAAGATGTAGTAAGCTGTGCCTTTTTGTAGCCTGACATAAGCTGACCATGGCCAAACTTGAACATTTTTCTAACAGCAGCAATTAGAGTGGTTAGTGGAAGACACCTGAAGAGGGCTGTTCACTTATTCCCTACCATGAAGGGAGCTTTAAAGAGGATTCTAGACCCAGCATAAGATGACCATAGTTTATGATCAGGTGTTAGAGTGAACATGCTACTTCAGAATTAAAAGCAGGTCTAGCTTCTAGCAACTACCTCCAGTAGTACAGGCAGTTTAGAAGGAAAAAGTAGTTTTCTCTGCTCTTTTAAATCAGATCACCCCCCAGCATCAACCCAAGTCTATTCATGAGGAGTCTATGCTGACCAGAGGCAAAATAAGTAATGAGAACTTACTCCCATAGGCAATTGCTCCCAAGACATCACTTAAACCGCAGCCAGGCTGGAAGTCTCCCCCATTGGGGTAGATGTCAACATGGCCTACAGGCATCTGGATCCCAATGCTAACACCTAGTGTTTCCCTTGTGTAGGTGTGAAGGACATCCACAAAGTTAGCATCATCAGGGGAGAGGCGCTTACTGGGGTCCGCTCCTTCAAACATAGGACCAGCTGGATCCAAGCCTGGTGTTAGAGACAGTACGCAAGATGCCAAGTAAGAAATTGGGTTATTTCATACAGAATATAGCCAGGAACCTGCTGCTGGCAGCCCTCCCAACCAGGTGCTACACAGTCCCTGCCTCATTGCTGATACTGTCCCCCAGGATGTCTTCACCCATGGGCTCCTGAGGGAACAAATGGAGATGGTCCATAGCGCTTTTGGTGCAATAGAGCCCAGTTGTAGCACCAGTCTGCTCTACAGTGATGGCTTCAGATGGCTTGTTGGAAGTAATGAGTCTTTGCTAGGTCACAGTGAAGAGAGATTTCAAGAGGCAGCAGATGACTGAACACCAGAAGAGATCTAGTACCCCACAGAGACCCCTGGTAGCCAAAGCTGCCTTGGTGACATTTAGTCTCATTTTCAGACTGGACATATGGAGGGGGCAATACAAGTTTAAGCAGCAGCCTGGTAAACCCTGCATCTGAGATCCCATGGTGGCTTGGGGACATTCTGATAACTTCTGAGCCTGACACCCAACCTGAAGCTGAGCCGTTCCCAAACTTGACTGTTAGGTGATTTTCCTACTTAACTAGATAGAGATATTTATTGCTAGGCTCTGAGGAATTCTTACCACCAGTGCAGTGTTTAAATGCTGAATGCAACCCCTTGTACCATGCCTTAAGTTCTCACATGTTGGAATCAGCTTTCCTCTGGAGTCAGAAGCATTCTCTTCAAGATGTTTTCAGAATGAGGGGCCAGGATGGTTTTGGGGTTTTTTGACCAAATATCCATCCAATGCTGACAAATAGCACTCAATAGCTCTTGCTTCCACTAGTTTATGAGCTATAACTACAAAAACAGTATCACCCACAGGCTTAGGATCTGGATAGTGAAAGCTTGAGCTGGACTTGTTTTGAACTCACATTTAACTTTAATATACTCAAGACTGGGTTGTCCTCTGAGAGGTTTTTCATTGAACTCCCCTACATTTGGGGTTCAAAATTAAGGTGCTTTCTCCTGTGAGGAGACCTGTGCTCCCTGCTGCTGCCACAAGCAGGAAACTTGTAATTTCTGAGTGAGCAAGCCCAAAACAGCATCGCAGCAACACAGGAAGTGAGCCTTTTTGGGGAAACTCAGTGCTGCTAAGGAAAGGTAAAAGATTGTTTAAAAAGCCACTTGCCTGTAATTCTGCCTATTGTCCCATGGACGTGGTTACCAGCAAAGCCAGCAACATGGGCACCCAGGCTGTACCCAATCAGGTGGACGTTCTCAAGCTGGAAGAGTGGGTTCTCCTGCAAGAAGGAGGGAAAAAAGATAATTTGCCCCCTTCTTTTTCAGGGCAGCTAGCACCACTCCTATCTGCGGGGTAATTCTAAGAGGAGTGTGGAGGGAGGGGGCAGACAAGCATGCTTTGTTCTTTATTTCACCAAGACAAGTATAAGAGTTGAACGGTTTGGATGGCACTTGTGGTTTGCTCCCAAAGTGCCCAGCTTCCAACCCTGTTTATGATATTCTTTAAGCAGGATCTTCCTTCAGGGAGCTGCCAGCAGACCTCAGCGCTGGCCATGGACTCATGCGCCAAGTGTAGCACCGTGGACCTGCTCTTCCACCCTCTTGCCAAGCTAATGCTGATTTTGCATGCCCAACTCCAGAGTTTAGGTGGCTCAGACAGGACTCCTAAATTTGAAGTGCATTTTAGCATCACTGAGCCCAATGGGCTGCAAAGCAGCATCTCCAAGGACAGCGCAGAAGCGCTCATGCAAGGGCTGAGCACAGCACCTTAGCTATGAGCCATTGCCCCAGCAAGCCTGGGGATTGGGATTACACCAGAGCCTTCCCCACTCCACCAGCCTGGGAGCTGGGGCATACTCCATTCTCTTGTGCAACAGTCCCTCCCAGAGCGTTACAACAGAGACAGTTCTTAACTCACATTACCTGTAACCAATCAAGCAGCCTTGCTATGCTTCTTCCAGCAATCTCGGTGTTGTTCACAGCATCAGTGTAGAGCTGGTGGGCAAGCGAAAGCCAATCCGCTACAACCACATTGGCATCCTGCTCCTGCTCCTGAAGAGCAGACACCAGGCTGCCCAGCCAGGTTTCAAACATGCCGCTCATCTAGAAAGAGAAATGCAGGTGTTAGTTTCCAGCTCACAGGATCAAGATTACACATTCACAGTTAACTTATTTATATATCATTTACATATTCTGCTCCAGCTGTATGCTGCTCCTCTGCAAGCCCTGCTACTTCTCATCACTACACTAATGGTGTAAGAAAAACAGGTTTTGAGAGACTCTGGCAGTAGTCACCTTGCCTTTTAAGGCAGGAGGGAAGAGGCATTCACTACATGCCACCTTATTGCTCTTTTTCTCCAGTTCCAGAAACTCTGCTAGATTGTAAAACTCTTTTCCATCCCTGGCACTGCTGTTTGCCTAAGCCCTGGCTGAGCCAATAAGACCCCTTATGCCACATGCTCTGTCACATCAAATGCAGAATAAAGCCTGAGGGTGCCTGCCTGCCCTCTGCTTCTTGAGCCAGGGGACCAGGCAGCAGGAACGGAGGCAGCCACAACATCTGCAGGTGCACATCAAGCCTGGTGCCACCTTCCTGGCGGTGGGTTAGTTGGGTTCTGGGGCAAATCTCAAGTTGCCTTTTGTGATACAGCGAGTTGGGATTGTGGAGGGAGTTTTTTTGCTCCACAGAGCTCAGGTGCACCTCCTGGGAGGTCACAGCACTCAAAAGGTGAGAGGTTGTCCCTGATCCCATGTATTTTAGAGACGTGGGGCAGTTTTCTTTCTGGGAGCGGCCGGCTCAAGTGCTGAGCATTGCTCAGAGTTGCACAGGATCTACTCACCGTCCAGCCGTGAATGATGAGGAAGGTTTTAGCTGTCACGTTGAAGCCGCAGCCCTCCAGGCGCTGGCCTATTATGAGCGGGCAGCCGTCCTCCTCAGAGTCACGCGTGGAGCGGAGATGGAACCTCACCTGCGGCTTGGCCGTTGACACCCGCTCCCGCCCCTCCGCCAGCGGCTCCGCGATGGTGCCATCTGCACAAGCAGGGGGAGGAAGGGTCAGCAAAGCGCCCAGGCCGCAAAGGCCCCCACCGGCCTCCAGCCTCACCCAGCCCAGGAGAAAGAGAGCGAGCGAGAGAGAGAGAGCCACCCACCCCCCGTAGGAACCCGTCACGCGTGGGCCGGCGCTCATCCACCTCCTCCCGGCGGCACGGCCCCCGCCGCGCTGAAGCAGGTAACACCGGTGCAGAGGAGGAGGACAAGACTCCCCATGGCTGGGGCAACCAGCGGTGGCGCCGGCGGGCGGCGGGGCCCTTTAAGGACGCGTGCGGGGCGGTGCTCGTGGCCCGATGGGGCCGGGCCTGGTGGAGCCGGCCGGTAGCGCCGCTCTCATTGGTCACGCCTTCCATGACGTCAGCGAGAGGCTGCATGGGAGGGCGGGCTGGGCTCGCGTGGGGGCGGGCGGCGGGAGCGCGCCACGTGAGGAGTGCCGCGGGGGCCGGGGTGCCCGCGGGTGGGCGCGCGGCGGGGCACGGTGGGGGGCTGCGCCTGCTGCACGGGTGCCGCCGTGGGTTTGTGGCTTTAGGCTACGCCTGGGGGAGCCCTGGGCCTTTGCCACTCGGGATGCGCCGGGCGCCGTGGGCGCGAGGCGCTTCCCGAAGGGCATCACCTGGCTTGCTGCCTGGTGACTTCTGTAGTCGTATTAGTGATTCCGTCGTTGGTTTTGAATCCTCCGTTGTGAAAAAGTATCTGTTTATTCCTTTTTTTTATTATTACCTTTATTTTTGCCAGTTACAGGTCCATCACAAAATATTTCGGTTTATTCTGCTGCCATCTCAGTGCGTGCAGTGTGAAGGCAAGAGGTGATGCCATGGGACATGCAGCTTTCCTGGTCTCTCTTTATTCCCCTTCCTCGGTGCTCTGGCTCCTTCCCTTTCCCTCTAAACCTGCAGCAGAAAGCCAGGAGGAGGCACCAGGGCCTGCGGGGAGAAGGCAGGGAAAAGGTGCAGGGGAACGCCTGGCAGAGATGAGGAGGAAAAGATTGAGGCCTAAACCCAGTCAACAGCAAGGGAAAGAATGGGAAAGCAAGTACAGGAATTGCTTTAGCCCTCACTGATGGATACTGATGGAGATAATTGATCTGACTTTCCAGCAGCGCTTTCCCAGAGCTCTGAGTTCATTCCCTGCACCCCTCCAAGCCTTGCTCAACCTAGCCACCTCCCAACTCCATGTAGGTTGGCAGGTGGGCTAGATGGTCGTTGTAGGTCCCTTCCAACTGAAATATCCCATCCCATCCTATCCTATCCTATCCTATCCTATCCTATCCTATCCTATCCTAAAAGCTTTTCTGATAGTTCTTGTGTGTGCAGCAGGTTGTGGCTGGAAGTGCTACTTTCCTCCTTTTGGGGTTCATTCCCAGAATCTCTTCATTTCTGACTACATGTTCTGGGAGCTAGCCAAGCACCTCCTGTTTCAGGAGGCTGGAGATGATACTAACTAACTGCTGCTCCCCAGCGAGCCTGGGTTTGAGTGGAGTGTCCTGTAGGACACAGCCTCTCCCACAGCCGTGTGGTCCCTCTCAAGGAGCAGCATCCTGACAGCAGCAGCCTAAAAAAGAAAGGACAGAGATTTCTCAGCTGCTGGCCTGCAAGCAGATTTACTCCTGCAGGAAATGAATCAGCTAAGCCTTATTATCAAACGCTTCATTATTTCAAAAAATTCCTGGTGCCAACAAAGCCCTGCTAGACTGCCAGCCACTGCAACATCTTCTCATTCTTCCTCCCCTGCCTTTGCATTCAGCTGTTGTGTCCTCCTTTTGTCTGTGCAGAGCCAGGCTCTGGGAGGGGGTTCTCCTCTTCATCTCTGGCTTCCAAGAATGACAGTAGCAGTGAGAATAGCTTAGCAACAGCAAAGAAGGGCACATCAAAATAATTCCTGGTTGCTTTGGCCAAAAGGTGATGATCATTTGGGGAGATGCTCAGGAACTGTTGTGATGGGCATTGTATCAATGTGCAGAGTACAGCTTTGCACTGATCTCTCTGTAACCCTAATGGCCTGGAGAGAAGGCGGCTCCCACCCAAAGCTGCTTGGAAAATAACAGTTTGTTAAGCCTAATAATTTTAAGGAGAAATTCCTAGTTTTGATTAATTTTTCACTGGGAAAGATTTCATAGCTCCCAGATGGAATTTTTGGATATTGTAATAAGTAATAAATAATAACCCAGGGTGAAACGGATAATAATCCATCTTAAAAGAGCTGGAAGCTCAATATTTACAGCACTTGGAGGGACGTTGGAGGCTTTATCCCAGCAGCTGGTGTGAGTAGGGCAATGCCCGGGGAGACAGTGGCTGTTCTTGGAGGCATTTTTCTGGCTCTCTTAATCTCTCCCCAGCTCCATTCCCACTGTGATTTCCTAAAGATCTCAGTTCAGTCCAAAAGCAGAACAGGAATGTTTTTGAAATCATTTTTATAGGAAACAGGAAAATAGCCTGCTCAGCTGTAGTCACAAGCCCTTTGCAAGTGGGTGCCGAGTGGCTGGGGCCGGTGTTGATTTCTGCTTCAGCACCAAATGTGGTGAGTCAGAGCAGAGCCATGAGATGTGGAGGTAGAAAGGATGTGAAAGGAGATAAGCTTCCTTCTCAGTAGCAAAAAGCTAAAATCAGTATCATATGTAAATTAATACGCCAAAATATTTAAAGGTCTAGAGTCTGGTGATGATCTCAGGGAAGGATTAGGCAGGTTTCTTCATTGGCATCATTTAATTTGAGAGGTTTCCATGTCCGTGCGTCTGGCAGTGACACTTTCAATGCTGCTTCCGTATGAGCAGAACATCTCAGACCTCAGTTATGGCCAGTATGTTCTGCAGGAGCTTGGCATCTCTGATAAAAACAGGCTGTCGCCGTCCTGCTCACGGAGACTGAAGTCGGGAGCCTTCTGCAAAATAATTGTCTTTAATGCTCCTATTTCCTTGTCTTTAAAATGAGCATGGCAACACCTCCTTTCCTTGCAGAAATCACAGCAAGAAGTATGAATCATCAAAGAGCTGAGCATTAAGGGAAAAGGGAAAATCCTTCAGCATCACACAACCTCTTTAAAGACCTGCAGAGGTAAATTCTGGTGTGAGCATCCATGGAGATCACAAGGAAAATAAACAGCAGCCTTTTGCATGAACAGCGCTGCTGACATTGCATCCCTCATTCTCCCAGGGATGACCTGCTGTGGGAAGAGCAGCAGAGAGTATTTTGCTGCCCGGAACAGGGTACCGCCACCTCGGTGAGCGGCTGCAGGAGAGATTTGCACAGTACTCCCACAGCTGAGGTTGCATGCCATTGCGTTTGCATCGCTAGGAAGGAGGCAGTGGAGCACTTGGCTTGAGTGACCCCTCCTGATGGGGAAAAATTGTGGCTCTTGGGTTCGTGGGGTGCTTGTTGCTGAAAGCAATGGAACAACAAGAGTCAAAGATGTTCCTGTTAGGGATTGCTTGTTTGCACAAGCCCAAGATTGATTTTATTGCTTTAGGTGAGATATTCAGTGTCAGGGAATTTGCTGTTCTGCAAATTTTTAATTCCACGTTTAGAAACCTGAGAGTGTTTTACACACCCTCCATTCTTCCTGCCTGTTTTTTCTCTATTTTATTTCTTTTTCTCCAATGAAGGAGGGAGTAGGATTTGCAAGATAGGAGGAGGGGAGAGAAAGGGATTGTTCTCTCTCTCTCCTTTTTTATTTTTTTAGCTATAAACCAGTTTTTCTTTTCTGTTATAAAACACAGCCTAGGCCGTAGAATTTAATGGGATTGGTGTTAGTTTCCCTCTTGGCTCCTTCTGCCTAATTTGTTTCTGAGATGATGAGAGAGGAGGGGTGGAGATGGGGCTGAAGAACAAACTGAGGGAGGGAAGGGCTGCTTGGATGGCAGCAACCTCAGGGTGCACTGAGCTGGGGTGAGGGCCTGGGGAGGGCCCCCACAATGGGTGGGCGTGCAGAGCTGGCTGCATCCAAAGGGTCTGCGGTCCTGGAGAGGCAGCTCTGCAGTAAAACAGCATCCCAGGTTAATCCTTGCATCACCTGGTGCCTGCTCAGCCCAGGACCTCTTGGTTTGTCATCATCCCATCATGCCACTGGTTATTTTATACTTAGGGCTTCCTGCGGGGGGGGGGGGGGGGGGGGGGGGAAGATGTTGCTTATGTGGTGCAGCTTCTGCTTGGGATACTTTTGTTCTGTAAGCATCAAACTGGTGTGAAAACAGGCCGTGGTGTCTTTGTTTCACAGCAATTCCTTACCCCACAAAGTCTCTCCTCCCCTCCTTAGCCTTTCAAATACAGCCCCTCTGTGAACATGCTTTATAGGACCAATACTTCATATCCCTCGACATATCCTGCTTGCTTCCAGAGAGGCTAATCTCTATCAGGTTATGAAATCAGCTCACATGCTTCAGTGGCATTACCCACTATTGATATCCCCCCCCCATTCGATCCCTGTTGAGCTCTCTTTGTTGGAGGTAACCCCTTCTCCTACTTCTTCTAAGCTGATTTCTTAGGCCATATCATTCAAGTCTCACATCCCCATGGTATTTAGATGTAGTAAAAATGACTGGGGGGAAAATAAATGGCAGTCAGCGAGCCAACTAAACTGTCTGACTACTAATGAATGGTCCTGTTAGTTGCAAATTTACTTTACCACAAAGCCCCCAGCATGTAATCCTTAGATGAATGCCTTTGATCATGAGGGAATATTTACAGCTGACCCTGCCGGCAGTCTGCAAATCTGCAAAGGGCCTCCTGTCCCACATTAAATCCAATGGCATCTGTTCCTGGGTTCTTAACAAGCACATGCTCTGTTGGTGCAATGTTTGGGCTGTAGCACTCGTGGATATGTGGATACCCTGGGCCTTGAAGAATAAATTCCCACATTCCTGTGAAATGCTAATTCTTGTGAATGTTGTCACACAGGCAGGAATGTTACAGTTTGTACCTGCCTCCAGGCATCACCATCCACAGTGAGGTTTCCAGAAGGCTTTGATCCCCGCTGGCTGCCCCCTCCCCATGTTGCAGATTATCTTAAAATTTTACTGAATCCTCCTATATTTCATGTTTATCTAACAGCTAGTTATAAGAGCATTTTGATTTTAAGGAGTTAACCTCCATGTTAGAATTATGTTAGCACTTATTAACCAATGACATCTGAATCGCTATGCTGCTTGTTATCCAAGACTGTTACTTGAAGTCCCTATGCTATAGACCATAATAGCCTTAGTCTTTACTCTCTAGACCATAACCAGAGCACCCAGGTTCTACTGTGGACAGTAGAATCTGACTGATGGTAAAAGCCTTGTTGTAAGCCGGCTAGTTTTGAGAGTGCTGCAATGCTCATGCCTATTCCCTGTGTCCAAATGGACAAGGGTAATTCAGCAGCTTGTCATTCCCAGCGTGTCCTGTGGTATGTGAGATGGATCCAGATCAGTTGGCTGCTTTGTGTCAGACAGGAGACCCAGTGGTGGGCAGCAGGCCTGCTTCATCCACTCTGCAGACAAGGATGTCTTCAGGGCTGTGTCAGAGAATTATGTATATTTTTTTCTCTTCTTACACCTTTACCCAAAGCCTGTGCTTTTCCATCTAAGCCATATGAATGCCAGGCATGTTTGGGCTTGAACATGGACTTGGAGCCAAGCCTGCTGGCAGTGCAGAGGTGTTGTGGGTGGCCAGGAGGATGTTTGCTTCTACTCTTTTCTGAGGTCCTGTTTTGGTGGGGGATTGGAGAAATGTCTCAGAAGTTTGTGATCACTTGACCCTTCAGATGGTAGATGGTGAGCCCTCGGTGGCACTTCTGCTTTAACTCTCCTGCATCCAGCAAAGGGAAAAGATTAAACAAAATAATAAATTATTAACACTGCACCCCTGTGTTTTGTAAGTGGAGCCTGGAGCTATTAGAGTCCAGAGAGGAGTTTGGCAGGCAGTTGTTTGGTTTAGGGATTGCTTTAGAGCGCATATCCTTATCTAAATGCTTTTTCTTTAGATCTGCAGGAATATTTGGCCCAAGTCTGGAGTGGATGTGGTAGCACATCAATGAGATGTACTCTACGCTCTGCTGGACTGCAGCTCAAGAGGAGACCGTAAGACCTGGCAGAGCAGGCAGTGGCTCTCCTGCCTGGTCAGATGTGTCTGTCAGACTGGGGCGCAGCTCTGTCTTTGGGCTCATTTCTGGTAATTAGCAGCTAAAAGGTCTTACAAGTTGTCATTTTGGCAGAGTAGTTATATACATAAACAATAAGCTGACATCTCCCCCTTTGCCAAAAGCTTCCTAGACTAAATCCCACACCAGTCATCTAGCGCTTCATTTTCAGCACTCCTAAATCCACTTTAAGTTGATCTCAGTGCCACTCAGGCTTTCAAAACTGATCCTGTAAATCTGGATGGACACAGAAATGAGGAACCTCTGAGCATGCCACTTAACTTCCCAGTGGCCTACAGAAAAGGAGTTATTTATTACACCCAATTAATTTGTTACTTACTTTGGCAAAGCCCCGTAAAAACATAAAATGTTAGTTCTCACCATTATTGCTAATTTGCACCCAAGCTTTATGGTTGCAAATCTCAGATAATTCTTTCTTCCAAGGCTGTTGTTGGGTCAGACAGCTCATGCACGCGCTGCCTCTGCAGTGTTGATTGCTGATTTGGCTGGTGTTTAGGAGATCCTTCAGCAGTGTTTTACTGTGATTGACATTGAATGGGAATGGTATTCTCAACCACAAACAAACTTTTATGTGTTATCTTCTGTTTTTCAGAAAAAGTATAACAAATAGTTTGGAGCACAGAAATAAGCAGCACAAGACGATGCTGTGTATCATCAAGGTCAGTATTGTTTGTTCTCCAGCACCCTGTTTTTCATTTACCCTCTCCTTTGAAATTTTTGCCTTCTCAAATCTGGGCAGGGCACAGTGCTGGGATCTTCCTGAGACAGGGGAAAGCCTGGAGCCATCCTTAGAGATACATGGAGCCTCTGTTTTCCTCAGATGTTGGCTTCCCTTATACTGACAATGTTATTCATTTCTTTTTTCACCAGTTTGCGCATTTAACTTTGAGAACCCATCAGTTATCCCATCCCTGAATTCCTCTGTGTCTCTATGAAAAGGGCATCCATCACATCAGTTTGCAAAGTGTGCAACATGATGATGGGAAAGAATGAGATGTCCCTGAGGATGCTGGTCCCCCACTGGGCTCTGCTTTGCCTTCTGGCTGTTTATTCCTAATTGCCCAACTTCTCCCATTTATTGTGTTTGTTGAGTGCGTGGATCGTATTGGGAAGAGTCAGTGGCTCTCTAATTAATTAAGAAAAGCTTGGGGCATTTCTTAGTACTTTGTACTCGTGTTACTGCCTGTGATGTATAGACATTGCTGATATTCATTCCAGGAACTCCTAGTCCAAGGACAGACAGACTAAGGTCAGGGCACAGGAAAAACAAGAGGGTTTTTCTGTACGGGCCAGTTATATCCTGGGCTGCATCACTGGCAGTGTGGCCAGCAGGGTGAGGGAGGGGGCTCTGCCCCTTTGCTCTCTGATGAGACCCCCCTGCGGTGCTGCATCCAGCTCTGGGGTCCTCAGCACAGGAAGGGCACAGACCTGCTGGAGTGGGGTCAGAGGAGGCCATGGAGATGATTAGAGGCTGGAGCACTGGCTGAAGAGGGCTGGGGTTGTCCATCCTGGAGAAGAGAAGGCTCTGGGGAGACCTTACTGCAGCCTTTCAACACTTAAAGGGGGCTTAGGAGAAAGACAGGGACAGAGCTTTAGCAGGGCCTGTAGCGATAGGACAAGGGAGAATGGTTTTAAACTCAAAGAGGGGAGATTCAGGCTATATAGAAGGAAGAAATGTTTTATGCTGAGGATGGTGAGGCACTGGCATGGGTTGCCCAGAGAGGTGCCCAATGCCCCTTCCCTGGCGACATCCAAGGCCAGGTTGGACAGGGCTCTGAGCAACTTGAGCCAGTTGAAGATATCCCTGCCCATGGCAGGGGGTTGGACTAGAGGGACTTTGAAGGTCCCTTCCCACCCAAACCATTCTGTGATTCTATTCTATGAATCTATTATATGTTTTGTATAGCAAGGGTGATATGTTCTAAGCAGAGCATGACGTAGGAGGTGTGAGTAGAGAGCTACTGGGCAGGCAGGACAGGGGAGCAGCAGCGGCCCTGCCCAGTTTGGGGTATGGGTGCAGGATTCATCCTGCTAACCCACTCCCCATGCATAAAGCACCTTCCTTGCCATTTGCGATGCAGCTCTGTGGTCTCTGCCTCCCATCCCTCGCCCGTGCAGTTGGTGTCACATCCCCGCACATTGCAGGTCCAGCCCTAAGCCATGGGGTGGCTGACGGCCCTGGGACAGGGTGGGAGCTGGAGGTATGCTGCCTAGCAGGGCCCTGTGTTCAGCAGATGCCTGCTGCAGCCCTGCCTGGCCATCCCTACCCATCATATGACCTTCACCAGCATGTGACTGGGCTGTGCACGCTGGAAAAACCATGCGGAGAAGAGAGGTTGGAGGTGAGAGGGTGGCTCAGCTAGAGAGGATTAGTAAGCATGGACAGATAAGGAAAGCTTTGAAAGAGGGGGCTTGTATCAGAGTTGTTGCAATAGTAAAGGAGGAGGTAGCTGGATGATTGGAAGAAGGAGGGAAGGAGCCAGGAGGGAGGGATGACCTCCGAAGTGACATTTGGGATCCTAGTGCAGAAGTCTGTGTCTTGTGGAGAGGAAGATGTTGCAATTGCCAGAGTGGGAGAGAGCAGAAACGTGAGGAAAATCCCTGACAATAACAGCAGGAAGGAATGAACACAGAAACCACACACCGGGATGATAAATGAAAATGTGTTGCTACAGACATTATTACATGTGGAAGAGAATGGATGTTCAGGGCTGTAGCTTCTTGACATGGCATGAGCAGAACCCTGTCTGCTGGCTGAAACTTTTCCACAGGTTGTGTTAATAGGCATCATCCAGGCTTGTTTCCCAGGCCCTGTGCAGATTGCTCCCTTGGCTCAGCACAGAGAGGGCTTCAGGGGTGACAAGGACAGGTCCTGCCCCAGGTCCCTCCATGCTGTGCCTGCCACCAGGGAGGTGGAGGTGCAGAAGCCCCTGGAAGAGAACAACAGGTTTGACTGGTTTATCAGCCCAGATAAAAACCAGATCCAGAGGAGCTCTTGGCCCGGGCAGCCGCAAAAAAGAACAGGTAATAACAGAGAAGAAGGCTTCTGTGATCCATTTTGGTTAGGAGGTGCAATGAAACAAAGAGATGAAGTTTGAGGCAGTGTTTCATAGTACAGGGCACATTCAGCTTTAGAAACATTGACAGGATTCACAGATCAAGAAAAGCTGAGGTTGTAAAGGGCCAGTGGAGATCTAGAGCAACCACCCTGCAGCTCAAAGCAGCATCAGCGTGAGCTGGTTGCCCAGGATATTGCCTCTGGCCAACCTGCCTCACAGGAATAAAAAAAAAAAAAGGTTTTATCTTATGGTGAAACAGAATTCCCCATATTTTAATTTGTGCCCAAATTGTGGATGCAAACTGTGGGCAATATCCCCGATTCCAGGGATATTTTTTGGTTTAATTAACCAAAAGCACGCTTAAAGCAGTATGTCTTGGTTATGAGCTAGAGAGGTTAGAGCAAACATAAGCCCAGGATTTAATTTATCCCAAATAGTGTTTGTGATCAGGCACTTATATGATGTCTTTATTTACTGCCTTAACTCATCAAGACAATTGGCTAGTCCGTTTCTGGCAATTAAAAGCCATGAACGAGCAGTCATAGACCTGCACAACCTGCGTAAATGGTTTGCTGGCATGAAATACACTGAATAAACACAAACTTCAGGTATGAGATTATTTAATCACACAGGAGATTTATTTTACTGGTGGTTCCCTTGCTGGGCGTGCAGGGGGTAGATGAGCCCGTAGCTCTAGGACAATATGCCGAAAATGTCAAGTATTAAGGCAATATCACAGATTGCTGTGTTTTTTTGTGTTGATTGTGCTCCTGGCTGGCTGGTTACCAGCAGCGGAGGGAAGGTGCTGTGCCTGCTGCATCACACTTCAGCAGTGGTGACAGTAATGACAGACACTCAGCTGTCTAGATGCTGAGCTCCCTCAGCTGTTTCCTCACCCCTGGGCTGGGTACAGTATATACACAACAGAAGTAAGCAGACTGAATAGATAACCTCTTCTTGTAAAGAGTTGCCTGTGTTTTAGGCCTCACATGGAATCAAAAGTGTTCCAGTTGTTCATGTTTTAATGATACACTTATGATGATTTATATATGTACACAAAAATATACATATATAGAAAATAACTTTCTAATATCTGCTTAAGTAAGGAACTTTTGGCTCCCTATGGAAGCATCTTTTCTTAAAAATCACAGGGAGGAATATATAACATAACTGAGCTCTTCAAGTGACCAGGACAGAATTACTGATGCAGAGCAAGACTCCTATAGTGTCTTGTCCTGCTGACGGTGGCCAGTCCATCTTCTGGAAATGCATCTTCTCCTTTTCCAAGCCCACAGATCTTGTTCCTGGAACTTGCTGCCTGGGTTGGTAGATTTTAGGACACTGTTGTGGAGAGTGGCTTAGCTGGAGAATTCACCTACCATGTGTCCAAATGCCACTGATTTGCTGCCCATGGGAGGAAAAAGCAAACAGTGGGAGCAAGTTGTGCCTCTGGAGGAGCCACACATCTGGGAAGGGGAGTGCAAGAGTCCTTAGGCTGGTCAGGAAAGAGGATTTCAGGGAGAGAAGGTACAGGCAGCTGTCTGAAGGCTGGAAAGCTTCAGTGTTTCCAGCATTCAAGCTGTTTTCAATTTAAAATGTCTTTGTCTTCAAGATTTTCTGCTTTAGGAACCATTAGGGCAAGCAACACATTTATATGTAATTTTGTGAATGACAGTTAATATCCCCACATAACCCTTGGACTCCAAAAACTAGGTCTGTAAGACATGCCAAGAAATCTACAAAGAAGTTTGAGGGCTTGGCTTCCATTCCCGTGCAAAGAAATCGTCAAACCCCCCTCCTTCACACTTCAGATATGTGGTGTGTTTTAGTGAGCCAGAGTTAAGCTTGGCCAATCAGCCCCAATGGATCTGTCGCAGGGATTTTAGCCCAGACCCTCCTGTTGCTCCACCTGCCCTTCCGTTAGAGATTCCTACCCCCCAGCAAGGCAGCAGAGGCAGGTGTGTGCCTGAGCCGACAGCCAGGCGCTCAAGCTGTAACAGGGCAGGGGCTAAAAGTAATGCCCTGGCCTCTGAACTGGCTGGCTTCTGGGGTTGCTTCAGTCACATCTGCTCTGGCAGTGGCTGAACTCCAGAGCTGCTGGAAGGTGAGCAGTGGGTCCTACAGCAGGAAGCGAGCTCTCTTTTTTGGTTCCAGATCTGCTGTGAAAATATATCCCTGGCCAGTGGATCATCCCTCATCCTTGAGGGATGTTGGCTATGGAGGGTGTTTACTGATTGTCACTTGGGATGACGTTTGGCTTGGCAATTCCAGTAGCAGTGATAAGGGTGCTTGTTTATTCACAGCTAAAGCCACACAAGGACTTACTTGATACAACATTCCTGTATCCAAATGCTCCCCTGCTGCCTGCTGGGCTCTTCCAGGGCAGGTGAACAAGTGCAGCCTCCTTCCAGCCCCAGGAGGACATCCAGGGGAGAGGTGTGAAGCCGACACATGGTGGGCTGCTCGGCAGAAAACTTGCAGCAGGAAGGGTGGGAGCATCTTTGCCACAGAATAGCCTCTGGCCTCGTGGTTAGGATGTGGCTTTGAAACCTCTCACAAGAAGAAAATAGAAAGTGGGTCTCCCACATGCTGGGAGTGCGCTGTGTGGGTAAAAATGGGCACGATCGCTTTCTGCAAGTTTCTACCTCAGGAGATGGTAGGCACCTTTGCTGCCCTTGTGGTGAGCCCTTTGCAGGAGGATGCTACCAGCAGGAACTTCCAGAGCACAAAGCAGAGGAACAGTTTGGGTCTGAACACAGTTGGATCTTGCTTTCAGTGCCTGCTGAGAGAGTGAGGTCTTCCTGGGCACGCACAGCACAGTCACCAGGGCTGGGTGGTATGGACAGGGGAGCCTAAGAGGGATGGCACCAGGGGAGCTTAAGTCCTATAGAGTTGAGATTCTAGTAGGATTAGGAGGCAGCTGCCTCCTATGCAGTTTTCAGGAACATGATTTTGGACTTAGGTGCCTAAATTTTCTCATTAGGATCCAAAAGCTCTTTTCGAGTCAGCTCATGCAAGATAAATATCCAGCACCAGGGGAATAATCTGGGTAAATCTCAACAAGGGCACATGCTCAGCTGCCTCAGCCCTGATCTCAGCACCAGATATATGCTAGGCTGCCTCTGAAAGCAGTTGTTAACCTCCCAACAAAGATGAAAATATGCATCTCATTTCCTGACACCATCCGCAGAAGCTCCTACCTCTACACTTCCACCACTGCAAGCCCTCAGCAGCTGATTGTAAATGTGGTGACGCAAGTTGAGGCAGACTGAAAAAACCACTATGTCTGCGTGGCTGGGTTCCAGCAAAATGGCCTTTATTGTTTATACAAACTATTTATATATCTTAGACAGTGCAGGTGTTAGACCCTGATAGGGTTTTGTGTCCTTCTTCTTGCTTGCTATTTGCTGTTGCTGTAGGTGCCCGTATGCTGCGGTTCTAAGTTCCGATTCTTCACACCCTGTTCACATACCTGACAATTTGTGGCTGTCTTAAAGGTACACGGATAAGTCTTTGAAGTCAACTAACTTGTCTGCAGACCTGCTGCAGACCCCAACACGTAAACAGTTCTACTTGTCGGGAAAACAGAAAACATAAGTAACAGAAAATGTGCCCCGTTTATTTTGGATTTAATTGAGGAACACAATGACCATGTGATAATTCCCATCATGTGTCAACTAACATTTCACACCTCTCTTCCAGCTTTCTCTGAATGTCTTGTTGCTTCTGTGCTCTACTGCTAAGAAGAAGCTGCATGTGAAGGTGCTTCCCATGGAAAGGCCAGTGTCCTCCACTGGCAGTACATGGAAGTAGGTATGGAAGAGAGTCCAGAAATGACAAAGGAGAGTTGCATTCATGTGCCCTGTGAGAGGAGATTCCCACAGTGTGTGGGGAAGGCTACGCAAGTCTTTGAGGAGCTCAGCTTTTTTGCTAGTTTTAATTTATTGCACCTGCAAACTTAGTGCTCTTGTAAATGTTACTGTTCTTGTTTCATAGGAAGGAGAACTGAAACAGTGTTGGAAGTCATTGCTGAGATTGCTTTTTACATATTTACTGTTTACTCGAAGTCATGAGACCCCAGAGGGAACACTTTTTCTTGTCTATTTTTCTCTAGTAACGCTTGACTTAAAAAGGCTGTCATTCATGGGTGCTGATCCTCCCTCACATTACCACTGCTCTGAGAGGGTTGTGTGTACTGAGCGGCTTCTAATCCCTTGGATGACGATGGAAGCACTAATTGGTGAAAATAGATCTCAAATATCTCAGAGGAAGCATCTGTGCCCAAAAGCTAGTGAGTTCTTGTGAGCATGGGCTCCTGACTTTTTTTTCATGGGAACTTTCTATATAAAAAGAAGGAATAGTATTTGCCTGCATCCCAGCAGGTTTCCCTGCTTTGAGATCAGTACATAAAAGTTACTTAGAGACTTTGTAGAAAGCAAAGGCACACTTTGAGGCAGTAGATGGAGAGCTGCAGTGACAATTAGAGCTCTACAGTTTCCAGCCACATAAGTATCTGCGATAGTTAAAATATTTTCCTCCTCACATCTGGGTGAAATTCTGGCTTCCAAGCTTTGGGGATTTTTACCACTAAAGAATCGATCCAAGAACAGCCTCCTGGTCTGAGCATTTGCACAGGCAGCAAGTTCTTGCTCTGCTTATTTCTAAGCGCAGAACTGAACCTGTAGTTGTCCGTGCCAGGGAGGTGCCTGGACAGAGGGTGCTGGCCACTCGCGGAGGTGTTTTTCTTGTTTTTCACTGTCAAACTTTCCTCAACAAGCCTTTTGCTGAAGCTGGGTGCCACTTCCAAGAAGCCTTTTGTTTTTATTGAACAGCTGCTTTATCAAATATCCCAGACAGTTCCAGTTGCGGACGCAGCCTAAAATGGGGCAAGAAGTATCATTATTTTCACAAGCCTCTGATTTATTTATTTATTTATTTATAGGAAAGGCGCAATAAACACCAGTTGCAGTGCGTAAGGATGGATCTCTGCGGTGTCTCCCAGGCAGCTCTGTGAAGCGACGTGCTCCCCTCCCCTCATCCTGAGCTGCCACCTAGCTGCGGCCCGGGGCCCTGCTCCCTGGCCTGGGCTCAACCCGCCTCAGCGCTGCCTGCCCCCGGCTTTGCCCCGGGAGCTAACGAGGCCGCGGCCCCGCCGCGGGACCGGTTTCCCTGGGGGGAAGAGGCCCTTCCCTCACAGCAGGGGGCCCACCGCCATTTTGCGGAGGTAGACCCGGGGCTGCGGGGAGCCCCGCAGCGGTGCTTGCCTGCCCTCACGTTCCCGCACGCCGGAAGGAGGACGCGGCCGGCGCACGGGAACGTTCTCTTTTCCAATCTCATACCCGCACGCGAGGCTGTGCCGCCCTGACCGGCCTCTCGCTTGCCCGACGGTCCCTCCGGCCACCCTCTGTCCCACGCTCGGCGCCGCGCTTCCGCGACGCTCCCTGGCCCAGATTCCGCCGGCGCTCTCGCGAGAGCTGGGCGGCACCCTCTTCCCCGCCGCCGCCCTGAGGTGAGCAGCCATAGCGGACGGGCGGGCAGCCGGCCCTATCTGGCCTCATCCCGCCCCGGTCGCCTTGGGGAGGTGCTGAAGGGGTGAGGGCTCGGTCCGCCTCCCCGGACGCCCTCGGTATTTGCGGGGCTGGCGCAGGGGGAGGGTGGGATGGCGATGGCGGAGCTTGGGGGTGGCTGGCGGCGGTGAGGTGGAGGCAGGCCCCAGAGTGAGGTCTTTCTTAGGACACCTTTGGATCAAGCTGTGAAAAGAAAGTGTAACTTCTGATCAGCCCCTTCAGTCGGCTGTCGGCGGTAAGGGGAACGATCCATGTTCTGTGTTAGAAGCTTCATATTGGTGGGGTTTTTAATTGCTTTTTTGCAGCTGAGCTCCCAAAATGGTGCGCTACTCGCTAGATCCGGAGAACCCTACGAAATGTGAGTTGTTTTTCGTGAGCGTTCGCGTAGGACGTCCCTAAAGCCATTGAGGTTTTAATTACAAAAGTTAGTCTTCTTTCTCTGCAGCATGCAAGTCACGGGGATCCAACCTACGGGTGCATTTCAAGGTAAGTCGTGTGCGTGTTGTAGGAAATGCAAATTCATTTGATACTGCTTTTTTTGGTTTTGTTTTTTTTTTCAGGAAGTGTATTTACTTTTCTGTGTCTTACGTAGTTACTTAAGGGTGGGAGCTTGGTTATGGCCCACGTTTGCTTTAGCTGCTTGTAATGGTTGTTTTCATCCCCAGGATCAAAGCCAAGATGATGTATCGTATAGCACTTTCTGTCTAATATAGATAATAAGATACAGTGGGAAAATAGTTGCAGTGAATTTAGTAGGAGGAATCAGGCCAGTGTTAGATGAGAGAGTTGTTTAACTTGTCTAATTCTGTGGTTGTTTGAAAGGAACGTCGAGATTGTCCAATTGTGCTGCCTTTCAGCATGACAGGGGCAGTGGTCATGGGGGCACAGGTTTCTCTGGGAAAGGTGTAGCTTGAATTCAGGACACGTTGAGTGAACCACAAACCCAAAGCTGAGCAAATGCTTTACTGCTAGGCGGTATATAATGCAGGTGGAGAGAGATTTCACTTATTTTGGTTAGTTTTGGGTAGGATTATAATTACTTTTGCATTTAGTGTGCTGCTTTAAGCACTGATACTTCATCTCTGATTTTTCTTTCTGAGCCTGTTCTCTCCCCTTTATAATTCCCTTGCAGAGATAGTTACATTGTGCATAGCTTGCTTTTGTAGCTTGTTTTCTCATTGCTTCCTCTGAGGTGCCATATGTGACATTTTAGAAGGAATTTATCCTTTGGGTTCCCGCTTTTTTGGATTAGCAGCCAAAGAGGAGCTACGAAAAGTATAAATACTTAAAGTTCTTTGTTTTGCTGGTTGGAAAGATATAGCCATCAGGTAAAAAAAGAAAGATATGCTAGAGATGCAAATTCAGGAAAGGAAGACATGCTGAGGGTTAGAAAAGTAGGTAGCGTAACCCAAAAAAGTATTGTTAATTATTCTTCATTCTTTAATTTTATTTTTTTTCTGTGAGTGCTTCTTTTAAACTGAGTTTGTAACAAAAAGAATAGGATCCAGGGAAGAGAGAGGAGCGCTTTTACTCGCGTTGTAACTTGGAGAGATGTGTTAATAGGAACTCTGTGTTGCTAGAATACTCGAGAGACTGCCCAGGCCATCAAGGGCATGCACATTCGCAAGGCCACCAAGTACCTGAAGGATGTCACCCTGAAGAAGCAGTGTGTTTCCTTCCGTCGCTACAACGGGGGAGTCGGTAGATGCGCCCAGGTGAGGTCCAAGGTGAAAATGTGGGATGGAGAATGTGGCTGCTTGAGAGAGAAAGATGATGTTGACATGGCGTGGAGAGTAGTTTCATTATCACTGATAATGTATTAAAATGTAAGCAGGAAAGAGCTACCCTTAATTCCAGTGCAGCAAGTATTGCATCTACTTGACCGTCAAGTTATTGATCAAATTTAATTATTTTGGTATGCAGCCTTAATAAAAGGGGATGTAGCAGCACCTTAACGGTATGTAAAGGGCAAGTTGTGCTGTACTGGCACAAAACCCCAACCCTTTTCTTCTTGTAGGCCAAGCAGTGGGGCTGGACACAGGGACGCTGGCCCAAGAAGAGCGCCGAGTTCTTGCTGCACATGCTGAAAAATGCAGAGAGCAACGCTGAGCTCAAGGTAAGCTGTGTAGATGTTACTAAATGTAAGGAATTGATGTCATGCTATGTCTCAGCACTCCAAACTCTGTGTCTCTAATGTGGAGGGCCAGATAAGGCCTGTTTTGTTGATGAAGCTGAGTTGTATAGAGGTGTACCATTAGTGTGAGTTAGAATTAGGCTTTGTGTGTGTGGGTTGAGTTAAAATGTGAGTAAGAATTTTTCACAGGGAGCTAGTTTGTGCGTGGTTATCAGCTGTTTAGAATAAATGTGGTTTAGAGCTCTTAAAACCTACAAAGTGAAATCTGTGGGCTCTTGGGTCAGTTTGTATCTTTGTAATACACTCTGTGTTTAACTTGATAACCTCGATGGTGGTGATGACTTATCTTAGGACACCTTTGGAATAACCATGAAAAGATAATTCCTTCTGAGCCATTGGCATCGTTGAAAATTCATTGTGAAATGTGGAAGAGTGGCTTGTGTTTCTCTTGACTCCTGCCATGCTCAACTGCTTTATTTGCCAGGGGTTGTTATTTACTTGTTTGTTTGTTTTGTTGTTGTATTTGAAAACTCACAAGTTTGATTTCCCCTTGCCCCGTAGGGTCTTGATGTGGATTCTCTGGTCATTGAGCACATCCAGGTCAACAAGGCTCCCAAAATGCGCCGGCGCACCTACAGAGCCCACGGTAGGATCAACCCCTACATGAGCTCTCCCTGCCACATCGAGATGATCCTCACTGAGAAGGAGCAGATCGTTCCCAAGCCAGAGGAAGAAGTTGCTCAAAAGAAAAAGGTGCCAAGCATCATATCCTTAGTCCTCTTTAGTGTCACTGTCAAGAAATCTGAGTGTTAAGAACTGCGTTTTTCAACTGGAAGGGTTGCTGTGATGACTATCTTAGGACACCTTTGGAATACCCATGAAAATAAGTTATTTCTGACAAACCTCAATATTTATTGTAAAGAAAACGTTGAGGACTTGGGGGCGGGGGGAAACACCCCTTGGTGATTTCTATTGCCCGGGTGGTTTGTTCTGCCCTCCCTCAGGGCAGTCGTGGTGAATCCCTGTGGTTCCTGTGTGCACAGTGGTGTGAGCTGTTAGGATAAAATTAGAGTTGACTGCCTCTAAGCAATGTAGTACTTGTAAGTCAGTGGCCTTACATGCAAGGGTGATCGTTTTGCAAACAGGCGAAGAAATTTCCAGCAATTCCTGGTACTACTTTCTAAAAGGTGCCTGTAAGCTTGGTTGTAAGGTGCTTTGGGAAGATGTAGATATAACGCTGTTCTCATCTCTTGTTTTTCAGATATCCCAAAAGAAGCTGAAGAAGCAAAAGCTTATGGCTCGGGAATAATTCTACTATAAGAGGTGTACTTAAATAAAATTATAAAGTTAAAAATTTGTGTGTGTTCTGGTCTGTCGAGGCTTTTGCTGGTGGTAGTGCCGGCAGCTCTGCTCAGTCTCAGGCCCGCCGGCGCCTGACGCGGGGCTGCGGCGGGCAGGGGGAGGTGTGTAGCTCCACCGTGTGGGCTGCTGCTGGCGGGCGCGTGTCCTTCGGCGGTAAAGCGAGGGGATTTGAAACGGAGCGAGCCGTTCGTCTGCGGGGCCCTGCGGTCGGGCCCGTACCGCCGGCACCGGGGGACTGGCGGGGGAGGGGCGTGCGGCCACGTGACGCGCGCCCCTCTGCCTCCCATTGGTGGCGAGGCTAACCGGAAGCTGGGGGGCGTTTCCGGTGCTGCGGCAGCCGGTAACGGCGCTGGGTCGCTGGCGAGTGAGGTGAGTGCAGGGCGGGGCCGGGTTGCGCCCCTGAGGGCCCCTCCGCGCTCTGTCGGTGCCCGGGCACGGCTGCCCGGCTGGAAGCGGCTGCCGGGCGGCCTCGCCTCGCCGTTCGCTGCCCTTCTCTGTGGCCGTAGCGGCTCCGTTAACCGGGAGCGGCCGGGGCAAGGCCTGGAGTATCACGGTTCATGTTGCGGTGTGGGGCACGTTAGTGTCAGCGCGTGTTTGGGAGAACCTCAACGATTCTGAAGATATCTGAGCTCCGGTCTTTGTGTCACCGGGAAGGGGAAGCGTCGCTGTCGTTTACCATACTCCGGGGAGACTGGCCCGGCTGCTGGGGAAGGTTCTAAGTCTCAACGCTGGCTTACAGGGAAACAGAATTAGAATTATTACATAAATCGGCTCTTCTAGACTAGGTCATCCTTTATGAAGAGGAGGAAAAAAAACCCAAACCCTTTTGTGTTTGTAGCCTTTTTTTCCCCCGTTTCCATAATAGTTGACTAATGAGTGAGTGAAACATAGCAAACAGACCAAATGTGCTTAAATTTGCGATGTCATGCATGTTCTCTCTAATGACCGTCACATATGGTGGCTTACAGAGAGAAACAAAAGCTCGAATCACAAAGAAATAAGCTTGCTATTAAAATGTGACCATTTGCCCTTTTACTAATTTTTTTCTTTTCCCCCAAAAAAATTAACTCCCTGCTAACCAGAGGGCAGCATCGCCAAATCACAGAAGAAAATAATAAATTGTATTTTACTATATTAATACTCAGTTGTTCCACAGAGCCTGGGGCTATAAAAAATCTTTAGGATAGTCTAAAAAAATCCCAAACCCTGAAACTCTGATCCCAAACAAATGTGTCTTCGTTCTCCATCCCAGAAAGCTTTTGTTTTGCTTGTTAACTTAAGAATTCAGGTGTCAGCAGCCCAGAAAGGAGGAATGTGAAGGGCAGAGTGTATCTTAATTTATTGCTTATCAGCACTGAAAGGCACAGCTCTAATCCTACTTAATTCCTCTCCCAGTTGCACCTTTCTGCCCCTGTGCTTTGGTTTTCGACTTATTTTTTTCCTTGCAGACTTCAGGCTGCCGTTTTTGGAGAGAGGGAAGGACTAATTTTCTAATAGGTTGGCCAATTGTCTGGGATTGGTGTGGGATCAAGTGATTCCTCCTGTGCAGGAGGAAGGAAGTCACCTATATTCTCCTTTTCTCAAACCCTGTCTAGGATTCTCTTTCCCTCTCCCGCGGCCCTGCCCTTCAGTGGTAGCAGGGCATTAGATGGATTGGAGTCCTGCCATTTCATTTCACCTTAAATAAATAGAGAATGAGAAAAATAAACCTTTTGGACCCTCTGTTATAGTGTAGTAAGAACTGGGCTAACATCTGCGGCTCGCTGCTTAAACCGTTTTTGTGTGATTTAAGCAAAAATGCTTATTTATTAACTTGTTTTTCTGAGTTCCTGCTGTAGGACTGACAAATTAATAGCAAACTCCTCTTTTGTTAAAATGTTGAGAACATTTCCTTTGTTCAGGACTTAAAACACTGGAACACACAGCATTTTTGAAACTTTAACAGTTAATATATAATTAAAAAATCTTTCACATTTGAATATCAACTGCAATCTATATTCATTATTTAAGTCTGTTTTCTTAGTTCGTGGCATGCAAACGCTGTCATCCTAACTTGTTGGTTTGTTTCCCTCACCAGCTTTGTTGCAGAACAAGAGGAAGCCATGGTGTGCATTCCCTGTATTGTCATTCCAGTTCTCCTCTGGGTCTACAAGAAATTCCTTGAGCCATATATCTATCCTGTTATCGCACCTTTCATTAAGCGTGTATGGCCCAAGAAAGCCATGCAAGAAACAACAGCCACAAAACAAGGTCAAGGAGGCAGCACTGGAAACCCACAGGCACCTTCAGCCATGAAAAGAAATCAGGAGGACAAACCTGCCATTTATAAAGTAAGATTAATGCATTTAGCTAATCAGGGAAACTCCAGATAAAGCACCCAGTAGTAGTTTGGGGTGGGCACCACAAATGAGTCAATAGTTGAGTGTTTTTACAGATGTTTTTGTGGCTATTTTCTTACGAAAGGAAGTTGCTGGTACTAAGCCAGCAAGAAATACTTCAAGACAGCTTCTGGTAGGTCATGGAAGGATAGAGAATTGCACCTGTTTGCTGGAACTGTTAATTTCTGGGGTTTTTTTAATGACTGGCTGTTCTTTCAGAGAAGGAAGAAGTCAAATAATTGGTACATCACACCAGATATGTGAAGCAAGATTAAAAAAAACCCCACTCTTCAGCCAGCTCTGCCACTCATAATGGCAAAAAATGTTTAGTGTGTGTAAAGAGTGCATTTATTATTTATCTCTTCTAACAAAATGTAAAGATTTGTGTATGTTGTCTCTGCCCTCATTCCCCCATCCTGCCCTAAAGCAATAATTATGTGTAAATCTAGAGAGACACCACCACTTTGGCTCTCGCTGCAGATTTCTTCACAGATCTTCACTGGCCTGGCTTGTAAAAGCCATTTTCAGCTGTTACTGTTTTGAATGTGTAGTCCTTTTTTGTCATCCCATGAACGATGCTGTCTTTTATTTGCAGTTTGAAAGCAATGGCGTTGCAAATGGAATTGCCGTAAAGAGATCCACAGAAGTTTCTGACAAGAAAACGGATTAAAGGAATTAATTCCTAAGGTTTTTATTCCCTTGTGTCCAATATGAACTGGTGATGTTTCTCTCACTTTGGGACTTTTTTCTTTGCACGTTAGCTGAATAAAAACCCTTATCACTTACAGGAGAGGCTCTCTTTTGCCACTAAAATGGCAGCTAGCACATTTCTTAAAGAACTTTAGTTTTCAACTATTTTATATTATTTTCCTCACTGGAACTACTTTTCATCTATAACCTATTTGGTGTGATTACAGTTTAGGTTAAATAACTTATGAGTAAATCTATCTTTGGATAACATTACTAACTGCACTCCTGTAACTTCTCACGGATGTTGTGTGGATCGTGTAGTAGAGAAGATGGGGATTGGAAAGCAGAAGTGAGGGAAAGTGGCCATGCTAGTTTATGATCGTTTTTGTCTCCATATCTTTGGATATTTCACCCATATTGTTACACCAAATCCTGCCCTATCCATCAGAACTTCACCTGGGAAAAGGTGGATGTAATTGTTGCTGTGGTGGGTTGGGTTTTCTAAACCAATCAATCCCCACCTCACCCTAAACAATAAATTCCTCTGCTACCACTACTGTCAAAGTTCATGCTCTGAATCTGAAAGCTGGGAACTTCTGGGGGTCTGAAATCACCTTGCAATGAGAAAGGAGTAAACCACCAGAGAAAGTCACTCTAGAACTGAGGTCATGCATGGCATCTTTCAGATAGCTATAGAAATGAAGATTTCTTGCACTTCTGAAGCTGAATGTATGTGTTCTTACACTGTAAGCATTGATGAAAAGATTGTCCCTTCTGTGCTTCCTGTCCCAGGGCAGGTAGCTTTAGCTGCCATTTGAAAATGTTGGGCTTCTCATAAACAGGCCCAAGTTTTGGAGTCTTATATTCACCTCTAACAGCTGTGAACATGACGAAAAGTAGAGCAAGAGCTGTACTGGGGCTCCTTTAATTTGTAAATGTATGCAGTTTGTAAAGTTACATAATTAATTATTTTGAGTTATTTAGGATATTACACAAGGAAATGCATCAGACAGTAACGTGGAAAATAAACTGTATAGTAAATGAGACTGCAGGCTGCACTAGGCTTCTAGCTGTGTGCCAGCACCATATTTAAACACCAGGCTTACTGAAAAGACTGCAAAAAGCAAAACGGGCAGATAATGTGAGTAAAATTATATCTCTGTGCTTTCTGGAATGTGTTTCAGTACTTGTATGAGCTGCAGTTATACAGTAAGGTGAGTAATCTACATCACAAGACTTCCCTGAATGAGGCACTTCATGGGAAGTCCTGGCAGGAGATTTGTGTTGCAGCTCTTCTGTTTGTATTCTTTTCCAAGCTTAGGTCAATAATCCTATTGTGTTGTGAATAGCAAAAAATCAGGTGAAAGCAAAAGAATTGCCTGAGCCTGGGCAGGGAGATCATCTGCTGGGATGGAAAGAAGTGCACAAGGCCTTGTTCAAGAAAAATAAGTAGACAGAAATTAAGGAAATCCCCATGTAAGAAAACAAGTTATATAAAGTAAATTAATTTTAACTAAGAAAATTTCCATGTTTGTTACTCACTAAAAGCAAGCTTTGCAAAAGGACTTGGGCACCTAATGATGACAGATAGACATATACCAGAATTTACTAGATTGAGTAGCAGCTTCGTGTACACTGAAGACTTATAGAAAATTGCAGAGTAGGCATCCTCAGGGGCCAAAGTACTTCTGCAGATCTAGTCCTGAGATCTTCAGCATTAACACTGTCTGGTTTTGTTTAAATACTATTGAGGAAGAATGAAGAAATCAATATGTGAAAATATTTGAAAAATTATCATTGAAATCTACTAATTTAAAATATTTTTTCTTTATGGGAAGGTCTAAATGTGACGTGTGATGGCTTGCAGAGGTAGCTGGATGCCAAGGACTTAAACTTAATTGAAATACATCTTTAAAAACCAGCAACTACATGCAAAATATTCTTAAATAAAAGCTGAGAAAGTTTTATGATGCCGATCATTTTGATGGACCCGATTCTGCAAGCAAAGGAAATTCTGGCAAGTTAAATAGAACATGATCAGCCTCTAAGGATGTCTAAACTGATAATGAATTTTGTGCAAAATGATCTTTATTTAGATGTGTTTGTAGAGCACAATTAAATTCTATCCACAAAGCTGATCTAACGACAGGATTACAATATGCTGTTATTACCCAAATGTAGCAGTCACGCCCCAGGCCTCTGGGTGCTGTTGGGCATGCTGCTGAGGTTCAGTTCTCAGAGTCATTCCTTCTTCACCTCTGTACAATGCAGAACATTACTGCTGAAAGAACAGTCTTTTCAGAGGCTGCAGGTAAAGGAAATGAAATTTAAATTAGATTTAGATTAACTAAATTGCCATCAATGAGAACTAATTCTGTTTCATTAAACTGCTTGAGACATGAAAGAAGGGATTATCTTTCTTGTGCAGTTTTCTTGATTGATAGAACATGCTTACTGTGATAAATGACTTAGTCCCAAAATAGGATTGCAATCAAAGTTTGCATTTTATTAAGCAAATAGAGGCAAGCAAACAGCACTGGGTGCGCCGGGAGTCTCCGCTCCACCAAGATGCGCACTGTACAAGATTTATTTTTGGTTTATATTTCCTAAACTAATACATATTCATAGCTATTTCTAAGAAAGGGTTGGTTTATGTAAATGGATCCTTGGAATAGGCATGTACTTCATGGCGCATGCTCTTTCTATCTCCGAGGGTTGTCTTAACTCCTATCTGGTGGTCGGTGGATGAAGTCAGCAGTCTTCCTCGGCTCACCCTTAGGATGACCCTAGATTTTACGCATGCGCCCTGTAAACTTCTCTTACTTAACACTGTGCGGTTAGCAGCCAAGCCAGTTTTAGCCAGCATATCAGGGTGTGTAACCAGATGTCTTTTGTAAGATACAGGAACTAGCTATGTAGCCAGATGTTCTTTGCAAGATACAGGAACTATATACATTGATCACTCTGTTTTTCTTAAGCGTGTGGTTATACAAGGGTATGTAAGACAGAAGGTTACATTTCATCATGCGGTCCTAGCATTGTTCTATATTGACACGAATCAAATGAACACATTTCACACTTACTGAACCAAATCATATTTTGGGTTTCACAGACTGCCATTATTTCTGCCTTTCAGTGAACACAACTGCAGTAGTTTAATTGAAATGGTCTAGAAGACCATGTTTGCCACAGTGATTCTCTTGCTTTGGAAACCTTTTGAGATCATAGTGCTGTAGCTCTCTTTCATTGTTGTATTTGAAACATGAGTTCTTTGAAATGCTATGAATACATGTATTGATATGTAGCTAGATGTAGCAACGCATGTATTTTCCACTTCAGAGATGGAGGTTACCAGAGGCACAAGCAATGCACTAAGCAGGACCGTGGCGTTAAATCCTTCCTCCCTCAGTCACTTGGTCCAACTTTCTCCAGTTACCTCACGCCTTACTGACGAACGGCGGGCCACAGGGGCTGTGGTAGCCAGCCTGTGTCCCCAGCCTCCCCACCTTCTCGAGAGAGGCCTCTTACCGGCAGGAGGCCGCTACTCGGCGGAGCGGCAGCGGCGGCTGGGTCGCCTCATAGCGGACTGCACTTCCCGGCGTGCCCCGCGGCGGAGCCCGCCCTCAGCCCCTGCCGGCGCTGCACGCCTATGCCCTGCGGCGCGTTGGCGACGCGGGAAGTGGATGGGGGTCGTCGGCAGTGTCCCCGCGGCGCGCGGCTGGGAGCCGGTGGAGGGGCGCGGGCCCGCTGAGGGGAACGGGCTGGGCGGCCCCGTGGCGGGAGCTCTCCCGGTTTGGCGGGTTGAGACGCCCGTACTGGTCGCTTCCTGCCGAACGTCATTGTGGCGCGGTGCCGCTGACGAGGTAAGCGGGGGCCGCGGCGGTACCTGCGAGGGTCGGTCGGTGGGTGAGTGAGCGGGCGTACCTCAGTGGCTCTGCCCCGGCTCCCCTCAGCGCCGGCTCGGGTAGCTGCTCTGCTGGGGCCCTGGCCCCGCTATGTCCCCGCCCGGGCTGGGGGCTGCGCGTCCCCCCCCCCCCCCCCCTCCGTCCCGCCCCGCTACCCGCTGTTAAGGCTTTGGGGTCCCTCCAGGGCCCTGAGCGGTGCCCGCCGCTCCTTCACAGGCGGTCAGAACCCGAACGAGAGAGGGTCGTACCTCTCTTCCTTGTTCTGTACTCTTAATGACATTTATTAATAATGGAAAGACTGTAAAATGGCTTATTTTCCCTTCTGATTTGGTGAATCAGAGGGTTTTTTATGGTGTTGGGTGGTTGCTGCAGGGTAACGGGTATGCTCAGGCTCATGCTGCCTCCGGGTTACTCTGGCTGGTTTGTTTTCATACTTCTGAAGGGTGGTGTTTATGGAGAGTGGAAAATGCTTTACTTAAAAAGAGTATTTTTATCTTAATTGACATCAGGTGTTGTCTTGTGTGCTTTTGTGCCAAAGACTATTTATTATTTTTTTAATACTTTGTGTTGAGTGTAGCTGGTTCATCAAGCTGTAATCTCGTTTCTTTCCTTGTGTGTGTCATTATCCCATGCTGGGCTGCAGTTGTAATCGTTTGAGGTATTTGTAGAAGTAAGCAGACTGCTAATATTTCCTGCATTGAGCACTTTCTGAGTGCAGAGCAGTGGAACAAAGCTCCCGGGTGGTTGGGTCCAGTTTCCTAATGCAGGCCACTGGGCTGTGCAATCCCCCATATTGTCAATTCTCAAGTAAAAACTGTTGAAGTTGCTCTAGTTGGGGTGACTTTAAAAGTGTTGGTGCTCTTCAGATGGCCGGGAGCTCAAGAAGGCTGCCTCCTGTCCTCCCCTTGGGCTGTTTCTTCGTGCTGCAGCTGCATCATCAGAAGCCTGTGGACAGCCCAGGGAGCGATGGACCCTACTCGGCACTCTCACCTGGCTGAAGCAACCATCAGCTCCTCCTCTTCCAGTCCTATGCTGACGTTTTACTAGCACAGCTTCTAGCGCTTAGTATTTTGTGATAAATTCGATATAAAAGTATTTATAGCAAATTAATGCTAGTCTTTAGATGGTTCTGCTGCTTCCACTGATTTTTACCAGATGAGTAGGAAGATCACAGGGTGTTTTTAACATGCTGATGACTAACAGAAGATACTAAAAGTAAATTCTGTTTGGTTGCTGATGAACTGTTGTCAAAGTAGATGCCTAAAGATGATAACTGTATTTCTTCAAAGTGTATTCCCTAGACACAGGGGTCCTCAAACTTTTTCACCAGGGGGCCGGCACGCGGATGAAGTGGCAGGCAGTCATCTGCAGCTGCTTGGTTTCCCCCCCAAACCCTCGGCAGGGGGGTCTGTAAATACCGGGGGCTGGATTGAGGACCCTGGGGGGCTGTATCCGGCTCGCTGGCTGTAGTTTGAGGACCCCTGCTCTAGAGTGGAAAGCCTGTTGCTCCTTGGAGGAATTGCACGCTTTGGCAAGTATAATTTCATTTGCAGTAGACCCTGGAGGTAGGCGATATAAATCATGATGTGCAGTATAATTTAAAACTAAGGATATATACAAACCAGATTTGGCCTTCTGTACAACATGCATTTTTTATGTTGTAGATAGATTTCTAGCAGTAGGAAACATTTAAAGCAGAGACAAATGGCTCTGTCGTAAAAATATGCATAATACCCAATTGTGGGAAGAGTACAGATGCCAGAATAATTGTATAACTATTGAAATATAGTGAAATATACCAGTATTAAAAAACCCGCAGACCTTTTAATGAGCATCTGAGTATCTCTTTGAAGCTTAAAAGGTAGTTGAATTTTTTTTTGAAACATCGCTTTGGACATTAGGCAAGTTTTATTTATGTCTGAGAGTGAAATGGGGAGTCTTCAAAACAAGATTATCATTCACCACAAGCATAGATTTGCTTATTGGTGTCCAGTGCTGTAATGTAACATTTTCATATTTTTGAGAACTGTGTATCAGATGTTTTTCTTCTGGGGCAAAAGGTTGGAACAGTTAAAAGGAATGGCGTTTTTACATCAGGCTTTTTTTTGATCTCTTGTAACTTTACAGAAAGACAGTTTGAGCAAGCCCTGCCTCCCCTGCCATGAGTCAGTAGTTCCAGTTCAGGACAAGGCTGTGAAGGTGACTAGTCATTCATCTGAAATAAAATATTTTGACATAAGCAAGCAGGTATCTCCTTTGGGATCAAAATTTGTAGTAGATTTTATCGCCGCAACAGTAACTTGTTGGTTAGTGATTATATGTTATTATAAAGAATGAAAGAAAATGTGTGCTAGGTTCCTGTGATGGCACTGAGAAAATACACAAGCTGTACATCTTGGTCTTACTTACAGAATTTAGTTTTTTATTTTTCTGTCACCTCCCTTTCAGAACACTTTATTAAAAATCAGCAAACTATGGCATTGCCGTTGGGTGAACTGGCAAAGACAAAGGTGATTTATAGCATCTCTTGTTGAGCAGTTTGGTCAATGACCACAGTGTCTGGGCTTGCTCACATTTGATTTCTTCTGCTTGAAATACGCTACCTAAGAAGGTCTTGAAAAACTCCTTTTTCAGCTGTGAGCAGGACAAGTGTCCTGTAGATGGGATGTGAAGTAAGCAGATTGTGCTCTTCAGAATTAGGCTTTTATTGACGATTGGCTCCCACGTAAAATGCATGTGGAAAAGGAACTGGAACAGAAAACATAGTATATCATCAGTAGTTTTTTCAGCTGCTGTTTGCCTTCCCTATGAGAGGCCTTCTTTGCCTGCAGTAAATCTATCAAGATTAATCACTTCTGCTATGTGCAAGACTCTAGGCTTCAGTGGAACCTCTAAGGACTGTACTAATGTCACTGCAGTGCTGCTTTGTTCAGGCTCTTGCTATAGAAGAGGAAGGCACTAGAACAAGTTACCGGCTAGGAGGACCCAAAAAGATGCTGTGTGTGTTCATCTAGCCAAGTAAACAGTGGACAAGTCAGAAAATTGATATTGAGAGCTATCTAAAGACCTTAAGATGGGGTTTTCTTTATTTTTCTTGTATTTGAGCATTTTGTGGACTGCTTCATAATTGTGTATTTCTTATTGTTGTCAAAGTACATCTGTCCTTAAGGTATTGAGCTTTAAGGAAACATACTGTGGTACCTGGTAAATGGTTAGTGTGCTGTGCTGGTGCAGAAATGTATTAAAGGGTTGTAGATATGGCAGAGACTTTCATGCCCCCAGACAGTAGCCATCAAATTGGTAGAGTCTGAAAAATAGTGGGTAGAGGAGAAATAGAGAATTTGACCAATATCTAGAAAGCTATGAAGGGTAGCGTTTGCCCCCAGGTTGCAAAGGTTCTCTAAAAGCTTGTCTGTTTTATTTTTTTGCAAAAAACATCTTGACTTTCTCCTACTTTGCACAAACATTTTTTTTCTTGTGGTGTGTGTTTTTGTCTGGTTGGTTTTTTTTAAAAAAAATTTTGGTGCTTGTATGTGGCTGAACACTTTTATTGTGGAAGAGAGGTGTGAGTAAAGGGGATTGGAGGAAGGAGTGCTCACCATATATGCAGTAGGAAAGGGGAGGAAAATTGCAAATGGGGACAGTGAAAAGTGAAATGAGCAGAACAGTCTTTCCTGCATAATTCATTAACTTAAAAACAGTAGGAAACATTTTTAATTTGTAGTTATGAAGACTGCATTTATTCCGTTCTGAAATCTCCCTAGCCGCTTGGTTATATGCGGCTGGTGTAGAAGAGAAGGTGGATTCTTAATAGTGGTTTGATTGCATTTGATGGTTGCCAGGCATTTAGTTATAACTGAAATATTTTGACTGATTAACATGCTTTAGAAACAAAGGTTATTTTGGTGCTTTTCTCTGATGAAAAATGACAAAAATTCCTAAATTATGAAGATTGTAAAGATTTTTTTTTTCTTAAGGATCCCTTTTACAAGCATGAATTCTTATTGCCATATATTTCTGCATCATTAGGTTTGTTTAGTAAAATTTCACCAATTTAATTGGTAAAACCAATTCTGATGCTTTTGTACCTCATTTTGGAGTGTGTGTGAAGTCTAATGAACGATCTCTTGGTATGAGTGAAATATCTGTATAACTGCTTTTTATCTTTGAAGAAAGATCAAATCACATTTCTTGGTTTGGGGTTTTCATTTGGTTTTTTAGCCTCACTAACAGCATCAAAACAATTCCTGGAGTAGTGCAATAGAGTAAACAATATGCCAGGAAAACTGGAAAGCCATCTTTTCAAAGGGAGCTTTGTCACTTTGCTTTTCAGATATGTAAGTGCATGCTTTGGAGAGCTAACTGATTTGAATTGTAAGGTCTACTTACTGTTTGTTGGCTTCTTTTCTGGAAGTGGGCAGAAAGCGACTGGAGATTATGTAGGTAAGAGAAACTGTAGTTTCGCTGCTGAAATAAAATCTCTTTGGTTTTACAGTATCGGTGCTCATTTCTACAGTTTAAGGTCTGTTAGTCCTTTTCTAGTCCCCTTGGGTATGTGTGGTACCCAATTCACTTCCCTCTTGGAAAATTGTTCTGTACAATTCTGTGACACTTTCTTTAGGCATATGTTTTTATTTTCTTGTGTGTCCTGCTGCGTGGTTGTTTACTGGTGGACAAAAATAACGTCTCTTATGTCATGAATATTTTGCAGTTTTTGGGATGTGATGAAACGTGGTACAGGCTTAGCCAAGCCGAGGTACAGAAAGGGTGAGGATTAAAGCAGTACATGCAAGCACTTGCTCAGATCAGCTGGGACTTACTTGATCTGTTGTCTTTGGTTTGACTGCCTCCCTTTCAGTGTGCCTAGACACGTTTTGAGATATTTTGTGTCTTGCATGGAAAACAGGAATATTTTAGTAGGAATAAAATCTTGAATTTGGGAATAAGCTAGGACAGAGCATTGAGACAGTGACAGAAACAGGCTAGTGAGCTGCACAAGCTGATTTGCTGGGAGCAGAAAGTTGAGGATCTTAAAGATTGTAAAAGAAGCAGGGCTTCTGGTTCACTGTAGCTTTCCCTGCTCTAGTAAAGCAGGATGAAACACATTAAACAACTATTTTCCACGAGCAAACTTGAGGGCTGTGCAGCTGCTTTAGACCAATAACTGGTGTGGTTTAGACCACTAACTCTGGTCCTGCATGTGAATATACATCTACAAGATGTAACTTAGGGTGGTTGGTTTTTTTAAGACTGTTCTTTATCTATGGGTGCGATACCAGTTAAGTTGTGTAGGTATGTTCTGTATGATACTTAATCCACAAAGCATTTGATCCTTAGGTATGACTTTTATTATAATATGAATGAGTAGACAGAATTTAAATATATTGTATGGACAGTAAAATTCAACTACTGGAGCTGTATAATACCTACTGTTAATATGTCTTCTGTTGTGTAAAGAATTATATATGTAGTGCAGTAGTCTCGTAACTGTGTGGGAATTTTTATGTTAGGACTTTGTGGGACATTTTAATGTCTCATGGGTGAAAAATGGTCTGAAACCTACAGTTCTTGGATGCAAATAGGAATCAACCAAAAACCTCAGTGTAGCAGCTTTGCTAATAGTTGAATAAGCAGCATTACATCTCATGTTCTCATCTTTACAGTGATATTGGCTGCTTTGCTTGAAAGGAAAACAATGTCCATTTACTTTAGTTCATAAAGCAGCAAACTATAAAGGTAACCGAAGTGCTGTTATATATGGAAATGAAATTTTGTTAGGTTTTCAAATGTATAATAATATTGCTGCTCTATTTATTTTCATATGGTTGTGTTAAAGACCTGACCTAGAGACCAGATCTCAGATGGCATGGGAAAATCATCTGCATGACCGTCTCAGATTCTTACGCTGTACAGTACTCATTTAAAAAACCCAAACTATTCAGGTCATCTGCAGATTCAGCCAGACAGTCATGGCAAGGATAGTTTTGGAAGGGGAGCTGGCTATACTGGGTGGATTAGCAAAATGTCAGCACTGGCAATTAAGTTGTGAGACCAGTAGGAGATTTAATATTTAATGGAACTATATACTTGTCTAAAATTATTTAAATAGAAGGCTTAGAGAGCATGACAAGTTTTTTGACAAGTTCAACAGTACATATACTGTACCTCTAGTTATGAGCTCGGACACAGCATGTATGTATTGCTGAATTGATTTTAACTTGAAGAGGGAAAATGATGTTCTTGTAAACATTGTTAATAATTAATATTAAAATCTTATAGAAGGGACAGTAAACTTGGGATTTATCTGCCCCTGTCTATTTGAGATTGGAACGAGTCCTAATGTGCAAAACAAACTCCCTTGTGTTTGCTGTGAAGCATCTGCTTCTGCATCGTGATGCCAAGTTCTGGGACTGAACAGATGTTGGGTTTAATAGAGCATGACACTTGTAGACCAGGCTATGACTCTTTGGGGGTGTTCCCAGTTTATTTAGAAGGAAAGGGTGGTTGTTGGTAGAGGTAATAATACTGTGTATTAAACTACATGACTTGGTAATAAATTGTGTCTGTATGTTATTTTTTTTTTTTAGCAAATAATTAATTGATTGCTTTTCAAGAGAAGATGTAACTTTTTTTTAATGAACCATGCATTTACTTAGTGTATTTAAAAAAAAAATAAAATACGATTTCGCTGGCAATTTACTGCTGGGATTAGGACTGACTTTTTCTGGAGTGAAGGGGCATTTCCTATTATGTGGTGTTTCTTGTGGCTATCCCACTTCAGCATATGAGGAAGCAGAATCTGTTTAACCTTGCCTTCTGAAGTGACTTTGGGATCCCCTGGAGCAGCTTCTCTGTGCAGCGGGGGCTGTAATGAAAGTCAAGTTTAGGGAAAATAATGGATAAGTCAGGATTAGATGGTGTTTTTTTTTAAATACTGTGGCAATTGTTCCAAATACTGACCAACCTGTTATGTTGTCTAAAGACTTGAACCTCTACAGCTTCAACCAGCGTAGAGTGTTAGAGGCACGGCAGTAGTGCCTCTTAATCAAAAGCAAAGGCAGTTGTTTCTAAAAGAAACACATCTGCTATTTAATAGCATGTTTAAAAATGATTGAAGGTGGTGACTGGAATTTAACTTAGTATTATTTAATAGCATTTGTCTTGGAAATGTGTTGGAGATCATGGGTGACATGTAACCATCTAAGTTAACGCATTGGGGTTAATCTGTTACTGTTGTTAAAATGCCAGGAAACTAAATTATTATTTAAAAATTTTTTAAATTATTTTTTAGATGTTTGACCTGTGGGATATTCATGAACTCTGAATGAAAGACTAGTTTCCTCTGTCACCTGATGGCTGGAGTTCCTTAGAAATGTCTTATTTAAAGCTGGGCTTGTGGTTCAGGTTGTAGGAGCTCAAGGTGCTCAGGCTGCATCATGAAGTCACTGCAGAGCAGCAAGTTTTGAGGTAACTCTTTTCATCGGGAACTTAGGTTAGTTTTATTATACCTGTTGTATGTTGTTTCTAAGTATGGTCATCTACAATAGGTATCAGTAGAACATGCTGAGATTTTTCACTTTAGAAGAGTATAGTGAATATAATGCTCTTAGGAGAGGGGGGAAAAAAAACCTGGGATATAACAGAGAGAGAAAAATCTGCATGTTTATTTGATTGCTGTAAGATTTAGCTCACAAATGATAAAGCCTGCAAAGTCCACATAGTTACTAACTAGCTCTACAAGTATTTAGGGCTCAAGCTAACAATTGGATCCTTTTGACAGATCCCAATGGCTTGATGTTTATTTCATTTAGAGGAAAAAAAGAAATCTGCTAGTGCCTTATTTTTCCTGTCACTTTGAGGAAGTGCTGTGGAATTAAAAATGTTCTCTGCAGTTTGGAAGGAGCCAGCTATGCGGTGAGATTCGGGGAGAGCTCCCAAGGGATTCTAGCCAGCAACTCTCCCTGTTGCTTGAGAGTACGGCTTTGGCCACAGAAGTGGGCACGTTCTTGGGCAATGTGAATTTGATGCTGACTCTGAAAATAGACAATAAATATTTCGCTGAAACTTGCTTTTAAAGCACTGTTTATTTTGGAGGATTTGTTTTAATAGAATTTAATCTACTGGGATAGTGCAGGAAGTCTGGAAAGTATGCAGATGTTTGTTCAAGAGCTAGCTTGCAACCTGTTCCCGTTGCTCTCATACTTCTGGGGAAATGGGTTCAGTGAGGGGCTTTGGGAGCGGCTGCAAGCTGTGAGAATAGTGACTTGTCTTAGGAGAACAGGATAAAGATTTAAGGCAGAGTCAGCATGCTGGTGTGGGAACTAGAGTTGTAGGTTAAGGTGGAAGAATTTGCCAGCAGGGCTCCAGCTACCTCTTGTTTCTCTTCTCCCTTGGGTGTTTGTGGAGCAAGTGAGCTGCTCCTTACGTGAGCTGGAAAGCACAAGCAGAGGATGGGAACTAGAGGCAGACGTGGACTTGAACAGTCTGTACTCTGAGAAACAAAGGTTTAAATGGATGACTGTTAAGTCATTTAAAGGTGCAGGGAAGCCAAAATATGAGTCCAGGGCCAACAGCATTGCTGTTGGCTTCTGCGGTAGTTGGACACGTGCAGACCAAGGACTGCAGGGCTGAGATGTCCATGTACAAGCTGAACCTTGTTTCTTATACTTCTAACTGATGATCCAGTATTCTTGTACATTATGCAAATTGGTTTCTCTTCTGTTTTATTCTATAACTTTAGTATTTGTTGGCTTTATTTCAAAGGTAGCATACACTGAGTTGTGAGCTTTTTCCTTTGAGACAGCAAAATTTGAGTTCAAGTTAGATGCATTCATTCTGTTCTGTAAGTGATATGGAGAAATAGTGTGAAATGGGGAAAATGGACATCGATTGTGATTGTATATGTCTGCTCAAGGAATGTGGGTATGGTGACTGGTTTTTTACTTTGTTTTTCTCCGGCTGCCTTAGCCACCCAAGGTTGGAAACGCGGATAGAGCTCCTTACTCGTTTTGCACTCAAACGCTGTGGGGGATATTGGCAGAAAAACTGAAATAAAATACACTCTGTAGTAGTTCTACTAATGTAAATCTGTGTGTTTTGCCATGACAGTGACTTGTTATGGGATGTGCAGATGAAACTCTGCATTGACAACGAAGTACAAGGAATAAGGTTGGTCAGGTGCCTCCTACCATAGTCAAGGGCAAGACTGGGTTGGCCTCTGTGTTTGCCACCAAGAAGAATCTTGAGCTCCGCTGTTGGCTGCAACCCAGTAGGCGTTGAGCAGTGGGAACATATGCCATGCCAGACCTTGATGTGAGGAATGGCCCCCTCTGTTATAAGAGGGTCATCCAGGAAGGAAGAACATAAGATGGCCCATTGAGGCACTGATTTGGAAATTGGAAACCGCCTGGCCGACCATGAGGCCAGATGAGTAACAGAGGAGGTAGGAAAGGAGGAATTATCCTTAATACCAGTCGATAAAATCCAAACTGTAAGTACAGTTCAGGAGCCAAACTATTCTAAAGAAAACTTAAAGGTAATTCAGGACATGAATGATAAAATAAAAATAAATAAGTGGACTTATTTAAGGGATGGTCGTATAGTGGTACCATCCAATTTAATATGGACCACAGCCCTATTATTAATAAGACGCATTGGGGAGCTGATACTTTATATAAAAGTCTAAATCAGAAATTGAAAGGGCGAAACTTGTATACTGTAATAAAACAGGTGACTCGGCAACATGAAATGTGTTTACGCAATAATCCCAATACAGCAAATAAAATAAAACTAGGGAACATTAGTAGAGGAAATTATCCAGGACAACAGTGGCAAGCTGATTTTCCAAACTCCCAAGAAAAGGGGGGTACCAATATTTATTAGTTATGTCTGATATGTTTTCAGGTTGGCCTTTCCTTGTTGAACAAATAAAGCAAGAGAGGTAACGAAGGGATTGTTAAATGAAATTATCCCCCGCTTTGGGGTTCCGGCAACAATCTCTTCCAATAGAGACTCACACTTTTGTGCCAAAGTAGTACAACAAGTGAGTACAGTATTGGGAATAGATTGGCAATTACGTACTCCTTATTACTTCAATGTTCTGTTTGGTGCTGTCGAAGAATGATCAGAAAGCATAATGATCAGAGAGCATAATGATAGTTTTTAGAACAGGGGGGATTGAATAATGAGCTACGTACAATGAGTGATGAATGGTATACTACTTTTTTAGAAAATGATGTGCTTATATATAATTATCCAAAGTTGGGAGGTGTTCAAGGACCCTTATTGTCAACATGATGAATACACCAAGACCCTTAGTGTCAGCACCACAGATGTACTAGACACAAGGTCCTTGGATTCGTTATCTTTATAAGGGCCATCTGGTCCTAAGTTTGTGTTGTGTATATAACGCTACCTAAACAAGGAATTTGAATCATGCTCATTAGTCTATCGAGGAACAGAGTCTGCACAGAAACAAGAAGGTAAAAAAGGTTCACTGGAGGAAGACTCCTGATCTTCATCCTGAAGACCCCCAGGCGACCACTCCTCAAGGACATTGTGCAGGAGCGGAATATGTAAATGAATTCCCGGAATTGTAATGAATATGTAAATCATTTCCTGATGGAAACCATAATTGGTGGGATACTCTCATTGGCTGGTCACCTCTTTGGCTGGTCACCTTCTGCAACAGGAATTCTTAATGCTGTGGTACACCCCATTGTGATCTTATTGATCAGTTTAGGAATTTCCTTAATACTAACCATTATATTTGTGGGTTTGGAGAATGTTTAAAAGGGTAACGCTTATGTATGATGCTTTATATCATTCGGGAAGACTGCTTAAGTAAAAGAATTTACTTAGTTTGATAGAAAAGGGGGGATTGATATGGAGAAATAGTGTGAAATGGGGAAAATGGACATCGATTGTGATTGTATAGGTCTGCCCAAGGAATGTGGGTATGGTGACTGGTCATGGGTGTGGTGTCTGGTCACATAGGCACACAGCTTTGAGGAGACGCCTGCCCTTCTTCCTCTAATAAAGGGGCTATTTATAAAAAGGATGAGAGACATTCCAATGTTATCTAGAGGAAGGGAGTGCTAAGGCTTCTTGCTGGAGAAGATCGGATGGTCACAAGGACATGAATCACCTACAAACCTGCAAGACCACCACATTCCAGGCAAAGGGCTGATAAGCTAATTAACATACGAAGCGAGAGTAAGCGGGTTTAGGTGACTAATATGTATAGGCGTTAATTGAATATTCATTTGTTTTATTGTATAAATGTGAGATGGTTCGTCACTTCGGGCATGCACGCTTGTGGAGGAGCGATCCCCCGTGCATCTGCGCGCAATAGACTCTGTAACTCAAAAGTTATAAAGTAGGCATGTTTAATTCCGTACGTCAGTTGTCTCAGGTTTTTCACTGTAAAAGGTGTGTTGTGACATCATCTTCCATAAAGCAGGTTATGGATGCTAAGCAGGTGAAATCCCCTTGGGCTACTGAGGAATTTCTGGTTTCAGCCATTAGGAAGTACTTGGTGATCTAAATTCCCACTCCTGCATGTTTATTTTTTTTTTCTTCATGGATCCTTATTTGTTGCACAGAATAGACTCATGGACCTCATTAAAATAGTATAAAATGTCTTAAATCTACCACTTCCTACATTTCAAGTGGCTGATTTATCAATCTGAATAATGTTTGGCTATTGGAAAAATACAGCTTTTCTGGATGACATTTTTAGTTATTGTTACAAGCAAGAGCTGTGAGATTTACATTGGGGTCTTAGCTCTCGGTTTAGGCAGACCTTTTATGTTTGACACTCCTACTGATATGGAGAAATAATGTGAAATGGGGATAATGGACATGGATTGTGATTGTATGTGTCTGCTTAAGGAATGTGGGTATGGTGACTAGTCATGGGTGCGGTGACAACTACAGTTTTGAGGAGACGCCTGTCCCTCCTCCTCTAACAAAGGGGAGACGGGGAGACGCCTGCCCCTCTTCCTCTAACAAAGGGGAGACGCCTGCCCTTCTTCCTCTAACAAAGGGGCTATTTAAAAGAGAATAAGAAAAGATGAGAGACATTCAAATGCTATCTAGAGGGAGGGAGTGCTAAGTCTCCTTGCTGGAAAAGATTGGGTGGTCACAATCACCTGAAGAAGATCGGGTGGTCACAAGGACATGAATCACCTGAAGAAGATCGGATGGTCACAAGAACATGAATCACCTACAAACCTGCAAGACCACCACATTCCAGGAAACGGACTGATAAGCTAATTAACATACGAAGCGGGGTTTAGGTAACAAATATGTATAGGCGTTAATTGAATATTCATTTGTTCATTGTATAAATGTGAGATGGTTTGTCACTTCGGGTATGCACGCTTGTGGAGGAGCGATCCCCCGTGCATCTGCGCGCAATAAACATACCTACTTTATAACTTTCGAGTTATAGAGTCTAATTCCGCACGTCACTACAAGTTGCTACCAAGAATGCAACCTTCTCCTAAGCAGTATTAGTTACAATTCTTTCCTGATGGAAAACTTAAACCAGAGTTAACTAACACAGAACTTGCTGAAAATCATGTGCTTAATATTTACTGTTCTGCTTTGTTCCTTCCCTGGAGTTTTTAATGAGTCGCTGGTTCAAGAATAGTGTGCATGAGCCTTTAAAGCAGGGGTCCTCAAACTACGGCCCGCGGGCCAGATACGGCCCCCCAGGGTCCTCAATCCGCCCCCTGGTATTTACAGACCCCCCGCCCAGGGGTTGGGGGGGAAACCAAGCAGCCGCAGATGACTGCCTGCCACTTCATCTGCGCCAGCCCCCTGCTTAAAAGGTTTAAGGACCCCTGCTTTAATGGAAAGACATAAAAATGAGCAATTTTTATTTTGCCTTAATATGGTACATTTTTAAATTGGTACAATAAATTATATTCAGCTTCTTATTCTTTGATGTCTTTCCTCCAGCTAGTCCACTAAAGTCAGCATTCCCACGGTATGAATTTACTGAATGGGCTGATTCTTCTGTTTTGTATTCAATGGCAAAGTAAAAAGCTTTACTTAGAGGAAAAAACTGTCAGGAAAGCTGCTCCCTTCTGTTTTTTTCCCCTCTCTTTTAGAGGGGGTGGTTGTCTGCTATGGTTTGGGCCTTATTCTTATCATCATAAGGGTAGGTGTTGTGGTATGGGCATGTTTATAATTACAGTTTGTATGCAGAATACTTCCTTTTGCCATAATGAGATATTTTAACAGTAGTCACTGCCACTTTGAAACCTCTTATTGTGATGCCTTTAAAATAAAAGCAGGTAAAACCATGTTCTTCAAAGGTGACTGCTCTCAGGAAGCAACATTTGCTGTCTTTTATTAATTATGGTTTTGCTGAAGTCTGTGGGACTGATTGTTACTAAATTTAAAGTAAGGCAACTGAATTCAACCACTCTAAAGTAACTCCACGGATTTATTTATTTATTTTCTTCCTCTTTTTGGAAGTAATGCTTTTTTACAATATATGTCAGGATAGCTGACCACAGAAGCTGGTTTTCTGGTACTATGAAGCCAGAAATAAAAATCTGTAGTCAATGAAAACTATGAGAATTTTTTTGAGCAATAGACTGCTTAATTTACTATTTTTCCCCACCTCTACTGAAAATATGCTTTCTTACAGAAAACTTAACTCACTGATGAACAAACTCCTTGTACTATGATCAGTAACTACAAATACAAAGTGATTAACTACCAACAAAATAAAAAAGCTTGATGTAAGATCAGTTATGAAATGATAGAAGAGCAATTTCAGCAAGACAAAACAGAATTTGTATTGTCTAAATACTGTTCCAATCATCATTGCTTATACATGTGATAGGGAACTTATAATTTTCACTCTTCCTTGTGAAATATAGAGGCAATTTTGGTTTGTGTTAGAATTCCCGTATGTTTGCGTGGGGGTGTGTGCATCAAATTCCCAAATGGCATTTGTATGATAGTACAGATTTGAGGGATTGAACTTTTGTATCGGGGAAGAGGTGACCTCTGGTATTCTATGTAGCGGTATATCTAGGCAGTATTTGAGCTTGCAAGTTTGAACTTAATTTTGATTTCTTCTCTCCCTTTCCTAGTACAGAGTTCTTAATACGTGATGTAGGCATAGTAGTCCTCTTTCCTGTTGAAGGGGCTACCCTTGATTACTCTTTACTTCTACCCCCGATGTGTGTGATACCTGGCATCACATAGATGCTTCTTGTGTATAGATGGGTTTGTAGTGACAATTTGTATGCAAAATATTCTTACTGCTTGCCATGTTAAGATGCTACAAGGCAATAATCACTGCCACTGTAAAACCTCTTGTGTCCTGATACCTGTAACATAAAACAAAATAAAACCATTTTCTTTAAAGAAGTCTGTGTTGTCAGGAAGCAGATTTCACTATTAATTTTAGGTTTTTTGAAGTCTGTGGGCCTGCTGTGTACATAGAAGAAAAGCAAATAAAATAATTTTTTACTTTTTATAAAGGAATTTGAAAATGCTGGCCACCAGATCACAGGATGAGGCAGAAATTCCTGTGGAGCCTGTAATTTTTTCCTAAAGTATGTGGGAAGCAATCCCGCACTTCACATGTTTGCTTGGATCTAAATGAGCCAGTCAAGTCTGTGTGGTTAAGTATATTTTTCTTTGAATCCTTCATGTTTACTCCCTGTGCTCACAGCTTGTTTGAATCTCTACACCAGGTGATACTTTTTGCTTGGAAAATTGTAGAACGGGTAAATATGATTGTGATAGGTACAGCTTTCTAAAACCAGGTGGTTTAGTTCAGGTAGTGCCAGTTGAAATATATGATTACATGTACAAACTCACCCAGGTCACTGTGATTGTGAATTTAAAAGATCCATGGCCTGAAGCTGGTGTTTTGTTGCCATGTGCACATGAACATCTTCCAAAGTGGTGTCTCCTCCATGCCAAGGCTTTACTAGATGTCACTGGTTTTCTCCTAGTGATGCTCAGCAGTGCCATCAAGCAGCCAGAAGGCTTTACTTACCTTTCTGCTTGTTTATTGCTAGAAATTGATGCTTTTTTCTTGTTGAGAATGTATTAACAGTTCTCAGACCAGGGGATATTTTACTCCTACATCCTTAATGAATCTCTCTTCTATTTTTATGTACTGTAGAAAATAATGTCTTTCAGAAGCTGCTTTTCAGTTCTGAAAAAGTGTGGGTTTTATTTTCCCAGTTTTTGGTAGATAAAATTGCAGAGTGGAAAATGTGTGGGATTTTTTCCTTTTCTTTTCTGAAAGGTTTTCTCCTTGATCCTCCCGTAGGTACTTGGTTAAAATTAAATGTAATATGTTGAAGGGGATCAATTTTAAATGCATTTTAGACTTTCTTCTGTCCTAAATAGCAAGCTCCTAAAATACATATCTATACAACGTGCGCACACATACACATATATTTGGCAGCAAGGCAGTCCTTGTTCCTCAGGTGAGGGTTTTCAGGGAATGGGAGGTATTATTTGTGATCAGTGCAGTGAAGGAGCTTGCTCTTGTTAGTGCTGAGAAATAGTTTGAATACAATAAGTGCTGCTCTGTGGATTAATGGAAGGATGGATGTTTTAGTGTTAGGTTTCCATTTTTATATACATTAACCAAATGTCATCTCCACAGGGACTGTAGAGCAAAGTCAATACCATAGCTGGTTTTAGTGTTTCTTTTGTGCCACCTTTTGAATCTTGGCTCTGGCATTTTTTGCCTAAGTGTTAATGTCTCTTGTCTTCACAGCACAAAAAAATATGCAGAGAGCTTTTTTCCATGTCTCTCACTTCTCCTTCCTGCCCAAGTGAAAGAAAGCAAGCCACTGCTAAGCTTTGCCCCAGATACCTGGGAATGGGCTGCTATTTTTTGTACCCCCCACTATTTCTCCATGAATCCATCCTTGGGGATGTAGCAGTAGTATTACTTCTGTTGAGTGTAAGAACACAGTTTCACTGTTGTGTGTGTTGGGGTGGTATTATGCTGTAGTTCCTCCTTGCTAGGTGTTTGTTGCATGAACTGAAATTTTGCAGATGTTGTTGCCTAGTCTTGAGTATGGCAAAATCTGGTTTTGTGTTTTGTTGTATGAATAAGGGGGAGTGGGCTTTGGTTAATTTTTAAGCATTAAACTTTGTTTTGGTAGAAAAAAGAATGACTCAAGTGTTAAAAGCTTTACTGAAGATCTGAAGGTCTTGCTTGGTTTGCTACTGTTTCTGACCCTGAGAACATGCAGAAATGAGGCAGCTCTGTGAAATTTGAGGACTTAGTGTGTTTTTTAATAATTCAAAGGGAAAACACCCCCCATCCTCCCCCTAAGAATGTTGTATTTACCTGCTTAGACATTAGAGGGAAAATGAACCGTAATTTAAAGCTGAATGTCTGCATTTATGGTTTAAATCCTGGAGCAATTACAGTGATCATTCAGGCTGTATTACAGAAGTCCGCAGCATCTTTGGATAGTGGGAGGTGGGTCATGTTGTGTTAGATTATTCAGTACTTAAGAAGTCTCTGCTGAGTTGGTGTTCCAATACAATGTTCACCCTGTCTGTCAGCTCTGAGGAAGGATTACATCCTGATGACAAGCAGCCAGCTGGACAAATTTAGAAAGGGGTTTTGTTTTGGGGTTTTGAAGTGCAAAAAGTTCTTGTTTCACATAGACTTAAACTCTGTTGTCTGGCAGGGTGTTCTAGCTTTATACCATTTGTTTTTAATTACTCTGCATGTTTTTAGCACTGAAACAAGAGATCACCTTTGAGACCAAGTCTAATGTTTTTAAAGTATATATGACAGTGTAATGCGGAGTGGCTAGAAGACAATGGGCATATTATGAGCAATCCAGACCAAGTAACTTTGTTGTAATAGCAGGCCAAAGCTGTAACAAGCTGCAGCTGTTGTGAAGGACATATGCAAGGCCAAGGGAGACAAAGAAACTGTGTACTGGCAGAGAGATAAGAGGGTTGGACTATTAAGGAACTGTACGTGGGAAAGAGATAAAGGAGTTGGACTGAAAAATAAGAAAATAGAATGTCGAAACAGAATGTAGGTGAGGAGCATGTATACCATGCCGTGACCAATCATAGAGTGCAGGAGAGTGAATAGACAAGCAGCTTTAACCTATTAGCAATCTAGAAGCAATGTGTGTGCTTTGTGCTAGTGTATAAATTGCTGTGTATCCCTTAATAAAGGGGCCCTAACTTGATCACATTGGTCGTATAAGTTGTGTCCGAGCCTTCTGCGTCAACAGTGTAAGTTTGTTCTTTCTGAGACTTAAGTTTCAAAACAATTTGAGAGGAATGAATGCTGATATTTGATTAAAAAAAAGCCAATCTGCATAATCTGAAGTTGTCATAGGATATTGAGCTGTAACTGAAGAGCTCTCTCTGCTCTAAGCTCACTACACAGTAAATTAGCCTGATACGCAGCAAAATTTGCAGGCATCTTAAAACTTAATTTGTTTGATATCTCTGTCTTGAAGCATTTCCTATTGAAAATTTTTGAAATAATTCTTTTGGCTGCTTTTTCTACCAATATCCTTAACCCCTCTTCTAGTCCCCAGGAGTTTGGGCACAGCTCACTCAACAGCTTCCAAGAGCACAGCTCCAGACTAGTTTTTCAGCAGCAGAGCTGGTCTAGGGGCTTCCTACACAGCACCGCAGTTAATCTTAGGTTGATGCAACAGTACTTAGGACTGCTGTAAACTAACTAGGTTACCATCTAAATTTAAAAATGGAAAGCAAGAGGACTGTTTCCCCCACTACTGCCTTTTAGAAGGTGGCTGGCAGAGCTGTAGGTGGTTGCCGAGATGGGGTTGAGCAGGTGGGACAGAGTGTGCATGCAGTACCATGCCCTCCCTATTTGTCTTCATTCTCTGATGTTTTTGTATAAATCAGGTTACTCATTAGAAAACTTAATGCTTAGGAAGCATCAGCGACTTTGGCAATCCAATTATGGCACTATTAAGTTTTGCAATATTTTTGAGAGGAGTGCTTGAACAGAAGCCATACCACTGACTTTTATAAGCTTAGTTACTGTTCAGGTTTCATTGCATTGCTACTTTCCTATTTATTCTGAAGATGGTGATTTTCATACCTTTAATTACAAGGATGTAGCTACATGAGCTCTGAAATTGTTCAGCCAGTATTACGTACTGTGTTATATCTGCAAGCATTGAACTGTTATTTTTTTTTGGACTGGCTCTTAATCTGGGGAACTTCAGGACTGCTATTCCTGTAGGTCAGAATGTATATTAATTGAGTCTGTGTAGAGGCTGTACAATTTTCTCCCTTAACCTGAGCAGCAGGGCCTGTAGCGATAGGATAAGGGGGAATAGTTTTAAACTAGAAGAGGGGAGATTCAGACTAGATGGAAGGGAGAAATACTTTACTATGAGGATAATGAAACAGTGGAACAAGTTGCCTTTTTAGGTGTTAATATTGGGACACCTTCATATTGCTTAATGTGGTGTTGGACACCATGTCTGATTATTATTTGTCTACACACACGCACACCCACCTCCATATCTGTTAAGGAAAAATAGACTTCCCATGTATTCTTCTGTTTTGTTTTCAAGGATTAGTTACTCTGTACTGGTAGAAGTATATAAATGTCTTTTTGTGTGTTTGATACAGCCGGTGTTTACTTTCAGAGGTTGTTGGCAAGTTCTGCTTTAGTGCTTTATTGTTCTTTTCGGCTGATGGTTTTAATTTGAAGCATACCAACTGGCAATTAATGAAGCTATAAAAAAATTGGTGTGTCTGATGTGATTGTTGCATTAGTATAATAACATTAGTTAAACAAAAGTGGTATTTAGCTTGAGGTTAAATGTCGCATTGAGGATACTTTATGCTTTTAAAAAAGATGTTATTTCATATGATCTTGTAAAAAAAAAAAATAATAATCAAGTTCTTTCTGTAGGTTGCCGTTCTATGTGTATTTTCAGTGGTATCAAGCTAAGCATGGCACTATTGAAGCCACAAAGGTAGTAGCAATACAAATGGTGTAGTGCCATAATTTCACATTGACAAACAATTCACTTTTGAATGTTAGTTTCTTGTTTTATAGTCACTGTACTTCAGATGCATGTTGTACTGCCTGATGCTAGGATGACCAAGCACTGTAATGGGTTGCCCGGAGAGGAGGTGGAGATACTCAAAAGCCACCTGGATGTAGTCCCTAGGCAAATGGTTCTGGGTGGGCCCGATTGAGCAGGGAGATTGGACAAGATGATCTCCAAACATCCCTTGTCACCTCAACCACTCTGTGCTTCTGTGATATCTCTGTAAACCAGCTAATGGATTGGTAAAATTAAGTGCTTCATAGAAATATTTTACTACTGTTTTGTAATGCATTTTCACTTCAAGTACAGGAGCCTAGTTGCTTGTATAACTGTTTTTATTCTTTTTCCCCTCCCCTAGTGCTGACTTAAAGCTCCTGGAAGAAGCTACAATCTCAGTCTGCAAGTCTTTAGGTGAGAAATTGTGGCATCTTTTTCCATGTGCTTTTATCAGAAAAACTGAGAAACAGCATTCAAGTGCACATCCATGTCTTTAGTGTACTTAACTCTGCTTGTATGCATTCTACTAATAAGTTTAAGTGTAAACAGTGTGTTTATACATATCCCAAGCTTTTAGAAACTTCTTTTGTTAACTGTTTTGTAGAACTTGAAATGACTGAAAGGTTTAAAACAAGTAACTCTATCCCTTCTACATCTTTTTCCCTCTGCCCTCTAAGCTGATCAGTAAGGGGAAAGAATTAATCAGAGGATGAAAGGAAGGGGTAATATAAATGTGATCAACGATGTTTCAAGAAGGTAAAAGCTAGTTGTGAAAACCTGCCTGATTTTCTGACAGGAGACTATTGTGCTGTAGACAAGTCTTGGAAAGGAGCCGTATGAGCTCCACATTTGGGATATTTTAAGTCTAGGATGAAAAGTATGTTTAGAAAACAATTATGGGGTAGTAAAGCATGTACTGGAGAATCTTAAAAGAACAACAGTAGCTCTACAGAAAAACAGACATACTGTGCTTTATGTAGAAATATTTAAGACATCGAAATTTAGTTTCTATATATTGTTTGAATTAAGCAGTGGCAATTTACGCGTGCTATATAATCATATGTTTAGGGGTTTTTTTCCTCATCTAGTTGAGAAGAATCCTCAAACAGGAAACCTTGGGTCACTGATTAAAGTCTTTCTTTCTAGAACCAAAGAGTTTAAAATTTCAGCAGAATGTTAGAAGTAAGTACCTGGAAAAAAGCTGTGCGCACCATTTCACTTTTTAAATGTTCCTTTTGCTCCTAACTCTTGAGTTTGTTAACTAGCAAAGTAAAATACTTACAGACCAAAACTTAAAATTCTCTTAAATTGTTGTTTGAAACAGAACAAGTATCTAGTACTCTTCCAAACGCAGAAGGTGAAGTGTAAAGTGTAAATAGATTCCTGGGGGAAATGACATGTTTGTGTTCATCCTGTGTGTTACGTAAAGACATTTGTGTACAAATAGTGTAACTTCTGGTTACTACTGGTTTAGAGCAGTTTAAAAATCACCTGACCTTTTCAGCTAAATCCCAGTGTATGAACCAGTATTTTATCTTGGAAATATTTTAAATTGGAATTGAACACAAACTTCTGTATAAAGACATTGCTTTCAAATTGTATCATGCAACTGTCATTGGTTTTGCTTGCCCCTTTCAGCAGTAGGAAAGAAAACTCCAAGAGGTTATCTGTGTAGCACTCTCTAGTTTTTGCAGGAAGCTTTCTGGAATTGTTCCCCCACACCCGTAGACAGATGTCCAACTCTCACCAGATCTGGGGCTTCAAAAAGGAAGACTTCCTCTTTAATGCCCCTTGCTCCCAGGACTGCCCTCAACCTTTTCACTTGTACCTGGAGAAAGAAGTTATTCCTGCCTGGATAGCTCCTGCTGCTTTAATCCAAAAATACCTCGAATGTATAGCTTCAAGCAAGAGCTTGACTATATGCTCTTGCGTGGGCTTCCTGGCAGTTGCTTATTGGGACTCAAGAAAATGTAATGAAGCTATATTCCCCTTGCATTCAGAAAGCGTGGAAAATATTTGTGTGTATGGTCATCTGAAGGCTATTTGACTGGGAAAAGTGCTAAGGTTCAGGGAGCCAGAGTAGCTTTCATATCTGAAGCTGTTGGAACTTTTCAAACATCTGGGTGGCTTGAGTCCTGAGTATCTAGAAACCTTTAGAAGCAGGGTGAGCCATCTGGTGAGCTCTTCAAAGAGTGGTACTTCTGGCAACTGTGGTGTTTTTAACAATACAAACTTAGTTAGGAGTGAGGGTGTGTTCTCTTGCAGGAAGCAAAAAATACTAATTTTAAATAAATTTTCAGTTTATTTTCTGTAGCATCAGCTGAAGACTCCCTGCTTGAGCTCTTTGGCTTTTCCTTGCTTCATCTGTAGGAACCCCTTTGTCTACTCTGGCGCATATTTTTCTTGTGCATTTTGATGCACATTTGCAGGTTAAGCATTACTGATTGTTGTTTCTTTCTGCTTTTTTTCTAGTCGCCTCTTTATTTGGCAGGCTCACAATGCACTGTTTATTATTTGCTGTTTGCTGAAAGTATTCATCAGTCGCATGTCAGAAGAGGAGCTACAACTTCATTTTACTTATGAAGAGAAAGCACCAGGCTCATACGGTAGGTATGTGCTAGTGAAACAAATGTTCCACAAAAAACTATAAAAAGTTCTGATGTTTTTCATAGATGTGGCACTTGGGAACACCGTATAGTGGTGGACTTGGTAGTGATAGGTTAATGGTTGGGCTCAATGATCTTAAGGGTGTTTTCCAACCTAAATGATTCTGTGATTGTATGTTTTGTTTAGGCTAAAAACCCCAAACTTTGCTTTAAAACTAGAAGTACCAATGAGGTTACACACAACATATTTACTGTTTGGGACAGTCTGTTGAGATTGAAAGTATGTATTCAGTAGTAAACCAGACTTACTTTCTTTGGGGTCTGAAGTAATTTGGTGTAAACAATCTTCCTTTGTATCATACATATGAAAGAGAACACCTTCAAAATGTGATGAGAGCTTTTAATAACATATTGACCATCATCTTCTGCTAGAATTAAATGTTTGTTAACTAGCTGTTGGCCTGTTACAGGCTCTTATAGCAAAATAAACCTCTTCTAGAACAGGGTTTAAGTTGTTTGGTTTATTTTTTCTTTAAAGATCTGTGTTAAATTTAACGTAGTAATTTATTTAGAAACTTAATTTGGCTTTTTTTTAAACAATTGCTTTAGTCACTTTTATACAGTTTGAAAGGTGCTAATGGTTCTGTTCAGAAGAGAATAAAACTGGGGTGAAGCTGGCCACATACTACTGCAGGAATGGTGATGCTTTATGTTTAGTGTTTCTTTTCACAAATGTTTCATAAACCAGCATCAGCCAGGGAGTGGAATTAATGCAATTTTTAGGAATTTAATGAGGGAAGTTAACAGTTCTATGGTTAGAACTGATCTGTTGAAAAGGTAACTGCTAAAATGTAATTAGTGGGCTGTAGATTATACAAGGGTACAGGAAGAGTCAAGGAATTTAGGCAGAATCAAAAGTGCATCTCCAGGAAATGGAGTGTGTATTACACAAGACAAAAAATGGTAGAGAAGGTGCTCAAGTAATCTAGCTGTTCTGTTTCTGTTATTCAGTCCTTCTTTTTGAATGTGAATAATGTGAATGCATTCAAAATCAGTTTGATTACAGCAAAAAGTCATGACACACTGTCTGCCGCAAATCTTTATGTAGTGCCATATCAAGTTGCTATTACAGAACACATGATGCATAATGCTGGCACAGGAGCCATGAATCCCTTTGCTTTGTTGTAAAGATGCTGTTGAGTTTGTAATTGCACGTTGTTTATTGCATAAAACCAAAAATGGTCTGGCAGAAAGGACTGGTAATCAGAATGCTGATATTGTGGGAGTGGACTGTGGAAGAACAGCCAAAAGTACCTGACTGTGGGTTTCCCTCAACAGTCAGTCAGCAAGGACATGTGTTGAGAAAGTGCAGTAGCTGCTTCCTCATTGAATCACAGAGTGGTCAGGGTTGGAAGGGCCCTCTGGAGATCATCTAGTCCAACCCCCTGCTGAAGCAGGTTCTTCTAGAGCAGATTGCACAGTCTCGTGTCCAGGCAGGTTTGAATGTCTTCAGAGGAGACCCCACAGCCCCTCTGGGCAGCCTGTTCCAGGGCTCTGCTGCCCTCAATGAAGTTTTCCTTCATATTCAGATGGACCTTCCTGTGTTGCAGTTTGTGCCTGCTGCCCCTCATCCTGTCAGTGGGAGCTGCTGGAAAGAGCCTGGCCCTGTCCTCCTGACACTCGCACTTAAGGTATTTGTAGACATTGATAAGATCTCCTCTCAGTCCTCTCCTCTGGAGGCTAAACAGGCCCAGCTCCCTCAGCCCTCCCTCATCAGGGAGATGCTCCAGTCCCCTCATCATCTTGGTAGCCTCTGCCAGACCCTCTCCAGTAATTCCTTGTCTCACTGGAGCTGGGGAGCCCTGCACTGGACACAGTACAATATGTAGTGAATAGTGACAACTGTTCTTCAAAATCTCTTCAACTCCTTGGCACCTGCCATAGCTTTGGGGAAATCAAACTTCTGGTGCCAAAAGATTAAGTGCTACATGTTGCAATGGTTTAGTGTATTTAAACTGTGGTGAGTAATCTCCAAGAATGAAGTCAGGTAGCTAATGCGTTAGAAAGTAAGACCTGCTTATAATAAGCTATCACTGCAGACCGCCTGTGGGTTTATACTTGGGTTAAAAAAATTGCCCGCCTCTTGCTTCAGTTGTATAGTGTAGCACAGTAGGACAGATGGAAAAGCTGAGATGTTTTGTTAGCTTGAACCCCTGCAATCTTTATCCCTTTTGCTGAGAGCTCCTTGTAGCGTGGTATGAAAAGTGATTCTCGTCACTGGGGTAGATCCATGTTTGTACCATGTCTAGTAGCACTTGATTGTAATTCACAGTGACATTTATTAGTGATAATTTTGTGCATATTGATGGCAAATGTACTTAGCAATTATCTTTGAGCAGATTGTTTGCTGGATGTTCTTGATTAGGAAGGTAATTGTGTGTGGTCTGCTGGTGAGAGCAGGGGAATGGAGGCAGGAAATGAGCTCTTCCTCAGCTTTCCCAGCCCAGCTGTGGCTTAAGTCTGCTGCTGCTTTTGACTCGGGTTTCCAACTGGAGATGGTTCTTGTGACCTTCCTCAAGGTATTGAGGTTCATAATGTGCTGTGTTTACATAGCGATTGTTTTTGGTTCCTAACAAATCTTCACATAGTTGTGGGATTTTTTTTTAAAAAAAAGTATCTATAGAGCATGATAATAAGGTAAATGCCTTCCTATAGCTTTTATGCTTAGCTATAGGAAAAGTGAAGCATCGTTAATGGAGTGTAATAAACTGCTGTTGTGTTAGGGACTATTAAAGTGAGCAGAAAAAAATGAAATGTTTTTTTGTTTGTATTTTTATAGTTAAAAATTCAAGATACACTTCATTTATTTTTTTTATTCTTTGGAAACTGGAGCATGTCATGTTATTCTGAATTTTACATAGATTTATTAGTGCTTTTACTAAAGTTTTACATACTTAACACTATCTTTCACCATGCTTTTTAACATAATTTTTTTCTTAGTGGTCCTTGCTGTCTTTTCATTTGCCAGAGCTTGGTGGTGTTTTACTATTCTTCAACAGCGAGCATGTTAAAACAAACCTTATAAAATATGTTATTAAGCATCAATATAGACAAAAGCTTTAATACAGTGTCTGAATTTTGAAGTACTGTTTGCTTCTTAATGGCTACTGAGTAGTTATTGGAAAGAAAGGTACAACCAACCAACACCACAGCCAACCTCTCTCTTCTATGATCTGTTCTTGTATGCCTTGTCCAGTCTCACAGCCTTCTGAGAAAAGGTAACTATTCTTTTCAGAATCATCTTAAAATTCCTTTGGAAATCTCTGTGCAGTGGTGTGTGTTTCCCTGTTATAACTATGAGCATCACTTTTTTCCTTCTAGTTGGAGAATATATCCTAGTACCATGTTCTCTGAGTTTAAATATAGCATCTGGGAACTCAGAGTGCATAACTGCAATGTCAGCACATCAGGCTGCTCACGCTGCGGTTGGTCAGCACATTGACACCTGCTGTATGATATTTGGTATGTCAGGCAGAAGCGTATAGTGTATGATAGTAATGATGTATGGAAAAGATCCTGGTCACTGGCTACTCAGCGATATGTCTTGTATTTTGACAGGTTGCATACGATATAGCCACTATTGTTTAGATAACATTTTTTGTAACTGTCTTATCTGGAAGAATTCCCCTCCCAGATTTTGCAATTCATATTCTTTCACTTTTTTGTGAACATCCAATTTGTGCTTTTCCCTGCTGGGCTGTGTTTTAAGCTCAGAAAAAAGCTGTGCAGTTGTAACACTGTATTTGGTGTATTATAGCAAATAAGAGGGTGTAGAGGTGGGAATAAATAACAATACATTTACTGCAACCCTTAAACGAGTTTGAGTGTTCAGCTGTCATATAAAGGAAATGAGGGATGGCAATTAGTTTATGTTCTCATTATTATCACTCATAAGTGAAAGTTGGGGAGCTTTTGAGAGTCCTCAGAGCTGAAGATCAAACCACAAAACCCAAAGAAGCTTTAAGTCTGCTGGTTGTGTAATGAATTGAATGGATAGGGCTTTAGGTACTGTTTTGCAAGTAACACAAATTACTTCATTAGTGGTCCTATCCTATCTGTACGAGCAGTAGGGCAGAAAAATAAGTGGCATCTAAGGTGAGGTTATACCTTGTTATGCCTGAATATCTTATTGATATTAACCACAATCAGCTGCTACAGCAGCTCAGATCAGGTCTTGACAACATAATAGTTAGGTTCTTGAGGAGAAAGACTGTTCTGCTGTCTATTAGACCCTCTAGCATGGCCAAGGATCGAGCTGGGCTTGTTCCACAAGTGGAGTTTTGGTCTGTTTTAGGGCAAGATTGGGAAGAGACTAAAAAAATTTGTTTAAAAATATTTGGCTGTAAAAAAAAAAATTAAAGTGGAAATTGTAGGAGTAAACGTATTTGAGTGGTGGACTTGGTTTACAGTCTTGATGAATTTTTTACCCATTGGCCAAAGTATTTTTGACATCTTGCCTAGGACAAACATATGGTTGACATGGGCAAATATCATGGGAATAACGGACTTTTGTTTAAGTCTGCAACAGGCAGGCAACCCCTTTAGAACTTGTTTAATTGGTATTCCCCTGCAAGAGAATGAAATAAATTTTGATGGTTTTTTGTAATGTTAAAACAGTGGATCTGACTTCCAATCAGAATGGTACATGTATGAGTCCGAATAGGCAATATGTTTGGCCTTCTATGCGTAATGCAGCGTGGCAGAAGACGGTTATTGAGAATTTAAATCAGCCACATCATTTACCTTTGCAGGAGTTAGACCTATTGGGTAGCGTTGTACCTGTTGAATATGTTAATGTAACTGCAACTGGTATGGCAGACTGTACCCACATGTCATCACCACTTCAACCCATGAATGGCACTGGAGTAATTTGGTGTGGTGACCCGTGGCAGTTATGGCTAACACGTCAAGGTGAACGGGGGTTTTATACAGGGTTTCAAAATCTAACTGGTTCACCTATTTGGGGTGAATTGAAAACTGGGGGTTTCCATATAGATGTATCAGGGGGTTATCAGTTGCCACCGGGAGTCTTTCTGATATGTGGGGACAGAGCGTGGCCAGGGATTCCTTTGTATCCTGTCGGTGGACCATGTTATTTAGGGCATTTGACTTCCTTTGCTCCACATATGAAAGACAGACTCAACAATCTCATAGATCACGGAGGGCACTGCGCACCTTTGATGAAACATGTAATGACAGAGTCGATCTGCAGTCTGTAACAGCAAATGTCCTGGCCTCCATATTTATGCCAGGGGAATGGCAGCATTAAATGCTAAGAATATACGAAGGTTAGCGTGCTGGGGAGAGAAACAATTTAATCTTACGTCACACATTCTAAGTTCGTTATTGCTTGATGTAGATAGTGTTAGGCATGCTACATTACAAAATAGAGCTGCAACAGATTTTTTGTTATTAGCACATGGACACGGTTGTGAGGATTTTGAAGGGATGTGTTGTGTGAACCTTTCCGATCATTCCATATCAATGCACAAGAAGTTGTCACAAATGCAGGGAAACATGAAGCATATTCTTGCTGATGATAATCCCTTCGATGAATGGTTGAGAGGACTGGGGATAACAGGTTGGTTAAAGTCGTTATTGTTGGAAGGAATACGCTTTGTTATAATCATTGTTGCAATGTTCTTAGTTTTTAGCTGTTTATTTTCTTGTTTGAAGAAAGGTTTAACATCTATTGTGAAACAGACATGGGCTGTCCAAAAAGAAAAAGGGGGATATGTAGTGGGATTTTTAAAGGACCAAAGACATATGTTACCATAGTCCGGGTTGGACAACCCAGGCCTGTTAGTTGAAGCTGCAGAGCAACTTTAAATTGTCCTGGGAACAAGCAGTGTGAGAAAGAAAACAAGCTGTGCACAAACAAGAAGCCAGGTGCAGAGCAAGTCCTGGGATCTGCGAACTCTCATCGGCACACTCTGATCAGGCGCCTGCAGCATGACCAGAGACTTTTATCCAATTACCTGTGTGTAAAGTCGGGTGAGCGGTCAGTTGAAGTTATAAATATGACCTGTTTGTTTAATAAAGTGAGCACGGCACGTAGCCATATTGGTGTGATTGTCGTGACTTGGCTGACTCTCCATGGGGGACCCTCTTCAATTTTCCTCCAAGCCTGAGCAAAGACATGTTTGACCAGCGAGCTGGGATGCTGCGTTAACAAAGTAGGTCCTTGCTGGCTGGTGTCAATTGGGAAAGGTCACAATGTGGCCCTCCAGGTTGGATGTGTTATTAGACTTGTTAGCAATAGAAACAGGGCATGTGGAGGGGCAGCTGTAAGTGGGTGCTGGGGTTGGGGCATTTGGGAATGATGCTGGCTGTGACATTACACTTGGGCATTTGGGAGGTGGGGATGGAGGTGTGAATGGGGCTGATAGGGTTTGTGGAGCAGTAATTAAGCATGGACAGCTGGGACCAAGCTATTGGGATTGGGAAGAACAGGGATGAAGACAAAGATCCATTGCTGACCTCCATTGTGGGGCTGGGTGGGACGTGGCGGGCAGAGGTGAAGCACTGTTTCTCTCCTGGAGAGAGCACTGCTGAGAGCATCGTGTCTGTAGCCCGCCCAGATGAGATGGTTGGCCAAACCCAATGGTGATGGTGTTACCGAAATCTCGGAATGAAGAACTTATCGACACCAATGTGATGTAGATAAGCAGACACTTCTTTATTGACGGCCGGGTGCGTGAGCAAGTCCTCTCACGATCAACGCACACCAGGTCCCAAAATCAGATTCCATATATAGAACTTATTCATACATATTCATTGCGTATTCATGCATAACCATGATATTTCCCGTAAATCATTAACATATTCTCCTCCTATATCCGATTCTGCGCAGTAGAGCTTAGAAAGGTCTAGAAATGGGTCTGGGGTACGATTTGGGTAGGTGGTATATGAGTCGGTGGTCGCGATCTCCCCCTGCCGGAATTACCTTTTACTAAAGTTCACAGTTTCTTGGCAGGCACCTACAAGCTGTTCCAGTCGACTCTCCCCAGTTCCCATTAATCTCATATTCTGACATTTCAATACACCTCTGCGTACAGAAGACTGGTTAAATACAATGGAACCTTTCAACCCTAGAGTTATTACAATAGTTCCAGGCCCTTCTTCTAGCCTTGGTACAAGACGTACAAAAGATTCCATAACAACTCCTATTGCGTAGATGCAAGTTTCCTATAAAATTTTTTTTCCTTATCCTTCTATATTTTAATTCTATTAAATGATTTTATAAAATCAATTAATTAAATAAAATCAATCAATTTTAACTTATTAACTAATCGGTAACATTTCCCCCCTTTGAAAGTGTTGAAAATCATTATTTCAATACTTTCACATTATTCATATATCTTTTGTTTCAACATATTTGGGTAATGGATCATGTCTTGGTGAAATAGTTGGTACTTCTCTCATAATCGTACGACTCGCTGCAATTCTATTGATAAACTGTTTCTTCAGACATGCATATACTAGCATGCTCATCAAAAAGACAACTAGTAACAGAAACAAAGTCTTAATTATAGATTGTATCCAAGAGCTCAAATTCCATCCCAGTTTGTTAAAAATTTTCCCAAGCCAATCTTCTGACATATCCTTTTGAATTGTTTCAGTTTCTTTTTCAATTTTTCCCAATAGGTCTAGATCATGTTCCACATCCTGAGTGACATTTGGAATGTGGATGCAACAGTGGTCCAATTTATCCTTGAGATATCCACATACTCCATGTTCTTTAAGTAGGAGCATATCTAGTGCCATTCTATTTTGTAAAGTCATTCTGGAAGTTGCCTGTAGTTGTATATTCAATTCCTTAAACCCCTTCTTGGTAACGTTTGCCAATTTTTCCACTTGACCAGTTAAATGATAGAGCCATGCTCTGTTTCTATATGAAGCTATAGGATTTAAAAGTGATTCCAGTGCCCAGCCAATTTTCACTCCTGTAGATGGTTCATTCCAAATATCATTTATCCCTGATCTCTTTATTCGTTTTAGTTCTAGATTCTCTAGAGATCCTTTAAATGGTGATTTCTTCCAAATTGGACACAATGTTGGCATGCCTAAAGTGATTTGTTTCACCTTACCATCTAATGGTAAATGTGTGGTCCAGGTTCCATCACTTAATGCCCAAACTAAATGTCCTGGACTTCAAATAGTAGTTTTACTACAACTAAACAAAGTTCCTTTCCTAACTGTAAAAGTGCTGGTTAAATTGAGAGTGTTCTTAAGACCTCGACAAAATAACCATATTTTAAAACAGTGGCCTACGGAGGAATTCTTTGGATTACTAAGTCTGCATTACTGCAATCATACACTTTTTCACATTTCCACCATGGCACTATTTTATTTTCCTTCTCTCCCGATGAAGTTGACCTATCATTGACCCAGGGTAATACTGAAAAAAACTTTCCCATCCCAGGTAAAACACCAAGAAGTTCTTGCCATATAGTGAAAATGAGAAAATATGGACATAGACCATTTAGAGTCCCATTGTTCTACTAATAGGGTACCTTGGCCAGTTTTATTATACTTCCATTTCATGATACTTCTGCTCACATTGGTTTTAAGTTGTTCATCATAAGAACACCATCCTAACTGGAGATTTGGACCCCCAGGAAGAAGAACTCAAGCTATGGCACTAGGTCGGGATCCTGTTATAAAATCATAATTCAATAGTTTGGTTTTTTGTTTTTTGTTTTTTTTTTTTACAATCTGTTTCTTTACCTGGTGACTTCCACTGTTTTCTAATAACCTTTACTTGTTCATACCATTGAGTTACTGGCCTTTGTTCACAATAGGTGGTTTCATTTTTATGTTCCAGATTAGTCAGATTCATAGTTAAAATTCCCCATGGAATAGATTCACCTACTGCCCTCGGTATTGGCAAACAAGCAGTGATCTGCGTGATGTTCTGTAAATTGGCAAATTCTTTAATCCTACCATCAAATTTTCCTCAGCTCAGTTTGGGAATGTCAATCACTTGTTCTGTTTCTATTTGTCTTTTGTTCCTGTCCACCAAGTCAGCCCATGATCCCACCAACACTACCAACAAAAAAAAATATCCAAAAACCAATCATAACCTGATATGCAAAATTAGACATGTTTCAAAGTCAATTTTTAAGTCTCTGGGTCACGATTCACAATCTTCCACGGAGTAGATGCTTTCTTCACGGTGCTTTCTTCACTCGAGTATAATGTATCCAAGCATCCGATTCTGCAATTTTGATAGCTGTAAAAGTGGTTAGCAGTATCTGGAAAGGTCCTCTCCAGTGCTCCTGCAAAGGTTCGGAGGTCCAAGTCTTCACATAGACATAGTCTCCTGGTTGGAAATCATGCACTGAATTTTCCAGGGGTAAAGGTCTATTTCAAATTACTACACTCCAAATCACAGCCAAAGTATTCCTTAGAAAAAGCAAATAGTTATACACATCTTGTTTTCCTTTTACATGTATGTTTAGATTTGGTTCTAGAGACTCATATGGTTTTCCATATAATAATTCATAAGGACTGACTGAGGTTCCACTCTTTGGCTGTACCCTGATTCATAATAATGCCAATGAAAGTGCCTGAGGCCACTTTAGACTGGTTTCTTGACAAATTTTACTTATTTGTCGTTTCAAAGTTTGATTCATCCTCTCCACTTTCCCACTAGATTGTGGTCTCCAAGACGCATGCAAATCCCAATTAATACCCAATACTTTGCTAACACTTTGGACTACTTCAGCAACAAAGTGTGGACCTCTGTCAGAGGATTTCCAATAGGAACTCCAAATCTCGGAATTATTTCTTGTAATAACCACTTCACCACCTCTTTTTGCTTGTGTGGTGCGACAGGGAAGGGCTTCTGGCCATCCTGTAAAAGTATCAACCCTTACCAGGATGTACCGGTACCCATTTTGTCTAGGTAACTCTGAAAAATCTACTTGCCAATAATCTCCAGGTTCTGTACCAGACTTCAGCCTACCCATTTGAACCTTTTTCTTAATCACTGGTTTATTTTTCAAACATACTTCACACTTTGCAGTTACCATTTTAGCTATTCCTAACATCTTAACTGATATTACTTGCTTTCGTAAAAATGTTACTAAGGCTTCTGCCCCCCAATGACATTCTTGGTGTCTCATTTGAATTATCTCTCTCATCAAAAGAGGTGGAATTACTACTTGCCCGTTAGGAGTTATCCACCATCCAGCTAAGTTTTTCTTAGCATTTAATAACTGACCCAATTTGTCATCTTCTTCTGAATATCTCGGTTTTTCCCTGGGAAGGGTTACTGTTTTAGAAGGAATTATTGCCATTTGCAATGCTTGTTTCTTTGCTACCCTTTTTGCAGTCCTATCAGCTAAATTATTCCCAGCTATTATTTTTGTATTCCCAATCTGGTGTGCCTTACAGTGCATGATTGCTACTTGATCTGGCTTTTGAACTGCTTGTAATAATCGTAAAATCTCTGTTTGATGCTTAATGTTTGATCCTTGAGAGGACAATAACCCCCTCTCTTTCCACAAAGCTCCATGGACATGCACTACCCCAAAGGCATATTTTGAATCAGTCCAGATATTTACTCTCTCGTCTTTGCTTAATTCTAAGGCTCGAATTAAAGCGATGAGTTCTGCCTTTTGGGCTGAGGTGGTACTCGCCAATGCTCCTGCTTCTATAACTGTAGTCTCTGTTGTTACCGCATATCCGGCGTATCGGACTCCTTGTTCCATAAAGCTGCTTCCATCAGTATACAATTCCCAGTCTGGTCGCTCCCAGGGCACATCCTTCAGACCTTCACGACTGGAATAAACATACTCGATGGTAGCCAAGCAGTCATGTTCCAGTCGTCCTTCTTCCTTTATGGAACTTAAAAACACTGCAGGATTTACCAGGTTAGTTGTCTTTAGAATCACATCATCTTGTTCAGTCAATACTATCTGGTACTTCATCATTCGGCTGGGAGACAGCCAGTGTCCCCCCTTCTGTTCTAGGACAGTTATCACCATGTGTGGAACATAGACTGTTATTGTTCTTCCCAAAGTCAATTTCCGAGCTTCTTGTATGAGCATCACTGTTGCTGCCACTGCTCGAAGGCAGTTTGGCCACCCTTTACTCACTGTGTCCAGTTGTTTAGAGAAATATCCGACTGGTCGTTTCCAGCTTCCTATCCTCTGGGTTAACACGCCCAGTGCAAGGTGTTGTCTTTCATGTACAAACAGCTGGAAATCTTTGGTTAGATCTGGCAGTCCCAAGGCAGGTGCAGACATTAAGGCACGTTTCAACTCTATAAAAGCCTTTTGTTGTTGTGGGCCCCATACAAAGGGAGAGTTCTTTTGGGCCTCATACAGCGGTTTAGCTATTAGCCCATAGTTCATGATCCAAAGGTGACACCACCCAGTCATTCCCAAAAATGCTCTGAGTTCATGAATATTTCTCAGCTCAGGTATACCACAAATAGCTTCTTTGCGATCTTTTCCTAATTGTCGTTGTCCTTTTAAAATCTCAAAGCCGAGATATATCACAGTCTGGCAGGCTATCTGGGCTTTCTTCCTGGATACCTTATACCCATTTAGTCCCAGGAAATTCAAAAGGTCAATAGTCACCTGTATACAAATAAATCTTTCTTCTGTAGCAATCAATATATCATCCACATATTGTAAAAATAAATGTCCAGGTCTTGGTTTGTCCTGTTTCCAGATTTCAAATTCCTTTGCTAAATGATTTCCAAAAATAGTTGGACTGTTTTTAAATCCTTGGGGTAATCTAGTCCATGTCAGCTGCATCTTTTGCCCGGTTTGAGGATTTTCCCATTCAAAAGCAAACAGTTTTCTGGTTTCCTTTTCCAAAGGTATACAAAAGAAAGCAGCTTTTAAATCAAGCACTGTAAACCACTGATAAGTCTCCCTCAATGCTGTTAACAGTGTATAAGGGTTTGCTACTACAGGATAAATATCCTTAACTATTTGATTTACTGCTCTCAAGTCTTGTGCCAGTCTATATTCACCCGAAGGTTTTATGACTGGTAAAATAGGAGTATTATACTCAGATTCACATTCCTCTAAAATTTTATACTCCAAAAATTTATCAATCAACTTTTTAAAATTCCTGTCTCACTTCTGGTTTGATTGGATATTGTTTAATTCTCACTGTTCCTGCGCCTTCCTTCAAATCTATTTTAACCGGTTCTGCTAGTTTCGATTTACCAGGAATATCTGTCTCCCATACAGTAGGGATCACTGCCAAATCTACCTCCGGTGGAATTTCTTGTTCCTTTACCTTTTCTTGTATCATCAGGATTTCTCCTGTTTTTGACTCGGGTATCTTCAAAAAGAATTCTCCTTCATCAAAAACAATTTGTGCATTTAATTTGGATAAGAAATCTCTTCCTAAGAAGGGTATCAGACATTCTGGTACATACAAAAATTCATGTATAATTATCTTATTTCCAAATTTCAAATCCAGGGGTTGCAGGAATGGCCTGGTTTTGTTCCAGTTTTTCCTTTACAGGTATTTAATACAAAAAATGTTGCTCCTGTATCCACTCCCAACCTCACAATTTAAACAACATTTTTTTTCCACTTTCTTATTATCAGAAGTTATAGCCATTACTAAATTATCTCCAATAGTTAACTTACATTCCTCCTGCCAATCTTTTCTTTGTCTCAAGTAAAAGAACAAATCCACATATGGCATTTCACTCCATTTCCCTTCTCTTTTACAATACAACATTAACTGCAAAATAGTGTTATAATTCTGTGTCCCGTTCATGGGCCACTTTTCCTGATCTTCTAATATATATAGTGGCCACCAATTATTACAATATTCAATCATCTGGCTCTTTGGCAAATCCTCATATAAATCCCCCCAATGCGCCAATAAACATCCCAATGGAGAATTTTTCGGGATTTTATCATTTAACACAAGATTACCCATGCTTTTACTTTTAAACAACCGAGTTAACTTAGTTGCCATGGTGTAATTACCCACAGTACAATACACGATTATTCAACTCTGTCACTCCGATCCGCGGATCCACACTCACTTTCGTTCTCAATTATACGTCTCACTCTTACAGCCACACTCACACTTTCCCACAGTTACTTTAAACAAACATATAACACAATATTATACCTCTTAATTTTCTTCTTAATACACAAACTCACAAAACAACAAAGAACACCAAAAACAACTTCTAACTTCTTGTTAGAGGCACTACCTTAGAGAACACTATAGCATATAGTTTCTCTTGTCTACACTTTTGTCCAACCCTGCAATAGCTTTTGCTTATGTCTTACGGGCAGACACCTAGGCTTCCACTTCCACAAGGATCCTTTTAGTCCAACCCTGCAATAGCTTTCACTTATGTCTTACGGGCAGACTCCTAGTCCTACCCTGCGCAGCTCTTTCACCACGTCTGACAGGTAGACTTACTCAGTGGGACTCCAACCCACTGGTGGGACTCCATCCCACTCTTTCCCATACAATTATTATAGCGGGACTCCCCCCCACTTTCTCCAGTGCACTTACTTACTTACTCAGTGGGACTCCCACCCACTTACTACAATTAAAAAAAAGAAGTGTCTTACCAAATATCCAGGGAACGTCGCAAAGAGCCTTATGGATCGGGGATCGATGGGTGTCCCCGAGAAATCCTCGGTGCCGGCCGGAACCGATCAGGTCCCCGACTCCTCCGGTCTCCTTCAGCGAGGTCCCATCTGGGTCGCCAAAACTGTTACCGAAATCTCAGAATGAAAAACTTATCGACACCAATGTGATGTAGATAAGCAGACACTTCTTTATTGACGGCCGGGTGCGTGAGCGAGTCCTCTCACGATCAACGCACACCAGGTCCCAAAATCAGATTCCATATATAGAACCTATTCATACATATTCATTGCGTATTCATGCATAACCATGATATTTCCCGTAAATCATTAACATATTCTCCTCCTATATCCGATTCTGCGCAGTAGAGCTTAGAAAGGTCTAGAAATGGGTCTGGGGTACGATTTGGGTAGGTGGTATATGAGTCGGTGGTCGCGATCTCCCCCTGCCGGAATTACCTTTTACTAAAGTTCACAGTTTCTTGGCAGGTACCTACAAGCTGTTCCAGTCGACTCTCCCCAGTTCCCATTAATCTCATATTCTGACATTTCAATACACCTCTGCGTACAGAAGACTGGTTAAATACAATGGAACCTTTCAACCCTAGAGTTATTACAATAGTTCCAGGCCCTTCTTCTAGCCTTGGTACAAGACGTACAAAAGATTCCATAACAACTCTTATTGCGTAGATGCAAGTTTCCTATGAAATTTTTTCCTTATCCTTCTATATTTTAATTCTATTAAATGATTTTATAAAATCAATTAATTAATCAAATAAAATCAATCAATTTTAACTTATTAACTAATCGGTAACAATGGAAGTACCTGCTACCCAGGAAGCCTGGCACAAAGCAAGAGCACAGCTCCCAGCCCACGTGTCCTGCCAGTCAATCTGATCCCATATGGACAAAACATTATGTCCATCAACCCGAGACAATTTAAGAGGGATGTGAAGGTACTTGAATATGTCTGAGGTTGGGTAACAAATCTGGTGAAAGGGCTGGAAGGCATGTCCTATGAGGAACAGCTGAGGACACTGGGTTTGTCTAGTTTGGAGAAAAGGCGGCTGAGGGGTGACCTCATTGCTCTCTACAGGTTCCTGAGGAGGGGAAGTGGAGAGGGAGGTGCTGAGCTCTTCTCCCTGGTATCCAGCGATAGGACACGTGGGAATGGTTCAAAGCTGCATCAGGGGAGGTTTAGACTTGACATTAGGAAACATTTATTTGCAGAGAAGGTGGCCAAACATTGGAACAGGCTTCTTAGAGAGGTGGTCAATGCCTCATGCCTGTCAGTGTTTAAGAGGCATTTGGACAATGCCCTTAATAACAGGCTTTAACTTTTGGTCAGCCCTAAACTGGTCAGGCAGTTGGACTAGATGATCACTGTAGGTCCTTTCCAACTGAACTATTCTATTCTATTCTATTCTAAATACATAAATAAGAACACAAGTTTGAGTTCCTACCATAAAACACACTCATCACGGTATAGCCTTGCTGCTGAGGATCTCCTCTAACAAACAGCATTTTGGCCATGCAAGCATTTGTGATCCAGCCCTCCAGCCCCCAGGCTGAGGATGTGAGAGCAGAATTAAGTAGCTTTCTGTAAATCTGCCTGCTCACTCCAGGGTGGTAATCTCTAAAGTAAACACTCCTCAGATCCCTCTCTATACAGTAGTATTTCAGGGTCCTTTACCATTTCATCCCTGGACTCCATGTAATCCAATGCCAGATTTATATTAAGGCATTATGCAATTTTCACTTTTATTCATCCCCAATTTTTATTTGACCACAAGTCCACAGACAACAGAGATTTCCTTCAAATAACTCTGACATTTTGGGGGACATTACAATTAATTTAGAACTCATCACAGCCTATTAAGTTACTTAAATTATTTCTGCTAGAATCACATTAATTCTTTATCAAGAAATAGGTATCAGCTTAAAACGAAGAAAGTCAAACCTAACAGCAATTTGGTTACTGTTAAGCAGGTATTCTTTATTGCGGTGCCCTGCACACGGGGGATTGTTCCTCCAAGCGTATGCACCTAGCTTCAGCATACAACTGTTTATAAAGAGTTAAAACATACATATTCATCACATAGACAAAGAAATCATTAATATAAGACACACCTTTTCTTAGAACTAATTATAATATGCATGTACTGGCTATATCGCGGTCTTTGCTGCCATCTAGTGTCCTTTTACAGTCATTAGTCTCTTTGGTAGTCGTTACTTCGGTGGTCTTTCCGTAGTCTTCATCACTTGTCCTTTGGTTCACCTTTCTCTTTGACGCATGCTCAGTTGCGTCTATTGAAGATCCAGTTGTTTCAGCAAATTCCTAAGCCATGAGGGGTTCTTCTTCATACAATGTATGATGAAACTATTTGTGGTCTTATCTATGCAACTATGTAGCAAAACCTAAATGTTCAAAACACTGGTGGTCTTATTTATGCAACTATGTAGCGGCTCTCTACCCTTTGTCCTTGGCTAATGGGGGCCCTATTTCAAACTTTTCTCTGTCAGGGCTGTTACATCTTTATTACTACTTATTACCTGAACCCCCACAGTCCGTCCCTAAAATCCTTCCCCCTACCTCAGGTCTATTCTAAAATCTTTCCCCCTGTCTGCATTGGTCCATCGCTAAAATTCTTCCCCCCACCCCCGGTCAGTCACTAAAAGCCTTCCTCGACCCCCCCCCCCCACGTCTATAGATAAAATATTTGCCCCCATCCCACGGTCCAACCCTAAAACCCTTCCCCTGCCCACCCACTTTGTCCCTAAAATCCTTCCCCCTGACCCAACTGTCTGTCCCTAAAGTCCTTTCCCATGCCCCTGATCCATTCCGAAATTCCTTCCCCTTGTCACCCTTAGTCCATTCCTAAACCCCCCCACCCTGCTCCCCCGGATTGTCACTAAAATCTTATCCCTGACTGCCAGCCAGTCCGTGTCTAAAATCCTTCCCTCCATCCACAGACCATCACTAAAATTCCTTCCCCCCGCACCCCAGTCTGTCCCTAAAATCCTCTCCCCTGTCCCCATGGTCCATTCCTAAAATCCTTTTCCCTGCACCAGGGCCTGTCCCTAAAATCCCCCTTGTCGTGGTTTAATCCCAGCCTGCAACCAAGCCCCACGCAGCCACTCGCTCACTCCCTCTCACCCAGAGTGTTATAAATACCTGACCCGCTAAAGGTAGGTTCAGAAATCTTTATTGTGAGGCAAAGAGCAAAAACCGCAGTGCTGGGTGCATGACTCTAGTCAGAGGCGTGCCAAACGAATTCAAATATGATCTACTTATACCATTAAGGTTGCATCAGCCATATGCATATGTGATAAACGCAGTCATGATTCATGTCAAAAATAGAATGTAGTGTGATAAGTGTAATTGTTGTACCCTGTGTAAATCTAAAACCTGTATCACAATTGTAATGAATGGGCGCGTGTGATTCCTTTGACACAATGTAAAAGCTTCCCCTGAAGCAATCGCTGCTTAGAAAAACCCACCAAAGGAGACAAAGACCCTGAGATTCAAACAAGCGCGCCAAAGAGGATCCAATAGGAGGAGAGGGTGTGCCCTGGCGACCCAATGGGGAAAGAGCAGGACGAACATCCGGCGAGAAGAGATTGGTCAAGATCCGGGCATAAAAGACGCTGCTTTTAAGACTCGGGTGTGCGTGTGGTGGAACTAATTGAGTTCTCCGCGCACCCAGCGCTGGTTTTGCTTTTTGTTTCTCAACCTAAATTGATTGAACCCAAAATAAAATTATTTTAATTGTTATCGTTTATAGCAATGTAGTGACCCTGACGTGATCTCACTGTGCTTTCCTGGACTGTGACTTCTCGAGGGGCGCCCCACAGATTGTGGCTCGGGAGTAGCAGTCTGGGTCAGTCTCCGGAGATCAACGAACAAAAGAGAAACAATAACCAAAAGGGATTGGAGCTCCTAGGGAAAAACTGCAGTATAAAGGACCCGTAATTCTGGTGCACGAAGATCCGAACGAAGACGACAGAGTCGTGAGTATAAGGGAAGCCGTTCGGTTGGGTGGGATCGGTTACTTGTGTGTAAGAGTGTGATTGAGAAGGAACCTAATTCTGGAAACGGACTCTAGGTTCGGAGCCAGGATTTGAGTTCCGAAGCGGGTGTGGAGGTCTTCTAACCGCGGTTCCAAACTCCCGCGAGGGACCTGGCCGGTGAAGGACCAAAGCGGTTCCTATAGGATTCGTGGGTGGGATCGCGACTCGTATGGGGTATGTGGGTGGGTGAAGGGTTCAGCCCCCTGCAGGATGCTCTTACCGGTAACTAAGGGCGATAGGAAGCCACTGTAAAAGTCCTAGGATTCGCGGGTGGGTGGTAGGTCCAAAACCCCCTGCAGACATTGGTATCGGCAACCAAGGGTGTAATACTCCCGCATATCGTCGGGGGGGCGCAGAACCCCTGCAAGACACTTAATGGTTGCTAAGGGCGATAGGAATTGCCGCAAAATTCCTAATGAAAATGGGCCAACAGGAGTCAAGATTTGAAGAGGAAACAAAGGAAGAAAAGGAATACCCAAAAATTATTCCCCTGGATAGTGCTTTAGGAATAATGCTCAGGCATTGGGGTCACTGGCCATCTCAAGAGGGAAAAACTAAGGAAAAAATGGTCCATTACTGTATGGATGTGTGGATGAGAGAGGAAATTCAATCCGATTATGTATATTGGCCGATATTTGGATGTTTTGATGACTGGATTTGTAAGACATTGAATTTATAAGTGAATAATAAAGAGCCCTTTAGTCAGGAAGAAAGTGAATATGCTGCACTGTGGAGAGGGTCGGAGATGGGAA